>NW_026622841.1:35183457-35808457 GCF_023065955.2 Ursus arctos | reverse complement strand
AGCAAGTTACTCAGCACCCTGCCTAATAGATTCTGCAGCTAAGGGAAATGTTCAACCACAGAATCATGGAACACTCAAACTCTTTTATGAGTTCACTCTCAGAGAACTTATTATGAAGTATTAAATTCTCAGTGGCAAGGCCAGTGGCAGATGGGCATGGAACCATGCCCACTCTGGGTTCTAGGTATACCTGGGTTCTAGCTAGTTGGAATAGAGATGCCTGCCTTTGTATCCCTCTCCAAGGCTCCACTCAAGTCTATTTGCAGGGGCATTTGGTTTGGTACAGGAGGAGCCCCAGCACAGCTGGGTCTGAGGAGTGAGATAATGTGCTTTCAGTGTCCTTAGGACACAGTGATGCTGGCAGGAGTCTTGGGAAAGAAGTGATGAAATAACACTATGTTGGACAGTGTACAAATATATGTAGATATGTATGTGTATACAAGCTCATTTTTAGATGAAAAGATATGGTTCAGCCAAGATTTCTCTTTGTCTGAGGTAAACTTGAGGAATTTTGCTCATTCTTAACTTTTACCAAGCTTAGATAGGTACAGTAGGACCTGTATGATTTCTACTCTTTATGAGGTCTCCCAGGAAATTCACCACCCTCTGGTATCCCCAATATACCTATGTGTTCAAAAGATGGAGCATACATATGGTTTTAGCTCAGTTTTCCCATCTGTGAGAAAGCCTTCTGCTGGTTAAGGTATTGGGATTAGTTGTCTTAACAGGCAAAATATTGTGTGAGAGAAGCAGTGATAGGCAGAATAATGCCTCCCCCAGCCAAAGATGTCCATGTTCTTTTTTTTTTTTTTTTAAGATTTTACTTAGTTATTTGAGACAGAAAGAAAGAGAGTGCGAGCAGGGGGAGGAACAGAAGAGGAAGGGGAGGAGAAAGAATCTCAAGCAAGTCCCTGCTGAGCATGAAGTCCGACTTGGGGCTGGATCTCACAATCCTGAGATCATGACCTGAGCCAAAACCAAGAGTCAGATGCTTAACTGACTAAGCCACCCAAGTGCCCTAAAGATGTCCATGTTCTAATTCCGCAGGCCTGTAAATATGTTGTATTACATGGCAAAAAGAATTTTGCAGGTGTAATTAAGGTATGGGCTTTGAGACGGTGAGGTCTTTCTGGATTATTTCATTGGGCCCTATCTAATCACATTAGTCTAAAAATAAAGATCCTTTCAGCTGGATCAGAGAGATGAGATGGAAGAAGGACAGATTCAACATGTAAGAAGAATTCAACTTACCATTGATGACTTTGGGGGTGCCAAGTGAAAGAAAGTGGCAGTTTATAGAAGCTGATAACAACTCTCACCTTATAGCCAATAAGCAAGTTGGCCTTGGTCCTACATCCACAGGGAACTGAATTGTGCCGGTAACTCAAATGAGCAGGAAATGGATTCTTCCCTAGCAACTCTCAAAAAGGAATGCAGCCAGCTGACACCTTGACTTTAGCCTAGTAAGAGCCATATATAGGACTTCTGACCTCCAGAACTATAAGATATTTGTATTAATTAAGTCATGACATTTGTGGTCATTTGTTATAGTAGCAGTACAAAACTATCACAGAGCCTTACACAAATGTCAAAGAACAGTAAAAACATTGAGATGAATGTAAATCCTGTTGGAAGGCGATCCTGATGTAACAATCTTGTGCATTATTATGTCCCAGATACTGATCACAAGGGTCAGTATCACAAGGAGCAGGAACATATATATATACATCATAATTTATAAAATGTACCCCTACTTCATCGATACTGAAGTGTGAAAACAATTGGATTTTAGAGCTAAGTAAATTATACTTGGCTGATTAATTTAGAGTTGATTAAATTCTATGTAAGCTTCAAGGCCAAATCAAAACCTGAAGAAGGGAGGCAGAAGCCTGCTAGAGATGACTTGAGAAGTGCCACACCCTAGGGATGACTTGTCCACCTGCCCGCCATGAGTAACTTGGCCCTGCTCTCCCTCCTCTCTCAGAGCCCTCAACACCTTTCATGCAGAGGAGAAAGATGGTAATACTTCATCAGTTGTTTGCATTAGTCTTAGTATCTTCTCCTCTTGCTGAGAAAGGAGTAAAAATCAAGAACCCAGAGCCATGGCTGGCTTCTCTAGCATAGGTGAAGTTAATAATGAGAGTCTCATGAACTAAACTGTAAAAACAATGGGAATATTCCTCAGCTTACTTAGAATAAAATATCTATAAAGGTGGACATTTTAAATTTTGTTTCATCTGTGTATTCTTCAAGTTTATATTATGGAGATATTCAAACAGGCACACAAAGTAAGAGAATAACATAATGAATTTTCATGTACCCATCATCCAGCTTCAACAGTTATCAGCAGTTGTCTGGTTTCATCTGTGCCCTCAACTTGGTTTTTGCATACAAGTATTTTAAAGCAAATCTCAGCCATCATGTCATTTCAACTATAAATATATTTCCATCAGATGAGGATATTATTTCTTATAAGATTATGCATGTGACATCATCACACCTAATAAAATTAAGACTGATTTTAGCTGGTCTGTTAGGCAGGAGGCCACAAGATGGAATTAGAGAAGCAAGGCTGGCAGTGAGGTGTTCACCTCTGTCTTGGTTCTCTGTTGCTGTAGCAAAGCCTTAAAAAGGCACAAACTTCACCTTATCTCGCAGTTTGGGAGGTCAGAAGTCCAGAATCAGTGTCAGGAGGCTCAAATAAAGGTGCTGGTAGACCTCACTCCTTCCTGGAGGTTTTGGGGGAAATCTCTTTCCTCACCTTTTCCAGTTTTTAGAGGCTGCCTGCATTCCTTGGCTCATGGCCCCCTTCCTCTGTGTTCAAAGCCAGAAATGGTGCATGACTCTGACTTTTTTTTTTTTTTTCGGTTACGTCTTTCTCTCTCTGAGTCCCTTTTGCTTCTCTCTTCCACTTTTAAGGAAACTTGAGATGACATTGAGCCTACAAGAATGATCCAGGATCATCTCCCTATTTTTAAAGTCATCTGCCTAGCAACCTTATCTTCATTTGCCACCTTAATTCTGCATTGCCAGGTACCCTAACATAATCACAGGTTCTGGGGATTAGGGTGTGCACATCTTCAGGAGGCTATTATTTGGTCTACAACAAGCCCCCTTCTTCATTACTTCTCCAAGGGCCTTAGGTATATGGTTGGGGCCAGAGCCAGGAGAAGCTAAATAGCAACAGGACCTGAAAAACCATGAGAGAAGGAACTCAAGTTCTGCATAAGCAGCTTCAGGGGCAAGGCTTCCAGTGTCCCTGTCATAAGAAAAAGAGATGGGAAAACCTCAGGAGAAAGAGGCAGGGAAAACAGAAACTCTTTTGCATGATTTGCTACCCTGGGCTATATTCAGTGTTTGGAGAAGAAGGAAGGCCCTTCCTTTTTCCTCTCTAAACAGGGATTTTGCTGTGATGAGAAAAGTCACTGTGGAACTTTTTAAAATTATATGAATGTAAACCAATGATGCTGGTAAGCTTTTGTCCATTAGTGAAGTGGCTGGCACTCACTGCCCGTGTGCCTTTGTCAGGAAGGGCCAGGGATCCAGAGAGAGCACAGCTGTCAGGATGAGAGCTGGGACCCCAGCATCCCCCGCTGTGAGTCAGCTGACAAAGAGGCCACATCGACTCGGATGTGAACCCCCTGATCTGAACAAGAACACAAGCCACAGAAAAACTATTGTTGAATAAGGTGTTTTATAATTTCATTTTATCTCATCTTTTGAACCATTAAGAAATGTCAGACTTCATTTGTTCAGATTTCTCAGGGGTTGCATAGAAGAGGGGAAAACTGAAAAACAAAACAAAAACAAGAACACTTCTTGGTTGGCTCACAACCATCTCTTAGGCATCGTTTTTTGGCATGAACTACATGTTTGTAAACCAGGGTTCACCTCCAAGTCTTTTTTGCTATATGTCAGCTGATTGCCAGAATTTGCAGACACATGCACACTCACACAGTGATCTGCTCTTGCTGTTTGCTCCCCATTGTTCGTTTGCTAAAACCTCGTGTGAGGTTTAATTCCCAAATACTAACACCGGCATTTTTCATTTGTATATTTTCTGTTTTCTGAAACTGTATCATAGATATGGGGTAACTCTCATGTTTAGTTTCATTAAATAGCAGTGTTTTGCTATTTGTATTTCTTGAGGCGTGTGTGTGTGTGTGTGTGTGTGTACATGCTGCATTCTTTTACTTGCATGTGTGCATAAAGGAACCAACTAGGCAAATAAACAAAGAAATACTGTTCTACTTTGGGGCACCTGGGTGGCACAGTGGTTAAGCGTCTGCCTTCGGCTCAGGGCATGATCCCGGCGTTATGGGATCGAGCCCCACATCAGGCTCCTCCGCTGTGAGCCTGCTTCTTCCTCTCTCACTCCCCCTGCTTGTGTTCCCTCTCTCGCTGGCTGTCTCTATCTCTGTCAAATAAATAAAATCTTAAAAAAAAAAAAAAATACTGTTCTACTTCCACACTAACATAACTTATTAAGACTTGTTGAATTAGAGTGAATTTAAGTAAAACACTTGAGTGCAGGGCAAACTGGACTAAGCAAAAACATTGGAGCATACTCATAACTCTTTTATCTGAATTTTAGTTTAAAGCAAGACTATGGCTACAGCATGGGTCATGCTTCTTAGATTTCTTTGCTTAGCTTCAAAAGAAAGACGGGTCTTGCCTTTGTCCCATGCAGGCCATGTGCAATGAGCCACCAACCATCTGTGGGGCCAATGTCAGAGGATGGGCAGCAGGCCTCAGGTAGTTGCCCGGCTCCTCTCTCAGGGACTGGGGAGCAGGGACCCTCTTGGCGGCTGCATGGGCTCCTCAGCTTTGCCCTCAGCACTTATCCCCAGGATTGATCTTGCCACGGTTCCCTTCCAACTCTGCCAAGAATGCCTTTGAGACAGAGACTGATGGAAAGAAAAAGAGCTAAAATGAGGTTTAACTCGGGTTTCACAGTGCTGGTTATACTGTTTGACTTTATAAGGAGCCTGCTCTCCAAATGTCAAGCGTGTCTCAGGACTTGTGACAGCTCCTGAATCTGAGATCTAGAGAGGTTGGAGAACCCCTCTGGCTGGCTGGGGGGGGGGGGGGGCACAAAAGGAAGCCCTATGTGTCTGCACTCTGCTGTCATTTATCACAAAAGGCTTTCTCTCTCCTATTTTTTGTAGGGGGAGGGGTTGGCAAAATTTAGAAGCTCTCTCTCTTCAAAAAGAAAAATAGAATGAGGGAGGGAAAGAGGAAAGAAGAGAAAGAGAAGGGATCAGTTCATCTTTGTTTGGGGAAACTTTAGGTCCGTAACAACAACAAACATCAGTTGTGGTGGGTAGCCTCAGCCCTGCCGAAGGAAATCCAGGCCACATTAAAATCCAGGGAATTTGAAATGGCGGCATTTGTGGTGGCTTGCAAATTTCCATTGGTGATTTCTTTAAAGCCAAAGAATTATAATTAAAATAGAAATGGATCCAATTATATCTGCCTTCTGTCTGAAAGGATGTAGCTGGTAATGAGAATCACATGTCTAAACTTCATCTCCTATTTCCAAGCAAGTTGTCCCATGAGAGAAATTCCTTCTTTTCAGCAAAGCTCAGTAAACCACATTTCTCTCTCCTCCTTGGCTACTGTGGTTTTGCACTGATTTCTTAAAATCCCAGCAAATGGAGCTCAGTCATAGTAAATGCTCTCATTTCTCTCTCCTTTGTTCTCTTTATAGGACACGCCAGGGCGATATGACATTTCTTTTTGTTTCAAAGAGACAATGATTAGGAGAGTAGGAGTGCTATCTTAACCAGCCACGATGCACCCTCTTGTGAATAACAGACTGGGTACCTTAGGCCATTGCCACCTGGGTTATTGTGAGGCTGTGAGGAGGTGGCTAGGTGACCCAGGGATAGTGAGGAGCTTACTAGGTGGCCAGGGGAGGTCTTCGGGAGAATTCTACCCACTGGGTGATTGAGGCTTAGATAATAATGATGGTCGTCACTGTGCGTTGAATTGGCAGAGCCTGTACTGGAGCATAATGCCATGGTTGGCAGGAATGAATAGATTACATAATAGGATTGTTCTTATCGTTACTACAACTGGGGATCGATTTGGTTTGTGTACTGCAGATCCATTCAAGCGCAGCAGGGCAGCCCAAAAAGGAGGCCCTAGAAGCAACAACAGGGGCAGAGTCAGCCCCAAGTGCCCAGCTGTTGGAAACGTTCACGTATAAGTCTTTGTATAGACTTATGTTTTCATGTGCTTAGCAATCATTTGAATAACTTCTTTGGTGAAATATCTACTAAAATCTTTTGTCCATTTTTTAATTCTCTTGTTTGACTTCTTATTGGATTGTAAGAGTTCTTCGTATATTTGAGATACAAATCTTTTATCAGACATGGATTTGCAAATATTTTCTTATAGACTGTGGTTTGTCTTTTTATTTTCTTAATAGTATCTTTTCAAGTGTAAAAGTTTTTAATTTGATGAAGTCCAGTGATTACTTCTTTGGTATCATACAGTGCTTTTTTTGTACAATATTTTAGGACTCTTTACTTAACCCAAGGTCATAAAGATTTTCTGTGCTGTTTTCTAGAAGTCACTTTTACTTTAAAGCCTATAATTCATTTTGGGTTAAATTTTATGTTTTGTGAGGTGAGGTTCCTAGTTCATGTTTCTGCATATGGATATCCAACTGTTCCCAGTAACATTCGTTGAAGACCATTTTTTTCCTCAACTGTACTACCATGGCACCTTTGATGAAAATCAATTGACTATAAATATGAAGGTTTATTTCTGAACTCTTAATTCTGTTCCATTGATCTACATGTCTGTCTTTGTGTCAATACCACATTGTCTTGATTACTGTGGTTTTGTAGTAAATTTTGAAATCAAGTAGTGTTGAGTCCTCCAACTTTGTTGTTCTTTTAAAAAAAATTGTTTGGGGTACTCCGGGTCTTCTGCATTTTCATAAACATTTTACAATTGGCTTATCAATTTCTACAAGCAATTTTCCCAGGATTTTGATGGGGATTCTGTTGGTCAATTTGGGGAAAACTGTCATTTTAATAATATTGTTTCTTTCAATCCATTTTGAAGATGGAATATATCTCAATTTATATAGATCTTTAATTTCTCTTGTAATGTTTGGTACTTTTTAGCATAGAAGTCTTAAACTTTTTAAGTTAAATTTACTCCTCTAAGTACTTTATTCCTTTGGATGCTATTGTGAACAAGCTTTTCTTGATTTTGTTTTTGGACTGTTCATTGTGAGTACATCAGAAAAATTGGTATTTTGTATATTGATCTTTTATCCTGAGATTTTCTACATACTGGATTGTGCTGTGAATAAAACCAGTTTTTCTTTTTCTTTCCAGTTTGCATGTATTACATCTGGTTAATCTTTCTTATTTCATTGTACAGTCTAGAACCTCCAATATTATGCTGAATAGAGTAGTGAGAGCAGATATCCTTTGCTTTCAACCTATTTGTGTCTTTGAATTGAAAGTGTGTGTCTTATTGACAACATGTAGTTGGATTTGCTTTTTTATCTACTCTGACAATTTCTGTCTTTTGACTGAGATATTTATTCTATTCACATTTAATGTAATTACCAATATGATTGGATTTATGCATCATTTTGCTATTTTCTATATACCTCGTGTCTTTTTGTTTCTCTGTTCCTCCTTTACTTCCTTTTTTTGTGTTAAACGAACTTTATTTCTTTGGTTGATTTTTAAAATTTTTTTAATTTAACTTTTTTTTAAGATTTTGTTTCTATTATTTGACAGGCAGAGAGAGAGTGAGCACAAGCAGGGGGAGTGGCAGGCAGAAGGAGAAGCAGGTTCCCCACTGAGCAAGGACCCCAATGTGGGGGCCCAATCCCAGGACCCTGGGATCATGACCTGAGCCAAAGGCAGATGCTTAACCAACTGAGCAACCCAGGCCCCCCCTCCTTGGTTGATTTTTAAACTATATTTTTGAGTTATTGTCTTAGTATTTGCTCTAGGAATTACCATATGCATTTTAACATATTACAACCTACCTCAGGTTTATACTAACTTAATCCAGTAAATTATAGCAGCCTTGTTCCAGTATAGCTTCCTTTTCTCCCTACTCCACCTTCACTTCTGTGCTGTTAGTGTCGCATATATTAACACATCTATATATGTTGTAAACCCCAAAATATACTTGCTCTATATAATTTTACACCATCTAAAGAAATAGTAAAAGATGTATATTCATTGTCTTTTATAATTACTTATGTTTTTTACCATTTCTGGCATTAATTTCTTCATTTCTTTTTGTGGATTCAAATTACCAAGTGAAGTAATTTTCTTTAATCCTGAAGGACTTGCTTTAGTATTTTTTGTAAGGCATGTAGCTTAGTCTCACATTATCTCAGTCTTTGTTTATCTAAGACTATCTTTATTTCACTTTCGCTTTTGAAGGATAGTTTTGCTGGATATAGATTTCTTGGCCAACAATTGTTTCTTTCAGCACTTTGAATATGTCATTCCACTGCTTTCTGCCTCCATTTTTTTTCTGATGAGATTTAGTCATCCTGTGTATTTTTGATCCCCTACATATGATTAGTTTTTCTCTTGCTACTTTCAAGGTTTCCTCTTTGTTTTTTGCTTTCAAGAGTTGGATATGACTAAGTGAAGATCTCTTTGTTTTTCCTAAGTGGTGTTCATTAAGTTTCTTGGATCTATAGATCAAAGCTTTCATAAAATTTGAGAGGTTTTCAGCCGTTATTTCTTTAAACTTTTTTCCTGCCCCTTTTCTCTCTCCTCTTATTCAGGTTGGTGTGTTTGATATTGTTCCACAGGTCTCTGAGAATTTGATCTTTTTTTTTCAATTGTTTTTCTCTTTGTTCTTCAGATTGGAGAATTTCTATTGAACCATCTTCAAATTCACTGATTATTTCTTCTAATATCTCAAATCTACTGCTGATCTCATATAATAAAATTTTCATTTTGTTATTGTATTTTTCAACCCTAGGATTTCCATTTGGTCCTTTACAAAATTATTTTTATTTTATTTTTACTGATATTCCTACTTGTCGAGTCACTTTAATAATATTTTCTTCAAATTCTTTAAACATGGTTTCCTTTGGTTTTTTTTAACATACTTAAAATAGCAGCTTTGAAGTCTTTGTCTATTAAATCCAGCATTTGGGCTACTCAAAGACAGTTTCCATTGGCTTTTTCCTCCAACTATAGCTAACATTTTTTTTCTTTTCTTTTCTTTTTTTTTTTTTTTGCCCAACTCATACATTTTTATTGAAAATTGAATATTTTAAATCATATAACTAATCTAGATTCTTTTTATCCTCTGAGATTCTTAACAGTTACTGCATTTTGTTGTTTTTAATTTGCCTGGACTTGCTCTGTAGAATCCATCTCACACACACAGACGCACACACACATGCACATGCACCCCAGTGTGCATCTACTGATGAATCTGCTCAGTTGTTGTTTTTTTAAATTATTATTTGTATTTTTTCTTTTGGGGGTCTAGCTTCTTTTGGGTCACCTTTGTTTTTGCATAGGTTAGTGGCCACTCAGTGATTGATCAAAGGTTTTGCATAAACACTATGGACCTGTGTTTGAGTTGGGGGATGTATTTAAATTTGGCAATTTCAACTCTGCCTCTGATGTTACTTTAGCCCCAGGCCCTCTTGGGTCTCTGCTGTTCATGTGCACAGGCTCCTAGACAAGCAGGGTTATGTGGAATGTTTACCAAGAACTCAATGGCTCTCTCATTTCCAAGATTTCCTATACAATTTCTTATAGTCTTAAAGTCTTATATTGCTCATCCCAACCAGGATAGCAGCTTCAGGTTAGGAGATCTGCAGGCTTTTCCCATTTGCTGCTGGCTGTAAGTTTCTACTCTTTACTCCAAATCAAGTGAAGGCCAGTCCTGTCCTGGCAGAACAACCAGGCTGATTGGGCTGTGTTGAAGGATGGAGGCAATCTCAGGCAAGAACCCACCTCTCTCCACTGCTTTTAACTGAATCTCCGTAGTTTTTCATGATTGTATGTTTCTCAATTTGTTGTTTACCTGTGGTCAGTTTTCATAGCCCTGAAAAGATTGTTTTTTTACAATGATGTCCAGTTTTATAGTTGTTTTTAGTTGGGAGGATTAGAGGTTGTTGATCTCTTAATTTCTTTTTTTTTTTTTTTAAAGATTTTATTTATTTATTTGACAGAGAGAGAATAAGCAGGGGGAGTGGCAGGCAGAGGGAGAGGGAGAAGCTGGGAGCCTGATGTGGGGCTCGATCCCAGGACCCCGAGATCATGACCTGAGCCGAAGGCAGACACTTAACCAACTAAGCCACCCAGGCTCTAAAGAAATGTGTTTTATTATTTTTAGGCGTGACATGTTATCATTTTAGCTGTGAATGAGTACTAATAAGTAAAACTAAATTTAGAAAAACTGGATTGCTTCTTTGCTTTTTGGCTAAGATCAAGTATAGAAAAACTGTAATATGACTTTGACATTTCATGGTCAGAAACAGAAAAGCTTTCCAAAAGGCATCTTGGAAATCATTTCTAAGATTTAAAGTCTTTGATTTGAAAAATATATTTATCTGAATAGCAAGAGTCTTGTATTTTTACAGCAGAAAATTATTTCAAGCTTTTAACTTAGCAACAAGCATATGAATGAACTAGAGTCTAAATTGAAGAATCCTGAATTTATTTCTGACCATGGTTGTTATTGAGGCATAATATAAATATTTCCTTGGTGTCCTGCAAGGGGTGAAAGAATCTGAGGGTCATGATTTATATATTTGTCATCCTCTTTTAAATGGATTCAACTGTAATATCTGTGGCACCAGGAAAAAGTAGAAGTCTGCACATGGACGAGATCTGTGGCCATTTCAGGCACCTGCCAGACCACCTCCCCTGGTCCTTAAGTTCACTCCTCCTTTTCATCCCATTCCTCTTGTCCCAGCTGTGATGAGGACATGGGAAAAGAGGCTACAGGACCTGAAGGACATCCTTCCCTGGTCTCAGAGGCCACATGGCTACCAGGGGAGACTGACACATCCCAGGACCCTGGAAGCAGGGCAAAGAGCCATCCCTGCCTGAGGAGGATAAAGGGACATGTGGAAAGGAAGGCCTTCCCACTGGAACCACTGCATACTTGTCTCTGGTGAAGTTTGAAGCCATTGACCTTCTCCTTCTACTTGAAGCTCTCCTTTCTTTGAGCTCTTGTTTTCATCGCTGACCACATCTTTCCTTAAGTCTCACTCTCTCCTAAGAAGAAGCTCTAAGGTTCATCTTTATCTCCCCAAACTGGGAGCTTTATGTAATCTGTACCTTCATTTGGATGGTTACCAGTTCTTGACCCTTTCACTTCCACTTTAATTCCCAATGCCTCTTGATTTGTCCTCTTCATCCCGCCCTGCCCAGACTTGAGAGACCCTGTGTTTCACACATCATTCCCCTGCAGGGGACTGGATGGCTTCCTACTGCCTAGCCAAGCTAGTCTAGGTTCTGCTGGCTTGCTGGGTCTTCTGTGGTCTGGCCTGGCCTGGTCTTACCTACTCCCACTTACTTCCCAGCTGGACAGCATGATGGCCATGGGGTGCAGGACAGGGAGAAGACCAGGTATTCGGGTTGGCACAAGTGTAAGTGACTGCACCACTAACAAAAGTTCGCTAGTGTCAGCAGCAAAAAAATACTTTTCACATAAAATCAATAACAGAAATGCTTAGGGTAAAGCATGTTTTTAAAGGCATTAGTGGGAATGATTCAGAATAAGCAGATCCAGGGAGTGGACGTGAGCTCAGAACGACTTCTCTGGTGTGGGATCTGTGACTCCATCCAACAGCTGCCCAGTACTTTCTAACCACGCTTCCTTTCCTGGCACAGTATTGCCTCATGGGTTGAGTGTGTCCTCCCAAAAGATATGTTGAAGTCCTAACCCCAAGTACCCCAGAATGTGACCTTATTTGGAAATAGGGTCATAGCAGATGTCATTAGTTAGGATGAGGTCATTTGGGTGGGCCCTCATCCACCATGACCGGTGTCCTTATAAGAAGGGGGAAGACGATGTGAAGACAGACACGCAGGGAGAACACATGTGAAGACACAAGAACACGGAGACACAGAGGGAAGACAGGCATGGGAAGCTGGAAGCAGAGATTGGAGTGACACTGCCACCGGCCACAGAATGCCTGGGGTTACCAGAATTTGGGACAACCCAGGAAGGATCCACCCCTGGAGACCTCGGAGAGAAGATGCCCCAGCTGATAGCTTGATTCTGGGCTTCCAGCCTCCAGAACTGTGAGAGAATAAGTTTCTGTGGTTTTAAGCCCCCCAGGTTGTGGTACTTTGTTGTGGTAGCCCTAGGAAACTGAGGAACACGGTGTGCGTGTTTTGTCATGCTTCACTCCATCTTCACCCCTGCTTGTTCCACAGCCTGCGATGCCAGCCTGGCGGCCGTGTCCTCCTCTGGACTGCGTGGTCATGCCGGGGGCGGGGGGCGGGGGGTCAGTGGCATTGGGAAGCAGGCACATTGTACAGACTTAGATTTTTACAAGACAGCCTTTTGGTATTGCCCACAATTTCTTACACTTATCAGCATCTCATACGTTATAGAGGAAATTATCTTTCATGTTCACTGCACAAATACAGCAGTTTCTTAGGCTCTGTTGAAGAGATAGCCAGTCCTGACTGTATGACACTGTAACAGGAATGGCAGGAGTGTAAGGCTGGCACCCTGGATATGAAGCACTGGCCTGCTGAAAGGCCAAGTGGGAAGTGAATTGAGCCGGGTGACCGTGGTGTGTGGCTGCCTCTTCTGGACCCTGTCCCACCTCCTCCCTGCTTCGGGGCCTTCTTAGAGGCTGCTCGCTCTGCTGGGGACTAACATGGCTCTTTGTCCACTGAATGGCTCAACCAAAGTGTCACCTTCCACCTAAGGGAGTTCTATTGTCCCTCTCCCTGTTTACATCCTTCCCAGCCCATTTGTTTGCTTCCTAACCTTTATTATGATTTGTCACTATTTGTTTATTTGCTCACTTGTCTATGGCCATAGTGAGCTCTCCGAGTGTAAGAGCTATGCCAGGCTTACCCCCACTGTCTCTCTGTACTGGGCACCGGTCTCCTACACATAGCAAGTGCTCAAAACCTCCTGCGAAAGGCATTCCTACTTGAAAGGCTCAGTGACGTGCCTGTGAATATGCTGGACACCATCCAGGGCATTCTTATTTCTATTGTACTAAACCACGTACGTTGTAGCCTAAGGTTCCTGTGCTTTGGTGGTTCCTCATCTTCACCTTTCTGACCCTCATCCTACACATGCTGTATGCTCTCCATGGGTCACCAATGCAGACTCGGGCTTTGGGGACTGGTGCTTCTTCACGGGGCTCCTGCATGGGTCCCCACACATCTCCCTGCATGCACGCTCAGGAAGACACAGACAGGGCCCGCCAGGGCAGGGTGCCTGTCATGGCCTCCTTACTGTCTTCCTGCTTCTGCCTTGGCCCCAACAGTCTACTCTCCTCTCAACAGCCAGGGGGAGGGGTCTAGTAAAATGAAAGTTGGCTGATGTCACCCTGCTGGGCAGAATGACCCATGGCTCCCCTGACCACTAAGAGTGAAAGCCCAGGGCCTTACTGTGCCTACCACGGCCTCTGGGATCTGGCCCCAGCTACCCCTGTGATTCATCTCCCATGCCTACCTAGATAAACACATGTCTATCTCCTCCACCTCCTTCAAGTCTTAGTTCAAATGTCACCCTCTCAATAGACCCACCTGCGCCACCCTATTTTGGGAGTCATTAAGCATTTTTATTGTGAGGTGGTTGTAGATTCACATTTAGTTAGGAGAAATAAAACAGGCAGATCTCCCAGGCCTCTTACCCAGGTTCCTGCAGTGGTAACATCTTGCAAACCTATAGCACAATAGCACAACCGGGACATTGCCATCAAGACACAAAATATGATATCGTTTATAGTTGATACAGTCGAGATGCAACATATCCCCATCCCAGCAAGGATCACTCGCACTGCTCTGTTACAGCCGCGCCCCCTCCCCTCTGGCCCCGCCCCCTCCATAACCCTGGCGACCGCTCATTTGTGCTCCATTTCTATAATTTTGTCATTTCAAGAATGCCATAGAAATAGACTCATATAGTATTAGGGTTGACTTATGGTATAAGTGCCTCTCTGGACATATAGTATGGTATAAGTCTACCCTTAGGGATAGACTTTTTTTTCTTTTTCTTTTTTTTTTTTTTTGATCATTCACCCCATGAAGGACAGCTGAGTTGCTTCCAGTTTGGAGCTATTAGAAATATAGCTGCTCTGGAAATTCATGTTTAGGTTTTTAGGTGAACACAAGTTTTCATTTCTCTAAGATAAACGGCCAAGAGTACAATTGCCAGGTTGCCTGTTTTTGCATGTTTAATATTTTAAGAAATTCAGGCCATTTTATCTTGAACTGTAAACTCCCCACAAATACCCAGAAACACCCAACATCTTTCACCCTGCTCTTCTGTCATATTTTCCACGGCATCTCACCTTCTCCTCTACTCTGTGATGAGCTTATTAATTTATTAGGTGTCTTGCGTCTGATCTGTCTTCCTCATGCACCCCCGCGGTCGATCTGGGCTGGAGCAGGCATAAGAAGCGCTGATGCTGGCAGCAGACCTGAGGTCAAGCCTCTGACCAATGTCCTTCCTCAGGGGAGCGTTTGCTGGGATTATGAGGGTGCACAAAGGCCACCGCGCCTGTTAGCTGCATCATGTGGCCATGACGACAAGACAGCCCACTCACAGATTCCCCAGATAAAGCAGTCCCCTAGGCTTACCACCAAGTCACATTGAGCTCAAAAGCCAAATCAGTGCTATCCCCAAATAAAGCCTTCTGCTCAGGAAAGGTTTAACTGAGAAACTGTGATTTATGAGCTGGCCAAGCAGAGCTGCAGTCCGTGCAGACCCCCTGCCCCCAGCAGTGCTTCGAGGCACCCACTAGTCCCAGGGGAGGGACTCATTCTGCAAATGAGCAGAAAGGATTCTAGTTAGAAGCATTCAAAGAGCCCCAGAGGCAGGAGAATCAAGACAGGACTGTATTTCATGCTGGAAAGTGAAAACCAAATAAACCAAGCTGCCTCTCGTGGCAGCCGGCCAGCTCAGCTGTGTAAGTGAACAGCAAAACATTGCTCTGCTCTGTGGAAGCCCCTGGAAGAAATCCAGAGCCTTGTGTACTTAGCCTGACTGGGGGCTTGTTGTCATTATTATCATTACCACAAATTCATCTATTTCTTAATACATTGGTTTCTTTCATTTTGAACACTTGCTTGACATTTGTACTGATTAGGTGAATGCTGGAACAAATGATTAAATAATTTTGTAAAATAACACTTTGGCTTGATTCAAAGTGGAAATGTTTATAGTGTTCCCATTAACACCAGATGATGTCAGCCTGACTATTGTGCTGCTTTTTCAAAAACACACGAGTCTGAAAAAAGCCTTCCCAATCCAAAATGAGTCAAGGCTCTAAAAAGACTTTTCTCCATAAACGCCCTCCTCTGTGATTTGGCCCTAGCAGCAAAATCCATGAGGATGCTAGGAGCACAGTGCCTCTGAGTTGGGAATTCACATATCTTGTTATCTGAAGCATCTTCCAGAGAGATGACGGGTGTCACTGTGTGCAAGTGCCACCTGTGTCCCCTCCCAGCCTGGCTCTGTGGGATGTGACATCTCTGTGCTTTGATTCCTATGATTTCTGTCCCCCCTTTTCTTCCTGACCCCTTTTTCTCCTCCAGTTTCTCCTTCCTTTTCTTCCCCCTTCTCCCCCACACTAAGCTAAACCAACTAAACTAACCAAGTAACCCAACTAGATCTCAACCCCAAAGCATCAGTGGTCCTAATGGAGATATAACTGTAGCCTCGGTGCCATAAACTGCCATCCTCACCCAGGAACCACAACCCCCTCCCCCAGCCCTGGACAATGGGAAGGAGGAGATGGTGTCCAGGCCCAGGGAGTAACCTGTGCCAGGGGACAGTTCTCAGTGTTCCTCTCCAAGCAGAGACCAGCTGGCCCCTGCCTAGATCCACTCTGTACAAGCCCCATGTGGACCTTGCCCCAGCCACCTGTGCCTCCTCAGTACCCCCAGAGAACCAGGGGAACCATGGGAGGTAATCACTGTGGTCTCTTCCCTATGTTCTGCGGTGGAGGATGGGGTCTGAAGAAGGAGGTTTTGTTGCAGGCTTCAACATGATATCTGGGGAAGATTATTATCAACTTGTGGGGGAAAGGAAAATCCATTTCTAGTGTCCTCCACGACTAAACTATAAATGGTTAGTGAGCACTGCAGGCCAGAACAGGCAGGTACCTGCCCAGGCCTGCAATCCTGGGTCAAGGAACCACAGTAGGGACCACTGTCCTCAGAATCAGAGGCCCCAGAGCCTGGATCCATAAGCCAGGCCATCCTGGGATGATTTCATGGTGGCTCCTGTAGTATTCTGCTCAAGCTGCTGTAACAGAGGACCACAGACTGGGTGGCTGAACAACAGAAATTTCTTTTCTCACAGTTCTGGAGGTTCGAAGTCCAAGATCGAGGACTGACAGGGCCAGTTTCTGGTGAGGACTCTCTTCCTGGCTTGCAGACAGCTATCTTCTCACTATGCCCTCATATAACTTTTCCTACATGTGTATTCTGAGAAAGAGAGAGAGAGAGGAGAGCTCTCTGGTGCCTATTGATTGAGAGTGCACATGAGTGGGGAGGGGCAGAGGGAGATGGAGAATCTCAAGCAGGCTCCAGGCTCAGTGCAGAGCCCCACGCAGGGTTTGATCCCATGACCCCAAGAACACAATCTGAGACAAAATCAAGAGTTGGACACCCAACAGACAGAGCCACCCAGGCGCCCCTCTGGTGTCTCTTCATATAAGTGCAGTAATCCTATGGACTCAGAGCCCACCCTTATGACCTCACGTAACCTTACTTACCTCCTTATAGGCCCCATCTCCAAATACAGTCACATGGGGGATTAGAGAGAGCTGGACAGGAAAAAGGAATAGGCCATGATACGTCGTATAGATAACCCACTAGCCTGCATATGAGAAGGCCAGGCATCCTCTCCCCACTTCCCTCACCCATGCGCTGGGGAGAATACAGTGAGTACTGTGCACCTGTGTGGTACTTGCATGAGCTCTTGTGTATGTGGAGCCTTGAGACGTAGATGGAGAAGCTCTTGGGAGGCAGAGGCAGGAGAAGAGTAATCTCCTCACTTTTTCATGGTGCTGCTGGAAGCCAGCCCCAGAGCTGGCAGCCCTAGCTGCCATCTCTCTCTGGCATTATGCCTCCCTAGTATCTGTTTCTAAACCTAGACTCTGAGAGAGCCACCATGTGTCTGTTGACCAAAATTAGGGACCTGCTGCCCTTGCGGCTGTTGAATGAAGAGCAATCCAGAGTGTGGCCTGGAGTGCAGGGCAGCTTGGTGGACCTAGCAGCTGCATGGACCAGAAAGACAGCTGCCTGCCTCAGGAAAGAGGGTGTGTGTGTGTGTGTGTGTGTGTGTGTGTGTGTGCATGTGCATGCACATGTATGTTGGAGATGAGGGTCATTGCCATGAGTCCTAGCAATTAGCTATGACTCTGGGAGGCCAGAAATATGGCCCAAGCTGACTGTACAATTCAGCACCTTGGTCCCACTGTTCCCAAAATCCTGTAGTCCTGGCCTAGCACAAGGCCCCTAAGAGACTGGGGAACCAAGTCGGGGATACATGCATTGTGGCAGATGTCCGAGCCCTCTGTAGAGGTGTGCATGTGAGTCTTGTGTGGGGGAAAGGTTAGTTGGTGTGTAATACTGATCCCCACTCTCTCCTGCCCCCTTGGGAAGAGATAACCCAAGAATAAACTGAAGCAGAGCCTTGTGACCTTCACATGGGGTGGGGAAGGCAACTCGGTCCTTATGCAGCCGACACTCCTAGCTGGGTAGCTGGGGAGGTAGATATCTGCTTCTACCCTTGCAGAAAAGAAGCAAGAGGACTCAAGCTTTTAGAAAAGGTAACGATATTTTAAAAGAAGATTAAAATTACTTAACTGGCAGCCACAAATAGGTGTCAGGATTCTCCCATATAGTGCTGACAGCCAGCCCTGATTTGAGTTATATGATGTGTGCTAGCCCCTCAGTTACTTGAGTTGGTCATGCAATATGCTAGACTCAGCCAGACAGCTAGGCAACAGGTATCTAGAGTCCCCAGGGTATGCTAGGCCAGTACAATACTAGACATACAGCAAACCAGACACAGTCCCATCCCAAAGCGGGAGGAGACAGACAATGAGCCACTAACAGAGTAATCAGTAAATTTCACTGTGTACCAGAAGTCAGGTGCCACAGAAAAAGAAAAGTCAGAAGAATAAAAAGAAGAGAGGTGGGCAGTAACAGGGCAGGGGAAGCGGGTTACAGTTGTGGTCAGAGAAAGGCCTCCGGGGAAGGTGACATTTGAGAAAAGATGGAACAGGAGAGAGCCAAGTGGATTTGCAGAGGAAGAGCCTTCCAAACAGAAAGAAGCGCCAGTGTCAAGGCCCTGAGGCAACAAGATCAGGGAGAGTTCATGGGTAAGGTTTACAGGGGGCCAATATGGGAGAGTGGAAAGAGGATGGTTCCACAGAAATCAGGGCCCTCCTCCATATGAAGTTCAAAAAGTCCCCTCACCTCCTGACTGAGCCACAGGCCTTCCCAGGCCATGAGGCCAGCACCTCATGAAGAAAGACTTTATCTCATTGAACACATCCCATTCAGTCTCTGGACTTGATTCCACATTTCTAATTTCAGTCATTAGGACTCCGTTTTCTAGTGGCTCCTTGCCTCACCTCCCCTGTGGTGGGTAAGCTTTCCTTATGTCTGCTTTACCTTTCACTCCCCTGATCATGGTTCATACTCCTTTCAGTACACACACTCTGCTTGGCTGCCTCCAACCCCACCCTCAAAAGGGTCTCCTGACTCAGTCCAGCTCCTGGAATCTTTTACCTCAGAATCTAGAAAACACACTCCCACCCCCTAGTTTTCCTGGACCCAGAGTCAGGGTCAGGACCAGTTAGCCCTCACAGGGCATTAGATGAAATGATTCATCAGATCTTTCCTGGATCCCAAGAGAAATTTCAAAAAATGTAATAAATTCCTCACTGCCCTAGATGCCAAAGCAATGGACACATTTTACCCTTTGTGCAAAACACAATCACAATTACAGTACTATAGGATCTTAACACATTTGGATCGCTCTTTGGGAACATTTATTGCCCTCTTCTACAGAGACACAAAGGAGATAGAGACCCCAGGAAAGACCCTGAAATGTACATGCTTGCAGAATTGTATGCTTTCAGCTTATTTTTTTGTTTTTGCTTTTGTTATTTGACTTATTCTCACTAAAGTAGAATGAAGACCTCTGCTCTGCCCTTCCTGAGCAGAAACATCTAGCAAAATTCATTTCTGATTGAGAGATGCTGTTTTCTCTCAGTAAGTTTCCTCCCCATAGTAACTCTTGCTCAGCACTACCAAAACCCTTGAGGTGTGCTTCAATCCTCACCTTATATTCTCATCCAGGCTTCCTGCCTGCACAGACTCTCCCTCCAGTAAGACTGTACTCTCCCTGAGAGAAGGAGCAGAACACCGTAAACCTCTGCAGGTATTGTCTTGGCCACTGAGGAGCCATAACATGCCAGGCCTTCCACAGACCTGCTGAAGTAGCTTTAAACTGCTTCTGAGTTTCCTGTCAGAATAGCCCGAATGTTTCATCACTTCTAAAGGCCTGAACTCTCAGGCTCCATGGAGAAATGGCTTCATACCCCACGGCAGAGTTGTACAGAGGAAAGTTCTTTATGTGGGATTTGTACCCACATGTAGCTATGCTATAAAAACAAACATCTGCAAAAGCTCTGTGGCTTAAAAGGACAATGTTTTATTTCTCACTCACACTCCGAGTCCGCCACGGGCAGCTGGTGACTCTGCTTCGCTCTGTGTCGCTCACTCAAGAATGCCGGCTGACAGTCCCCGCAATGGGGAGCATCGCTGCTGTTGTGATGGAGTGTATTTGTTTCCTATTGCTCTGATAACCAATTAGCACAAACCTAAGTGGCTTAAAACAACACAAAGGTACTGACTTAGTTATGGAAGTCCACTCCAGAATGGACTAAAATCAAGGTGTTGGCAGGGCTGCTTTTCTTCTGGAGGCTCTAAGGGAGAATCTGTTTCCTTCCTTTTCCACCTTCTACAGGCCACCTGCATTCCTTGGCTCATGGCCCTTCTCCATCTTCCATCAGAGCAAGCAGTGTAGCATTTTCAAATCTCTCGCTCTTTCTCTCTGTTACTTCTGCTACCATGTCACATCTCTCACTCTGACTCTTCTGCCTACCTCTTTTGAGGATCCTTGTGATTACACTGGGCCCACCTAGAGAATCAAGGATAATCTCTTTATCTCAAAACTCCCAACATAATCACATTGCAGTATCCTCTCTGTCCAGTGAAGTAACATATTCACGTGTTCCAGGGATTAAGCTTTAGACATCTTCGGGGGCCATTATTCAGCTTACCACACAGAGTGACAGTGTCCAATCATACACAAGGATATATGCCTCGAAGCATTCACATTTCACACGCTTCTTTGGTCAATCAAGTCACATGGCCACACCTAACTTTTATGAGGCAGGAAGTACAATCTCTCATATATAGAGAATGAAAAGAATAAGAAGAAGCACCTTTAGTTCTTCTTCAGGATTAGGATGAAGAAGAATGCAGAAGGCCTTCAGGACCATGACAGCAACAAAATAAATCTAGATGAACTAAGAATCATACATTTCTATTTGGTGAATGAGTTGTAGATACAGGGAAGCCCTGATTAACTGAATTTTAGGTGGAGATGAGCCCCTTGTCGTTAAGCCAACCTAGCCCGGTGCAGGTAGGTAGAAGAACAGGTCCGCTATAGAAGAAGACATTGTTCCTGGGAGGCAGCCAAGCTTTAAATGACAGTTAGGTCATGATTAAACAAGAGAAAACAAATATAAACCCGCAAACCCAAGAAGTTGAGCAAGTCAAAAGCAGAATAAATATAAAGAAAATCACACTCAGGGATTTTGTAGTCAAAATGCTGCAATAAAGTTAAAGAAAAATGTTAAAAGAAGCAAGAGGAAAAAGGCATATTATATACATACAAAATTAAAGCTGACATCTCATCAGAAACAATGAAGGCCAGAAGACAACGGAACAAAACCTTTTAAGTCCTATAAGAAAAACACCTGCAACTTAGGATCAGTACACTACCAAAAATATCTTTTAAAAATTAAGGCAAAATAAGGCATTTTTAGATAAACAAAAGCTGAGAATCATCTCTGTCAAATTCACACTACAAGAAATATAAAGAAGGTCCTTAAAGTTGATAGAAAATGATATCACTGAGTAAGTCAACAAGAGAGTTAACACAAATTTCAAACATCAGGAGTAAGAGGGGATTTCACTAGCAGTCCTACAGACATAAAGGATTAATAAAGGTTAATAGTTTTTGAACAATTTATGCTAAAAAATACTAACAGGTTAGATAAAATAATACTCCTTAGAAAACAATATCAAAACTGACACAGGAAGAAATAGAAAATCTGAAGATCTCCATGTTGATTTTTAAAATTGAGTGTACAACTAAAACCCTTTTGTGATTGAAACCTTTTCCAGTCACAGATGGTTTCGCTGGTAAATTCTATCAAACTTGCAAGGAAGAAATTATACCAATTGTACACAGACTGTTTTTAGAGAATAGAGAAGGAAACCATTTCCCAATTTTTAAATTTTTTGGCCAGCCCAACCCTAATACCAAAAGCATAGAAAGACATTACCAGAAGAGAAAACCACAGACCAATATCCCTCATGAACACAGACACAAACATCCTTAACAAAATATCAGCAAATTTAGCCCAGCATTCTTTTTAAAAAGGATAATACAACATGACCAAAACCAGGGAAATTTTCCCAGGAATGTAAGGTTGTTTAAGTTTTTTAATATCAACCAATATAATTCATCACATTGTCAGAATAAAAGAAAAATCATATGAGCATCTCAATAGATACAGGAAAAACGTTTTACAAAATCCAGTAGTTCTTCAGGAAAAAAACTCTCAGCACGCTAGGAATAACAAAGAAACTTCCTTAAAAAAAAAAAAAATTCCTCAACCTGATAGAGCAAACTTCAAAAAACCTACAGCTAATAGCATACATAATGATGAAATATTGGAAGTTTCACCTTAAAATGAAGAGCAAGGCAAGGCTTTCTACTCTCACCACTTTTTTTTTAATTTTTTTAATTTTTATTTTTTAAGATTTTATTTATTTGAGGGAGAACAAGAGAGGGAGAGCACAAGGGGGGGTCAGAGGGAGAAGCAGACTCCCTGCTGAGCAGGGAGCCCGATATGGGACTCAATTCTGGGACTCGATCCTGAGACTCCAGGATCATGACCTGAGACGAAGCCAGTCACTTAACCAGCTAAGCCACCCAGGCATCCCTACTCTCACCACTTCTATTCAACATTGTACTAGACATCACTATTCACTGGGACAGTAGGGCAAAAAAAATAGGCATAAAGATTGGAAAGAAAGAATTAAAACTGTCTAGAACTAATAAGTGAATTTAGCAAGGTCTCAGAATACAAAATACAATATTCAAATGTAAATTGTATTTCTATGCACTTGTAGCAAACAAGTAAAAATTAAATTAAAAAATATCATTTCACAAAAACGGCCAGAGGGAACACTTTGGGGTATTGAAATCTCATTTTTGAAGGTGCTAACGCACAGTCTGAAAATAAAGAAAGCAATTCCATTAGAAAAGCATGAAAGGAATAACATACTTAGGAATAAGGAGGCATAAGACTTGTATGCTGAAAACTACAAAGCATTGCCGAAAGAAATTAAAGTAGACCTAAGTAAGTAGAAATACATCCCATTTTCATGTATTGGAAGACTTAATATTGCTACTCTGACTGTAGTACCCAAAAGCAATATGTAGAGTCAGTGCAATCCTTATCCAAGTCCCAATGACATTTTTTTTTTACAGAAATAGAAAAAAACCTAAAATTTAAATAGAATCTTAAGAGACTGCAGTTGCCAAAGTAGATTTAAAAAGAACAAAATTGAAGGACTCACACTTCTTTTTTTTTGTTTTGTTAGATTTTATTTATTTATTGGACAGAGATAGAGACAGCCAGCGAGAGAGGGAACACACGCAGGGGGAGTGGGAGAGGAAGAAGCAGGCTCATAGCAGAGGAGCCTGATGTGGGGCTCAATCCCACAACGCCGGGATCACGCCCTGAACCGAAGGCAGACGCTTAACCGCTGTGCCACCCAGGCGCCCCAGGACTCACACTTCTTGATTTCAAATGTACAGGTATTTCTCCAACAAAGATATACAAATGGCCAAAAAAGCACATAAAAAGATGCTCAACATCACTAGTCAGCAGAGAAATGAAAATCAAAATCATAACAAGATATCCCTTCTTACTCACTAAAATAGCTATAATAATTATAAAAAACAGTAATAGAAAATAAACTCTGTTGGAAAGGATGTGGAAAAATTGGAATTGTCATGCATTGCTGGTGGGAATATAAATTGTGTAGCCACTGTGGAAAACAGTTTGATGGTTCCTGAAAAAGTTAAACGTAGAATTACCAAATGATACAGCAATTCTAGTTCTAGGTATATACTAAAAAGAACTGGGAAAAAGTATTCAAGCAAACACTTATACACGAGTGTTCATAGCAGCACTATTCATGATAGCTTAAAGGTGAAACAACCCAAATGCCCATCAACTGATGGAGGGATGAACAAAATGTGGTTTACCCACACATACGATGGAATATTATTCAGCCATAAAAGAACTGAAGTACCGACACCTGCTACAACACGGATGAACCTTAAAAACATGATGCGAAGTGAAAGAGGCCAGATGCAAAAGGTCACATATTACATGGTTCCGTTGATAGAAAATATCCAGAATAGGTAAGTCCATAGATACAGACAGCAGTGTAGTGGTTGCCAGGGAATGGGGAGAAGAAATAGATACTGCTAATGGATATGTTTTTGGGTGGGGCATTATGGAAATGTTCTAAAATTAGATAGTGGTGCATACCATTCTGAGTATACTAGAAATCACTGAAGTGTACAATTTTAAATGATTTTATTGTATGTAAATTATATCTCAAATTTTAAAATTCTATGCAAAATAGAACTGCACACCAAAAAAGTGAATACTACCTCTGTCCAACTATTAGAATGGCCAAAATCCAGAACACTGACAACATCAAATGCTGGAAAGGATGAGGAGCAAAAGGAACTATCATTCATTGCTAGTCGGAATGCAAAATGGTACAGTTACTTTGGAAGACAGATTGACGTGTCATACAAAACTACACCTACTACATGATCCAGCAATCATGCTCTCTGGTATTTACCCAAAGCAGTTGAAAACTTATGTCCACACAAAAACCTGTACAGGCTTGTTTATAGCAGCTTTATTCACAATTGCCAAAACTTGGAAGCAACCAAGATGACCTTCAGTAGGTGAATAGATAAGTAAACTATGGTATATCTAGCCAATGCGGTATTATTTATTACTAAAAAGAAATGAACGGGGGAAAAAAGAGTGATCAAGACATGGAAAGAAATGGAGGAAACTTAAATGCATATTACTAAGCAAAAGAAGCCAATCTGAAAAGGCTGTGTATAATTTCAGCTATATGACATTGCAGAAAACGTAAAACTATGGAGATAGTAAAAAGACCAGTGGTTGCCAGGGGTCGGGGGAGAGAAGAGATGAATAAACAGAGCACAGAGGATCTTATGGCACTGAAAATACACTGTACAATACCAGTGTGATGGATACATGTCATTATACATTTATACAAGCCCTAACGTCATACTCAAAGTAATTTGTTCAAGATGGATAACAAATCTAAATAGAAAAGGGAAACTAATGGTTCTAAAAGAGAGCATAGGAAAATACCTTCATGACCTTGAGGTCGGCAAAGATTTCTTAGAATACAAAAAACACTAACCATACAAGAAAAATAGTGATCTAAAAAAGGGCATCAAAATTAAAACTCAGCTCATCAGAAGATAGCATTCAGAGAATGAAAGGAATGCAGAGCCCCGATGACCACTACAGCCGCAGGCTCCAGCAACTTTTACTGGCATCTCAATCTCCTCCTCCAAGGCTTGAACCATGTAAAAGACCGTGTTAACAACTGCCCATCTTTTCTCACTTAGATTGACAGATTGACAGTTTGTAAAGGACACGTCTGGCCCCGGACAGTTCAAGAGCTTTCCTGCCTAACATTAGTTTCAGGAGTACAACATAGGGATCTAACATCTCTCTGCAGCATGCTGTGCTCACAAGCGTAGCTACCACCCGTCACTACACAACGCTATTACAATTCCGTTAACTACATTCCCTATGCTGTACCTTCTACCCCATGGCTTACTCATCCCATAACTGGAAGCCTGTATCCCCCACTCCCCTTACTCATGTTGCCCATCCCTCTACCACCCTCCCCTCTGGCAACCATGAGTTTGTTCTCTGTATTTATGGGTCTGTTTCTGCTGTTTGTTTTGTTCTTTAGATTCCACGTAGAAGTGAAACCATATGGTATTTGTCTTTCTGTGTCTGACTTCTTTCACTTAACATCATACTCTTTAGGTTCATCTGTGTTGTCGGAAATGACAAGATCTCATCCTTATTTGTGACTGGGTAATATAGTCCATTGTGTATATATACCACATCTTCTTTATCCACTCGTCTATAGACGGACACTTAGGCTGCTTCCATACTTTGGCTATTATAAATAATGCCGCAGTAAACATAAGGGTGCAAATATTTTTTTCAAATCAGTGTTTTTGTTTTCTTTAGGTAAATACCCAGTAGTGGAATTACTAGATCATATGATATTTCTGTTTTTAATTTTTGGGGGGACACTCCATACCGTTTCCCGCAGTGGCTGCACCAATTCACATTCCCACTGACAGTGTATGGGGTTCCTTTTTCTCCACGCCCTCACCCACACTTGTTACCTCTCTTGTCTTTTTGATTCTAGCCATTCTCAACCTTCTTTTTAATATTCAGTTGGTAGCCAGGTTCCAGGCGCAAAAGGCCTTAAGAATCACATTTTGAAAATCAATGAAATTGACAGTTCTGAAACTGCTGCGTAATTCCTCCGCTTGCTCAAGAAGCATCTTCTGTAAAACTGTATACCGTGACTACTACGGCACCTCCTATGTGGAGCCCCTCACGAAATTCTTTTACATGAAATTTCACATAAGCTGCACAACATGCAGGGATTATTACCTTCATTTTCAGACGAGCACATTAAGATTTCTGAGCATTCTGGTAACACCCTCGTAAGTGAAGGCCTGGAGCTTAAACCCAGATCCTCGGCCTCCAAATCCAGCACTTCCCACCTCATTGTCAGGCCTGGCTGTGAAATGATGTTGAAAATATTATCAGTCACTAATTCTGCTTTGTGAGCACAGTGACAAATCCATGTGCAAACAGAATTTACAGAACAGTGGTGAAAACAGTCAGACGTTTTGCCCATCCCAACATGACCATGCGCTGTCAACATAGAGCTGCCGGAGGTTCTAGGAAACCTCAGGTGTTGTTTTCTGGAAGTAAGCAGCACTAGGACCTCCAGATGGAGCAGACCAGCCAGGTTTGCTTCAACGGGGGATCACTAGTCACCAGCAGAGAAGTGAGCAAACGGCCTCAAGAGAGAATCTCATCAGGCCATCCCTCTGGGCGTGGGCCTTGCTCAGGAATAAGCTTTAAGACATGGGCGACACTCCACTGCTCTGTGGCTTTTTGACTGGCTGATTGTTTTGAGCCTTCTAGTCCTTGTTTCATTTTGAAATGCCAAAGTCATTGCTAACTAAATGAGACAAACTGTGAGGAGCGTTTGACCAGGGATTGGGCATCCAGAGGACTCATGAAAAGTCCTGCTGACACCCCCCTGGTTTTCTGTCCTGACTCCTACACAGGTGAAGGGTATGTGATGGACCAGGAAGAACAGGAAACCAGGAAGAAGCTGGCAAAGGGTAAAAAACAGAGGGATAGGACTGAGGTGTGAAGAAGCCCAAGAGACAAGAGAGCTGGAACGACAGCTGGCAAAACAAAACGGTGAGATGTTAGCGTTGCAGTGGCAGGGCATGTCTGCGTGACGCGGCTCGGGGTGCATATTTCAGAGTTTCAAAGGCATTGACCAGCCCGTTTTTTTCCTTTGAACCGAAAATCTTCCTAACTTGATTCCATGATGCTGGAATGATGTGTTATGTGCCAAATAGACAAATCAGAGCATTACTGTTGGAGATATTTCTACTAAGAACAAAAAAAAGCTTCTCTGTACTTCCCCTTGATAATCTCTCTCCCCTTCTCAAATCCTACCGTTCCCCATTAAACAACAGCACAAGAAACATGACGGATACAGAGTCACATGTATTTACAGCCTCACAAATTACTCCAGGGGACAATGGGCCAGACTTTGCATATGCACAGTAAGATGAGGAATCTGCTCATTTGGGTTTTGTCACATCTAGCTGTTACTGGAGATTACAGCTTCATTATCACAGTTCCTACAAGTAGAATGTGGGGGAGCTGGTGAGCATTCTGAGTCATTTCCAAAAATGCTTCTAAGGGAAATTCTGCAAATAATACTATTTCTCAAGGGAGAAACAATTTTGACAACAATTTCCTTTTCTCAAGTTACACCAGGTAACATACTACTTTCTGAATTAGAAACAAGATGAACCAGAATTTTTTTTTTTTTTTAGATTTATTTCCTTATTTGAGAAAGAGGGAGAGAGAGCAGGAGGGAGGGGCAGAGGGAGAGGCAGTCTTTTAAGCAGACTCCAAGCTGAGCGCAGAGCCCGTCTCAGGGCTTGATCTCACGACCCTGAGATCGCTACCCGAGCCAAAACCAATAGCACAATGCTTAACCGACCAACCCACCCAGGCACCCCCAAACCAGAATTTTTAAAGTGAATGGACTATGGATTGTATAATAGATATTTAAAACAGCAGTAAAGGAGGCTAAAGTGTATCAGTTTCACTTAGTAAGTGGCTGATACTCTCTCTTGCCTGTGGCTTGAAAGCAGCATTGAGGATCCATGATAAAATTTTCTTCAATGACATGTGATCCAGCAGTTGCTGTCCCATTGCAGGTTTTAGGATGACTTTTTTTTTTTTTTTTTTAAGATTTATTTATTTGAGAGAGAGCCGGGAAGGGGCAGAGGGAGAGGAAGAGAGGGGAGAGAAATAGACTCTCTGCTGAGCATGGAGCCCCACACAGGCCTCGATCTCACAACCCAGAGATCATGACGGGAGCTAGAATCAAACTGGACACTCAACTGACTGAGCCACGCAGGTGCCCCTAGGATGACGTTTTTAAAAAGCTTTTGTTTTTTAAATAAACTTTTAATTAGAACAGTTTTAGATTTACAGGAAAGTTGCAAAGATGAAGAATTGCCACATAACCCCACATGCATGTAGTTCCCTCGATTATTAACTTCTTTTATTAATATATTTCCTAGAATTAATGAACCAATACTGATTCATTATTATAAACTAAAGCCCATGCCTTCCTCAGATTTCCTTAGTTTTTGCTTAATGTCCCTTTTGTGTTCTAGGATCCCATTTAGGATGCCATGTTACGTTTAGTCATCATGTCTCCTTAGGCTCCTCTTGACTGTGACGATTCCACAGGCTTTCCTTGTTTTTGATGACCTTGACAGTTTTGAGGAGCACTGGTAAGTTCTTTTGTAGACTGTCACTCAATTGGGATTTGTCTGAGGCTTTTCTCATAACTGGGCTGAGCTTATTGGATTTTGGAAGGAAGACCACAGAGATGAAGTGCTATTCTCATTACGTCTCATCAAGAGTGGGTGCTATCAACGTGACTTACCACTGTGGGCGTTAATACGATAATGTTTTACCTCACTGAGGAAACAGGGAGCTCCCTGATGGCTAGGCCAGAACCCCAGCCCCTAGGTGTGTGTAGGAGAGGTTGTAGGGTGTTGGGCCTGAGCTCCAAACTCCACGACAGAATTTAAAAAGTGGAGAAACCTGAGGAGGCAGGCACCTGTGCCTCCCAGGAAGCCCCCGAGATTTAGTCTGCTGAGTGACAAGATTGCTTCCAAGGTGGGAGAAGGTGTGCTGTGCCCCAGTTTTGACTGTGCGAGGAAGCCCAGTGACTGGGGGTGGGTGGGTTGGGAGATGGGGGGGGTTCGGGTGGGAGTGATTTATAAATGTGGGTATTTACTTAGCAGGCAGAGGCTATGTTTAAAATGCAAGCCCAGTTAAAGGAGCATCTTAAGTCAATCAAGGCACAAGCATGACACAGATAAGGCACAAACCAGTCTGGTAGGAGAAACGTGTCTGAGGTTTGAGTCCATGGGTTGGAAGCCGCAGAGCATGGGGCACCCAGGCTACCCTGAAGAGGGTTCCACACAGCTCATGGAAGGCAGGGCTCTGGAAGGCCGGAGCCAGCCAGGCCTGTAATGAAACTGTCTGTAGAGGGCACTGGGCATCCACCATGCTTCCTTCCTGATCTCCGCTGCGCTGTGGCAGTGAGGGTTAGCATTTCCACTCATCTCTCCTTGCTCACACTCAAGGACTCTGCCTGGCCTGCAGGCCAGAATTCTCTCAGGCTATGGGTTTCCACATATGTTCCTGCGTGGAAAGTCCCCAGGCTGCCCCAGGATGTCCTCTGCAGTGTCCCATCCTGTCCTCCCGATTGCAGCTGCAGGCGACCTATGCCACATCCCTCCTGCCTGAGTCACCGCCCCAGGCCACATGCTGCCTTTCCTCCAGCGTGGCCTGGAGACCGGCCGCTATCCATTCCATCCTGTGGCTGGTGCCTTTCTTCTTCAAAAATACTACATTTATTTTTGCTGCCTACATGAAATGGCAATTTATTATCCAAGGAAAATTTTTCCATACTTAAGTTACCCCCTTTCCTTTCCTACCTCCTGCTTAAGCTCTAGCTTATCCCATCCCTGCTGGGCCCCACTCCTAATTACATTATTTGTATACTTCTTTTTCCCTGGTTTTCCTTGACAGTTATAACACCATTTTGGTCAAAAGGTTAGCCTGTCCTTTTGTGGGGGAGGGGATCCAGGTACTCCCCAACCACCAATCAGCGCACTTCTGACCTTCTCCTTCTTGCTTATCAGTGTCTTCTCTCCTTGACCACCTTACTACCCTTCCTGTGGAGGAGGGTTCCGTTCCCCATATGAATGGATGGATGAATGAAAAATGAACAAGTGCGATGATGCCAAATGTCTAAACCAAGTGATTTTTAATTTGTTGAATTAACCAGAATTTTGAGACCAGATGGATCTTATTTATCTTAAATAATTGGCAGGCCCCTGGAATCGTGTCATATGGCATTTCAAGTTTAAAATACTTACAATACATAATTTGAGGCTACATTTTGTGCCAATTACTAGATTCTGGAGAAGGAAAAAGAATGCCAATGGTTTTAGAAAATTTATGGGAGGAAAACTTGAAATTAAAAACATTCTCAAAAATTAAAACATTGCATGTACTATAAAAAAATTTCTTCGTAGCCATTGACATTTTACCCAGATATGATAGCAATACTGCCTCGAATCCCCACAGCATAACTTAGGTCAGGGGGTGCTTATTCTAAGCACTCTTAAGAACTGTTCTATAAATACGGAATGCCCGTTATGTATCAGGCAACAGTACTAGTAATTTCTAGTCATTTTCCCCTGTGAAAAGGAAATAGTTCTGGTTTACTCACTTTTACTGGCTCTACCGTGAGCCAGACCCTGCTCAGTATCAGGCTTCCTGCCCTCGAGGATCTCAGCCTGGTGACCGTGCCAGGCAGCAAACATGGAGCCTGTGCACTGTGCACTTGGGGGAATTCTGGGGCAGGGAAGACAGACAGAGGCTTTCTGAAGGAGGTGACTGCTAAGCTAAGTGCTGAGGGATAAGGGAACTCTCCAAGTGATAGTAGGCAGGAAATGAGCTCGCCACATTGTGGGAAATGAACGTTGCTTTGAACACAACTTATCTGAAAGAAGACATGAGACCAAAATGTAACTGGGAATGAAAAAGCACTCCTCTATAACCAGGATGCGGGCCTGGGGACGTGAAGTCTCAGTCCCTTCCTCAGAATCTGCTCTCCAGGAAGTGGTGAGGCTTGGTGAATGGGGATTCCAGAGAAGCGAGGCACATCCTCCCAGACACCTTTCTCCTTCCAGCCACCTCATGACCAGCTTGGACCATGACTCCTATGCAGCCTTTGGGCACACTGCCCAACATCCCTGTGCTGTTTCTTTGGGTTCTTCTCCCAGCTCTTGTGAAATGCAAATACTGCCGAGCAAAACACGTAAATGAGTTCGTGCTGGCCTCAGCATCATGTCCATGGTGGCAAGAGAGCGTTTGCCTGTGGTGTGGGGGTGGCATAGACAGAATGGGATTGGGCAACTCCTTACGGAAAGGATGGTCCAGGGCCCCTGGGGAGAAGGTGAGAGGCACTTTGAGCTCTTCTCTGGCCCTGCCAGTCCCCACTGACTCTGATTTAAAAGACAAAACAAAAGTTATAGTTTTGGGAATGATGCTGGGTCACAGAATCTTCAGAAATGGAAGGCATCTTACCACTCATCGCTCCCACTCTCCCTCCCCTAATTTAATCAAGACAATTTTTGTTCCTTTCCTTTAGAGTGACTCATAAGGGAACAAAATAATCGTTTAAATAAAAGTCACATCTGGCAGAGCCATTGAGCATTTTTAGTCTAGCTGCTGGTTTTCACTCTAATGTTTATGAAGCATATAAGATGGGCAAGCCTCACTGCTAGGTATGGTAATACCAACAAAAGCTAGTTTAAATTAAATGTGTCCACCCTTTAGGGAAAGTGTATTGGTCAGGGTTCTCTAGAGAAAGAACCAGTAGAATGTGTGTATATATGAAGAGAAAGAGATTTATTTTAAGGAATTGGCTCACAGGATTGTGGGGCTGGCAAGTCTGAAATTTCAATGGCAGACCAGCAGGCAAGAGATCCAGGGTAGGGTTGATATTGAGTCCAAAGGGAGCCTGGAGGCAGAATTCCCTCCTCTTGGGTGGTCCTCAGTCTTTTTCTCTTAGGGCCTTCAACTGATTAGATGAGGCCCACCTACATTATGAAGAGTAATGATTGATTCAAAGTCTACTGGTTTAAATATTAATGTCATCTAAAAAAGCAAATCTAGACTGGTGTTTGACTGAATATCTGGGTATCATGGCCTAGCCAAGTTGCACATAAAGTTAACCATTCCAGGACATTAATTACATGGACATGTGCACTTACATGGTGTCCTCGTGTTCCATCCAGGCAAGTCCCTGTGTTCCTTCTTGCTGTTCTCAGGTAGCTCCACACCAACTGTCTTCTGCCAGAGGAAGTAGGGCCTGGAAGGAGGCCTGAGCGTGGGTGCAGGGGGCCGGCCTCACTGCCCTCCCTACCTCCTAGCAGCTGTGTGGTTTCGCCCCTTGAGCTCCAGGTTCCTCAGGTAAGAGTGGACACACTGCTATCCCGACGTCACAGGATCGCTGTGGGCATTACATAAGAATAACAGCCGGGTGTGCTTTTTATTTCCTGGGTGCGCTGCTGCGCTGTCAAGGAGCCTTAGCGGACCCTGACATGCGGCCGGACAGAGCGTCTCGGGTCTTGGTAGACAGGGCGGGCGGTGAGGGGCTTTCCTTGTGGACCCAGGAAGCCCGGAAGGGAGGGTTCCACCTCAAGGACAAGCCTGCATTCCACGGGAAGGTGAATACTCCCAACCCAGGGCGCCTAACTTTACTGTTTTACTCTTTTAAAATGACTACATGCTCTTTCCCCCAAATTCCAGAATTTCAGAGTAAAAAGTTTAAGTTCCCCTTCTTCATAGCTCCTACCCCAAATCCACTCCCTTCTTCAGAGGAGATTATTCACTCCTTGACATGAATTCTTTCACATCTTTTCTTATTGATGTTTTTGTTACTACAAAAATGGGGTTCACCAATGATTTTGTGATTCTTTTTCATGTACTTAGCAATATGCCATTCATGGTTTTCATGTCTAACTCTGACTTTTCATATATCGTGGGTTTTTTTCTATTAGAGAAAAAAAGATAAAGAAGGAAAATAAATAAATAAGCTCCTTATAATTAAAGATGAACCTTGCCAGAGGCCTAGGAAATCAGCTTTCTGAGAGTGTCCACACTGTGCAGCCCCCTTCCTCGGAGGAGGGCCCCGGCCCCAGGCAGTGCGGCTATGAGGGCCTGCCTTCGCTGTCCCAGAACCAGCGTGCACCCAGATGCCCCATGGACACATTCCATTCCTTGCCTCTTCCTTCTGTTCCTGTAGCCATGTTTGCCTCTGAGGCTGAGCAAAGCTGATGGCCCCTGCCACTCCACAAGCAGAGACAGCAGCATCAAATTTGAAGGAAAATGGTAATGAGTGGCACAAATACTTAGGTTATTGTTTCTTTGTAAAACCTTCCAGACAAGCAAGCAAGGAGTTTGGGGGAAGAGCGCTAATGTGTACTTTTGGGACACCTCGTTTTCAAGGTCTGATATTGTCTCTAAAGGGACTTTTTCTTTGAAAAGACCAGAAACTCTGTCATCTTTATCTCTAGTTAGCAGCTTCCTTCCCAGTTGTTATGAGGGGAGATATCAGTCACCAAGGCCTTGGTTAGATCTCTGAAAAAAGCCCTTGCCGTGTTCCCTATCACAAAGCCCCAGGCATGCCCTTCTGCATTCGAGCTGGAAAGATCCAAGGCTCTGAGTCCCCCGGGCTGGTGGAGGTGACTCATCTCTCTGACCCTGAGTGGAAGAGAGTGGTGTGTTTGGTACACATGGTGCGCCTGTCAGCAGTCAGCATCCTGTTGGCCAGGAAAGGACTACCTCTTCCCAGGAAAGGCTTTGTCCGCTGCGGACACAGAAGCACCAGTGGACAGGGGCCACTGAGTCATAGCAGAAAACTGGCTGAGTCCTGGGCTTCTGTGTTTGCAGTGGGAAGAAAGTTGCCCCATTTTCACACCCTGCCACCAAAACAAGTAGACAAACTTGCCCCTTTTCTGTTTTTAAGGATTTTATGGCCTGTTGCAGGGAAACAAACAATGGTAACATATGTGATGAATACCAAGAAGGCATAAAGCAGCAGTGATTTTTTTTAAAGATTTTATTTATTTATTGGTCAGAGAGAGAGAACCACACAAGCAGGGGGAGTGGCAGGCGGAGGGAGAAGCAGACTCCCCACTGAGCAAAGAGCCCGATGTGAGACTTGATCCCAGGACCCTGGGATCATGACCTGAGCTGAAAGCAGACACCTAACCAACTAAGCCACCCAGGCGTCCTAAGCAGCAATGATTTTGAAGAGGCCCAGACGGTCATTTCTGTCAGCGCCTCCTCTCCCTGTTACTCCGATGGAGTTCATGCATCAGAGTCCTCTCCTGTCCACCCTCATGACTCCTCTCTTCCCCTGGCCTCAGTCACAGACGGCTTATTTATTTAGCTAGTTATTTACTCCTTCCCTTACACCATTAAAAAAAAAAATTGAACCAGCTTATAAAAATACACAGAACAGAAAATGGCATAAATGACCAAGATAAGGCATGAAGAAGACAAGGAAAATAGTTGATAGAGCCAGCGGTAATATGAGCACGTGGAGACGTCTATCATGTGATGTTGTTCAGTTACCACAGGTGGGCTGCAAATGTGGATCTAAGAGCCATAGAAGCCAAAGACAGGAGAAAGAAAGAAAAAAAATTTTTTTTTAATTTTAAAAACAACAGAGAAAAAAGAATCAGGCAGAAGGAATACATCGGTGAGTCAGGAAAAGACCTGCCTTTCCAAAGCAGAGCCCGGAGGGAGGTGAGTGATCACAGTTCACAACTTGCCAGCGTGGGCCAGAAACTGAATTCAATGCTCTTCTGACATTTTCTCATCTGATCCTGGCCATGATGTGGGGTAGATACTATTATGATGCACAGATTAGAAAACTGACAGTTTGAGAGTAAGTTAGCAATTTGCCCAAGACCAGAGAGTGAGTCAGTTACAGAAATGAGATTCAAACCCAAGCTATCAGGCTCTGTGTGTGGGTGCCCCATCAGGAAGTGCAGGGCAGTGAGGGGCCCTCGGGGGTATCTCTGTATCGGTGGCAGTAGTGATTTTTGTAGGCCTGTGTCTCTGGGCAGTAGATCAACCAGTATTTTCCCAAACCATAGTCAGTCATTCTACTGCATCCCAAACCTACTCTAGTACAAATTATTTATACACCCGGAGAAACTTGAAGCTGACGTCTTCGGTCTCTCCACTCCTATGCCGATGTCAGGACGTACTCTTACAGTGCTCTGGGATCACAGAGCACACTAAAGGACAACTTCACCTGCCTTGTGGTTCTTTTCTTCCAACGTGTCCTTTGTGCAATGTTTTAGGAATTGGGTATTCTCTCTGTTCAAGACCTCATGCCATTCAGGCAGCGGTTCTCAAACTGCCAGCATCCACAACATCAAGCTAATACAGACCACCAATTTTAGGAAAAAATTTAAGTTTTTAGTATTAAAAACATCATAATTTTTTTTAAAGTAGGCTCCATGCCCAATGTGGAGCCCAATACAAGGCTTGAACTCACAACCCTGAGATCAAGACCTGAGCTGAGGTCAAGAGTTGGACACTTAATCGACTGAGTCACCCAGGTGCCCCAAAACATCATATTCTTTTAAAAAGCTTTTATTATGGAGAAATTCAGACACATATGAAAGCAGAATACTATAATGAACCTCCGCACACCCATCACTCAGTTCGACAGTTATTGACTCATGGCCAATCTTGTTTCAGTGCTACTCCCATCCACTTCCTCTCTCCCATATTGTCCTGCTGCAAATCCCAGAGATCATATCATTCCGTCCATAAATATTTCAGTATGTGTCTCTAAAAGATTCCAATCCTTTCTTTTAACATTACAAAACCATTATCACAACTAACAATATTCATAAGAGTTCCTAAATATCATCAAATATCAAATGTCTAATTGTCTCAAAAATGTTTTTTAAGTCTTTTTTGTTTGAATCAGTATCCAGATAAGGCCTACACATTCCTATCAGAGAGAATATTATTTTAAATAATAGTTATCATTTCACATATTTGGAAGAGGACATCATTCTCAATCTCTTCCCAAGGTAACTGTCCTATTTGGTCAGGTTCTTTACTCCCTACTCCATCCATTTCTTTCGTTACCCTTTATTTTTACTAAGTTAAGCATCCCAACTCAGTTATAGGTCACTAGAAGCAGCATCCAGAGTCTGATGTCTCTTTCCAATGGCCACGGATTCAGAAATGAGAGATTTCTCACTGAAAAACACTTTTGGCCCAATTATAAAACAAAATTCAAAATCCAGATGGATGTATGCTTTAACCTGGGAGACAGGAGCAAAATGGGTCCCTCTCATCCACATGGGCCCTGGAGGGCATTTGTCCAACCTTACAAGAGGTTCTAATCTATGTGCAATAATAGATTCTTCTCCTCTTAGAGTGAAGACAAGTATCGGACAGATATTGGGAGAGAGTCAAATCCACTCAGAGCAGATTGGACCTGGGTTTGGTCTTAGGAAAACAATCTGATGTTAAGGGGCTGAGTGTATCCTTTGGATACTATAGGCCAATGGCAGAATTGATAAGGTATCTGAGACAAATCACCTGTAGACATGCTGTGATGGGCAGAGTCAAGTTCTTATCCAAAGTTGAGGAAGGACCCTCCGCTGGCAGAGGGGAAAGTGGAGGGGTGGGGAGCAGACCACTGGAAAGGGCAGTTAGGAGGACACTGAAAATGTCCAGGCAGGAGGCGCCGTGCTCCTTCTGAAGTCAGGTAGGAAGAGGACCAGACAGAAGGGGAAGGATCAGTACAAGAGAAGAGGGGATCTGGGGACTGATGAGTGGGGAATAAAGAGGGAAGAGGAAGGAATCTCCAGTGCTGGGTTGCTGTGTGAAAAGGAATCCTACACACACACACACACACACACACCCTTCCGAATTACACACACACACACACACACCCTTCCGAATTGCCCATGGCCCTGAAATGGAAAGAGCCAGCTGATCTGTGGATTAGAAAACATACCCCATGTGAAATATCCACTCTGTAGTTAGAGCCACAAGGGTTCTCAACACTGGCTGCACATTAGAATCCCCTGGGGAGTTTGACAATCCTGTGCCCAGGCCCCAGTCAAGCCAGCTGAGTCAGAATCCCTGGGTACTTTTACACTTCTCCCTGCCATCCCCTCCATTAGCGACAGAGGGGATGCTAATGTGCAGCCAGGGCCGAGAACCTCTGGGCCAGGCATGGACAGCAAGGGCTATTTCAGCACAAAATCACCTGCCTGGACTCCTGGTTGGAAGTGTTCACAGTTTGAAGCTTAGCTTGGCTCAGCTTGGACCCCTTGCTTGAGGTGAACCAACCTGACCTTTGGAACACAGCGCTCTGCGCAGAGGCCAGCAAGGACAGCCTGGCAGGGGAACAGGAAAGCTGGGAGCCAGGTGTGTGGCACACGTGCTTCCCTCTGCCTGGGGAAGGTGGCAGTCCTCACACTCCTACATGTCACGTTCGTGCGGGGTATTTGTCAAATGCAGATGCATGGGTCCCACTCCCTGCTAGGGTTAGAAGTCGAGGGTGTGGCCCAGGGATCTGCTGTTGAATGGGTCCCAGGTGACCCTGACAGAGGGCTCACAGCATGCATGCACACACCCCTAGAAGCCCCGAGAGGCCTAAGGGAGCAATGGTCTGGGGGCCCCCATGAGGGACACATATACAGGGCAGGGATTCGCTCTCATCCTGGACCTTGGCCCAGGAGAGCCGGAGCAGTTAGGACAGAGGTATCGCCCAGCAGTAAGTGTTAGAAATGATTAGAGCTTCCATCTCTAAAAATGGTTAAAATTGGATAGTGGGGCACTATCCAGTTGGGGGCTTTCATGGAAAAAAAGTGGACCTTCCCCAAGTTTTCTTTGTATAATAGAAGGTGGAAGTGAAACAGGAAGGGCCCTTGGCTCACTTACTCCTTATTTTCACCAAAAGGGAAACTGGGGGATTTTCCAAGGCTGACTGCTGGCAGCAAGTGCAGGAGCCAGAGTGGGAGCCCAAGAAGCAGCCTCTGGTCTCTCAGAGAACTTCGGTTTCAGGTTTGAGGATTCCTGTACCAGAGGCGCGAATGTTCAGTGTGCACGGGCTTAAAGGTTCCCACCTCTCCTGGTCCTCCCTTAGTCCCTTTCCGTGGGAGGGGAGCCACCCTGCACCCCTCCCACTCTCACCACTAGTTACTGGGGTGACACAGGGGCAGCTGTACCAGAAGAAAAGGAAGCCAGGTTCTGGGCTGCCACCTGCCCAGCAGGCTGCTCTCCCAGCTTTGTTTTTCTTTTCTCTAAGGCAGGAGAGGTTGCAGGAGGCGTGTTCCCTCAGAAAGAAAAGGCACCTGGCCTCCTAATCCCCCAAAGCAGCGGCAGCTCAGGCCCCGAAGCCTCAGGGTCTAGTTCCACTGTCCTCCCTAGAGAAATATGGGAGTGGACTCAGAGAGGCCCAGGCCATGTTTCTGCACTCTCCCCCTTCGAGAAGAGGAAGCCAACACTGCTGTTCCAGAGCAGGCTTTGGTCAGAGGGACAGCACCCTGCACCGGGACAAGAGCCTTTCTCGGAAGAGGTGTCAGTGCTTGCACCCCATACTCCAGAAGTGGGGCTAGGGCTGGTGTGTTAGCCAGCTAAAGCAGCCATACAAACGCCAGACTGGGTGGCTTACATAACAGACATGTATCTCTCTCAGTTCTGGAGGCTTGGGAGAGGCTGGCCCAGCGCAGCAGGGAGAGTACTCAGCTCTTTCTTCACCAGTCCCAATTTTGGACCTCCTCCAAGCATTCTCATCAAAAAACAAAAACGAAAAAACTAATCTGCTCTAAAGTGGGAGTCACCAGGACCAGGAATAATCCAGCCCTGTGGTCAGAAGTCACCGTAGAATCTTTAGATGTGTTACAGGGGAGTTCACATTGAAGCAAAAACTTGAGGAAGTACGTGAGTTAAGTTAAAAGCACAATTTTATATCTTCTTGTCAAACAACTTCACTTGAAGCAACAACTGAAGTATAATTTAATTCAACAGGAAATATCACACTTGGAGGGAAAACATAGAAAAGAAAAAAAAAACCTGAAATTAAAGCCAAACATTCTTTCCAAGGCACAGCACTGACATTTCCAGATTGACAGCAGAATGAGTTTGTTTCCATGAAACAAAATCATGAGTCCAAAGTCGGCCTTTGAAACAGTTTTCCACCTCCTCCCCATTTCTCAAGGCTCAGGGAACGATGCTTGTGGCCTTCCTCAGGGCCAGGTAGCCAGTGACGACGTCGGAGGGCAGCCTCCGGATGTAGGAAAACTCTTCAATGGTGCTGAACCGCAGCTTGCTCTGGGGGTCAGTGTAGTTGGCCTGGGTGGGAAACCGGCACAGAGAAAGGCAGAATGTTGGTGGTGGTGGTAAATATTTGAAGTTCAAGTTTAAAAATTTTTTCCTGTTTTACTTAAAGTGAAGTATCTTCATTTTGTCTTACTCTGTCACCAAGCATGCTAAATTGCTCATTTTGGCAAAGACTTGTTAATCTTCCCAGACTTGAGAAATACTTCAGGGTATGGATGGGAAGAAGAGGAGTAACCACATCAGACACTAGGATTCTTCTGGTGGGTGCTGCAAGGACTACAAGCAACAGTCCAAAACGGAATTCCTGATGATCGGCCCTCCCTGGCCCCTGCCCTCAAACTCCCACCTGCTTCCAACAGATGTTCCAGCTCTGTCCCCCAAGGTGGGAACAGGGGCTTGCCAGGCACCCCCCCCCCCCCCCCCCCCCCCCCCGCTCCAAGCGCTCTCTCCTGCTCTACGCCCTGCCCACGCCACTCCCATGGATGGCTCCCTGGGCTACACCACAGGGCTGCTGGTCCACGCCCCCACCCCCCACCCTCCCACTGGAAGGGACCACCACCCTACAACTGCAACCAAGGTCATCTCTACAACTTGCACTTCTGATCGTGTCATTCCTTGGCGTGAAATCTCTCAGTAGCTCCTCTCAAGTCCTCAGCATGGCTCCTCAGACCCCGCAAGCCAGCCTGGGCCCTCCTCCTTTCCAAACCTCTTCCTCAGCCACACGTCCCTACTCTGGTTCCAACTGCCCTGGCTCTCCGTCCCTCCCTGCATTCATACCCCACTCGCCCTTTCCTGGGGAGGGGCCATCGTGCTCCCTAATCGCCTGCTCATCCTTCAGGGCTCAGACCCCAGTCATCTCACCAGGGAAGGCTCATCTGCTCCCCCACTCTCCCCACATCTGTCTCCTGTAGAATGCTTATCTCTCTTGCTTTCACGTTTATTATCTGCATGACTCTCTGAGTGAGGTCTAGGCTGAGAGGCTCCATGGGGCAGGAACCCTGTGGTTTGCTTATCATGGCATCCCTGTTCCTAGTGCAATGCAGAGTGCCCCGTGGGCCTTCAGCTCATGTTTGTACAATGAGGAAGGAAGGAACAAATGAACAAATGGAGGATCAGGACAATCACATAAAAGAGAACTCATTTCTCACTGACATCAAAATTCTCTTTTGGTCTGTATTCCCCACATGCAAAATGGAGAAAAAAAATTCACTTACTATATACCCCAAGTCACATGGCTTTTACAGAGTTTGAAACAGAAACCATGAGGGTGAGTCACTTGGAACTCCTTTAAAAAATTATAAAAGATGCCATTAAAGTCTAGACAGATAACGTCCAGTTACTGCAGTGCGGACCGTCTGTGTGGACCCCGCCGGGCGGCAGTGCTGTGTCACCGAAGATGGGAGGGGAGGCCGCAGAAGCAATAGCTGAGGGGAACTTAGTCACAGGGTTCTCACACTCTATACAAAGTCCTCAATTCTGCCTCAGGGGATCTCCCTAAGGTAGTTAACATCTGCGTGGCAGGAAAAGGAGATTATTCCTCAAGATTAATTAAAGCTTTCCAGAAAATAAAACCTTGATCCTTTGGCTTCATCTAGATCTTGCCTTTCTGTCCCACATTTCCTTTAACGACCATAATATTAAGGAAGGCTTACACGGAAAAACAGCAACAAGCCCCTCTGGAGAACTGGCCACGAGGCAGTCAGAAGTGCGGACCCGCAGGAGAGGCCCCCCTGCAGTTGCAAGCAGGGGGGCAGGCCTGCACAGCTGGCTTTGATCATCTGGCCTCCAGAGAGGAACCAGCTCCGGCCTGGCCCCATTTCTGTGGCTGCCTCACTCCCACCACCAAACTGTGCAGCGCTGGCCCGCCCAAGTTCAGACCTCACTGCCAGGAAGGCTGCTGAGTAAATAAGGCTCAATACAGAGATACTCTGGCACCACAGAACGGTTACCAACGAAAGTTCACGCAGACCGGACCTGACCTAGTATTCTGAACAGGAGGGAGGATGCCAAGTGACACCCCAGAGTTGAACAAGGAAAAAACTGCACCCCTCCAGTCTGCCCTCCTCTGGCTTCCAGCCCCAGAGGAGCAACAAAGGCCACCTTCCCGTAGGGTGGCAGTCATCGGTTCCAAGGCCTCCCTTGCCACGAGGTGACAGGCAGCACTCGTTGCTCTCCCCGTCTCACCCGGAGCCACGGTTCTTTCCATAGCTTTGGAACAAGGACAACACACAGATGTGACCGCACCTGCCTTCCTGCCATGCCCACGCACGGGGGGCGGACAGCTACTTGGCCGGCCAGGAACAGGTGCGTCCGTGTAAACATGAGCGGGGCTTTATTTTTTAATTATGCAACTTTAATTTACACAAGTAACAAATGGACACATTCTCCTCTTAAAAAAAAGAAAGAGAAAACATTATTAATAAGACTCAAGTCCCCTTTTCCAACCATCTACCATCCAAAAGTCCTTGCCTTTCCCTGAGGAAACCACTGTACGCGGGCACCCTTCCAGACCTTGTTTGTGTATACCCTTACACACCTATATAAACACAACAGGGAAACTACCCACTATTTTTTTGTGACTGTGTGTGGGTTTTTGCTTAAGTGGTAGCATGCTGCTTATGCTGCCTTGCACCTTTCAGTAAATGATGCGTCTTGGAAGTTTATACCTGTGGTTACATACACATCAAGCTCACAGACTAGTATGAAATCATCCCTACCCCCAAGCCCTGGCTGACTGACCTTTATTGTGTTCCCAATATTTTGTTCATAATTCCATTTTCTCATAATCATTTCTGCATGAAGCTCCTTGTACACACTATTTCTCTAGGGAGCTGCCTAGAAGGCAAATTGCTGGGTCATAGGCTTTAGCTTTTCTGTCTCAACAGGTACTGCCAGATGTCCTCCAAAGAATCCAGACTAATGTATTCCCACCTCAAAAGGGCCGTGAATTGAGGATATCTGTTCCTCTGTGTTGATGATGTTTATAATCAAACACCTTCCTTTCTTCCCTGCTCATGAGCCTTTTTCCTAATTATCAGTGAGACTATCTACTTACTGCTCATCTGTATGTCCTCCTTGTAACTGTCTTCATATCCTTTTAGCCAGTCCTCCTATAGGATTGCCTTTCAATGATTTGGTAGCATTCTTTGTATATTCGAAATTTCTTAATTCTTATATACAATGGCGCCAGAGGTTTTAGGTTACATATGACATGACAAGTCCTTGCCTGTGGCATAAAGGGGCCTGGAACAATGCTTCTCAAAGTGATTCTCGTGCCTCCTAATGTGTGCAAGTCACTGCGCTAGCAGATGAGCTGCCCAGCGGCGAGGATAAGCTACCTTGTAAGGGACCACCTAAGTCTGCCCATAAGCCACGGCCTCTCCAAGGAGGAATGTCCATCTGGGGCTGGAACAGAACAACTGCTCCCACACTAGCTCTCCTGCTATAAACAATTATTAAAATGGGTGAAATAGATGAGGTGACTATTTTCAGGCAGTAGACAAGAGATCGTGTAAGACCACAACACTCCTCATAAAGGTGAAGTTCCTCTGAGGTTAGAAAGAGATACGTGCCCTGAAATGGATGGCAGAAGAACCCATGACACACACACACATGTGCACGCACAAACATGCACACGCACGCCATGTTACAGTACCTCTACTCTCCCTTGTTGTGTTTTACGATCACTGTATTTAAGGCTGTATGTTAAAAAGTTTGTAGTACAGGGGCACCTGGGTGGCTCAGTCAGCTAAGTATCCAACTCTTGATCTCAGCTCAGGTCTTGATCTCAGGGTTGTGGGTTCAAGCCCCACATAGGGCTCCACACTGGGCATGGAGCCTACTTTAAAAAAAAAGTTTGTAGTACACAGAGGAGTCTGTGCTTTGCAGAGGAGAAGCTACAACGAAAGTTCGCGCAGACCGGACCTGACCTAGTATTCTGAACAGGAGGGAGGATGCCAAGTGACTGATTCGGAGAAAATAACATTATTTTCCAAAATAGAAGAAAAACTCAAATCTTTCCCAGCACAAAATGTGTATCATTGGTTTAGTCAGTTTGTTACAAAAGTTTGCAGTCATACATTTTCATAAAAATGTAAAGCATTTAAATGATATGTATAAGTCTTAAAAAGTGAAGTGTTCCATTTTGGTTTAACTGTATTTTTAAAAGTACAATCATCTCTAAAATATGAGAAATTTTAAAAATTTCAGCAGTAAAAAAAGAAATCATTTCTTTCTTGTCATCTCACATGTTAACAAGCAGAGGAAGGGGAGGTTAAAGCTGGGTCTCCCACTTTCTGGAGCAATCTTCCCTCCGGGCTGCCCACGCGGAGGCCCCCGGTGTTGGCCACTCTACGATAAGCATGTAAGCGCTTCAGCACGAACCCACTACCTGTTTGAAGTACGCAGGCTCCAGGCTGGGTCAGGGGCAGCCCGTATCACCCCTGTCTAAATGGCACTGTGAAATCTCCCTTCCAGCTCAGCGCTATGAGACCCAGAGATGTAACTATACTCACAAGAAGACCGGAAACATCAGAATACTTCTTAGCCGGTTTAAAGGAGGGAGGAGCGTCGATACTGAAGTCTGGGGGGGAGGGGGGGGGCGGGAAAGAAAGAAGATAACTCAGCTGGCTTTAAAATATTCAGATCCCTTCCCTTTTTTCTCCAAAAATGCTGTTTGATAATATTTCTGAAATGTTTACTCTGTGATTAAGTCCTCCCAGAATTCTCTGGAGGAGGAATGCAGTACGTCAGAGACCAAGCGCAGGCTCTGGATTGAGCTCTGCCCCATCCCTGGGGCCCCTCTACGCCAGAAGAACCCCCGGAGAACTCATCTGCCCACAGGCCACTCTCACTGCCACAAGCTACACAGGCTGTGGGCGATGCCGAAGGACCCACTAATTGGATCTGAGCATCCGGACACCGGAATGCCCACACCCAGACCCTGACTAGCTCACTCCTCACCCATCTGAGTCACCCCCATGAAAGATGTGCTGTGGGACAGGAGACGGAGGGAACTCTGACCCGAATTTTCCAGTGAGGATGAACAGAACACGGCACAGTGCTTTACACAGACGTGCAAATACTACAGCGTAAAGCATTTACTCTGACAAACAATGGCACAGAGTTAGCCTTTAAGACGGTTGTTGGAAAGCCTCCTAAATCTTGGGCAACCCTGTTCTTGGAAAGAACATTTTAAGTGCAGACTCCTGAATAAGAGGTTTGTCTGACAGAAACACCAGTGTTATCATATCAGGACCGATTTCTCCAGATTGACATGTTACCGGTGCCACTAACAACCACACACCCACGATGACACAAACAGGTTTGGCACACAGCTGTGTGCACATCTCTCCTAAGGCTGATGCACTGCTCCGATCCCTGAGCGACAAGCCGTTTCCTCCACTAAGTCAAACACAGGCAAGCCACGTAGGTTTGTTACAAGTTCCTACTCTGAACATTATAAACACACGAAGGCTCTAGACGGCTCACAGTTAGGATCGTTCAGTTGCCACGGCAATGCCCTTTCAGCAGCGAGGATCTGTTTCAGGTTCTTCCAGGTTCTGTTCTTCTTGCCAGCGACCGCGCCACCGTGGCCAGAGTGCTGGCATGAAAGACGTGGAGAAGAAACAGAAATCAGCAGAGGCTATCATTTCGGGATCTGAAGGATGCTTACTCTTAACCGTAACACAGCCCTCATTCTGTCAGCTTATCTGTACCCCGAAGGGCTGGGTTTTTTTTTAAGTATTACACTGTACACTTCAATCTTATAAAAACACAAAGCTTTTGGATTATCAAAACCCATGAGGTAGTTGGTCATGGAGCAGAAATAAAAAGGGGTTTTTTTTTGTTGTCCTTTTTTATAATCCATAGAAAAATCACATCCTTTATTGGATTAACTTTAGAGAATTCACTCTGAATTCCCCATTACTTTAAAATAAATTTATTCCAAAGTTAGATTTAAAACTCATGACCACATCTCTCAACTCCCTTCTGAGGGCAGGTCACTGCCTGGCAAATTATGGGAGATGCTGGAAAACCCAAATAAGCCTCAGTCATGGCATGGCAAGCCCTCTGGAAATTTCTTTTCTTTTTTGTTCTATAAAAATGATAAAATAAAATGGAAAAGAATACCAAAATCTGTGGCAGGCACTAGTAATACTGTATTTTTAAAACCAATGGGGAAAAAAAAAAAAGACTTCTAATGACGTCATATGAGTCTCTGGAATTATTATAGCTCTCAAGAATGAAAGGAAGCGTAGCCTATTTCTACTTTACAGCCACATAAGCTAGATTTACTTAAACTAATGAGGAGAACTCCCCTTTTAATTGTTTTAAGTCCCATAAAACTTATGTAAGCCCAATGAAAAGGGATGGTGAACAACCAGGGAAATGACCCACCCTCCAAATACTATCCTTTAACCGGTTCCACGAGGAGCACCAAAATCCTGGGGAACCAGCCCACTGGGTGAGCAACGGGAAGGGCTCTCCTCCTGTCCCCACCCTCTCCTAACAGCCCCGGGCACAGAAGGTGGTGACTTGGACTGACAGAGAAAGGGACACCAGTGCCACCCGGGCTGCAGGCCCAGCAGGATCAGAGGCTAGGGTGTGGCTGTTTGGTTTTTTCATTTATAAAACACCTTAGAAGCTTACCACAAAGTTTGGATCCTTAAATGGCAATGGCTTAGCAGCTTTCTCCATAGGTCCCGTGCTGAAATCGGAGGGCACCATCTTATTCTCACTCATGGCTTCCATGCTGATACCCTTAAAATATAATGAATAGTCTGAGGTCGGTTTCTTCTAGCTGAGGTCCCTAACTCGGCGCCCAAAAAGACTGAAGAGGATACCACGGGACATGCGAAGGAAGACGGTGCCACAGAGCCCTCGCAGGTAGCCTGCACCGAAAGGGCATGACAGACTGGGAGAGACAGCCGGGACCCCAGCTGCCATGCTTCCTGATTCCCCCAGGCGCCAAGCAGTAGGGGTGTGTGTCCTCCCTGAGCCAGCTCATTGAACTCTGACAACTGCTGTTACCCCCAGTTTTCTGAAGAGAAAATTGAGGCTCAGGGGTATGGGTTCAAGGCCACACAGTGATTACCCCTGGATTCAAACCCAGGCGGGGCCAATTCCAAAGCCCTCACCATCTCCACAACACAACCTCGTGCCTACTCCTGCTGATCTTGTTAAACTGCCTTAAAACACTGAGACAAAAAAAAAAAAAAAAAAAAAAAAGGCCAGCCCCTGTAAGGGTGTCTGTCATCAGCCAGAGAACCCAGGCTGCAGCTCTTCTGCTCCAGGCAAGCAACGGGATGCAGGCATTCTGAGGAAGGAGAGGACAGGGAGAGGGGGCCGCGCGGTCACGGGTCAGCTGGCTGCAGACAGAGCGCCCCGACAAGCAGGCTAAATGCTTTAAAACAAAAAAACCTTTCAAGTTCACCATTACCAAGAAAAAACAAGCCAAAGTAAGACATCGCTTCTGATTTTTAATGCAATTTCCAGTCTTCCCAGACTGCAATAAATTCTTAATGGATATGTAATTTACATACAGTGAAAGGCACAGATCTCAAGTGTAGGTTTCGTGAGTTTTGCCAAATCTTTACACTTGTGTAATCTGTGTCCCTACGGAGATAAAGAACATTTCCGTCATCCCAGAAAGTTCCCTCATGCCCCGTCCTAGTCAGTACCTTCCACCCTCAGGGGCAACCGCTGTTGTGATTGCTACCACGCCACATTTGCCCCTTTTACAACTTCATGTAAAGGGAATCTGACAGCATGTACTCGTGTTTGGCATCTTTAGTTCAGCAGAGGGTTTTTAAGATCTCTCCATGTTGCTGCAGAGGTCAGTAATTTGTTGCACTGTGTCTGCGCGCACTCGGCAGAGCGGTATCCCGCCGTGCGGAGGTGCCACAATTTGTTTATCCATTTGCTCTGGATGAACACGGGCAGCATTTTCAGTCTTCAGCTGTTATAAATAACGCTGCTGTGAACATTCTGTACCAGGCTTTGTGTGGCCCTGTGTTTGCACTTCTCTTGGGTAAATACCTAGGAGCGGAATGGTTGCGTGATAGGGTAAGTGTATGTTTAACATTATAAGAATCTGCCAAGTCGTCTTCCTAAATGGTGGCCCTCTCTGACACTCCGGGCAGCAATGTAGGAGAGTGCTGGGGGGGGGGGGTGTACACCATTACCCCCACCCCCACCCCTGCAGTGACACGGGGGCCACTCACTTCACTGCAGTAGTTCTTCAATGGTCTCCTCTCAAACACCTTCCCAGACGCTTTCCCAGGGTCTCTGCACGTGGGCCTGTGCACCTCCTCGGTCCACACCACCTCTTTTGTCTGGCATGCCCCTCAACTCATCCCCCCTACCCTGCATGATCTTTCCAAAGCCCAGCTCAACGTCAACTCTGTAAGAACTAAGAGGCCTTCAATTTCTCACTTTTCCCACCGTCCACAGCCACAAGTGTTCTTGTGTCTCTCTCTCCTCTCGCACTCCCTCCCCCCTCTCCCAGCCGTCCTTCCCACTGTCCTCAGCCCTTATCTGGCACCTTCCTCAGCTCCCAGCCCTAGAGGAGGGGCTCTGCAGTGCACACCTGGCCCACTCCCTTCTCTCCAGCACAGGCAGGAGGCACTCTTAAAGGCAGGCTTGATGGGGTGCCCCTCCTTTACAGCGGGCCAGTGGGCCTGACGGACCTTGAGGTTAGAAACACATCCTGGCCTCCTCTCCAGCCTTACCTTTCACTACCCTTCCTTCCTGCATTTTGTATTTTCTGGTACAAAATCCATTGAGTCATTTTCTATATGGCACAAATAGTTCCCAATTTCCCCATTTTCATTTATGCTTAACTAAGATTATTTTCATTGGGATTAGTCCATGCCAGTTTTAATTTTATAACAAAGATTAGATCTAGCACTATGTACATACTTTTTATTGCCCTTGTAATTTTTCCTTCATGGTCGTGGCATTTCTGCCAGATACATGTATCCTGGGAGGCCCAATTTGATGAGGAAAATTTGATTTTCCCATCACATTTAATCAATAACCAACATTACCTTGTAGAGTTTTAGCCAGCTATCAATTTATTTTGGGTTGACTAGTTGTAAGACTAATATCTACTATAAATTAGATATATTGATGGAGAGTTTGTATTTATGTCTTAGTCAAGGAAAAAATCGCAGCTTTATGAAACAGGAATAACAGACCAGCAGAAGGAGAGACAAGAGAGAGAGGTGAGCAACCAAGGGAAGAGAGAGCCTCAGAGCGGTTGCGCATCCTGCCTCACCGCGTGGCTGGGTCTTCCATTCCCTGCATCAAACTTGATCAGAAACTACTGTCATGTGTATCCTGAGGAGGAGCACAGACGGAATGAGGGGAGGCTAGAGCGAAGCCTGTGCTACTGGACTGAAATCAGAGGTTCCCAGTGTGGACTCACAGCTTTAACCCAGCTCAGGCAGAGAAACAGAGAAACCGATACAGAGAGTATGGGGGAGGGGGGCACACCCCCCCCCCATCCTTCCTAGCTCTCTCCAGAGACAGCTGGAAACAAGAACAGGCACACCTGTGCTCAGATCCTGGTTTCTAAATGTGATTCTCCAAGAACCACTGATCCTTAAAAAAGTAGCTAGTTCTAGGGCTGGGGCAGGAAAGTACAGGATGAGCCTTGTGGTTCGAGAAAGTAAGAAAATAGCTGTATCAGGCAGCTAGGGCTGCCCTGACAAAATACCACAGACTGGGTGGGTTAAACAACAGACATGTATTTTCTCACAGCTCTGGAAACTCCAAGTCCAGATCAAGGTGTCAGCGGGGTTGGTTTCTCCGGAGGCCTGGATCTTTGGCTTGTAGACGACGGTCTTCTTGCTGTGTCCTCACACGGCCTTTCCTCTGCACACTCCCCTCCTTGGTGTCTCTTCCTCTTATATGGACAACAGTCATATTGGATTAGGGCTCCACCTTTATGACCTTATTTAACCTTAATTACCTCTGTTACAGCCCTATCTCCAAATACAGTAATGTTCTGAGGTGTACTGGGGGCTAGGACTTCATATGAATCTCGAAGGGACACAATTCAGTTCATAACAGTTCACAACAGCACTCAGAAAACGATGGGGGTCTATTAAAGCACATCGAAGCCAGTTTGAAGAAGTTCCCACTAGCAAAGGACAATCTGAACAACAAAACAAATAACCCTGATCCAGAACATATAAAGAACTGTTATCACTCAACAACAACAAAAATTCTATTTTAAAAAGGGCAAAGGAGGGGCGCCTGGGTGGCACAGCGGTTAAGCGTCTGCCTTCGGCTCAGGGCGTGATCCCGGAGTTATGGGATCGAGCGCCACATCAGGCTCCTCCGCTATGAGCCTGCTTCTTCCTCTCCCACTCCCCCTGCTTGTGTTCCCTCTCTCGCTGGCTGTCTCTATCCTGTCAAATAAATAAATAAAATCTTTAAAAAAATAAAATAAAATAAAATAAATAAATAAATAAATAAATAAATAAATAAATAAAATAAAAAGGGCAAAGGATTTCAATCAACATTTCTTCTTCTATGGCCAACATAAAAGATGCTCCGCATCGTCAAAACTACAATGAGGTGTCACTTCGCACCCACTGGGACGGCCAGTCACAGACAAGAATGTGTCAGCCAGGGTCTGGAGAGACTGCAACCCGCACGCGTTGTTTGTGAGACAGTAAAAGAGTGTGGTCACTTTGAAAAACAGTTTGGTGTTTCCTCAAAATGTGAAACATAGAATTATCATGTGACCTAATAATTCAACTCAAGAGAATTAAAAAAATAAGTCTATGCAAAAACGTGCACATTCATAGAAGTATTTCCTATAATAGCTAAGACGTGCAAACAACCCACCTGTCCGTCAACCGATGAATACACGAAGTGTGGTCCATCCGCACAATGGCAGATTCATTCAGCCACAGAGGGAATAAAGGACTGACCCACGCAACAACACGGATAAGCCCTGAAAATACTATGATAACTGACGGGCGCCTGGGTGGCGCAGTCGGTTAAGTGTCTGGCTCTTGACTTCAGCTCGGGTCACGATCTCAGGGTCATGAGATCAAGCCCCTACATTGGACTCCACACTCAGAGCAGAGTCGGCTTGAGTTTCTCTCCCTCTCCTTCTGCTCCTCCTCACACTCTCTCTAATAAATAAATACATCATAAAAAAAAGGGAAAGAGAATATTACGGTAGTTGAAAGCAGACATAAAAGGCCATTCTCATGAGGTAACTACAGCAAAGATCAGAGGTAGCGCCTCAGAGGAAGGGCGACGGGAGTGACTGCGAATAGGCAGAGGGTTTCTTTTTGGGGTCATGGAAATACTCTGAAATTAGATGATGGTGGTGGTTACACAATTTGCAATACTCTAGGAGCCACAGAAGTGCACATCTTAAGAGGATGAATTTTATGGTATGTGAATTATAACTCAATAAAGCAGTTACAAATAAACAAATTTATGGATGAATGAATAAAGCTAGTCTCAAAGTATCTCCCCACAGGATACTTCAATACGAACAGGAAAATAATTTCACAGTGGAGAGACCTAGCAGACACCACCTTACTCAGTGCTCAAAGCTAACGGTGGTGGTAATAGAACACAGGCCATCGTGTGCCATGATACGATGCACTGAGAAGGGGACAGCGTCACTTCTGTACCCTTGCCAAGAATGTATTACCCATATCTGATCATGAGGAAATATCAGACAAGCCCAAATTGAGGAACATTCTATAAAATAAGTGACCAGTACTCTTCCAAAGTGTCAGGCCGTGAAAGATAAAGACCAAAGAACTGTTCTACATAAAAAGGAAGCTAAAGACACATGGTAACTGAACACAACACATGATCCTAGATGGATCCTGGACCCGAGCAAAGACAAGAACACGGTCAGCATTAGGGGTCAGCATTGCTTCAGTGTTAATTCCCTAAATTTGATGGCTGTACTATTGTTACATAGGAGAATGCCTTTGGTGTAGGAAATCCACACTGAAATATCTAGAGCATTAAAAAAAAATACAGTGGCCAAGAGAAACCTCTCCCCTGGGGTACGCCCAGCTGCTAACCAGACAGCAAATGAGCCAGGGGCTCCACGGACCTCAAGAGGAAGCTACAGCTGGCATGCGGGTCAGGAAGAGTGACTATCACCGGCTCTCCCAAGAGGCTGTGGTTCAGGGGCAAAGGAGGAAGCCTTGCTCACTGGCTGGGAGGCACATGAGATGAGCAGGTCTAAGGAAACCAGCCAGTGTCAGAAGAAGCAAAGTGGTCTTTTCCGCAAGGAATCGAGCAATTCGTAAGGGTGGCCATGGGACTACTCAGTGAGGAGCAGGCCAGTGGGCAGGGACCATGAGGAGGCTGGCCTACAGGTGGCCTCAAGTACGTGAGAGAGAGAAAGACAGCCCTAAAAACTACACAGCAAGCATCATGCCCGAACAGAAAAGCCAGACCGCTAGGGACAACTCAGGGGAAACAGGCAGAAAGTAAGAGGTTTCCCAGGGCCAGATACATTTAAGCTTCAACTTTACTGTTGCAGTTTTTCATAAAGAAAATGACTGCTTATATAATGTTTCCATCTGGGAGAAAATAAGCAAACGGAACTGCTCACGAAGCAAGGGGAAGATCCCAGAGGGGAATGGGGAAGCAGGCCCCAGGCCCCGACAGTGACTACGGAACACACCCAGCTGGCAGCCACCAACCTCAAGCAACAGCCTTGGCTCTTCCTCCCGTGCAGGAAGGGCACAGAGACTGCATCTCTCCCCTTCTCTGGAGGCCCCTTCCCTGATTCCTAGTGGGTAAGCTCCAAGTGCTGTGTGCACACTGAAATCCTAGGAAGGAATCAGGGCACTCTTTGATATAGGCTGTTCCCAGGCCCCAGGGAGAGACAGGAGAACGCCGGCAGGCAGAAAGGCCTCGCTGAGATTGGGGAGGCGATGCTGCCCTGAAGGCCACCAAGAGAAGCAGGTACCTCTGCAAGTGTGTGTGGGCTGGGAGGTCTGGGAGCTCTGCCAGGGGAGAGGACGCGCCGTCAGACAGGTGTGTCTGCTGGGAGGAAGGGGAAGGTGTGCGAGAGAGTGCCAGAAGTGTGCATCGCCATTCCGGGCAGCATGCCAGAGAAGCAGCAGCAAGGGATGGAGAGGATGTGCTCAAGCACTGAGTTTCAGAGCGGTCCCCTCCTGTTAATTTGGTCCCTCCATCCTCTGTCCTTCCCGGTCAGCAGGGCCAGTGAGGAGCCATGCTGAAGAAGGGGCAGAGAAAGGAAGCCATCCCAACAAGAACTGAGCCCCATCATTCCAGAGCTGCATCCTGCCTGAGAAACAGTGAGGACTCTCCTCCCTCTCAGACCAGGACCCAAAAGTACACCCCCACCCCCCCACCCCCCCGGGGTCCAGAACTGGGTGTTGTGCCATTCCTTCCTCCTTAACCCCACCCTGCATAATACTGCACCCTCCTTCTTCCACACCCTGGGCTTTAGCGGGGCTGAGACTCTGGTGCCTATTAGCCACGGGATGAGGGAGCAGCCTTCAGTGAAACGGAGGATCAAGATCAAGTCTGTGAGGCTGGAACGCAAGAAAATAAAATTTTAAATGATGTAGTTTCCACATTACTAAGCCACTGTTTACACCAGGAGACTTTATGAGATGAACCATCCCATTCCCAAGACATGAACACCCTACAAAGAGGAGAGAAGTAACACTTAGCATTCAGGGCTGTCCCCTCTTTGGAGCTCAAGAAGGGATGATGCAAGTCCCAGGGAGGAGAAACCTGGCCCTATCAAAGCAGCACATGCCTACCTCTAACAGAGACTGCAGTCCGCAAGGCCTCCACTCGCCAAATAAACAGCTTCACCTCTCCCGACAGCAACCTGCATAACTGACTCAGGCGTGAGGATAGTGTGGTCACAGATTAATGCCCTTTGTCTTGTCACTGAAAAATCAAATGCCCAGTTACATCAATCTAACAGTATTCTAGAATAAAGTCGCTGAGCCTAATCTAGAACTGCAGTATTGTAGTGGGGTGACATAAAACAGAACTGTGAGAAGCAACCTAAATATTCGATAAAGTCAAATAAGAGCACTCAATTCCTTGAGAAGCCTGTCAACATAGGGAGATTCATGAAATAATGCTGAGTGCACAAAGTTATATATCGAGGACACTCATGAAAAACTATCTCAAGGTAGAAAACACAAATTATAATACTTGTCAGGGAAGAAGTGGGTGACTTTTTATGTCCACTTTAAAAACAGAAAAAAAGGGGGGGGCCTGGCTGGCTCAGTAGATTCAGTCCAGCTCTTGATTTCAGCTCAGATCTCAGGGTCGTGAGAACAAGTCCTCCACTGGCTCAACGTTCAGAGGGGAGTCTGCTTGAAATTCTTTCTCTGCCCCTCCACCTACTCATGCACATGGGAGCGCTCTCTCTCAAAATAAATAATTTTTAAAAAATAGAAAAAAGGAACTTCTAAAACTAACATTATGATTTTTTTTAAAGCTGGGGTAGGGTCACCTGGGTAGCTCAGTTGGTTAAGGATCTGACTCTTGATTTTGGCTCAGGTCATGATCTCAGGATCCTGGTATGGAGCCCTGCATCAGACTCCGCGCTCACCTCAGAATCTACTTGGGATTCTCTCTCTCTCCTTCTGCCCCTCCCCCCACTTGTGCCACTCTCTAAAATAAATAAATCTTTTCAAAACAAAACAAAACACAGAGGTTTAAGAATTAAATGAGATAGGGGTGGGACACCTGAGTGGCATAGTCCCTTAAGTGTCTGTCGCTGGGGTAAATCCCAGCCCCACCTCCCACCTCAGGCTCCTTGCTGGGAGGGGAGCCTGCTTCTCCCTCTGCCTGCCACTCCCCCTGCTTGTGCGCTCTGACAAATAAATAAAATATTATAAATAAATAAAAAAGTAAGATGGGGGGCCTGTCTGGCTCCTTCAATGGAGCTTGAGACTCTTAATCTTGAGGTTGTTAAATTCGAGCCCCATGTTGGGTGTAGAGATTACTTAAAAAAATACAATCTTAAAAAAAAAAAGAATTAAATGAGATAGTACTTAGAAAGTGCTTAGGGGGGCGCCTGGATGGCTCTGTTGGTTAAGCGTCTGCCTTTGGCTCAGGTCATGATCCCTGGGTGCAGGGATCCAGCCCTGCGTGGGGCTCTCTGCTCAGCGGGAAGCCTGCTTCTCCCTCCGCCTGCTCTTCCCCCTGCTTGTGCTTTCTCTGTCACATAAATAAATAAAATCTTGGGGAAAAAAAGGTGCTTAGAACAGTGCCTGGGACAGTGCTCTCCTATTGCTTAAAATAAAATGCAGGAGCCAAGAAAAACACTAATCTAACCAAATCACTCCTCTGCAGAAAATCCTTTGCTCGAATTGTGGAGCCTAGATTACCCAGATGCCATGGGGTCTGTGCCAGGCACTGTGTTCAGGGATTTCCGACCATGATCTCATGGAATCCTTTTACCAACACCATGGAGTAAGACCAAACCACTTTGGGACAGGGAAACTGAGTGTCAACAAAGTACTTTTCTGAGAATGAGGGAAGCCATCAGTATCAATACATCCTGTATTCCTCCATTTTTAGGATATTAGGGCGCTCTGCACCTCACGGACACTCGGCACACGTCTGTAGAAAGGACGAAGGTGAGACACGCTGACTTGTGCAAGACTGAAACTCACAGAAAAGTCCCAGGCCTCAACCTAAACGCGACGGGAAGGGACGATCATTCTACTAAGTCAGTAATAACATCCCCACCTCTCCTGCTTTCAAGGACAATGCAGCGCGGGTGGTGCTTAAACCAAAGTCCACTTGTCCACACCAAGGAAAACCTTTCATTTGCACGAGTGATCTGCATCCACGAGGCCAGATTCAAGGGCCCTGCCCCGCCTTGCGCACGCGCCCTCGCCCCGCCCCGCACGGCCTCGCGCACGCGCAGCCTGACGAGCCGCAGCATACCTGCGTAAAGCTGGAGGCGGACACTTTTTTCTTCTTACTAGCGCTGTAACCGCCAGCGCTGCTGCAGTTGTGGGAAGGACTGGCTGGCCTTTTCTTGCTGTTCCGGGCTATCGCCGGAGTGGAAGTGGTGGCCACAATTGGAATTTGAGCCGCCATTCCTATCCTGAATCTTCCTCCTCCCCCGCCCCCAGTTTCTCGGTTACAGGCTTTGGAACTTCCGGCTCGCCGTTACTTCCGCCTTCAGGCGCGAAAATCCGGCCTGGACTCTCGGCGCGTTCGCGGACTTCTTTCGGCCAATTCTAAAAGGCGGAGGTCGGAGCAGTCCAATCTGTGGAGGCGGGAGCGTGTCAGCCAGGCCGTGTCCTGTTACTCAGGCGCTCTGAACCTGGGCACGTGCTAGGAAATTCGTCGTGACTGAGGAACAGAACATCTTGTGATTTTTTTCAAACACTGGGTTCTTTTAAAAATTAATAACCGTGTTGTCTTTTCTCACGTTAAGTCAGAAGACTGATCACTTTTAATGTCTAAGTAAAGTTAGGGTTGTTCTGAGTGGATTGAACAGACTGCCAAGCTGCTGGCTCTCCCCGTGGTCGCTGCCTTCGCATGCGGAACAAGTCTGTGTATATTGGCTGGGAGTCCAAATGGACTTGAAGAGAGGTTCTTAACCTTTTAGGAGCGAGCCCCAGAACTCCTTGGAGCATGTAAGCCCCTCCCCGCCCTCACCAAATGTATGCAGGTGTAGACAAAATTTTACATGTGGATTTCAGGGAATTCACGGATCTACTAAACCTAATTATGAACTTCGATGGGACACCCTCTCCCCGCCCCCCGCCCCGTTGTTACTTGCCACATACCACATGGTTGTAATAAGTTGGTTAATGTCTTTTTTGGCTCCTGACAGTATGTAAGTTCTATGAGGTGAAGGCCAGTTATGTTTTGTTCACTTACCTTTTCCGGGTGATACTACCCTGCAAGTTTGGAACAAATTTTGCTTTGTCCTTAATGAAGTAATTCATAAATGAACAAATCCCCTGCAGTAACTAGTTGAAGTAACTGTGTTCTAAAACAGGACAGGTGTGTTTATGAATATGGATATTTGAAGGAAACAGGCTGCAGAAAACTTAGAGGAGAGAGAATAGTTAGGGAAACTAGCAATAATGTTGCATCTTTCTCCTTTCCTCCTTTGGTAGGAATGACCTACCAGTGTTGAAATGTCCTCTCTGATGCCCCAGGAGCCACCCTATCTTCATCTAAATCTAGTCTTCCTTATTTTTTATCTCAGTGACTGACACCTCCAATCAATTGGTCACCTAAGCCAGAAACCAGGTGTTAACCCAAGGCGCCCCTCTCTAGTACCCCACCGCCCTCAGCTCACTTCTCCCCTTTACTCCTACCCTCATGATTCCATCCCCCTTCATCTGGATCCCTGCAACAGCCTCCTGAGGGAAGTTTGGGCTTCCATCTTTTCCTAATCCTCCCTGACCCCAAGCCACCCTTCACACTGGCTGCCACAATGGGCTATTTGAATCACAAATCAAATCATGCTGTTTTCTTGTATTCTTCAAGGCCCTTTTACCTTGAAATCCAAAGAATTTTTACCTTGGCTTATAACTGGGCTCACCCCCCCCCCCCCCCGCCCCCTTCTTCTTCATTCCCAACACTTAATCCCCTGTGCTCCAGCCAGGGACTAACTATTTCCTAAACTGGATGTGACTCTAACTCATCATACTTTCACTTTCATTATTTCGTCTCCAGGACTTCTTAGCTCCTTTGCCTCCGTTCAAATGCTACTTCCAGCACAAAGTTTTCTGCCATCTAGTGCACCCCCCCCCTCCTGTTCCTCACCTGTCCCCACCCTATGCACCCTTCTCTGAGAGCTTTGAGCACCAGAAGCTCTGCTGGGCTCCTTCCTGTAATCCCTTGGTAAATGTTTGTCGAGTTCAAATACCAGTTCCCTACTTTTAAGGAGTCAGGCAGGTGGATACACCACCATCTGGCTTCCCGTTGGTAAATTCAGTCCTGATCTTGTCTGAGCCCTTCTTCCTGAAGCCCTTCCCTTGGGATCTGGAAGGCCACCATCCTCTTATTCTCCTCTCTCTTAACCACCTGTCCCCTTTTACAGTTGTCATCTTCTATCAAGTGGGTCCTAGTCCTACTACACGTTTTTCAAAATACAGGTTATATGGTCCTATTCCCCTAACAGATACTTGTTGCTAACGTTTCCCAGGTGAATCTAATGATGAGCTAAGGTCTCTCTCCTCACTCCTTAGACACTGAGAGTTCTCGATGCTTGGTCAAAGCCTCTCTGCCGTCCTCAGTCTGCACTTTCCCAGCTGTTTCTCCAACTCATCGAGCTTCAGGTACCATCCAAATGCAGACCACTTTCAGATCGGCTTCTGTTACCTAGGTCTTCCTCCAAAGATGCATACCCAGATATAAAATCCCCCACCCAGATATAAACTCAGAATGCTTACAGGATCTCACGCCCAGCATGGCAGAAACAGAATTCATCATCCATCTTGATCCTCTAAAGTGTGCTCCTCCTCCATCTTTCCTAACAGTAAATGCCACCATTATGCGCCAGTTGTGCAAACCAGAAACCTGGGAGTCACCTTTGCCTCCCCACTTCATCCACCTCCAGGACGTGACCCACGCCAGTCTTCCTCTATCTCTCAGATTCCCACATCACCTTTATTGTCTCGCTTCCACCTCCAGTCCCTCCAACCCAGTCACCATTAGCGGTTCCCAGTGGCTTCTTTGACAATACAGATATGTATGTTTAGATCATGCCCTCTACTTAAACCCCTTCAGTGGCTTTTCATGTCTCCTAGAATGAAGTCCAGTGTCCATAACATGGTTCCAGAGGTCTTCGGAGACCCGCCCATGCATCTCTCCAGCCTTGCCTCTGGCCCGGCTCTCCACATTCCAGTTCAGTTTTCACTTTGTTCAGTTCCACAGGCCCGCTGTGCTCCCTCCTCCCTCAGGGCCTTGACCCAGACCGCTCCTGCTCAGGCCTGGAAGCTGCTTTTCTCCCCTAGCGGCCCACCTGTCTCATTTACTTCCACCCACCCCTCTGTCTTGGCTGACGTGCTATTTTATTCAGCCTCCCTTACCCCTCCATTCTGGTTAAACGCCCTTGTTCTGTGTTTCTTTCAGTGCCGGTCATCTAGGACCTGTTGATTATGTGTTCTTTGCCAAGCCCTGAGGACGGAGACAAGGTCATACAGGAAAAGAGACATTCGATTTGTCTTCTTTTTATTTTTTTTTAAGATTTTATTTATTTCTTTCACAGAGAGAGAGAGAGCACAAGCAGAGGGAGCAGCAGAGGGAGAGGGAGAAGCAGGCTCCCCCCTGAGCTGGAAGCTTGATGGAGGGCTCGATCCCAGAACCCCGGGATCATGACCTGAGCCGAAGGCAGATGCTTAACCAACGGAGCCGCCTACGAGCCCCTCGATTGGTCTTCTTGGCTGAACAAAACCCCCTGTGGGCAGTTGCCAGAGTCACAGAGGGCTGAGTGGCAGAGCACCGGCTGAAAATAACAGCAAGGAGAGCGAGAAGAAAGTGGGAAGACGGCCACTCAGGGGAGCGGCAGCCGTGGGCTGGGGAGAATCCCCTCCTGTGTCCGTCTCGGCAGCACCTGGCACGGCAGCGTTGGCACTCCTGGGGACCCCGCGCATCAGCTACGTGTAACTGTAACATGTAACAAGTCACTCACGCTCCCGTGCCTACTGCTCAAGATAAATGAACACCGATGACCCCCGTTCGGCTGGCTTGCGCGTTGAGGCAGGGCCTTCCCCAAGTCCCCTCCCTGGTTGCTCCTGAGAATGTGTGGGGCGCGTCTCACCTCTGCTGCAGTGGGACACCTCTCTGGCCTCCTTGCTGGCACCCACTGCTCCCGTGTCCCTCAGCGGTGGCACACTTCCTTTGGCAAGAGCTGCCAGAGCCTCCCCTGGAGTGCGAATGCCCCCCCAGGACCTGCCACTGAAGCAGCCTCACCTGCAGTCTTGACCCTGTTAAGACTTAATGATTAAAAACGAATAGTATACTTGTTAAGCTCTCCCATGTCGTTTCATACACAAACGTTACCATCTCGAAAATCTCAGGAAACAAGGCGGGTATCTGGGCTCACGCTACCGAATGGAAGACGCACTGCCCATCTTCCCTTGGTAACTGGTGTCAAGTGTGATAGTCACTGCTCACTGTATGAACGTTGGCTGCTCCAGTCGATACGGGCCTCCTTGGTGGGGTGAAAACACCTTGAGGCTACTGCCAAGACCCTCCAGCTCCCTGCCTCCCAGCGTCCGCAAGAGGCAGCAGAGCATGCGGTACATTTTCTGACCTGTGGGGACACACTCCTTCATCACAGATTGGCCAGTAAGGTAAGTGCCTGTGGGTTGTAGGAACATTTGGGCAGAGACAGTTTCTTCTTCGTCGCTATATTTCGCGCATTCGGGGATGATCTGCTGAGTGTCTCATTATTTAAACAGTCATTGTCTAGAAGGAGAGAGTCCAGGCAGTGGGGGCTGGGAGGGAGGGACCTTTGTTCACAGAGTTATTTGCTTATTTTTCCCCTGACAGTTGCATGGAAATATTTAAAAGCAGGGAAAAATGAATGATTGAGAATAGGCCTGACCCTAACTTTGCAGGGTCTGGGGCAGGAATACACATAGAGGCCTACATACCATATATCCTGAGATTTAAGTGTACAAATCAAGCTGCTAGACTGTAAAACAGAATGCATTCAACCCTTCTATCTTGGCAAACATACCTTCATAACTCAGAAGGCCAGAGTTGGACGTAGTATTCTCAGAGTGCTTGGAGTCCTGCTCCAGAGGTGGTCACGTGGGGAGCGCCTAACCTGCTCCCTTTCAGCCCTTACTCCACTGGGCACCCTGAGGCATCATGTGCAGCCCTGTGGAAACCCCAACCCAGATATTCAACGTCATCCATCCTCTCCCCCACCCTCGTAAACAGCTTCCTCTTTACCATACCTTGGGCCTGGGGGTATACACATTGGGCCCAGGGAAACAGCCCACAGGGCCATTTGGACAGGAGCTTCTGGGATCTCCAGCACCCACAGCATGTCCTACAAGAGGGGTGGCATGGACCCAGGTGGGCACATATCCCTGTCTGCATAGACTCCTTGCTCAGTGCAGAAGTGTGGTCCAGGGATTCACCTTTACTGAAGTCCTAGTCAGAAGGCAGTCCTGATAAGGAGCACAAGTGAGGGGAAGAGAGCTCCAGCTTCCCGTGAAGCTGAGGGAGGAGGGAAAGGGCGGGGAGGTAGAGACCCATTTCTGGAGGGGGTAGCAGGAAATTCCTGTAATTTCCATCTCTCAGCCTGGGTTTTCTCAGTGAAGGGTAGGTAGTGTCACCTCCTAGGTGAAGGGACAGGGGCAGAGGCTTGGGAAAGTTATAGGAGACTTTGGAAAAGCCAGTGTTTACCAGTTTCATGAGAAAGGGCAGGGAAGGAGGCTGTGAGAAACTTGCTGGCAGTGCCGAGGGCCTGCCATGGCTGCCTGCGTCCTCGGGGGCAGGTCGCACCTTTACCATCACCACCGTGTGAACAGCAACCCTTTGACTCAGGTTCTGTGCCTGTTACACAGCCACACCCAGTGGACCAAGGCTCACACAATCTCCTCTCCGTAGTGTGAAAACTGTTTGAGCCCTAACAGTTAATACTGTTTTGCCAAGTCTGAATGAGGGAAAGTAGTTTCAAGGGCCCTTATGGTTGCTGGAATTACTTCTTAAGTCCAGGCCTGTTATGTAAACACTAATTTAACATTACAAATATGGCCCCAAAAGGCTGACAAAGGTTTTCTTAAATAGTGGGGTGCTTACCTTTAATTCTGAGTCCCAGGATCACACTCCCAGGATAGTATTTTCCTCGTCCGTGTAACCCACGCTAGTGAACCTGGCCCCCCCTGAGCACTAGTCCTTCCCTCCTCCCTCAACAGAGGTCCTACCTGTTACTTAAAATGAATTATTATTTTAACACTCTGTGCATACCATAGAGAAAGAAAACAATTGTAATTACTATAATTCTCCCATCTCTGAGATTCCCTCCCTATTTTGCTCTCCCTAAACCTCAAATTTGCTAATCCCCATGCTATGACAACACCTGCCTGCTTAAATTGTCAGCCTGCTTTGATTTTTCCTCCCCATACCATGGTTCCTAACTCTGCTGCCATGTTGTTGATTTCTGTTTGTTTTTATTCTCCCATGACATTATGTTTCCACCAACTGTACTTGCACTTTGAGAAAGTACTGGAAAAAGTCAGTCCAAAAAGCCTTGGGGACAGTTGCCTTGTGGAATAAGACAGAGGTGGCATGGAGGCTCAGAGATGTTCATTTTCTAAGCTCAAAAAGAAATCCTCCAAAGACTCTGAGAAGCTGAGACTTCCTCCACTGTGCCCTTCACTCCATGTCCTCAGAAGACATTGCTCCTGCCCCAAGGCAGGTGAAGCAACCAGTCCGGCTCCCAGAATGTGCCTCAGCCCTGGGGACAGGGGCCGGGGCCAGAAGAGGGCCTGGCCAGACAAGTAAGGGACACCTATTCTGAGCAAAAGGAGAGTGTCAGCCACCTTCTTCCCTGCTAGTACAGTGGAGAGGACCAGAGGCCTGTGGGTGCAGGAGCCGCCCCCCTATACCCCCCACCCCTGCGCCTTATCCAGGGAAGCCAGGCTTGCTGATGAGGCTGCCGCCTGCTATTGTTTCAAAGACCAAGAAATGGAACCTGTGATTGTGCTCTCAGTTCCTTAGAAAACCATTCATTCTATAAAGTCTCAAACTACTTATGGGGCGCCTGGGTGGCTTAGTTGGTTAAGCATCTGGCTTTGCTTGGGTCATGATCCTGGGGTCCTGGGATCGAGCCCCGCATCAGGCTCCCTGCTCAGTGGGGAGTGTGTTTGTCCCTCCCTCTGTCCTTCCCTCCTTTAGTTCTCTCTCTCTCTTCTCTCTCAAATAAATAAATAAAAATCTTTTTAAAACAAAGTCTCCAGCTACCTCTGATGCACTATGACTGATCTCTGCCTTGTCTTTAATTCTCACTGGGGCACGTGGATGGGTTCTGACCAAGCCCACCTGCCCTGCCCTCCATCCCGCATCTCTCAGGGCTCTTTGGGGGCCACTCCCCACCCTAGCCTGGCTTCAGTCCTGCCGTGGCTCCTTTGAGCCCAATTGCTGGACCTGTGTGCAGAGGTGGCTTCTGGCCTCTTGTGTTAGCAACTCCCCAACTCTTGTGGAGCTTTTTCTGAAATGTTCTATCTGGTTCCACCTATGTGCACTAAGAATCTGAACTTTTCATAAGGATTGGGAATCATGAGTGAATTAAACATCTGAACATTTGTACTCTGCTCTGATACAAGCAAGTTCTCATGAGTTATAACTGGTGTGTGAGGTGGGCGCCTGGGTGGCTTAGTTGGTTAAGCGTCTGACTCTGGATTTCGGCTCAGGTCATGATCTCAGGGTCGTGAGATTGAGACCAGCGTTGGCCTCCACACTCGGTGTGGGGCCTGCTTAAGATTCTCTCTCTCCTTCTGCCCCTTCACGCACCACACTCTTTCTCTCTCTCTAATAAATAAATCTTTAACAAAAACCCGAAACTGGTGTTTGAGGCATTTTCCCTATACTAAGGCAGTTTGAGTTCTTGCCCTCTGATTTTCATTTCCACCATTAAAGAGTTGGCTTTAGACATCTCACCCAGCACATGCATATACTTAGAAGACTTTCTCTTTCTAATATGGTGTGGACTACAGTGATGGATCTGCAAATGTATTAGATGTCTAAAATCATTACAGTTGTCTGTGAGTGAGGAGGGCCCCTGGTGGGGCCAGAGTGGGCATCCAGGGACCAAGGTCATGTGCTTTCGTGTGTGGACTTTGGGAGATACAGTCTGACGGATTAAGGGCTTTGTCTTTAAGTCTTGTATCTTTTGGGCCTCAGTTTCCTTACTGCAGAATAAAATCACTGATCTTGTTTACCTAAGTTTTCAGACATTTAAAAAATATTTTATTAAAGCATAACTCACACACAGAAAGTATAAGAATTGTAAGTGTACAGTCAATTTTTACAAAGTAAACACATTGGTAATCCAGGACAAGAGACAGAACATGATTGGCACCTTAAAAGCCCCTGTTTTATGCCCATCGCCGATCCCTTCTACTCCCCAAAGTGTACCACTGTCCTGGCTTCTCACACCTGAGATTCGTCCCGAAGTGTTCGTAAATGCAGTCGTGCTCACTGTATCTCTGTTGAGTCTCTCTCCTTTGGCGACATTCATCTTTGTGTCCAGTAGCAGCGCTTTGTTCTCATTGCTGTGTGGGTTCCCAGGGTGTGGACGTGCCACCTGTATTCATTGTGCTGCTGGACCCTCAGCTTGTCTCCAGGGCACTTTGGCTCTGCTGAATGAAGCTGCTACGAACATTGTACATATCTTTTGGTGCACATATGTGCACATTTCTATTGGATTATACCAGGAATGGAATTGCTGGGTCCTAGGGTATGGCTTAGTAGACACTGCCAAATAGTTTTGGTAAGTGATGGTACCAATTTACTTTCCCACCAGCAGCTAATGAGAGTTCTGGTTATTTCAAATGATCAAGAAACCTTTTACTGAACTTGATAATATACCTGTGTTTGTCAAATAAACGTCCTTAGCAAGGGAAGGAGCAGTGGAGCATGGCAGCAGTCACACCCAAGTGAGACCCCAGGTGAAGCCTGCAGGTGTTCTGGTCCCTGACGTCCTCAGTTTGAGGCGATGCTGATTTAAGACCACTTCCATCTATAAACGTCTTGGCCATTTTATGAAATTCCATGAATTGAGATTGGACCTATGCCATTTAAAAATGTGTATGTAATATTTCATGGTGTTCATATGCCCACATCCACACTGCTATTTGAGAAGTGCTTTGTTCACATGCTTTCTGGCATCTTCCTGGGCTAGGCCCAGGCCCAGCTCTGGATGGACGCTAAACTACAGACTTAGACGTGTGTGCCATGGACACACTGCTTCAAATGCTGGGCTCAAATTGGAGCAAGGACACTGACCAGCTGAAGGCTTAGGAAGGGCAGGTGGGAAATGACCGAGAGACATTGGCAAGAGGAGTTCTGGCCCCACAGTGGTGTTACTTCACTCAGGCAGCAGGACGGAGCTGGCAGAATAGTCGGAGTCCAGAAGGAAGCAAGGGCAACGCATTGCTTGGGTCACTGTGGGCCAGCCCCCTCACTGCTCAGCAGCACACACCCCTATGTCCTCTATGGCTGGGCAGGGCAGGTGGCTGTCACCATCTCCGCCCGCCACTTGCCTGCAATGCCCTCCTGCATCAGAATCTGGGCTGGGCCAGTGGGTGGATGAAGCCCATGACCTAGGCTCAGGCCCTAGCAGCAAGGGAGACTCCGAGAACGAGGATCTGGCATTTTCAGCTTTTGTAGAGGGACGGGGTTCCCAAAGCCAGGAAGAGGTTCAGATATGGAGCCATTAGGGCTTGGTTACTAAGGAGCTAAGGCAATTACCAGTCGTTCATTCTTTTTGGATTTTTTTAAATCACAACTAAACAGTATCAAAACAGTGTTTTATTCTTCACTATTTTTGTAAAGATCCACACCTTAGACCAACTCCACCCCCAAAAGCCACAACTGTCACCTGTTTAGAAGTGACACAGCTTCTCAAAACCATGCAAGGTATGCAGGAGAACTGGCCAAACGAAGGCGGCTTGGAACAAACCAGTGCAGTTCCCCGTCGCCTCCGGGGCGGTATTGAACAGGCGGCATGAGAGCAGATGTCGTGTCTTATTCCTGATCACAGCAGGAGAGCATTCATCTTCAACCATCTGAGTGTGATGTCAAGTGTGGGTTTCTCATAGACACCATTTCTCAAGCTGAGGAAGTTCCCTTCTATTGCTAGTTTGCTGAGAGTTTTTAGTCAGGAATGGAGGCAAGGTTTTTATGAAATGCTTGTTCTATGTCTATTAAGGACATCATACAGTGGTTTTTTAGTCTTTAATATGGATAATTAGATTGAGTGGTTTTTGAATGTTTAATCAACCCTAAATTCTTGGGTTAAATTCCACTTGGTTATGATGCAATATCCTTTCAGTATATTGTTGGATTCAATTTGCTAAATGTTGTGGGTTTTTTAAAAATATTTTATTTATTTGTCAGAGAGAGAGAGAGAGCACAAGCAGGGAGAGTGCAGGCAGAGGGGGAAGCCAGCTCTCTGCTGAGCAAGGAGCCCAATCCAGGACAATTTGCTAAATATTGTTAAGAATTTTTACATCTGGGGCGCCTGGGTGGCACAGCGGTTAAGCGTCTGCCTTCGGCTCAGGGCGTGATCCCGGCGTTATGGGATCGAGCCCCACATCAGGCTCCTTGGCTATGAGCCTGCTTCTTCCTCTCCCACTCCCCCTGCTTGTGTTCCCTCTCTCACTGACTGTCTCTATCTCTGTCAAATAAATAAATAAAATCTTTAAAAAAAAAAAAAGAATTTTTACATCTATGCTCATGAGAGATATTAGTCTGTAGTTTCTTTTCTTGTGTCCTTGCCTGGTTTTGGTATTTGGGTAATGCTGGCCTCATCGATTGGGTTTGAACTGTTTCCTTCACTTCAGTTTTCTGGAAGATTTGTGTATTGTTTCTTCCACAAATATTTTGTTGAATTCACCAGTGAAGAAGCTATCTGTGGCTGTTTTAAGGCTCCTCGAGTGTGATTTTTTAAAAACTATAATCCAATGGGGCACCTGGGTGGCTCAGTCATTAAGCGTCTGCCTTTGGCTCAGGGCGTGATCCCAGGGTCCTGGGATCCCTCCTCTGCTGGGAGCCTGCTTCTTCCTCTCCCACTCCCCCTGCTTGTGTTCCCTCTCTCGCTGGCTGTCTCTCTCTCTGTCAAATAAATAAATAAAATCTTTTAAAAAAATAAAAATAAAAAATAAAAACTATAATCCGAGAAATATCAGCGACTGCCAATCCCAGTGGCTATTGTTAGCATCAGCATCCTCACCAGCAACAGGCAGGGTCCTTATTCTCGCTCATCCCCACCAGCTTCTGGCAAGAATGGGGCTGGCGTCTGAATGACGCTCAGGTGGTACCTGATGGGGCTGAATTCACAAAGAGTGTCTTTCTCGTGCGACCCAAATATTTCAGAAACCAATAGCTTCTGAGAGTTAGTACTAACTATTCCAGACGGCTTAATGATGTTTCCAGGTCCCGCAGACCCTGACCCCTTAGACCCGTCACTCAGGACCCTCAGCCAGGCCTGCACTCAGTATACTTGGTTTGAATTCCTTTCTTTGAGTCTGTGGTCCCACGGCCCCCACCCCCAAAATGGCATATTCTCTCTCCTGCACTGTTCACATTCTCCCCATCCCTCCAGGCCCAGCTGGCGTCTTTCCCAACTTCTTGAGAACCTGTCAACACCACACGATACTTGCTCTGAATTCTTGTCATGCTGACAGCCAGAACTACGCGATTAAGTCTTTTATTAAATTCTGCCTTGTGTTATTTCTCATCCCTCCATGTTGCTCTCTAACTAGATTATAAACTACTTGTCTTATATTGCCTCAGAACACCTGATAAGAGGTTGACTGATTTAAGCCTAGACATTGTAGCAAGGTATTACAGGCCAAGGTCATGGGGGCCCAAGGAGGCACCTTGGGGTGGCTCAGTCTAATTTCTAATTTCAGGGCACCTGGGTGGCTCAGTTGTTAAGCGTCTGCCTTCAGCTCAGGATGTGATCCCAGGGTCCTGGGATCGAGCCCCGCATCGGGCTCCCTGGGAGCCTGCTTATTCCTCTCCCACTCCCCTGGCTTGTGTTTCCTCTCTTGCTGGCTGTCTCTCTCTCTCTGTCAAATAAATAAAATCTTTTTTAAAAAAAAGAATTTCTAATTTCATAATAAGAATTTCTAATTTCTAATTGAAATTTCTAATTTCATAATTGCCTACTCATTCAGCAACCACTCCCCTAGAAAACAAACACCAGGGAGAATATCTTCTTAAATACAATTTTCTCTCATAGATGATTGCCTATGTTGTACCTCAGATCTGCATACCTTCCAAACATTGCTTGGTTTTCCTCTTCACAAATTAACTGACCTGATTTTTTAATAAAAGCTCTCAGCGCGTGTATGAGAAAAGATAATACCTCCCACACCTGAAACATTTTGCCTACGTTTCATCAAGTGAAGGGAGCAGGTCTCAAGTTCACCTGACCCAGGGCCCATTTTTCCAGCCCTGACATTGTCACGCTCCCTCGGTTCTTGGTCTCACCACTCACTCACTCACTCCTTGGGCCCCCATGACCTTGGCCTGTAAATCCACCAGGGTCCAATTCAGATATATTTTCAAGTGAATGCTATCCACTTCCACTCCCAAGCAGAATTAAACGCTTGAGGGTTGTTTCTAAAACCATACTTTGCTTCATCACATATTATTTTTAAAAAATCTTTAGAACTCATTAATAAAGTATACCTTAATTTCAAAAATAAAGAGGAGTTGAAAGTCATTTCCACCATTGGAAAGTTAGTATTTCAAAGGGCAGTGAGCATTTGTTCTGATGATCCAAAACCAACCTATCAGCAGTTGTTAAAATAAACACCTTTACCACCCAAATCCACAGTCTCAAAATATCATCTCCCCATTTTCTAGTTCCCCGTTTTTCTGGCCCCTGCTTCTCTCTGTAGATAATCTTGATGTCTTTTTGAATCTGCTAGTGGTCCTGCGTTGACCCAGGTCTCTTGGCTGTTTGATTTCTCTTCCCTTATCCTGCCTTTCCCTGTGGCCTTCCTCGCCCTTTGGCTGTTGCCATAACTTGGGCTGGCTCAGCATTAGGTCACACCACATCTTGGCCATCAGGAGTCAAAAAAGAGAGCAAGTCTCAGAAACCCTCCTGGCCACAGAGCCTGGCCCTAGTGAAGCATTGGGGAAGACTCCGTGTTTTCACTTCTTGCCCCAGAGAAAGCTGGCTCAATCATGTGCCTTTAAAGTTTCTCCTTTTTTTTTTTTAATTTTATTTATTTATTCGACAGAGATAGAGACAGCCAGCGAGAGAGGAAACACAAGCAGGGGAGTGGGAGAGGAAGATGCAGCCTCCCAGCGGAGGAGCCTGATGTGGGGCTCGATCCCAGAATGCCGGGATCACGCCCTGAGCCAAAGGCAGACACTTAATGACTGAGCCACCCAGGCGCCCCCTAAAGTTTCCCCTTCTTATCTAATATCTGCAGCCCAACTGTTAGCCTAGGATTGAGTAACAGACAGCAGGTATCTTGAACCTCCCTCATCCTGAGTGTCAGAGGGACTTAGCTCATACCCACCCCCAGTTCCAGTGGGTACCCAGATCACAGGGCAGGTTAACTGTCGTTATGAGCATGTGAATTTTATGGGATTATATTTTTGTTTCTATTACATTACAAACTGTTTGGGGGACAAAATAACACTTTAGCCTTAAAAGTCTGATGTTGCATTTTTACAACTCTTCAGTTTACCATTCAGGTTTTAATTCTTCTTTAGATGCCATTCCCTTTAAACTTTACACACCTGAAGAGAGGTCACTCAATTCTCTACTCCAGGTATATCTCTCTAAAATTGGAAAACCTTCCTCTGACAAATGATCTTCCAGAGCTATCTTCTGCTCTTCCTCCTGCTTTCTACCTGAGGGCTGACCCAGATGGACATACCAAGTTCTGTCTCATCCTCTGGTGCTCACGTGGGTTCAGCCAATGGGGAGCCTCAGCAGGAAATGGGTTGGGAAGAGTGGGGTCAGAGTATTTATTTCCCTAGCTCCCTCTGGGCAAGGTCACTTTGAGTAAGCTGTAACTCACAACCAGAGGATCCAGTTCCTCTCAAGGAAGCCATCTCTATGCCTCTTCTCTTCTCCTTCCAGGTTTCCATAACAGTTCTGGGGAGCCACACTCCTCTCTGTGGTTTCCTGACACCCAACCACACCTTTCTAAACCTTTCCTGCATCAATTTCCTGCTGATAGACTTTGAAAAGTGTTTGAAATCCCCATTTAGAACTAATGACAGATTGAAAAAATGTCACACCACATTTGGGTGTATGCACTTTGAAGTAATCTCATAACAAAGGAAAGCAACCAACTCAAATGGGAGCACAATTAAAAAAATCCTTTGATTTTACTCAAGACAGTTGCATCTCAAATATATCACCTATTTAATGCAATGGGCCCATAATGATCATAACTCAGTGTCCTATAACTGCAAATCCTATATTGGGATTGATTAAAGTATTTTTTTTCTCTTTCCTATTTTATTTTTTTATTGAGGTATAATTGCATATAACATCGCATTAGTTTTAAGTGTATGACATAATCACTCAATGTTTGAATGTATTGTGAAAGGATTACTCCAGTAAGTCTAGTTAACATCTGCCACTATCTATAGTTATAAAACTTTTTCTCTCATGGTGAGAACTTTTAAGATTTACTCTCTTAGCAACTTTCAAACATGCTATACAGTATTATTAACTATCGTCAACATGCTGTACATTACATCCCCAGGACTTATTTATTTTATAGCTAGAACTTTATATCTTTTGACTCCCTTTACCCATTTTGCCTAAACCCCACCCTCTGCTTCTGGCAACCACCCATCTGTTCTCTGGATCTACAAGTTCAGTTTGGGGGATTTTGTGGTTTTGGGGGTTTGGTTTGGTTTTAGATTCAAAAAATGATATCATATGGTATTTGCTTTTCTCTGTCTGACTTATTTCACCTGGCATATGCCTTCAAGGTCCATCCATGTTATCAAAAATGGCAACATTTCCTTTTTTTATGGCTGAATAATAATCTAGTGTGTGTGTGTGTACACACCACATTTTCTTTTCCCATTCATCCACTGATGGGTGGATTGTTTCCATATCTTGGCTATTGTAAATAATGCTGTAACAAACACGGGGATGTATATATCTTTTCAAGATAGCATTTTGGTTTTCTTCAGATAAACAGCCAGAAATAGAATTGCTGGATCATAGGGTAGTTCTATTTTTCATATTTGAAGGAACCTCCACACTGTTTTTCCATAGTGGCTGTGCCAATTTACATTCCCACCAACAGTGCATGAGGGTTCTGGTCTCTCCACATCCTCACCAACACTTGTTTTTTTCTCATCTCTTTGGTAATAGCCATTCTGACAGGTGTAAAGTGAGGACTCATTGTGGTTTTGATTTGAATTTCCCTGATACTGAGTCATGCTGAGCACCTTTCCATGTACCTATTTGTCATCTGTATGTCTTCTTCGGAAAAATGTCTATTAAGATCCTCTACCCATTTTTTAACTGGGTTATGTGAGTTCTTTTTATATTTTGGATATTAACCCCTTATCAGATACATACGATTTACAAACATTATCTCCAATTCTGTAGGTTGCCTTTTCATTTTGTTGATGTGGATGCGAGGGCAATCTGGCTGGGACATCTGTCATCCCATTGGTCACAAGGGTTGATTTGGCTGATTTGGCTGGCTGGGCAGGTGTTCCCTTCCTCCCTCACCACTCCATGTGCATCCCTCCTGAAGCAGAGGAACTTCCCTGATAGAGAAGGGTCATTCTTGGGCCAAGGGTATACAAGTAGTGGTGCTCCTCTGCTAGAACCTCCAAACAAGCCCACAAAGTCCATTTTGTTGATGGTTTCCTGTGATGTGCGGAAGCTTTTTGGTTTGATGTGGTCCCGCTTGTTTATTTTTGCTCTTATTGCCTTTGCTTTTGTTGTCAAATCCAAAAAGTCATTGCCAAGAACAATGTCAAGGAGGATATCACCCATATTTTCTTCTAGGAGTTTTATGGTTTCAGGTCTTATGCTCAAGTCTTTCTTTCATTTTGAGTTTATTTTTGTGTACAGTGTAAGATAGTGGTCCAGTCTCATTCTTTTGCATGTGGCTGTCCAGTTTTCCTAACCCCATTTGTTGAAGAGCCTGCCTTTTCCCTACTGTATATTCCTGCCTCCTTTGTCAAAAATTAATTGACTATATGTGTGTGGGTTTATTTCCGGGCTGTCTATTCTGTTTCATTGATCTAAGTATCTGTTTTTATGCCAGTGCTATACAGTTTTGATTATGGTAGCTTTATAATATAGTTTGAAATCAGAAGTATGATGCCTCCAGCTTTCTTTTTCTTTCTCAAGATCACTTTGGCTATTCAGGGTCTTTTAATTAAAGTCTTAAGATTGTAAAATTACTATAAAAGGAAGAAATACTGTCAAAGTTGTTTCGAAATGAGTTTTAAATAGCACTTGAAATTTGGAATGGGAATCTTAAAAATTGGAATCTTAAACTCTTTCTGTCTTTCTCCAGAAAGGGTAAGGGGAAGTTGAGTTTGATTTTATGCCACCAGTATAAGCAACTCCATTCCACTCTGCTCAGCCAGATGGTGTGTAGGGGAGGGCAAGGTTCAGCCTGAGAACCAAGCCTGCAAAAATCCTCAGGCATTTAATGTCCTGGACATATCTTGCAGGCCAGGACCTGTGTCCAACATGTCACATGCATTTTCATCCATCCTCTGCCTAGTCTTTTGGAGGGGACTTATAGCCCTATGTAACCAGTGGGTCTCTTCCCCTCACTTGTCCCTGAACCTACTATGCTTTAGAGTCCTTAATTTCATGATGTCCCAGCAAAGGTAAAGAGACAACCTCTCACTTGGAAGAAGACATGCAGGGGACACCAGTAATGACTCACACAGGCCTTCCCACAGGTCACCTGACCAGGGTCACCAAATTATGAACCAGACTACCCCATGATAGCGGGGTGACTCACTTCCTCCCATACCATGATATGCCTTGCAGAAATCAGATGCTGCATTTGTTTTGTGTCATGGAGGGAAAACAGTCTCTGTAAAGACGTGTGCTCCTTTCTCCCTTCCCACAAGGTGACGTGTGACAGTTCAGGGAGCAAACAGGAAGTGGAATCTTATTGTCTCTCATAGACACAGGCTTTGGGGTAGCTCCGAAGCTCCCACAGAAAATCATGGTGATCCCACAGAAGGGCCTGTGAGGAACTGAGCTCTCTGCCCCTCCCAGGCCACCTGCCCACCCTGCCTACCCCGCCCACCCCAGCCTCTGCCAGGCCAAGGTGTCTGAGGACATGTTAACCCCTCCCCCAAGCCAGGAATGCACCCTGCATAAATCTCAGCCAGGTTCAATAGTTGTCAGCTGTACAGGCCACTCTGACCACTTGGTTATTTCCTTGGAACTTGACTCTGTATTCTACAACACTAAATTTTGGAGAGCCCTGCCCAACCCCCATAGCATTATGACAGGTGTTATTGTGTTAACATTATGTATGAGTCAGGCAGTTTCAAATAGTATCCCAATGAACAAGGAGCAAAGTTGAAGGTTCCAGCAGCCCCAGTGTTCCTTTGCCTCATCGGGTGGCAGCCTTTTGAAGCCTGCAAATGATTTCTGACCCCTCTCTCCCTGCCCTGGGTTCATGGCCCCTTGCACTCGAGATTCTCCATGCAGGCCTCTTGAGTAGGCAACCCTTCTCAGCCAGGGTTCCGCCCAGGTTCCCTGCAGCGCTTTACGGCCAGCAGAGTGCTCAGGCCAGCAAGGCTCTCTGGGAGTACTGGTCGGAGTACTGGTCGGCCGCTCAAGGTCATTCCTGTTCTCAGAGGCTACCAGGTCCGATCCCACGAAAAAGAGAGACAATGCCGCTCCTATTGGTGTGGATCCAGTCTTCACGAATGGCCAAAACGCCCCCACAGCCCCGCCCCAGGCTGCATTTTTGCGACGCAGGACTGAGAAGCATTTTGCTCTCCACCACCCACCTCTTCCCCAGGCTTGACATCATATTTTTCATACACACATGCACACATACACATCCATGCGCAAAATACATGCCTACCTAGACTCACATATCACACACGCCTTCACACACATATGCGCACACATTGCACATAACATGCACGTACTTACTCGTACACCTGTGCGTCCATAACACAGACACACATGCACACACTCTCACACACGCATACATACACATATACACACACCACCAGCCTTTAGCAGGGACTCTCTCTGTTGCCCAGGAAGGATGGTACCAGTTCTGATTCAATGCTTTCCATCCCCCATCTCTCTCTGACAGGAAGTCGGGGGTGCAGGGATAGTGGCCGTTGGGCCAGTACAACCCCATCACACTGAGGTTCTATTCAATAAATACCTCCAGTTCAAGAAGCAGATTGGCCAGGATTTAGGATGTGTCTGCTTGTGGCCAGGGTGTGTTTCTGAGAATCTTATGTTTTCCTTCCTCTGGCTTCGGATGCATCCAGGACAGAGAGGCTTTTTGACTTTTTATTTTTACTTTTTAGAGCGGGAGGTAGGGGTGGGGGATGGGGCGGAGGGAGAGAGAGAATCTCCAGCAGGCTCTATGCCCTGTGCAGAGCCTGACATGGGGCTCGATCTCACCACCCTGAGATCACGATCTGAGCTGAGATCAAGAGTTGGATGCTCAACTGACTGAGCCACGCAGGCGCCCCCCCCCTTTTTTTTCTTTTGGTGGTTTGTTTGGTTTTGTCCTGAGTCCCAATCACAGGCAGGTGGCAGGTGCCTGGCTTTAATGAACAGATAAACAAATCCGTTTGTTAAAAGCAGTGACTGTCAATAATGGTGAAGGTGACCACAAAAATAGATGTTTGAAAGGATGGATGAAAGATGATAGAAGAAATAAGATAACTTGGTAAATTGTTACCTTTACTTTTTCATTTTTTTCTCTCAGCAACTCAAGTATACAAAGAAGTCAATTGATTTTATTTTTTTTAAGCAATAAATTAATTGCTGGCTCCTAGACCCTAGTCTTCCTGGCTGGTGAAGAACGTGAGCTCTCCCTGCTAGAATGTCCGCCTCCTTCCCAGGTTACAAAGCACCAGGGCACGTATGTGGTGAGGCGAACCAGCTCCTATCCCCTGCCCCCAAATGGCCTCTTCGGGACTGGGTCTCTCTGCGGCATCTGTTCCAAGGGCGCCTCAGGGAGCAGGCATGTGGGTCAAGGCAGCCCGTGGTCCGGGTTTCCAAGCAGGGTCCCAGGCTCCGGGCATCCAGGCTCCAGATGGTGCATGGACATGAGTGGGGCCCTCTAGGGCCAGACTCTAAAGAGCACGGGGCTGACAGCAGACTGGAGTGACATCCAGATTGCTTACAGCCACCGCGCTGAACAAGGCATTGTCCCTACCACCGGCTCTGGCTTGTGGCCTCCAGTTGCCAGCCTTGCCTCTCTGGGGAAGGGCTCAAGTCCTGAGGAGAATGGGTACCTCTGTAATTCTCCTAAGATGAGATTTAGGGCACAGCCCCGTCTCAGAGGACGCAGGATGCCACGCAGTTTGGAGCAAGTCTCTGTTTTCAGGCCCCCACAGAGTGCCCTGTGTGCGGGGATCTCTCTCCGTACCTCCACCTTCGTCCATGCACTCATCCTCAAGGATATCCAACTGAGAGAAGGCTAAACCGGCCCTCCGCCTTCAGTCCACACCCAGATGAAAGAGGAGGACAGACATTCAATGGGAGAGCTCGCTGAGAAGTCTTGTCCGTGACTCAAGAGGGAGGTGGCCTTTCCTTGCCTCTGAGGCAGACGGGTGTGGGGGCTGCGGGGGCAGAGCAAAGAAACTGGCCACACCCCTTCCTCCTTGCCCTGCTTCCATCTGAGAGGACGGGAGAGATTTAGGATTCAATCTGGGAGGGGTTGACTTTTTTTTTTAAAGATTTATTTATTAGAGAGAGAGCACGAATGGGAGAGGCAGAGGGAGAGGAAGAGAATCTCAAGCAGTCTCCATGGCCAGCATGGAGCCCAATGTGGGGCTCAACCCCAGGTTGAAATCAAGAGTCGGAGGCTCAACTGGCTGAGCCACCCAGGCGTTCCGGGGTTGACATTTTAAATTAAATGACACTGCATGCTTCCAACCCTCAAAGTAAAAGTCAGTCGGAGATAGCAAGGGGCCAGGAATGGAAATTCAACGCGTATGTTTAAAGACAGAAGGCAAAATAAAGGATTTCTTGTTTGCACCCCTGCAGGTTCAGCCTACTACATAGGTCAACTCTCTCCAGGCCCAGGACACCCTGTCCTCCCCGGGGAAATCCTTCTTGCTTTCGGTTTGTTCCAGACTATCTGGATCTGACCTATGAGCACAGACTTTAGGAAGATAGACTCAGTCTGGCTTAGAGGTCATGCTACTCAGCTGCCTGCTGCCTGCTTTCCAAGGGAAAGTAAGGACAGGGCTGACCCCAGCTCAGACAAGGAGCTGGGCAAAGGGAAATATAAGAAGGAAAAAGTGTGTAGAGATTACTTTCAGAAACCCTCAGTCTGGACACACCAGTAAAAACAAAATGAGCAAATGAAAACAGAGATCAGCGGTGCCTGGGTGGCTCAGTCAGTTAAGTGGCTGCCTTCAGCTCAGGTCATGAACTCAGGGTCCTGGGATCGAGCCCCACATTGGGTTCCCTGATCAGCAGGGAGCCTGCTTCTCCCTCTCCTTCTCCCTCTGCCCCTCCCCCTGCTTGTTCTCTGTCTGTCAAATAAATAAATAAAATCTTGTAAGAAAGAAAGAAAGGGAAAGAAAAGAGAGGAAGGGAGGAGGGAGGAAAGAAAGGAGAAAGAAAGGAAGAAAACAGAGATCAGAGTGGTAAAGGAGAGGGCTGCCCGAGCAAGGAGGCACCCTCGGCTTCCCAAACTGACAGGGGCACCATGGCTCCTTCTGCTCGCACACACCCTTGGCCTTTAGATCAGCCAGGGGATCTCTATCTGGGGCCTCGGTTTTCCTTACCATCAAAATAGACACCAGAGCTCATTCCAGCAACCTCACACCACTGGCATGGAGTCAAATAAAATTTCGTGGCCTTAAATGATAAAAACACTCTGAAGACTGCATAAAGCCACCCTGCACCCAAAATTTCCCCTGTCGTCATCATTGCCCATTACTGAGGGCCTGATGGAGACTGGCTACCTCTGTAATTCTCCTAGAGATATATTTAGGGCGTGCTTGCTTTGTGACTCTTTTTGGGACTTTGTAATAATACAGTATTCTGCTAATTTTAAACACGCACAGTCCCAGCTTACAAACAAGTTGTGTTCCAAAAGTAGACGTGCATGTTGGTTTGTAGGCTCTCAGAATTCAGTTTCACACAGAAACCATGCGAAAAACAATCCGTGATAGCACGCGCCGTCAAACTGGTACAAAGCAATACTGTTGCGATACGGTCATGAAGCCAAGCAGAAAAAAACATGCCTATTCAAAAAGACCAAGTAAGAGAATACTGACTAGCTTAAACCCCGGTACTTAAAAATGTCTCCAAGAACGCTTGAATGTTGCTGTTTCCTGCATCTTGAAGGCTCTCACTGGATATGAAGACGTAACAAGGGGAGACGTGGAAAATTGTGATGGAATTCCTGGCAGGTCAGAGCAACCCACACATTTCCCCTCCTGGGCTTCCCGGAGCCAGCCTCCCCAGCAGTCTCTATCCCCTGACCACTTCCTGGCTCCACCCCACCCTCAGCACACGTCTCCTCTTCCTCCTCCACCTTCAGCATGAAGGACAGCCGCGCACAAGGTGTTAAGGTTTTGGGGGAGAGAGGCTGTCATTTCTATTTTTCCATTTACTGAGATAATTTAACTGAACAAAAAAAGAAAGTCGCAGGTCCTCAATTGCCAGGTTCTAACCCAGCCTGATCTGAAGTGACCGGAGGTGCTTTGGTGGGACCACATCTGGACCGAGGGGACATAGGGGTCCATTCTAAATCAGTCTCTCTCTGCGTCTAGCATGGGTGTCCCCATTTAGGGCTGCAGACCACGTGGTCAGGACAGGCTACGTCATTTGTGGGACCCAGTACAAAATAAAAATGTGGGGCCCCTTGTTTAAAAACTGTTGAGAATTGCAAGTCTGTGACCAGCCGAGCGCGCTATCCAGTCACAGGCCACCTATGCCGTGTTACTATACAGGCTGCATACACCCTGTTGGACAATTTAACTCTCCTGGGTCATGGCCATGTCCTGTCCAGATTTCCCAGGTGACTTTCTTTAACCTCCTTCCATTGCGTGGACTATTTATGCAAAGAACCCCTAAGAAAGTCACCTCTGGCTCCCGTCCTTAGGGGCTCCCTTTGCCTCCAAGGCCCCAAGTCTACCTGGCTGAGCAGGTAGTGCTGTAACCCAGCATGTTCCTTCCTTCCACCTCTCACTGGAGCCCTGTACCAAACTTCCCCTAATACGAGCTTTCGAAAATTGGAACACAGTGCTCCGGGCCAAGGGCAACAAGCATATGGCCGCAGCGGTCACACTGGGTCCTTCCTGTTTCAGCTTCCGTTTGTTCACCTGCAGCATGCTGGCTCTATCCAGGCCTTTCTTCAGTCCTTCAGCCAACATCAAACCCCAGTGTGATTGCTAATTTTATGTGTCAGCTTGACTAGGCCATGGGGATGCCCAGGTATTTGGTCAAACACATTATTCTGTAAGGTGTTTTTGAATGAGATTCACCTTCAACTCAGCCGATGGCTCTCCCTCCATGGGGGTGGGCAACATCCAATCAGTTGAAGGCCTGAATAGAACAAAAAGGCTGACCTCTCGTGACTAAGGGAAAAAACATCTCCTGCCTGATTGCCTTGAGCTGGGACATCAGTCTTCTGCCATCTGACTCAAACTTGAAACATTGGCTCCTTTTGGGTATCCAGGCTGCTGGCTGCTGGCTTCTGGACTCGGACTTCCACCATCAGATCTCCCAGTCTTCAGCTTGCTGACTACAGAGCTTGGGACTAGTCATCTTCCATAATCATGTGAGCCAGTTCCTTATAATAAATCTCTGTCTACTATCTATCTATCTATCTATCTATCTATCTATCTATCTACCATATCTCTAAAATAAATGTTTTTATATGTCAATAAGATATGTGTATATCCTATTGGTTCTGTTTCTCTGGGGAGCTCTGAAAGTGTTGAAAGTGCTCATAATAGGGGTGCCTGGGTGGCTCAGTTGTTAAGCGTCTGCCTTTGGCTCAGGGCGTGATCCCGGCATTCTGGGATCGAGTCCCACATCGGGCTCCTCCGCTGGGAGCCTGCTTCTTCCTCTCCCACTCCCCCTGCTTGTGTTTCCTCTCTCGCTGGCTGTCTCTCTCTCTGTCTATATCAAATAAATAAAAATCTTTAAAAAGAAAAAAGAAAGAAAGAAAGTGCTCATAATGACAAGCAAGTGGCCAAAGGCCACCAGAAACACCCCTGTGGTTGACACTCATCATACTAGAGAGAATGTTCACCAGGGGAAACTGTGGGGCATCTGCATAAGAGCGTATTAGAAAGAGCTACGGTAGAATTTGGGCTTTGGGAGTATTTGAGGAGGATGCTGGATTGCACAAATAAGTGAGGACAGAAAGTGAGACAATTCTGTGAGTATCTCAATAAAACTTATCTAGAGGAAGGGCTCACTAGAGCAGGGATCAAGCTGTACTTGGTAAAGCAGCAGCCTGGGTGGTGCACGTGGTTAAGTGTCTGCCTTCTGCTCCGGTGTTTTTGTATGCCAGTACATCTTGGGATGGTTTGTTACACAGAAAACACCAACACCTCAAACTGTGCAGTCGAGGAACAGAAGGCAGTGTGCCCAGCGCCCTGCATAGTTTCGGGGACCTTCTGCTTGATCACATTGGGCCCGATTGTGGCTCCCCAGATAGACTGTCATAATAACATACCCAATCGTGAATTATCCAGTATGGAATGCTTCTACTTTAAGGGCTAATAGTTTTAAACCCTTTTTTTAAGCCTCTCAGCAGCCCCGTGAGACAGGAACAACTATTAGTTTTTTGCAGATCAGAAAAGCGAAGCACTAAGTTAATTAACTGGCCCACGGTCACCCAGGTAGCGAGTAGTAGTTCCGTGGCTTGCACCCAAGTGTTTTCGTTTTTGGCTTTCCCAAAGCCTGTGCCCCTTTAGACCTGGCCTGTTAATAGCGGTTAAGAGACTGTTCTGCCTTCTTTCCTTCCCTCTCCTCCAGAGCATCAAGGATCCTGTGGCCTGGCAGTGACTCGGGGGCGCTAACTGGTCTCCTGCCATCTTAGCTCTTAGAGGACTGGAAGTGCTTCTTACCCATCTCTTTATTTCTCGTTTGCTTTATCTTTTCTAAAGCTCAAAACAAACAGGAGAGAGCATGACCTGTTCCTTCCAGGCAGTTTCTGAATGAGAGCCTTCCAGAAGTGTCAGCCAGCATTTAGCCAACACCAGCCCAGCTCCAGGCTGCCAATGACTTAGAGCAGAATCCAAGAGGCTCGCTGGCGCTCCTGACCCAGAGGCCAGGCAGCAGGTCTGGCTTGCCCCAGCAGTCACCGCTGGCTGAGTGAGTGAGTTGCCCGATCCAAGACGCAGGAAACAGCCTCACCTGTTCGTCCAGCACCAGTCTTTTCTACTTGTAGTTATAGGAATTTTTTAAAAAGAAGAAAAGTCTGGAGCAATCTCTCCCTCCCCTCCCTCCTGGATATGGTCCCCAAACCCCTCTCCCCGCCCCCTACCCTCCTCCTTTTCCTTTTCCTCAATGCTTCCCCTCCTTCCCTCCTTCTCAGCCAGACACTCTCTCCCCCGTCTCCCTCTCTCACTTCGCGCGCAAGATTACCTTTCCTTCTGGTAAAGCCCAACCTATAGTAACTGCGCCTAATTCAGATCAGTGTTCCTGTGTTACCATGGCAACCCGCCGGGCAGAAGGCTTTTCAGCACTCGCTTCTCCCCTATATTTTAAATAGAAAATCTGCATGTTACATCTTGTCCTCCCCCCCCCCCCCCCGCCAGTTTGAACAGAACTCCAGCCCCAAAGCCTTTAACGCCTTTAAGTGCTTTTAAACAGCCCTCTTTTACGTAATTTTTTATGTATTTTTGAATAACTTTAGATATAATGTCATCAGTTTAGTTAATTCCAAATACATCAGTCCACTTTGCTCCGTGGGGTGTACCTGGCTTACTGAGTGAGGGTGGACAAGTTGAATCTGTCCTTATGCAGAGGCATTGACAGGAGCTGAATCGTGCCCGCTGAGCGCTGAGCTGGACCGGTTGTAGTGCCACCACGGGGGCCTCCGAAAGAAGGCAGGAACAGACCGGAACACTGCCCCCAAGCAATTGTCCAGCCCACCTGGAGCAGGCAAGAGCTTGAGAAAAAAGTCCGCAAAACACCCAGAACTCAGCATCCCCTCTGAGCCCTTGCTGAGCAGAAGGTCATAAATCTGTTGCAGAGGAAAGAACATGTCCTCGGAATCAAGCAGAACTGAGTGTTATTCTCAACTTTGTTCTTGAACCACCTGTGCTGTGTGAGCTGGGGCAGGTCCCTTGCCCTCTCTGCATCATCTCAGCAGTCCATCTTTCACAGTTACTGGGAGACATAAATGGGCTAAGTATGTAAAGGGACCTAGAGTAGTTCCTGGCACCCTCAGTAAAGACCAGCTGCCAGTATGATGGTCACTAACCTGAGCAGAGTCCCCCAAGGCAGCATCTAAGTGCGAAGCCAGACTGGGAGCACAAGAAGCCAACCAAGGTTACCAAATGATCAGGCTAGCCTCGCAGCTGGTAATCAAACCAGAAATCACAGTCTGAGCACACTGACGTTCAGGATATGAGCTGTCCTGGAAGCTAAGCCACAGGGTCTCCTCAGGTACTGTCGCAAGAGCAACATCCTAGAGTTGTCAGGAGGAGGAAGTTGACCCAGCAAAGGAACCACATACTGACTGCTTTCAAGGTCCTCCCCCCTTCTCCTTGGAGCCAGGTCCCTGCTCAGGCCCAGAAAAGAAGGGTGAGCGCACACAGGAGGGGCCAGTTGATCTGGGCATGAACGGGGTTTGGTTCCCAGGCTTGAATCTTCAACTTGAAAAATACGGCCTGCAGAAGAGTCTTAGACCGAGTGCAGAACAGGATGGTGAGTGAGACGCTGCCTGAGGTCAAGAACAACAGGGGCCAGATCAGCATGGCTGTACCCACCGACACTAGACCTAAGAAAACAACCACTCGCCCAGGACCCCCTCCTAGGATATATAAGGAGGGCTGGGAGAAGATCAGGTAAAACTAGTGGTGGATTCTTCTTCGGAAGTTGTTTCCCAGGTGGAGGGAGCAGGGAGCAGCATGGAGAATTTGGCACATGTCTGTTGGAAGGTGGTGGGCTAATATTTTAGAAAAATCTAAGCGGAAAATTGCAGTTAAAGCTTCTCTGGATGGCAGAAGAAGAAGAAAGGGAGGCAGCTATACTTCCAGGGGCAAAGGCCTGCAGGTCTCAGGAGTCAGCCACAAACTCCCCATCATAGAGTCACAATTCGGGCATCACTGGTCAGAGTGCAAACAGTATGACTCCCATGGAAGGGGTTGGGAAACTGGAACGTCTAGAAAAAGAACATATGCAATTACCCTTTAATACAGCAACTCACCCACTCTTTACCTGCCTGCTTTTCTTAAAATTTCACCATAAAAATTCCTCTCTTCCAAGAAGAGAGGAGTCCTTGACTTCTCCAGCTAAAGGAGAAGTTACCTTACTCCGTCACCTCTATTCTGTCAGCCTATTCGTTCTCTTCTTCAATTTATCATGAGTCAAATGCCTCTCATTCACTTCTCATGTTTACTTGTTTGTTTTGCCTCTCAAAAGTAAGTTCATTCTCAAATACTAAGGGAAAAAAGATCAATGACCCTGTGGGAAAGATGGGCTACATACGAAGGCATTTCCCAAAAAGAGAAACGCGTGGCCCTTCAACATTTGGGAAGATGGTCAGTCTTTCTCACAATAACAGAATTATTCATTAGAAACATGATACCTTTTCTCCTGGCCAGACAGACAAAAAAATCCCAAAATTGGAAAAGGTATTTTGTTGATAAGGCAATGGAAGAGCTAACATATTCATGCATACTGGTTGGAAAGCAAAAGAAGGTATAACTAACTGCCAAGAAAGGGATCGGGAATCTGGAATATCCAGCAGAAGTACATCCGCTTTGACCTTCGACACTGCAATTCCTCTTCTAAGAATCTTTCACACAGACCCACTGACAAAAATATGCAGTATCACAAGCAAAAAGCTGTGAATTACAGCACCATTTGTAATAAGTAGCAAGAGCCTGGAAACAGCCCAGTTTTCTATAAAGAGGGAACTGGAATGAAGGAAAGATAGTACATCTGTGCTGTGGAGCACAATACAGCTAGACAAAGGAACGAGGAAGATCTTTATAAACTGTTCTCGAGTGATCGCCAGGATATGTCATTGAGTGAACAAAGCCAAGGTGCAGAACAGTGTGTGTTTGTGCATGGTGCCAAAGTCAAAACCGTAAGACAAGACACCTTCAGTCAAGTCTCGTTTCCCATCCCTGCCCCTCTCCATCCCGTTTCATCCTGTGCCCGTGACTAATCACAGCAATAGTGAGGGTATGTCTAGAATTAGCTGGGCACACACACTTAGTGTCCTATTATTGCTGCAATAAATTGCCTCAGATTTAGTGGCTTAAAACAACATAAATTTGTTCTGGAAGCCACAATTCTGAAAGGAGTCTTGTGGTGCTAAAATCAAGGCGCTGGTGTGACTGGTTCCTTCCAGAGGGGAGAATTCAGTTCCTTGCTTTTTTCAGCTCCTAGTGGCTGCCTATATTCCGTGGCTTGTGACAGCTTTCTTCATCTTCAGAGCGCATCTCTCCTTTCTCTGCTTTCATCCTCACACCACCTTCTGTTCTGTGTCTAGCAAGTGTCCCTCTGCCTCTCTGTTATAAGGATCCTTGTAATTACACTTAGGGCCCACTGGGTGATAATTCAGGCTAACCTCCCCACCTCAAAAGCCTTAACTTAATCACCTCCGCAATGTTTACTTTCACCATGTCAGGTAACATTCACAGGTTCCTTAGGATCTGGCTCTCTTTGAGGCCCATTTTCAGCTTACACATTTTTGCATAAAATTTTTAAAATAAATGATAAATGCAAATCTATTGAAAATTATTATTTATAGGAGAGGGAGGAAATAAAGAGACACGAAAACTATATTTGATTGAATGCATCTTGTTTTAAGGCTTTGACTTTGGAACTATATAAATGTTTTGTGCAACCATGAAACAAAATGAAAAAAATCAATAAAAAGAAAAAAGAAAAATGAAACAAATCTCATGATACATTGGATTGATGGTTTAACCATGTAATCTAACAGGTAGTAATGTGACTTTAAAACACTTAATTGGGGGGAGGGGGATGAGGGGATGGGTGAAATAGGAGAAGGGGATTAAGGAGTGTATTTGTCAAGATGACCACCAAGTACTGTATGGGGCTGTTGCATAACTATATTGTACACCTGACACTAACGTAACACTGCAGGTCAACTAACAGGAATTAAAATGAAAACTTAGAAAAAAATAAATAAAACACAGTAATTTGTATCTCCCTAGTAAGGTAGATTCTAACATCAAAGAATTGTGCACACACACAAAATTACACAGTACTCAATAATCATACTTTTAATAATAATATTATTAGTGTAGTCTGTAAGCTATTATCCATATATAGTAAGATAAAGCAAATAAGCAAATGTGTTAATATTATTAAGAATTTAGATTTTTGGCACACATGAAAAAAGAGACAAATATAAAAATCAAGGAAGTTGAATAAAATTTCTGCGATCTTAAGTTTGGAAATAGCAACGTGCAATCATGATGATTTTACTCTTAAAAAATATTCCTCAATTCTGTCCGCTAAAAGGTATAAAAAGCAGTGAGCAACTCAGTAGCAGTAAACACCTCTAACACTCAGATTGGAGTCTTTAAAGGCCATTTCTCACTAAAAGGAACTCAGACTGTGAAGAAATAGGTGATTTCAGGTCTGAGATGTGACATATACAAGATGAACCGGAAACATCTTTCATAACAGCAAAAAGGCTGCTAGAGTCTTGTCAAAGTTCTCAGGAACCACCTTAAAAGCTTTCATGGGGCAAAGATGAGCGATTTGGACTTACTAACACCTGCAGTAGGGGGGCCTGGGTGGCTCAGTTGATTAAGTGTCTGCCTTCAGCTCAGGTCATGGTCTCAGGGTCCTGGGCTCGAGCCCTGCTGCTCAGCGGGGCGTCTGCCTCTCCCTCTGCGTCTTCCCCACCCTCATGCTCGAGCTCTTTCCCTCTATCAAATAAATAAACAAAATCTTAAAAAAAAAATGCCTGCAGTAGGTTGAAATATATAAAATTATTAAATCCATGTGCTTATAATCATACTTTTGGAAAACCACACCGATCCCCTTGGGAGGATGCTAGAAATTGGTAAATAATTGGAAGGAATTATTTTCCCTGCTTTTCCTATATGAAATGTATTTCAAAGTAACCCTATAGTTAATGAGAGAAATGTCTTCTTTATAAGAGATTTAAGCTCTTAAATGTAAAATAAATGGTACAGCTAGAAGATTGCCATTTTGCAACCCTTAATGAAATAATGTGTCTAGGCAGTGGTCAACACTAACTGCTAAAAACCATTAGGGTAAAAGGCCAGCGGGGAACCGCTAGGATTTTAATATTCATCTTTATTAATTTTGTCCTGGATGTGCACACGAGGTTTTTGGTTCAGAGGCAGATTTCTTTTTATACTCACAGCAAGATCATCAGCCAGAGGACACTGTCGCACTATTCCCCCGTGCTCAGCAACCGCCACAGAGCGCCCCGCAAGAGGCAGCTGGGAAAAAAATTGCCCCACACCACTGGGAGGTTCACTCCATAGATAAGATACAGAGAAATATGTATTTCTTCTGTTTCTGAAGGGCAAACACATCCTGCCCCCCCCATCACCTTCTGAAAATATTCTTGGGGATCAGATGCAAGAGATCCTCACCCTAACCCTTTGGTATGAAAATAAATCTCTGAGGGGAAAGATAAGGCCAGTGTCTATAGTTTTACAACTCCGCGATCTCTCCAAGGCCCTGGGCCTCTTACCACCAGCGTTAGGAAGATCTCTCAGGAATGCTGTCACTATCTGATCAGTCACAAATGGCCTTCTAAGCTGACTCTCAGGTCAGGAAAAAAAATCAGTGAAATTTGCTCAGAAAGCCCCCAACAGTGCAGAAATATATTTTCCTCGACAATCTCATAAAAACGTTATAATACTGGACCAGGAGAATATACCTGAAGCCACGGATCAATCTTAGATCATCAAAAAAGCAGATAACCAGACATGCTTCATGATGTGATATAATAGGAAACTCACAGTTCCTCTTTTGAAATGTTCTTGTCAAATAAGGAAACTAAATCTTACCAAGCCTCTAGACCCAACTACCAGTTTATAAGAAATAAGGAATAGAAGAATATGGTAGATGATACCACAGGGATGCATGCAGTCAGCCAAAACCAGAATCTGGGAAATTCTACAGGATAAATGACTCGGTTTCTACAACACGTAAATAGCAAGAAAAAAGGCAAGGGGGGGGGGGCGGGGGAATTCAGAAATTTGTTTAGATCATGTTTCCAATGTATCGAATAAAAAAAAATCTATTGACGAATCAGAAATTTGAACACTGACTGGATATTAAATATTAATGAATTATCATTAGCTTCAAAGATATGATCATTGTATAATTGTTCTGTTTTAAAAAGAGATTTTATCTCTTAGATACACATTTGGAACTATTTACAGATGAAATAAGATGATTTCCAATAAGACGAAATAAGATGGGATTTACTTTAAAATAATGAGTGGAGATTCAGAGGGAATGGGGAGGTAGAGAAGAAAGAGGTTGGCCATTGGTTGCTAATTGTGAAAGCTGGGTCATGTGTACCTCGCGGTTCACTGTGCCATTCTCTTTCCTTTTATGTATGATGACTACGTCCATAATAAAAAGTTTTTTGTTTTCTCTTTTGTGTTTGTTTTAAAGCAAATTCCAGGAGGATAGGGACCCTGTATCTTCCTCCTTCCGTATTAATTTCCCTAGGGCTGGCGTAACAAGCCCCACAGACTGAAGGCTTCGCAGCAGAAGTTGATTTTCTTAGTTCTGGAGGCTGACAGTCTGAGATCAACTTGTCAGCAGGGTCGGTTTCTTTAAGGGCCACAAGGGAAGGATCTGTTCCAGGCCTCTCCTTGGTTTCGAGATGGTTGTCTTCTCCCAGGGCCTTCACACTAAGTGCCTCTGTTGATGTCCGTATCCAAATCTTCCTTTCTTAGTCCTACTGGAATAGAGCCCACCCTAATGACCTCTTTTGTTTTTTTTTTTAAGATTTTATTTATTTGACAGAGACAGCCAGCGAGAGAGGGAACACAAACAGGGCGAGTAGAGAGGAAGAAGCAGGCTCCTAGCGGAGGAGCCTGATGTGGCGCTCGATCCCAGAACGCTGGGATCACGCCCTGAGCCGAAGGCAGACGCTTAATGCCTGCGCCACCCAGGTGCACCCCAATGACCTCTTTTAACTTAATTTCTTCTTTAAAGTAATTTTGCCTCGAAATGCAATCACATTCTGGGCAACTGGGAGTTAGGGCTTCAACATATGAATTCTGGGGGGACACAGTGCAGCCCATGATACTGACCTATCCCCAGCACCTGATCCAGTGCCTGGAAAATGGGCTCGATAACTGTTTGTTGAGTGAATCAGGGACTGTTAGAAGACCCAGTTGGGCAGCAAGACCGTGTGGCCTGAATCTTCCCCTCTCCTTCTGGTCTTCTAGAGTAGTTTTAATGACAGGGGTCCTTTCCTCCAGCTGGTGGGCCTGAGTTTGTCGCCATTTGGGGGATAGTTAGCAGCAGAGCAGTGCTAGACCAGCATGGGTAGATTTTGTGGCCACCACAGGTCTGACAGGCTCTGCCACATGCTCTGATTTACTGGGAACATTTTGCTAAGAAACCAGATAATCCGACAAGACTGAGTGCATCGCCCCAGGCAGGGGTCAAGAAGGCGTGACGGGCTCCTGCTTCCCCTAGACTTGGCTTTCTTCAACCACAATCTCCCACCTCACCTCTAATGACTGAGTACTCAGAACCTACCCCCTCAAAGGTGAGGACGAGATGCAAGGTATCATTAACAGATGGGAGTTCCATCGAAATGTTCAAAAGCCAATGAGGCGTCTTTAATTCAGCTTTGCACATTAATTACCAAAATGAAACAGGAGCATATCTCTAACAAAAAATGCAAAATGAGATCCTTTCAGTCTTGAATACATGTGACTACTTAACTGTAGAACCATTTATTCCTTTGATTCTTGCCTATAATATAAAAGAATAAGAGCAAATGAAGCAACTCGAAGTTATTGAACATATGACCTATTTTAAGATTACGTTTAAAGCCTCAAACTCAGGCAATTACAGCAATATTTAAAGCATTTCAGATAAATGCTGTTTTGCCAGGCTATTTCTTTTCCTTCCTTTTGATTTCCAGGCTTGCAAATTTTAAAAAGGCATTTTAACTTCTTAAGATATTTTTTTCCTAATCATACGTAACAAATGCTTATTGAAGAACATTCTGAAGACAGAAAAGCATAAAGAAAACATTTAATCCCACCCTCAGAGAGACCCACCGTTTGCCTTCTGGTGTATTTCCCTCCAGTGGCTCATTGTAATATTTAAGGTAATGTTGTGTTTATTCTCCATACAATATTTTGATTCTTTTTTTTAAGGTTTTATTTATTTGTTTGAGAGAGAGAGAGAGAGATCACGAGCAGGGAGGAGGGGCAGAAGGAGAAGCAGACTCCTGATGAGCAGGGAGCCCAATGCAGGGCTCGATCCCAGGATCCCAGGCCCATGACCTGAGCCAAAGGCAGATGCTTAACCGACTGAGCCACCCAGGCGCCCCAATAGTTTGATTCTGACTTGGCATTATACCAGATCTTTTCCCCATGCCATTAGAATTTCTTGTAAACATCATTTTTTTCCTTTTCATTTACTTGTTTATTGTGATATTTCTTACACTCAATGAATACACAGATCTTAAGTGTACAGATTGATGAACTTTGACCTATGCAAATACCTGCATAACTGTCATCGACATGTTTACAGAAAACACTTCCACTACTATTGCCCCCTCCAATCTTGCCTATTTTTGAGCTTCGTTTCAGGGGAGCCACATTGCAAGTAATCTTTTGCAGCTGACTTCTTCACTGGTAAATATTCGCTCTATGAGATTTATTTGTGTTTTGAGTGTTCCTGTGGTCTTTTCTTTTTTACTGCTGCACTTGATCCCATTGTATGAAGCTATCAGCATTTGCTTATTTATTTTATTATGAATGCACATCTTGGGGTGCCCGGGTGGCTCAGTCATTAAGCGTCTGCCTTTAGCTCAGGGCGTGATCCCAGCGTCCTGGGATCGAGCCCGCATTGGGCTCCCTGCTCTGCTGGGAGCCTGCTTCTTCCTCTCCCACTCCCCCTGCTTGTGTTCCCTCTCTCGCTGGCTGTCTCTCACTCTCTCTCTGTCAAATAAATAAATAAAATCTTAAAAAAAAATGAATGAACATCAGCATTTTTTCCAGTGTAGGGCTATAATACCTGTATTATACATTCTTGTACCTGTCTCTTTGTGCACGTTAAGTGCCCGTTTCTCTTGGGCCTACATCCGGAAGTAGAATTGCATGTTATGATAAATGTGCTTTTAGCTTCGGTAGATATCACCAAACCGTGTAAAGTGATACACAGATTACCCTCCCACCAGCACCAGAAGGAAGTTCCGGTTACTCCCATTCTCACCACCACTTGACATTGTCAGTCTGTTTTTCCTTCTGTCACATTGTCAGTCTTTCTAATTTTAGTCATTCCTCTGGGTAGGTCACGGGTTCTCACTGTGATTTTAATTTGCACTTCCCTGGTGACTACAGACATGGAGCACCATCTCCATTTAAACACTGAGATTTTTCATATCCTATTTAAAAAGTCTTTGCCTAGGGGTGCCTGGGTGGCTCAGTCAGTTAAGCCTCCAACTCTTGATTTCGGCTCAGGTCAAGATCTCAGGGTGGTGAGATTGAGCCCCACATTGGGCTCTGTGCTGGGCATGGAGACTGCTTAATATTCTCTCTCTGCCCGCCTCCCCCCCGAGCTCTCTTTCTTTCAAAAAAAAAAAATAATAATAATAATAAATAAATAAAAATCTTTGCCTACAACAGGCCGTGAAGATAGTTTTCCTAAAACATCATTTTTAATGGTTGCATAATATTTCTTTTTGTAAATTAACTATTTTCCTATTTTGAGACACGTAGGTTGTATCCTATTTTCCACTACTGTAAGTAAAAGTGCTAATGCTTATTGTTTTACGTGGGCCAGGCTCTGCATTAAGTTTTTACATACATTCTTATAAGAATTATCCAGCAGGTACTATTTTCATGCCCCTTTTATAGAAGGATAGAGAAAGGCTGAGAGAAGCTGGTAACTTACCCAAAGTCATATGACTAGTGACAGAACTGGAATTTCAGTCTAGATCTCTCTGCCTGTAGAGCCAAGATTATGGATCACCTCTGTATTCACTTTTCAAATAATATTTCCTCATAATAAATACCTAGAAGTGGAATTTACCGGGTTGAAAGGTAGGAGCATGTGAACATTCCCGGTAAACACTGCACCAGTCTCTCCCATTTTAACTTCTCCATTCACTGACATTGTAGGACCCGCCAGTCTCTTGGGCATCTCCACGGGGAGAGGCTAAGATTTTCATATGCTAACAATTATACTCAGAACACCAATTACTGTAAAAAATTTTTTTTAAGTTTCTAGTTATTGAAAACTAACTGGGGCCAAGCACTTCACGTACATACTTGATCTTATTTAAAACCCACAACCATCCTGCAGGAAGGCAGTACTCTTGGTATTTATAAAGCACGAACAGGATCAGAGGGGAAAGGAGTTTGCCCAAAGGCATGTGATTAATAAGAAGCACTGAGGACTCAAAACATCTAATTTCTGTGCTTTTCGGCTACCACCTGCCAGCTTGGCAGGTACCACTGACAGCTTCTAACCACTCCTGCTCCCAGACGGCCCTGCCCTGCCTCCGTGCTGCACGGCCCAGGAGGCAGCCTGCGCCAGCCAGCTCCCTGGCTCTCTGGGTTCAGCCACTGGGGAGAGGCCAGCAGGAGATTCATGGGAGGAAGGAAGAGAATGAATTCTAGGTATTTTTCCCCCCAAGCTCCCTTTCTATGGGTTGCCTCCTCGGCCTGCATCCCCAGACAGAAAATCTCATTTCCCATCAGGAGCTCCCTCCACACTGCACCCCTTCCATCTCCTGGTTCTAATGACAGAGCCCTCCTTCCCCGCAGTGGAGGGTCTGCATCTACTGTCTCTAACCCCAGAGTTCTAGATAATTCTTTGGTGTTTAACTGGTTTTTTCTTCTTGAGAGCTTGAATGAAAGAACCACCTGAATGCCAGCAAGCTTTCACACTGTCCCGTCAACTCACACTTGGCCCTTCATCAGTCCATCAGCTGTTGCCACTGAGCTCTCACAGGTGTTCACAGCCACCCCAGGTAAGGGAGCGGCTGAGCCTCCCTCACCCTGAAGGTGCTTGTCGCTCCTTAGATGTTGGGCTATTGGGTTGTTGCTCAACCTCAGCTTTCCAGTGGCTTCAAAAACATTGTGAGTTTGAAGTTAGTTGACCTCATTTTTTTGGGCTAGGGTTGAGTGTGACACTCCTTCTAGCTCTCTAAATCCTGAGTGGAACAAACTGATTCTTCTAAAAAACCTTTTTATTTTGCCATGACTTCAAATTTTCAGAAAAGTTGCAGTTATATGATGCAGAAAACTCTTTTATACTCGAACTCACCCATTTTTAACATGTTGCCACATCTGTTTGATTATTCTCTATCTATCCTGAGTCATTCATGCCCCATGCCCCTTCACCTACTAGTACTTTGGTGTAGATTTCCAAAGAATAAGGTTATTTTCTTACAAAACTCTACTACAGCCATCAACTTCAGGATATTTCACATTGGCACAATACTTTTATCTCATCTGTAGTACATATCACCACTCTCTCCATTAACCCAGTAATGTCCTTTACAACAGCCCTTGTGGGAGAGACAAAAAACCTGCCCTAGATTCTCTCCCCCTCAGCCTTTCTTTCTTTCTTTCTTTCTTTCTTTCTTTCTTTCTTTCTTTCTTTCTTTCTTTCTTTCTTGGAGACAGGGAGGGGGTGAGAGGCAGAGGGAGAGAATCTTAAGCAGGCTCCATGCCCAGCATAAGCCCGACACAGGGCTCTCCTCAGGCTCACTGTGGGTCCAGATGGGGGGGCTCCATGCTGGGCTGGATCTCACGACTGAGATCATGACCTGAGCTGAAATCGAGAGTCAGACACTTAACAGACTGAGCCACCCAGGCGCTCCCCCCTCAATCTTTTAAACAGAATACAAAGCTTTAATCCGTGTGCAGGGTGTGTGTGTGTGTGCGCGCGTGCGCGCATGCACATGTGCGGGAGGTGGGGGTGGGGTGGGGGTGGGGGAGGGCCAGGCTTTCTTCAGCCACTGGCAAAAACTCACTGTAGCTAGGAACAGGGAAAAAAGAAAAGCATACTGTGGGAGGGGCAGGACGCTGCAGGCCCACAACCACCGCTGAAAGAGGGCAGGGAGCTGAGAAAACCACTCCTCCACCCCTAGTTCCAGGGGCATGGTGCATGGCTACATCTGACACTCAAGAAACGGAAAGTATAGAACACACTCCCTCTGTGCGCCCGTCACTGCTAAACTAGCACGTTTTAAATAACAAGTAACAGCCGAATACTGGGAGAGACACAGGAGAGCAGCAGTTCCAACAGACCCTCTGCGATGTGTGGCACAAAGGGGAGACCTAAAGCTCAGGTTGGAACAGGCATTGCTCTGATAAAGCGACCCTCATCCTAAAAATGAAGTGTCCCTACTGGAATTTGCAGCTTGTGGCGCACAGAAGGGAACCATAGCCACAGCTCCTCTCAAGCCCAGTCCTATGTCTGTCGACATTACTTCAAACCCCCATACTAAAGGTCTCACTGAAGGAAAGACATGCCAATTGCCAGGCATAGAAATGATGACCTCAGTCTTTTTGTCCTACACAAGAGATCTAGTTTCCAATAAAATATTATGAGGCATACAAAGAGGTATGAAGCAACATACTCCCAAGAGACAAATCATAACCAGACTCAGATATGACACAGAAGTTGGAACTGACAGGACATTTAAAATAACTCCGATTAATATGTGATTAATGGAAAAAGTTGACAACATGCAAGATGGAATGACTAATTTCAGCAAAGAGATGAAAACTATAATAAACTATAAGAAATAATCAGATAAAAATCCTAGAAAGGAAAAGCACAGTAGACTCAACATCACCGAGATAATAATGAGTATGATTGAAGATAGGTTCATAGAAATTCCCCAAACTGAAATACAAATAGAAAAGAAGAGGGGCACGTTGGTGGCTCAGTCGCTCAGGTCATGATGTTGAGGCCCTGGGATGGAGCCCCACTTAGGCTCCACGCTCAGTGGGGGTCTGCTTGTCCCTCTGCCCCTCCCACCATTTGTGCAAGATCTCCCTCTCTCAAATAAATAAATAAAATAAAACCTTAAAAAAAAAACAAATAGAAAAGAAGAGTATGTGTATTGAGGGGTGGAGTGGAGAGGGGACCAGAACATTCAAAGAGCAGTGGGACACTATCAAACATTCTGACACATGCATAACTGGAATTCCAGAATGAAAAGAGAGAGGTAGAGAGAATGGGACAGAAGAAATATATGAATAAATAAATATTGCCTGAATATTTCCAAAATTAATGACTAACACTAAATCCTAGATTCAAGAAGCTCAGAGAACACCAAAATGGATCGAAACCAAAGCAACACACACACACACACACACACACACACACACACGCATATCATATTCAAATTACAGAAAACAAACAAAAAAAAAGAATCTTGAAGGCAGCTAGAGAGAAACAAAAGAACAAAGGTTAAAGTTGACAGCAGATTCCTCATAAGAAAATAAGAAGACAATGGCATGACATCTTTAAAGGGCTGAAAGAGAAAGCTTTCAACCCAGAATATTCTATACTCAGCAAGAATATCTTTGGGGGTAAAAAAAAAGGAGAAATAAATACTTTCTCAGACAAACACACGCTGAGGAAATTCACTGCCAGCAGATCTAGTCTACAAGAAATAGTAAAGGGAAGTTCTTAGGCCAGAAAACTATATATATCAGACAAAACACTAGCTCTACACCCACAAACAAGGAGAACTAGAAATTGAATCAAGTAAAATAAAATTCTTTTTTTCCTTATTTTTAATTACTCTGAGACATAACCTACTGCCTAAAGCAAAACAGTAGTCAAGTATTACATGTTTTAAGTAAATGTTAAAGTAAAAAAGTATGACAACAATAGCACAAAGAATGGGAAGAAGAAATTGAGAATACATGGTTGTAAAGTCATTATCCTACATGTGAAGTGCCATGGATGGTTCAAGATGATTCTGATTAATTTAAAAAATATATTGTAAACCCTAGGACAATCACTAAAAAAATTTTTAAGGAGGTATACATAATAATTATAGCGGAGATAAAATGGAATCACAAAGAGTGTTCAAATTACCAAAGAGAAGGCAGAAAAGGAGGAAAAAGAAAATAACAGGTAGAAAATATCAGCTATCGAGATGGTAGGATTTAACCCAGTCGTTATCATACCAATAATCACATTAAATGTGCTTAGATAGAGAAAGATAAAACAGGAAAACAGGAAGTAAAAGGAAGATGCCGTAGCCATATTAACACAGATAAATTGGACTATAGAGCAAGAACTGTTATTAGGGACTCAAAGAGGTATTACATCATGAGAAGGGGTAGATTTTCCAAGAATATGTAGCAATCCTCAATGGCGATACACCTAACAACAGACGTCCAACCTCCATGAAACAAAAACTGCTAGAGCTGAAAGGACACATTCCTGATTGTAGTGGAAACTTCAACTTTCTTCTTTCTCGATAACTGACAGAACAAATAGAAGATCCATAAAGATAAAAAAGACCTGAACAACACAATTGACTGCATCATTTTTCCTCAGCCTCCACTGTTACCTTTCTAAAGTCTAATTCTTCTTTTTCTCATTCTTTCTATGTGATTCCCCTCCACCCCCTATCCCAATCTGGAAGCACGTAGGATCTCCTCTTTATCTCTCAGGTTCTGAGATGTCATGATAATGGTCCTCGGTGTGAGTCTTTTTCGTGTGTTTGGCAGCGCATTTATCTGGTTGGCCCCTGTAATCTAGAGATACAAATTCTTCCCTTCTGGTTCCTTGTTCTGTTTTCTGGAATTCCTACTAGCAGATGTTGGATTCTTTTTTTTTTTTTTTTTAAAGATTTTATTTATTTATTTGACAGAGATAGAGACAGCCAGCGAGAGAGGGAACACAAGCAGGGGGAGTGGGAGAGGAAGAAGCAGGCTCATAGCGGAGGAGCCTGATGTGGGGCTCGATCCCATAACGCTGGGATCACGCCCTGAGCCGAAGGCAGACGCTTAACCGCTGTGCCACCCAGGCGCCCCCAGATGTTGGATTCTTATAAGAGGTCTCCAATATTCTCATCTTCTTCCTCTTACCTTCCTGATGTCTCCATCTTTGCATTTTAAACCTACCTTCTTGGAGATTTTTTTTCAACATCATCTTCCATGTGTTCTATTATATTCATATATTACAGTTATACCATATTTTAAATTTCCAAATGCTCTTCCTTGTTCTCTAATTTTTCTTTTTCAGAAACTCCTGTTTTTATTGCGGAGTGAAATGTCCTCTTTTATCTTTTTGAGGATGGCATTTTCAGGGGTTTTTTGTTTAAATTTTCTGTTGCTTTCTTCATTGTCTCTTTTCTTCAGGTGTCTTTTCTTCCCTCCTATTTGTTTTGCAACCTGACTAATTAGGGACCTTCCTTAAATATCTGATAGTCTTTTTTTTTTTTTTTAAAGATTTTATTTATTTATTCGACAGAGATAGAGACAGCCAGCGAGAGAGGGAACACAAGCAGGGGGAGTGGGAGAAGAAGAAGCAGGCTCATAGTGGAAGAGCCTGATGTGGGGCTCGATCCCATAACGCCGGGATCACGCCCTGAGCCGAAGGCAGATGCTTAACCGCTGCGCCACCCAGGTGCCCCCTAAATATCTGATAGTCTTGATTGGAAAGGACTACTTACATTCAAAAACTAAAGCTTCAGAGTGCATGGAATGATAGGCTTTATTATAGAGTGATAAGGGCCTTTCTGTGAGCCACTCTCGAAGGTTTCTAGAAGTTTCTAGAAGTATTGGGGGAGGGGCGTTCCAACTCTCCAGAAGAGACTCCATCAATGAAGGAGGAGTTGTGGTGACGGACTCAACCAAAGAATTGGGAAGTGTTCTCACTTTGCCTTCTGTAGATGATGATCACTTGGTATACCAGGGTGACCGTGGCCCAGACTCTGGAGGAACAAGCCACTATTTCCACATCTGAACTGTTGGTTGAGTTGCCTTCTTTCCTACCCTCCCTGCCATCTGGGTTCCCAAGTCCCAGCCTGCAGGTCTGGAGGCTCCAGATCTGATCTTGCCTTCTCAAAATCCAGTTACTAACAAGAGCTGTCATTGACTGGGATCCCACTGGCAGGAGGGACACACTTACTGCCCGAGGATTTTTTGGATGCTAGTAACAGAAGCCCAGATCCTATCAGATTAAGTAAGAAAGTTTGGGCTACAGTAAATAATCTATGACAAGGCAGGACAGAGCAGGCCTCAGAGACAGCAGCAACGTGTTCTCTTTCTATTCGTATGTCGGCTTCTGCCTGTATGTGGCTCTCATTTTCTCGTACAACTGCATATGCTCTGGGAGGTTATCTAAGACATTGCGGTATATAAGTGCATGGAGGATAGTGTTTTGTTTTAAAAGACAAAGGCTGACACTGTAACACATCTGAGAGTTCTCATCTCCTTGGACCTTGAGTGACAATAAGCAAAAAGCAAATGACTTAGGAGGGAAAGCCAAAGTAGAGCTGAACGCTGTCTGCAGGGACCTTTGATCTCAGTCTGCCCAGGCAAGCTTGGAAATGAGCTGTGTAACTCACGAGCCTTGGAAATATTCTAGAACAGAGGTGATTTACTGTACTGCACCTGAATAAACAAAGAGTCATGAGATCGCTTCCTCACTTCCCCTTCATCAAAAGCGGAGCCCCTTCTTAAAGGGATATTCATGTTTCTGCATTCATATCTTCCCTGCCAAAAGAACGATTTAATATTATTCTGATGCCACTTGAGAGAAGAGGTAAATTTCCTAGATCCATTGGAAGAAATAATATACACTCCAGAAAGACAGAGACTAGGAAATATAAGATTCTGAGGAAGTGTATAGAAGTAAAACTTGAATCAAAGCATTGTTGACTAGGGGCACCTGGCTGACTCAATCAATACAGCGTGCAACTCTTGATCTTGGGGTTGTGAGTTCAAGCCCCATGTTGGGTATAGAGATTACTTAAAAATGAAATCTTAAAAAAAAGCTATTGTTGACTGGAACAAAAGGGTAGCAGAGAAGAAAGAAAAAGTAAGCAACCAGTGTAATGCTAGAGAAACCCAGCTGAATGAGAATCTATAACACCTTCTGGAAAAGCAACATAGGATGGATGAATGAATAGATCATTAGATAGATGAGAGATGATAGATAGATAGATAGATAGATAGATAGATAGATAAACAGGTAGTTTTCCTGATTACCAGTGACATTAAGCACCTGTTCATCTGTTTCTTGGCTATTTTTATACATTCTTTTGTGAATTGTCTGAGTGACATTTTTTTCAATGCCACGATCAGCAAAAGGGACTGTAAGTAACTGTTCAGGGAGAGGCAAAAGAAGGGAGAATGGGTAATAGATGCAGTGTGACAGATACAGATAAGCAGACTCTTTAACACCTAGTTTGCTTTAGTTTCCCATTTCTTTCTTTTTTAAGATTTTATTTGTTTATTTGAGAGAGAGAGCACAAGGAAGGGGGGAAGGGGCAGAGGGAGAGGGACAAGCAAACTCCCTGCTGAGCTGAGTGTGGAACCTGACACAGGGCTTGAACCCAGACCCTGAGATCATGACCTTAGCCAAAGTCAGACAGTTAACTGACCGAGCCACCAGACGCCTCACTCCTCTATTTCATGGAGAAAAATCTGAAAGCTAAAAGGAGGGAAGGCAGCCCCACATATAGGAAGAAATAGTGGGTCCATAAGACATATTGGGGAGGAAGAAAGAGACCTAGTGGTCTACCAATAACTATTTTCCTCTTCTTTCTTGAGAACCCCCAAGTTTTAGCTAGATATAGGGTGACCAACTTTCCTGTTTGCCCAAAACTGAGAAGGTTCCCAGGATGCAGGACATTCAGTGCTAGAACTAGAAAAGACGCGGGTAAGCTGGGATGAGCTGGCCACCCTCGGTGGGTCCTCGGCTATTTGGGAGGAAAATGACCACTTTCCAGCCTCTTTTTCAGCTAGATGTGGCTCTGTGATTAAGTTGTGACCAATAAAATAAAAGCAAAGGTGATGTCTGTACTTTCTGAGTTGTTCACATTAAAAGAAAGAGCATGCCCCCCCCCTACCTTCCTTTTTGTCTTCCCACTGGCTCAAATGAACAAGAGAGGAGGAACAGGTAAAGCCATGTTAAACTGTGAGGTCAAAGCCACGTGTTAAGAAGGCCAGAGCTACAGGAGAGGAGGATGCGGAGTCCCTGATGATTATGAGGCTGCCATAACAACCGGAGATACCTACCCAGCTTCCGCGTGAAAGAGATATAAACTTCTATTTCTGCTTAAGCCCCTGTGCTTTAGGCCTCCTTTTATAGCTGCCTACTTAACACAAGAGTTCAACCGGGTAAGCTAAATGATTTCAATGGGTTTCAATGGTTTTTTGATCTTCGAAAGAGGGAAGAAAGCCTGGTCCATCAACCCTAAACTGGTGAGTTTGATGACAGTCTTGGGTCATTTTCTGGAGTAGATTAATAAAAGGATGTTGGTGAGTCACTTCAAAAGGTAGCAGAGATTGCTAGGCTCTAAAACGGTTGCACCAAGAATAAGTCTTGTTGAACTTGTCTCGGTTTCAGTCTTTTGAGATGGTTGCTGTGCCGGTAGGTGGACAGAGCAGGTACTTGTGACAAAGTTACTGACAAGAACATACATGTCATCCATGCAGACTTGCTCTGGGGACAAATACAACCAAGGTGGATTAATAACTGGTTGAACAGTCATACCCAAAGGGTGCTGAGTAATGCATCCACTTCAACTTGGAAGGAAATTTCAAGGCGTGAGCCTCGACCTAGCTAAATATTTGATCAGTGATTTGGAGTGATAGATAGCAAAGTACTCATCAAATTTGCAAATGACAAGGAAAAGAATAAACACTGATAAAGACAGAATCAGGACTAAAAGCTCTTGTTGGCTAGAGTGGCAGGATTAAACTAACAAAGTGAGGTGATAAATGTGTGTTCATGCATTTAGGCGTTCATGCACATCTAATAAGATAAGAAATGGGGGACACGTGAATGAGTGTTACTTGTGGAAAAGAATTGGAATGTTTTAGGTGATGGCTCAAAATGCATCAAAATGCATCGTCGCGCAAAGCTGGAGCAGTTCTGACTGACTGTATTAATGGAGTGACACGGTCTGCCACGGAGGGGGGGGGTGGGCATGGCTCTGCTAGCAACATTCAAAGGGACAGTTCTCATACCACCGTGTGAAAGATATAGACGCACAGCTTAAGGAAGTGGAGGAGACATGAAACTGACCTCAAATATTGGAGGGCTATCCTGGGGCACTCTAGCTCTACACAGCCATGACCCTAGTCTCTCACTCTGATGCTCGCATTTTCCTCTGCTGTTTTATCCAACTATCCACCTGCTCCCGACCCTCAGCCTGGCAGCTGCTTAGCTTCTCATACATTTTTTTAAAGATGTATTTATTTATTTTAGAGAGGGGGGAGGGGCAAATGGAGAGGGAGAGAGAGTCCAAGCACACTCCACACTGAGCACTGAGCCTGACTGGGGGCTTGGTCTCACAAGCCTGAGATCATGACCTGAGCCAAAACTGAGAGTGGGACATTCAACTGACTGTGCCACCCTGGGGCCTCTGTATCTTCACACATTCCTTCTTCCTGCTGCTCTCTGCTTTGGGAACTCTCTCTGACGCAAGACTTTGACATCAAGGAGATTGATGGACACAAGAGTGGAGAAGCTAAGGGTGAGCAGTGGGAACGGTTATGCCCCAAGCACTTCCTCTTAAGGAGGAGCCTTTTAGATTGTGAGATGCATCAAAAAGGTAGTCAAAAGTAGCAACTTTTTAACAGGTTCTTTTCTCTGAATTGCAGATGTTGCTGTGCTTCTGAGGACTAATGGGTAATATAGGGCAGTATGATGAACTGTTTACCTTAAATAGCTCTCCCGAAGAAACAGTTAAAACTGCTGAATGAAATTTTTAAAAACATGTATTTATAAACGCATCACTGAAATTGCAGTAAAAAAGGCTCACAAGCCAAAAAGGAAATGAAAGTTGAAATCCAGACAGGAAAAATCACCCTGAGGTTGGCTTTCACCTTGAGGCCATCTGCCCAACTCTAATGACCTTGAGCTTTCCTTCGGTAGACCTTCAGGGTACAAAAATCAGAAGCTAAAGTCCGAGGCTGCCCAAAGTGCAGAATCTAGAATGATACCCTGTATAAAGCTGGGAATCCCAAGGGCTATAGTACCAATGTCATGATACATGACAAATGAATCTGCTCTGATGAAAATGACAAGAAGGAAACTTGCTATAGTGACTTCAGCGTTAGAGGGAGTGGGGAAAATCTGCCCTGGTAACACATTATCCGTAGGAGGCCTCCTATAAGTTTTGGCCTCAATTCCAACTACCTACTGGTTTTAAAAACCTCAGTCTAAAAGGTTAAAGTAAACTTGGGCACCCAGAGAAGCAAGCCAAACCTCTTATGAAAGAACATACCTGAAAGTCAGGCCTTAAAGAATTTCCACAGATTAAGTTCCAAAGAATAGGAGTTCTCTGGCAAGTATTACGTAATATCCAAGAAAACAGGGCAACATGAGTGAGAGCAGACAGCAGACTCACTCTATACACATTTGCATTAATTGGAATTATAAGATAGTAAATATAAAATAAATTTGCTTAATTTGTATATAGAAATAAAAAAGGGAGGCAAACTATGCTTAGAGAGAAAGAGCTAATTGAAAATAACCAAGCATATGGGGGTGCCTGACTGGCTCAGTTGGTGGAGCATTTGACTCTGGATCTCAGGGTTGTAAGTTCAAGCCCCACACTGGATGTAGAGATTATTTAAAAATAAAAAATCTTAGGGGCGCCTGAGTGGCACAGCGGTTAAGCGTCTGCCTTCGGCTCAGGGCGTGATCCCGGTGTTCTGGGATCAAGCCCCACATCAGGCTCTTCCGCTATGAGCCTGCTTCTTTCTCTCCCACTCCCCTACTTGTGTTCCCTCTCTCGCTGGCTGTCTCTATCTCTGTTGAATAAATAAATAAAATCTTTAAAAAAATAAATAAATAAAAAATAAAAAATCTTAAAAAAAAATAAAAAGAAAGAAAAGAAAAGAACCAAGCATAATTTTAAAGGACCAAAAAAGTAAATGACTCTATAAATCAACCAGACCTAATTAGATATATACAGAACATTCCATCCAATAACAACAGAATGTACATTGTTCTCAAATGTACATGGAACATTCTCCAAATAGAACATATGCTAGGGCATAAAGCAAGTCCCAGTAAATTTAGAAATCAGTATTAAAATCATTGTGTGTGTGTGTGTGCGCCACTATGGAACAAAATTAGAAATCAATAACAGAAGAAATTTAGAATATCCACAAATATATGGAAATTAAATAATATACTTCTAAATAACCAGGGGATCAAAGAAGAAATCACAAGGGAAATTAAAAAATACTTTGACATGAATCAAAATGAAACACAACATACCAAGGTTTATGGGATGCAGCAGGAGCAGGGCTTAGAGGGAAATTTACACTTACAAGTGTCTACATTTTAAAAAGAAGAAAAATCCCAAATCAAGAGCCTAAACTTCTACCTTAAGAAACTAGAAAAAAAAAAAAAAAGAGCACACTAAACCCAAAAAAGTCAAGGAGCAAAATCATAAAGACTAGCAAGGAAATAAAATAGAGAATTAAAAAAAATAGATAAAATAATGGAACTGGAAGTTTCACTGATTTGAAAAGATATACAAAATTGACAAAACTTCAGCTAGACTGACAAAGAAAAAAAAGAGATTCAAATTGCTAAAATCAAGAATGAAATTGGGGCGCCTGGGTGGCTCAGTTGTTAAGCATCTGCTTTTGGCTCAGGTCATGATCTCAGGGTCCTGGGATCGAGCCCTGCATCAGGCTCCCTGCTTGGTGGGAAGCCTGCTTCTCCCTCTCCCACTCCCCTTGCTGGTGTTCCCTCTCTCGCTGGGTCTCTCTCTGTCCAATAAATAAATAAAATCTTAAAAAAAAATAAAAAATAAAAATAAATGTAATGAAAAAGGCACCTGGGTGGTTCAGTTGTTAAGCGTCTGCCTTCAGCTCAGGTCACGATTCCAGGGCCCTGGGATCAAGCCCTGCGTTGGGCTCCCTGCTCAGCAGGAAGCCTGCTTCTCCCTCTGCCACTCCCCCTGCTTGTGTTCCCTCTCTGACTGTGTCTGTCTCTGTCAAATAAATAAATATAATCGTAAAAAAAAAAAAAATGAAAGGGGATATCACTTCTAATCTCTCAGAAATAAAAAGCACTATAGGGAAATACTACGTATGCCATGAAATCACATAAACTAAATGAAGAACAAATTACTAGAAAGACACAAATTACCAAAAGTGACTAAAAAAAAGAGAGAGCGAGAGAGAAAATCTGAATAGAGCTATAAGAACTAAAGAGATTAAATGAGCAAGAATAAAAAACTTCCTTCCATAAAGCAAGACTCAAGCCCACATGGCTTCACTGGTGAATCCTACTAAACTTTAAAAAAGAATTAACACCAATCCTTTACAAACTCTTCCCAAAAAATAGAACAGATGGGTCTACTTCCTAACTCATTCTGTGAGGCCAGTATTAGCCTGATGCCATTAGACAAAGATATCATAAGAAAACTACAGATCAAAATCCCTTATGAATACAGACTCAAACCACATGATCATCTCAATAGAGGCAGAAAGGCATTTGACAAAATCCAATAGCATTTCATGGAAAAACACTCAACAAACTAGAGATATAAGAAAAAAATCCTCAATTTGTTAAAGGCCATCTATAAAAAATACATAGCCAACAACATACTTCTGTTTGGTTGCTTTTTGGTCTAGTCAACAATAGTTTTTTTAAAGATTTTATTTTTAAGTAATCTCCATACCCAACATGGGGCTTGTACTCACAAGTTGTATGCTCTACCAGGTGAATCAGCAGGCACCCATAGTAAATGATATTTTGATTCAAGTTTTATGTCTGTACACTTCCTCAGAATCTTACATTTCCCTAGTTGCTTTCTTTCTGGAGTATATATTATTTCTATTGGGATGCTCATGTGGGTTCTGTCCCTTATTCTGTTAACGTAGTCTACTACATTGGTTTTCACATGTTAAGCCAACTTTGCATTCCTGTAATAAATCCCACTTGGTCTTGGTGTACAATTCTTTTTATATGCTGCTTAATTAGGTTTGCTAGTATTTTGATGATGATATTTGAGTCTGCTTGGGTTTCTCTCTCTCCCTCTCCCTTGGCCCTTCCCCCCACTCATGTGCATTGTCTCTCAAAAAATAAATAAATAAATAAATAAAATCTTAAAAAAAAAAAAGAACTCAGAATGGATCTAAAACCTAACTGCGAAAGTTATATAAAGTTCTAAAAGTAAACATAGGAGCAAGTCTTTATGACCTTAGATTAGGCAATGGTTTCTTGCATATTGCATGAAAATCACAAGTGACACAGAAAAAGTAGATAAATTGGACTTCATCAAAACTAAAAAATGTGCTTCAGTGGACACCATAAAGAAAGTGAAAACATAGCCCACAGATTGGGAGAAAATATTTGTAACTCCTATATCTGAAAAGCGTCTTACATCCAGGGGCGCCTGGCTGGCTCAGTTGGTAGCACATGCAACTCTTGATCTCAGGGTTGTGAGTTTGAGCCCCACGTTGGGTGTAGAGATTGCTTAAAAACAAAATCTTAAAAAAAAAAAAAAAGGGTCTTATATCCAGAATATATAAAATCTCTTACAACTCAGTAATAAGGCAGATAACCCAATTTTTAAAAATGGACAAGGAGAAAAAAATGTACAAGGAATTTGACTAGAGATGTCTCCAAAGAGAAACACATCAATAAAATTACCAGTAAATCTAAATATTTTTAACCTTTCTAGAACAAATAAAAATAGTGTATATAATCTCCAAACTACTAGATGGGTAAAAATAAAATGAAGGGAGAAAAAGCAGAATGAATTTTTTAAAAGGCAAAAAAGGACACAAGAAAGAAAAACGGAAAGATAGGACAGATAGAAAGTATATAATAATAATAATAAAGTATGAAATAAACAGCAGAAACAAGTTCAAATAGGATTCTAAGTAGAATACACTCAGTTTTAAACAGAAGGTTAGTTGCACAGACTTTAAAAATCTAGTTATGTGTCATTTTCAAAAGATATACCTAGAACAGAGAGTTGAAAATGGAAAGATAGGGGAAAAAATGCCAAAACCAGAAAAATAGGTAGTGTAATATGAACATCTGAAAAAAATAGATGTTAAGATGAAACTAAAGGACACAGATTTTCCTCTCGATATAAAGAAAAAATTTCTAAGGGAGTCAAACAAAAGTGGAATGAGTGACCTCTGGAGTCACTGAATTTCCCATCCCTTGAGAAATTCAAATCTGAGGTGATGACCACTTGATCAGTGGCTCAGTGGGGGACATTAAACCACCACAGAAAGGATGGGACTTAATGACCATATAGTTCATCTCGATCCTGAAATCCTAATATTTTGTCTCATTTTCCCATTGTCTTTCAAATTGTTTCATCCTCTTAGGGCTAGATGATTTTCTGGTTAGTCATGCATCAGAAGGCAATTCTAATGTTCCCATTTCATTACAAAGCCTCATCTTTAAAGTAACAAGTCTTGCACACGTCTGTAGATGTAAGAGGATGATTTCTGGTATGTTAGAATGTATACGTACCCACATGTCCACTCTCAGGACTTCTATTTCCTCTACTCTAAGATTTGTCTTCTGACCATTTGTCTGAGAAAACCTCCCAAAAGGAAATTTTAATGTCATATATCATCTAAGTAAGTCAACAACAGTTAGTAGTCAGAGTTACTAACAGATAAGCGAAGAAAGATAAACACTGCAAGACCTTCAGAACAGAGCAACATCTTTCCAGGGTGGGGTGGGTGGCAACTACTTGGCAATAGCAGTCAGCTGTTCTTTTGCAATACAGATCCTCAGGTTTTAAACTGCCAGATCAAGATCTATCCCCCCCAAAAAAAATCTCAAAGAATTTTTTGGAAGGTCTCCGGGGCTGGGAGTGGAGAAAGCCAGCTCTACCTGCTCCAAGATATTCCAAGGGTGGGACCCAGAGAGTTGTATTTTTCCTAAGCATCTCCAGAGGATTCTGAATCACACTAGGATTGAGAAACATGCATTTAAGGTATCTCAAAGCCTTTTCATAAAAGAAGTAAGCCCTTTTCCCAGGGTTTAAATACCAGTTTCTCTAGAATATTCCTTGATCGTTTTTCTTTTATTGGAGACACAGAGACTATAAAGACATTCGGAGGTAGTATTCTCACTTTGTTCATTTTTTTGGCGGGGGGAGGGGGGAACCATCTCAGGTCTTTGTTTTCAGTCATATTTCATTTATTCTTCTCTACTTTGAAAGGAGATCATGTCATTATTCACTGTGATGGCGGGAATCTGGCCTTCGTGGTCTAAGTGATCTGGAAATGTACCCACAAGAAAAAGACAAAAATACTCATTGTTTTATTTTCTTTGCTGGTATAGATACCTAGGTAAGGGAATGTGGATTCCATGACCCTAAAAAAAAAGTATAATAATAGTCTCAAGAGAACAGAACAAACTAGCAAAAAGCTTATTGTAGATGTGACTAAGCTGCAGGACAAGCCAAAAAGAGGAAATGAAAAAAATTTCAGCTTCTATAGTCATTTGCTAAATACGTGGCCTGTCATAATACGATTTGAAATATTAATTTTGAATTATTTTTCAACAACAGTAATGGGGAAGGATTAGTAGAAAAAGTAACTAAATTTTAGCAAAAAGAGGCAACAGAGCAAAGGAATGGCTGACTTTGTCCCCTCATCACCAAGTCACAGAATTTAATATTTTTACCAAAAGGTGCAAAAATAAATAGACTTTACTAAACCCAATCTCATCAGACACAAAATAAATGTCTGAATCCAATTTGGCTCATTATGAATTCATTACGTAAGAGCCATTTAAGAATTCATTCTTCAGCTAGACTGCAAGTGTTCTCCTATAGATTAAAGCTCTCTGAGAAATAATTGTGTTCCTCTTATATGTACCCCATATGTCTTCAGCACTGCTGACCATGTAATAGGATATCAAAAATGCCTGTTGGTTAAATAATTGAATGCTTTTCAAAAAGCATTCACCGTGAACTCACACGTCCTAATGAAATTTCAGTGCACTAAGTTAGAGAGAAAACTCTTAAAAGATTCCTGAGAGCAAAAACAATTCATTTGCAGAGAAGGGAATCATATTGGTTTTCAGATTCTCTCAGCCTTAGGCTGGAATACAATGGAACAATGCCTTCAAAATGTGAACAGAAAGTGGCTTGGAACATAGAATTCTAAACCTAGCCAATTTATCAGTCTGCAAGTCAGACTGAACAAACTCAATATTTACTTCCCTTTCTGAGAAAAAAAATCACTTGAGTATATGCTCTAAGAAAATGAAAATAGACATCAAAAAAGATGAAGATAGGGAATCCAAGAAATAATGACCACAACTCAGAATAGCAATAAAATGAATCCTTAGGCTGTTAGCTGAGCAGCAGGTATAAAAGCAATTGGTTCAAAGTAAAATACATAGCTAGAAGACTTGCAGACGAATGTATTTGAGAGGAAAATGGGTTTGCTTCAACAAATAATATGACTTAAGAGTTGTATGAACTTAGTGATCGAGTGAAGGTGATTATTTCCTCTGTCAATGAGAAAAAAGTAAGGCAAACAGAAACTCCCTGAAAAATGAAAACCTCTACAACAAAATCATGGCCCCTATAAAACAAATCACATGTAGCATAATTCTGAATAGGATATAGACTATAATGAGTGATAAATCATTCAATCTTGGTATTGGAAATATTCATTTTCGACCTATACGTATTTAGGAAAAGACTTCCGTTTCCTTCTTCTTCTTCTTCTTCTTTTTTTTTTTTTAAGTAGGCTTGTGGAGCCCAACACAGGGCTTGAACTCATGACCCTGATATCAAGACCCCAGCTGAGATCAAGAGTCAGACGCCCAACCAACTGAGCCACCCAGGCAACTGGGTCCAACTACATTTCGTGATTCTGCAGAAAATAATATCTACGATTAGAGTATTTTAAGTTTTCTTATTGGATTTTAGTTTTCTTGAATCAGCTTGTATACAACATGTAGAAAACTTAATTATAGTTCCAAAACAGAAGGGAAATGTTACGAGACTTCGCAAAGTGTGAGTTATGAGATAGAAGGGGAAGAGAGGGTATGAAAGGGTATGAAAGTGTAAGGGTGTACATACCCTTATTTTTTATAATGAAGACTTGAAGATACTAGCTAAATTTTAATACTTTAGGTTCTATCCAAAGTTAAATGATTGAGAAAGTATTTTCTCTCTATAAAGTTATAAAGTAGAACTACTTATAATACAACTAACAAAATTTTGAGAAAAGGAGGGAATCAGAGGTGGTGTTAATGAGCTCAATTCTTTATCTTTTTTTTTTTTTTAAGACTATTTATTACTTTTTTTGTCAGAGAGACCACAAGCAGGGGAGCAGCCGGTAGAGGGAGAAACAGGATCCTGGCTGAGCAAAGAGCCTGATAAGCGATCCCTCTCCCAGGACCCTGGGATCATGCCCTGAGCCAAAGGCAGGCACTTAACTGACTGAGCCACCCAGGTGTCCCGATTCTTTATCTTTGATAAGCGGGAATCAATAGAAAATTGTGTGGGGTAGATTGGATCATTGTTCCCAACTTTCTGCTCCCTCTTTGGAATAGATTATACATCCATACTCTTTGCCCATATGATTTTTGCTGTGCCTCCTGGTAGGACCTATATAGTGTCATCCCTACTCCATTGACTCTGGGCTTAGCCCTGTGAATGATTTTGAACAAAGAAATGTGTTTTGGTTGCTTCTCTTTAACTATGGCTCTCTGCCATGAGAAGAGCACACCCCAAGTGGTAGACACTCCTTTAGCCCAAGGCCCCAAATTAGAAGACACATAGAGCCAAGCCTTGCCAAGTCCAGCATAGCGGCAGCCAATGGTTGTGAGCTTGCAATAAGTGTTTATTATAAGCCATAATTTGGGGATTATTTGTATGACAGCAAAAACTAACAAACACAGTCTGAAGTTGATAAACCAAGAATTGGAACTATAAGTATACTTCTTAGAGTTAGGAGAGTTATTCATCAGGAGAGGTAGGGATGGCAATCACCAAACAAATTCAAGGTAGTTACCTCTGGGAATGCTGTTGGGAGAGAGATTATAAGTTTTTGCTTCGTATCTTCCTGTCCTATTTGAATTTTGTATCCTATGTATGTATTACTTTTATATTCAAAAGGTACACAGTACAGTGCAAACTATCCAGGAGGTGACTGGAGCCTTAAACACATAAAACATTATAGCAACAATGTGATGAGGCAGCTAATTTGTGTTGGGGCAAAAATGCTACAGATAATGAAGCTATAGGAATTAAAAAAAAAGAAAAGAAAAGGCCAATCTGATTGAAGAAGCTGTAGACGGTAGGGGAAATTGCCCTGGAACGGCATCCTTAGGGATCAAATAGTTGGAGGAAAGTAGGCAAGGAAGCAAATAGCATCATGAATGTGGGGAGGAGGCAGCAGGGAGGTGGACAGTGTGACTGGAGCAGAGGCTTATGGGTGAACTGTGGGCAAGAGGGCCGGGACAGGGGGAAATGGGACCAGACTGTGCAGGGCCTGGAATCCCTGGTTGATGTGTGTAGACAGAGAATGCAAGAGGCCAAGAAAATGTATTTTATAAATCTCTGAAAGTTAGTCTTGACTGGAAAAATTCTACAGTCTTCTCCCCAACTCTGTGCTATTTATTTAACATGTTTTCTTTCATTGATTCTTCTTAAATGCCATCTAACCATACCATGAATTCCTATGCATTCATAGTTAAAATTGTGTCATCTTACCTCATAGCACCTCTCTGAGCCCCAAACTCAACATCTCTTCCATTTCTCTTCATTTCAGGTTCATGCCATTTGATTTCCTTTCAAGTAATGACTGCCCAAATCTGTGCCATCTAAGACTTGCTTCTTTTGTCCTTGATGATTTTCATCCCCAACTTAGGTTTTCCTTCTATCTTGACTCCTGCTTTTCTTAAAAATTTTTAAAAATTTATATTGATCACTTTCTGATTCTTTCCAAGTTTATTTATTTAAGTAATCTCTATACCCAGATAGAGGGCTTGAACTCATGACCCGGAGATCAAGAGTCACGTGCTCCTCCGACCCAACCAGCCAGGTGCCCCTGACTCTTTTATCTTCAGTTTCTTGGGTTCATTTTCATTTTCAACTTCTTGGTTTCTTCTTTGCCGTCATTGACCATAAGTCCAAATGGTGTCTCCTGAGCCTTATCAGTGCAAGGCCTTTTCCACCTGCAGTGCCTCAGGCTCTCACTCTCTCAACCTTTCCATTCCTCCTTACTTACTGACCTCAGCCCCCACTGAGTCCCTGATCTGCCAGTTCCCAGAGTTTCCCCCATTCCTTTCCATATAATAAACATTGTAGCCCATAGAAATGTCCCTAGTGTATGTGTGGAATTTCCAGTAAACCTGCAGGAAATCTTCCCTTTCCTCTCTGACTCAAGAAAGCCTATTGGAACACAAGAAACTGGGGGTGACATTTTTATAGGAATACTCTGCAATCTGCTCTAATTTATGTTTTAAAACTTTATTCTCAACTTCTGGTTCCAGAACAAGATAGAATAGTGAATGGGGTACATTTCCCGCTAAGAACAGCTAAAAGCCCTGGACATTGTATATAAAATGAGGGTGAGAAGACTCTGGAAGGTAGGGAGAAGAAAGCAATTTACTACGGCCCCTGGGATCTGAGGAATGACAGGGCAATTCGTTCCCTGAATTTTTTTTTGCTTCGTATATCCTGGCCTGAGTGCTGGAGAAGCTGGCAACCTGGAAACACCATGGGAACAGATTTTTAAAAACAACAACAAAATAAACAAAATAAAAAACAAAGCCCAAGAAATGCCTGCTCTTGCTAACTCAAGAGCCAGGAAGGGGCAACTTAGAAAACTTTCACATAGTAACTACCCGATTCCAGCCAACCTCTGCAGAACAAAAATGCAACCTCACCCCATCCAGTCAGCGAAGGCTGAATTTCCCCCTTCACCCTGTTGTGACAAGGCCCCCCTAGTGACTCCCCATCCCCCAGCTGGGGTGGTGGCAGAGAAGACCAAGTGGGGAGCCAGGACTTTCATCCTGGCCCAGCTGACAGAGTGATTAGCACAAAACAAAACAAAATGACCCACGTACATGCAAGGGCATTATACTGAGTTAAAAAAAATAAAAAATAAAAAAGAAGCCAGTCTCCAAAGGCCACATCCTGTATGATTCCGTTTATATAACATTCTTGAAACGACAAAAGTATAGAAATGGAGAACAGCATTTGCCAGGGGTTAGAGAGACGGGGCTGGGGAGGCGTGGGTGTGACTAGGAGGGGGTAGCATGAAGAAGATCTTTATGATGGGCTAGTTCTGCATCTCGATTCTGATGGTTGTTACAGGAACCTGCACAAGTGGTAAGACGGCACAGACCTACACACACCCATTGTACCAACGTCAATTTCCTGGTTTTGATTTTATGCTATAGTTCTTTTTATGTTGTAGATGTAACCAAAGGGGGACGTCTGGCTGGCTCAGTTGGCAGAGCATACCACCCCTGATCTCAGGGTAGTGAGTTGGAGCCCCAGGTTGGGAGTAGAGCTTACTTAAAAAAAAAAAAAAAGGTGTAACCAAAGGAGGAAAATGGACAAAGGGTACAAAGGACCTCTCTGTACCATTTTTACAACTTCCTGTGAATCTATAATTATTTCAAAATAAAAAGTTTAAAAAAAGTGTTATCCTCCAATTTTCTCTTCTGAGAGTCATCAATGTTACCAATTTTCCAAGCTCTCTGCCTTCTGGGGACAATGCTGGAATTGATGGCATTTTCCTGCTCTTTTGGAAGTTAGATGTGGCATGGGGTTTGATTTGGTCATTGAAATGCATGCATAAAAGAGACACATGGGGAGGAAGTGTAGAGACCAGGCGAAATCCACCACGTGTGAAGAGAAAGGGTACCCACGTTCCTGAGGCTTCAAGCCCAAGGCAAGGCAGCCAGGCCTTTGGTGGGAAAAGCAAAACAAGGAGTAAAAAATCATAAAATGATAGCGTTTACACATTCTGCATAATTACCACCTACTTCATGTCATTTGACTCCTGTGTGGGCTTGTGTTTGCCTATCCCTCTTTCAATGTCACCTTCTTCTGTTCTTCCCCATCCTGTCAGGATGTTTGACACACAATTCCATGTAACTGATCCCCTCCCTCCGCCTCCCACCCACCACGTGGGCTCAATTATTCTTGGGCAGTTTACCCTGCTTCAGGCAATGTCCCACATCTCCCCATTATAATGAATCCAAGGAGGTGCTATTCTCCCTCTTTCTAGCTAATTGGGAACAAACAACTAGTCCTCATTCACAAGTTAAAAGAATATTAGCATTATTCAAATAACAGGGAGGGTCTGAGAGAAACAAGGCACTGAATTAATCATTCACTCAACGGAGCAGCTCCCCTGGGGCGCTTCTCAGGGGCCTTGGTGAGAAAGTCAGGGCAGGTAGACTAGTTCGTCTAGGTTAGTCCACTTTGTCTCCAGTAATCTTCTAAAGGTTAATTTCTTACATGGTAAAATCATAGAATTCATGAAAAACCCATAAAATCATGAAAAGATCCTAAATCATACCATTATCCGGCCCAAAGGCAGTTCTCCCCCTGAAGCACACATCTCCATAACCGGAAGAAGCCGGTGAGTCTGGGGCACAGGACTGACGGGAAACAAGAAAAAATTCAGAAAGATTATATCAGTGTCCTAACTTTGGATTCCCAGTCTGAGTCTTTACACCCCCCTCCTTGTTGTAAGATACCCAGTTATTTCTTGCTCTCAAGGTTGTTTACCCTTTTCTGCCTTATTTCCAATTCTCTTAGTAGGTAATGTGAAGACACATTTTGAATGAATAGGAGTGGGTAGATTGAGGGTGTGGAAGGTTACTGTGCTTGGTTACACAACCAGTTGCAAAAAGGGCATTTTATTACCTTATACTGTGCAAACAGCATACAATTTTCCATTTGCTTTGGAAGTTTTTTATTGTGAAGAACTTGTTATGAGTAGATAAGCTACTATTATCCTGGGCTACTTTGTGGCACACAGATTTTTTTTTCCCTTATGTTTTATTGAGATAACATTTACATACCATAAAAGTCATTAGTTTCAAATGCACAATTCAATGATTTTTGGTAAATCTAGAGTTGTGCAACCATTACCACAATCTGATTTTAGAACATTTCCATCACTCCAAAATGATCCCTTGTTCCCCTTTGCATTTACTTCCCATCCCCACCCCTAGACCTGGGCAACCAGTAAACTGCATAGATTTGTCTTTTCTAGATGTTTCACAGAAATGGAATCATACAATATGTGCTCTTTTGCATCTGCCTTCACTTAGCTTAAGGTTTCTGAGGTTCCTGTATGTTGTATCTTCTTTTTTAAAAATACCATTTCTTAAAGATTTTATTTGAGAGAGAGTGCACAAGTGGAGGAGGAGGGGGAGGGGGGAGCCCATCAAGGGACTTGATTCCGGGATTCTAGGATCATGACCTGAGCCAAAGGCAGGTGCTTAACTGACTGAGTCACTCAGGCATCCCTATGTTGTATCTTCTATGAATATTTCATCTCATTTTATTGCTGAATAGCATTCCGTTGTATGGATGTATCATCTTTTGTTTACCCATTCGCCAGTTGCTGGACATTTGGATTGTTTCCACTTTTTTGGTGTTATGAATAATGCTGCTGGTGAATACTTCTGTACAACTTGCCATATGGACATGTTTTCAATTTTCTTGGGTACGTACCTAGGAAATGGAATTCTTGGGTCATATGTACAACTTTTTAAGACACTAACAAAACTTTTCCAAAGTGCACCATTTCACATTCCCCTCTGAAGTGTATGAGGGATCTAATTTCTTTTTCTTCTTATCAACACTTGTCATTGTCAGTCCTTTTTACTACAGCCATTGATGTGGGTATGAAGAGCTTTCTCACAGTGGTTCTGATTTGCCTTTGTCTGTAGAGACTATGTTTTGCATCTTTTCTTGCTATTGTTGACCATTGAAATATTTTCTTTGGTTGAAATGTCGATTCAACTCTTTCTTCCGTTGTAAATCGAATTATTAGTTTTATTGAGTTGTAAGAGTTCTATATATATCCTAAATATAAGTCCTTATCAGATACAAGAGTTGCAAGTCTTTTCCACCTAGATACGGTATTTTATTTTTTTGTTACAGTATTTTTAAGGGATACAAAAGTGAAGTTTCCTTTAGGTACCCTTACCAGGCCAACCATGATTCACCTTGTTTCAAAATGATTATATAAGTACCTTTAAAAAGCAACTTTTACCTTTTATTTTAGAATATTTGGAAAATGTAGGTAAGCACAAAACAAGGTAGTTTCAGATAATCTTCAATAACATCTTTTTGCTTACAGCCTTTTGTTTCTTTCTGTGACATATACAGCATTTATTTAAAAAATAAGAATGGGGCCATTTAAATAATAGTATCAACATTAGTCTCAATCATACCAGCTCTTGGATGGCAATCAAGACACAAAGACCTCTGGAAGATTTTAAAGTAAAAAATTAATTTATTATGATAACTCTTGGTAATGCCTCGTGTGAGTAATAGAGGACGAGGGTTGGGTCTTCTCTTCAGAGGGAGAAGGTACGGCTGGGTAATGGAATTAGTGCTACAGCGGAGTGTTTCCCAAAGGGGTACCGTGGAAGGGCCCCTCTCAGAGCACAACGCAGGAGACTCTTCCCCAACAATCCCCATTCCGCAGGGGGCCGGGGCGTTTTTGTCCCCCGAGGCCTGGCTGCCTCTTCCGGCGGTGCCGGTCGGTGGCCTCGCCTCTCACCGCCCACCCTGGTCCTGGACCTCCTGCATCCCCGTCGCCTGGCGCGGGGCTCAGAAGGGCCGCACGAAGGTGCCACCGGCAGTCCTCCAGCTCCAAGTGCTCTTCGGCCGCTCCTGGGCGGCTCCACCCGGGTCTGGAGCAGCCTTGTGCTCGGCCGAGGTCGAATCAGAACCTCCTCGGCGAGGTGAGGGCACCTTCATTTCCTCCCACCCCGTTATCTGCTCGACGTGATACGGCCCGAGTTTTATTTTACTTGCTGCGATAGCCTCTTTGTCCGTACACAGGTTTAGGTGTAGGCCACCGATCGGGACCGCACGGCTGAGCAGGTCACAGACGGAGTCTCGCGCCCGCGAACAAGGCCCGCCGCGCGGCCCGGGGCCCCCACCGCTGCAGCGCGGCGCCTCGGCTCCGCGCCTCCCCGCCTCCCCGCGGCTCAGGCAGGCAGGGGTGGAGGCGCCGAGACGCCGGAACCCCCCCGGCCCTGAGGGAAGCGCCGCGGCCCCGAGGTGGGCTCGCCGCAGGGGCGGGGGACGGCGCATCCGGGTGAGCGCGCGGCGCCCCCGCCTCCCCCGCGCAGCCGCACGGGCCGCCGCCGCTGCCGCCGCCGAGCACGCCGCGCGCTGCGAGCACTGCGCCCGAGCGGCCTGCGCGGGCGGCCTTGCGGCCCCGGCCCGCCGCGTGAGGCGGCCCCGAGCGAGCGGCAGCGGCGGCGTCATGCGGGGCGGCCGGGAGTAGCGCGCCGAGCCCGCGAGGCCCGGCGCGGAGGCGGGGGCGGGCGCGGCGGAGGCGGGGCCCGCGCCGGGCCCGCCCGCCCGCCGGGGGAGCCGCCGGCAGTGGCCGAGGAGGCGGCGCGGCGGACGGCGGCCCGAGAGTAGCGCCCGCGCTGCGGCCCGCGGGACCGCTCCGCGACCGCCCGGGCCGGCCCCGAGGAGCGCCCGCCGCCGCCGCCGCGCGCGGACCGAGGTGAGTGTCCGCCCGCGCCCGGGCCGTCCCGGAGCCGGGGCCGCTAGCGTGGGGCCGGGGAGGAGGAGGAGGCCCGGCCGCGTCCGCGTCTCCGGTCCTTTGTGGCCGGCGCTGCCGGGGCCGGGGCGCGGGCGCGCTCGGCGCGGGGTCCGAGTCGGGGACTCCGGGGCTGCCGGACACGCGGCGCCTCTGGTTGGCAACTGCGGCGAGCAGCGAGTTTCCGTCCTAGTTTGTCATTGAGTTAGAACCGTTTTTCTTTAGAAGACGGAAGTTTGTTTTATTGACCAGAAATACAGCTAAATATGGCTCCTGGGTCCGGCCCGGCCGTGTGGTACTTGGAGCGGTGGTGCCAGGCTGACCCTCTCCGGGCCGGCGCGACGGGGGAGGGGAGGACACGCGGGCGGCCCGGGGCGGGGGCTTCCCGGCGCACTGCCCCCGTAGGGTACCCGGCCCTGGTTTAGCAAAGGTCTGTGGATGGGAAGTAGCGGGCTTTAGGTAATGTGGCAGCTCTACCTGGAAGAATGAATGAATGAAATGTCATTTACTCATCCATAGTCAACACAATGCCCATTTAAAGATTTGCCAGGAATCGTGATGATGTGCATTGTCATTGCCTCTCTTACCTGATCACTCTGGCTAAGTGAGGGTCCTCCCTCCTCGAAACTTGTGACCTTGGCCTCATTCTCAAAGCCACTGAGCTAACCAGCCCTTCAACCAAAACCGCTTGGCATTTTCTGGCAAGTATGGTCCATAAGCAAAGTAGTCTTTGGGATTGTGAACTGTTTCTGGAGGGCAGAGAATCTTACCTTAATCATAGCTTTTGCTTCATACATTAATTTATAATAATACCTGTCAGGAACCCTGAGAAGGGGTGTGGGGGGGCGGGGGTCTTGTCCTCATTTCACAGAGGAAGAAGTTGAGGGCTTAAGAAGTTGTAACTTTACAGGTCACAGGCTAAGCAGCAGAGCTGGGATTCAAACCTAGGCTTTATTAATTCCTGTACTCTTCGCATCATATTTTTGTCTAGACCTGGATTATCCATTGTGGTAGTTACTAACCACATGTGGCTATTTAAATTAATTAAAGTTGATTTAAAAATCATTTGGCTCCTCAGTTGCACTAGCCACACGTCAAGTGTTCAGTAGCCAGATGTGGCTGGGGACTACTATTGAACAGTGCTTATCAGGACTTTACATCCATTTAGTTATTACGAAAATAAGTATTTATTGAGTGCTATTTATGAGGCACAGTTTAAGTCTTATGTGTACTGTGGTGAATAAGAGACAGAATGTCCTCGCCTTTTTGGAGCTTGCTTTTAACATGATAGTTTGAGTGATGTTTCCATGGTACATCAGAACCTTGCTAATTCAAAGTGCGGTCTGTGAACCAGCAGCAGCATCCCTGTCTTCTGGAAGTTTGGAAGAAATGCAAAATCTCAGGTCCTAAACCACATCAATTGAATGAGTACCTGTTAAAGTGATTTATCAGATCACAGGTGATAGATAGCTTACAGATCTATCTCAGGTGATTTGTTCACATTGAAGTCCTTATTCAGAACACCAGTGATACCCAGGTTTAACAGATGTCGTGATGGATTGTTTGGTAGGGCTTTTATTTTATTTTTAAGATTTTATTTATTTATTTGAGAGAGAGAGAGCGTGTGCACAAGCATGAGTGGGGTGAGGGGCAGAGGGAGAAGCAGACTCCCCACTGAGCAGGAAGCCCAGTGTGGTGCTGGATCCCAGTCCCCTGGGATCATGGCCTGAGCCGAAGGCAGACGCTTAACTGACTGAGCCACCCAGGCACCCCTTTTCTTGGTAGGGCTTTTAAGAAGCAGGTTCTAAAACTCTTGGGAACATTAACCGTTTATGCAAATATTTATTAAATGCCTGGCTTCTCCAATAGAATATAAGCTTTATGAGAGCAGAGATTGTGTCTTCCTTTTCTAGCCATGTATCCCCAAAGATTTCACAGCGCCTGGTAAGCAGCAGGCACTCAGTGAATGCTTGCTGAGTATATGAATGAGCTTCCTAGGAAGTCAGAACTGGTCGTTAAACTCAAGCAGTTGCAGTCAAGTTAGTTCTCATGGCATCAGGTAAAAGCATGGGACCGGAGTCAAAAACGAAGCTCTCTGTAGCCTTTCAACTCCAAGCTCCAACTGCTGTGACCTGAGTTTCACTCTTGGCTCACTTGCATGTGCCCTCTCTTTTTTAATAATATAAGATAATATTAACATTTAAATCTCAATCATATATTAATACCGTATATATATGTGTATGTGTATACGTATGTATGTAAATATATTTTTTAAACCAAATTCCAGACTTCATTTGGATTTCATCTCACCGGTTTTTCCATGAATTACTCTCTTTATGTTCCAGAATCTAGTCCAAGTACCACATTGCATTTAGTAGTTATGTCTTCTTGGTCTTTGGTCTGTGGCAGTTTCTTCCTTGTTTTCCATAACCTTGGTTGCATTAAGGAGTACTGTCCTGGCTCTCTGGGCAGCTTTCTGTAGACCAGATAGGATCATCCAGTTCTGGGAAATGGCTCTTGTATTCAGGAAAATAAGGCTGTGAAAGGAGTAACTCTTTCAGCTCTTGTTCGTTTATGTAATATATACATCTATTATGCTTATGTAACAACATACAACCTGAGTACTTTTTTTCAGTAACCGATTTCTTGGGATACAGTTCCTCGTTGATTGAGATTCAGAAGAGTATTACGGCACTGTGATTGTGATCCACTCTTTTAAAATACACCGAGTTTTTATTTTTGTGATGGGGTAAGAGCTGGGCTGAGGTAGAGGAGCAAGGGAAAAGGAGATTGAAAGAGACAGTAGGTGAGAGAGGGACCAAGGCGAATGGAGTAAGACGAGTGAGTAGCTGCACAGAAGAGAACCTGGAGTGAATGCTTACTGTTTGCTCACTTATTCAGTTAGTATTTATTGAGTGCTTATTGTGTACCAGCCCCAGTACTAGATAGTCAAGATATCCAGAAGTGGGGCAGCATTAAGCAAATAGACATGCAGATAAGTATATAATAATTACCACTTGTGATGAGTGCTGTAAAGAAAAAGTAAAGGATGGGGGCGCCTGGGTGGCACAGCGGTTAAGTGTCTGCCTTTGGCTCAGGGCGTGATCCCGGCGTTCTGGGATCGAGCCCCACATCGGGCTCCTCCGCTGTGAGCCTGCTTCTTCCTCTCCCACTCCCCCTGCTTGTGTTCCCTCTCTCGCTGGCTGTCTCTGTCTCTGTCATATAAATAAAAAAAAGAAAAAAGAAAAAGTAAAGGATGTTGGAGAGAATGTGGGTGGGGGGAACTGCTGCTTTTGGTTGGCTGGGTTGGTGAGGGAGGCTTCTTTGAATAAGTGACATTTGAACTCTCTGTGACTTTTGGGGACCTTCCGTAATTACTCCACGCTGTTTGTTCATAGTTCTTTTATTTCAAAACACACACATGCCTCATTCTCCATAGGAACTGTGCTTGTTTCTAGCTCTGTGTCTTTATATATGATTTCTTCCCAAGATGCCCCTCTTTCCTCCGCTTGTGGAAGTACTACCTCTTGTTCAAGAATTTGCTCAAATCCCATCTCCTTTACGAAGTCTTCCACTGTTGATTTATGCCTTTGTCATTCTACTTAAGTGTATGGTGTTTGAGGGTTGGGATAGCATTTTACATTTATATCTGTGTGTCTTAACTTAGTCCAGCACAAAGCCAAGATTAATAAAGGGTCGTTAAGAGGCTGGATCCATTCTGAGGTGTTAATATTTGAGTGATAAACTTTAGAGCAGTGAGTGAAGGTCCGCTTTTTTTTTTTTTTAATTTAAAGATTTTATTTATGTATTTGTCAGAGAGAGAGAACACAACCAGAGGGAGCTGCAGGCAGAGGGAGAAGCAGGCTCCCCGCTGAGGAGGGAGCCCGATGTAGGACTTGATCCCAGCACCCTGTGATCATGACCTGAGCTGAAGGCAGACGCTTCACTAACTGAGCCCCCCAGGGATCCCCAGTTTTTTTTAATTAAACTTTTTGTGGCATAATTGTTGATCCACATGCAGTTAAAAGAATTCAGAAAGATCCTTTACGTAGTTGCTCCCAGTGGTACCATTTTGTAAAACTGTAGTACAATAGCAGACCCATGATGGTATCACTGATACAGTGAAGATACAGAACATTTCCATTACAAGGTTTCTTCGTGTTCTATAGCCACACCCACTTGCTTCCTACCGCTACCTGCTCCTTAACCCCTGACAATCATCTGTTCTCCATTTCTATAATTATGTCACTTCAAAAATGTTTTGTAAATGGAATCATACAGTACGTAACTTTTGGAATTGGCTTTTTTCACTCAGGATAATTGTCTGGAGTTTCATCCGGGTTGTTGTGTGTATGGATAGTTGATTCTTCGGTATTGTTTAGTAGTACTGCACAGTATGAATGTACTTTTATGGTTCTTTCAACCATTTGTCTTTTGAAGGATGTCTGGTTGTTTCTAGTTTTTGCTATACAGCACCTGTTGTTGAAAAGGCAATATCTTTCCTTCATTGAATTGGTTGTATCTTTGTAAAAAATCAGTTGGGTATATTTGTGTGAGTCTATTCCTGGGTTCTTTGTTCTGTTCCATTGATCCGTGTGTCTGTCCCTCCACCACTATCACACAGTCTTGGTTATTGTGCTGTATAATAAGTCATAACTTGGTGTATACTGATTCCTCCCACATCTTTTTCAGAATTGTTTTAACTATTTTTGTTTCTTTGCCTATCCACATAATTTGTAGAATAATCTTGTCTATATTTACAAAAAAATCTTGCTGGGATTTTGATAGGAATTGCAGTAGACCTGTATATCAATCTGGGGAGGATTGCCATTTTACTATATTGTGTCTTTCGATCTATGAACATGGTATGTCTTTCCATTTGTATCTTTTTTGGTTTGTTTCAGTAGCATTGTGTAGTTTTATACAAGTCTGTTTTGTTAAATTTTTTTGGATTTGTTACATTAGATATACATTTTTATTTCAAGCAGTTGAAAATGATACTATATTTTACATTTTGGTGTCCATGGATTGATTGCTAATATAGAGAAGCATTAACTTTCTCATGTCAATCTTGTATTCTGCAATCTTGCTGAACCCTTTTATTCTAGGACTTTTTCTGTAGATTCCTTGTGATTTTCTGAATAGATAGCTATGTCATGTATACATAGTGGCAGTTTTATTTCTTTTCAGCATGCCTTTAATTTCCTCTTCTTGCCGTCTTGCACTGGCTATAACTTCCAGTACTGTGTTGAATAAGGATAGTGAAGAGGACATCTTTGCTTTGTTCATGATCTTAAGGGGAAAGTATTTAGTTTTTCACCATGTTTTGGGCCAGTCTCAGCTTATCTGTATGATACTATTGGCTAGAAATGCCTGGAAGCACTCACCTGGTGAGCCCCCATAGACATTTCCCCTTTTGGAGCCAGAGTTGTGGCTGGACTTGCCCTTGTGGTTCTCATTATGATTGCAAGACACACCTCAGCAACAACCATCGGTGAACGGTGAAAAGATAAGATTTATTACGTATAGATCCTGCAGGGTACACCACAAGCCTGAGGCCACACAGTGAGGTTGCAGATAGAGCATGTAGACCTGGGCTTCTGCTTTTGAAGGCGTAGAGGGTGAGGCGTCTAGGGTTTTGCGGGTTCACTCTTTATTGGTGAATTTAAAACATAAGAGTGGGAATTAGGGCATGGGAAGAGAAAAGAAAGCTGCCAAATGGTTAGTTTTGTAAGTCTAATAGCACTTTCTAAAAAAGGGTTGAGGGGGACGTCATGGGTGGGGCAGCCTGGCCCTTTATCTGATTGTGTAGTTGGCATTGTGTTTATTCAAGATGGATGTCTTTCAGGCGGGTGCCTGGACAATCACAAGCTTAATGTCAAGCATTTATATTATCCAAAAAGCTAATTATCAGGCACCTACACTACACACAATATATTAAGTATAGTATTAACTGTAGGGTTTTTTGTAGATGCTCTGTCAAGTTGAGGAAGTTGCCCACTGTTCCTGTCTTTGAGAGTTTTTATCATGAGTGGGTGTTGAATTTTGCTAAGTGCCTTTTGTACATTTATATGATGTGTGATTTTCCTTCTTTAGCCTATGAATGTGATGGATTATTTTGATTGATTTTTGAGTTGAGTCAACATTGCATCCCTGAAATAAACCCCACTTGGTCATGGGGTATAATTCTATATATTGCTGAATTCTATTTACTAATATTTTGTTAAGGATTTTTTGCATTTAAATTCATGAGGGCACTTAGCACTATAAATTTCCATCTCAACATTGTTTCAGCTGAATTTGTCCCACAAATTGTGATACATAGTGTTTTTTTCATTTGGTTCTTTTTTTTTTTTTTCTTTTAATTTCTCTTGAGATTTCTTTCACCCATGGTTATTTAGAAGTGTGTTGCTTAGTTTCCAAGTGTTTGGAGATTTTATTGTTATCTTTGTGTTGATTTCTAATTTGATGCCATTGTGACTGGAGAACACACCAAATCATTTGTGATTTCAGTTTTAAATTTTTGGGGGTTTGTTTTATGACTCAAAATATGGTCTGTCTTGCTGTATATTCTGTGGATATTCGAGTACAATATGTTTTCTGCTATTGTTGAGTGGCTTGTTCAGTTAGGTCATGTTGGTTGTGTTGTTGAGCTCTTCTATACTCTTGTTGGTTTTCTGCCTGGATAGTCTGTCAGCTCTTGAGAGAGGGGTGTTGAAGTCTCTAACTATATTTGTACATTTGTCTGTCTCTCCTTTTAGGTTATATCAGTTTTTAGTTTTACATATTTTGCAGCTTTTTGGTGCATACACATCTAGGATTGCTTTGTTTTCTTGGTGGATTGACCCTTTCTATCATTATGTAATGTCCTTCTTCGTCTCTAGTGATTTTCTTTACTCTGAATGCTATTTTATCTGATAATAATATTACCACTGCTTTTCTTTTTCTTTTAATTGTTTTTCTGTAACTCTTTGGGAAATATATCTTTTTCTTTCCTTTTACTTTTAACCCACCTGTATTGTTATATTTGAAGTAATTTTTTTGTGGACAGCATATTGTTGAGTCATGTCTTTTAAATTTTTTTTTAAGATTTTTCTTATTTGAGAGAGTATGCGTGTGCAAACTCGCATGAACCGGGGGCGGGGAGGGGGAGAGGGTAGGGAGAGAGAGAAGCAGACTGCCTGTTGAGCAGGGAGCCCAACTGGGGACTCGATTCCAGGACCCTGGAATCATGACCTGAACTGAAGGCAGATGCTTAACTGACTGAGCCATCCAGGTGCCTGGGTCATGTTTTTTAATCCATTCTGCCAGTTTCTCTCTTTTCATTGATACATTTAGGCCATTTACATTTAATGCAATTATTTTTCTGTTAGGACTTAAGTCTGCCATTTTTTTTGTTTTTTGTGTCTTCTGTTTTTTGTTTCTCTGGGTATTTTTTTCCTTGACTTACTGTGGATTACTTGAAGATTTTTTTGAAAATCCACTTTGATTTATCTATACTGTTTTTTACTATATTTCTTTGTATTTTTTTTTTAAAGATTTTTATTTATTTATTCGACAGATAGAGACAGCCAGCGAGAAGAGGGAACAAAAGCAGGGGGAGTGGGAGAGGAAGAAGCAGGCTCATAGAGGAGGAGCCTGATGTGGGGCTCGATCCCATAACGCTGGGATCACGCCCTGAGCCGAAGGCAGACGCTTAACCGCTGTGCCACCCAGGCGCCCCTCTTTGTATTTTTTTAAATTTAAAAATGTTTTTAATGGTTCTTGATATTATATCACACACATTGATATACACACACACACACACACACACAACTTATTGTGTACTGGTGTCATCATTTTACCTGTTCAAGTGAAGTATAGAAACCTTACTTCCTCTTATATCCCTTTACCCTCCCTAATTTTAATACAGTTGTAAATATTTCTTCTACATACAATTAGAAGTACATTAGTGTTACAGAGTTTGCTTCCACAGTCAAACATAAATAAGAAAACTCAAGGGGAGAAGGAAAGTCTGTTTACCTTTATTTTTGCTTACTGGGTTTTCTCTTGATTTCTCAAGATTCATTATTTTGTCCTTTCTTTTTTTAAGAACTTTCTTTGGCCATTTCTTTTTTAAAGATTTTATTTATTTATTTTAAAGAGAGAGAGACAACCAGCGAGAGAGGGAACACAAGCAGGGGGAGTGGGAGAGGAAGAAGCAGGCTCCCAGCAGAGCAGGAAGCCCGATGCGGGGCTCAATCCCAGGACTCTGGGATCACGCCCTGAGCCGAAGGCAGATGCTTAACGACTGAGCCACCCAGTCGTCCCTTTCTTTGGCCATTCTTTAGGGTAGGTCTGCCAGTGACAAATTCTTAGTTTTTCTTTGTTTGAGAATGTCTTGATTTCTTTTTCATTCCTGAAGAATACTTTCTCTGGGCCTAGAATTCTATCTTGTTCTTTTCTTTCAGCACTTGAAAAATGTGGTACCACTTCTTCTGGCCTCTGTAGTTTCTAATGAGAAATTCATTGTCATTCACTTATCCCTCTATGGTTAAGGGGTCACTGTTGTCAGGATTTTTTTTTTTTTTTTTTTACTTTAGTTTTCAGAAGTTTAATTGTGATACATCTTGGTGTGGATCCCTTTGGGTTTATCCTGTTTGGGGTTCACTCAGTTTTCTGAATCTGTAGACTTATGTCTTTTGCCAGATGTGGGAAATTTTTCACCATTATTTGAGTACATTTTCAGTGCTCTCTCTTTCTCCTCCCTTTTCAAGACTGATGACTTGAATAGTAGATTTTTATTATGATCCCACAGGTCCCTAAGTCTGTCCATTTTTCTTTATTTTTCTCTGTTCAGATTAATTTCTCTTGCTCTGTCTTCTAGTTTAATTTCTCTGTTCCTTCCATTCTGCTCTTGAGCCCATCCACTTACCTTTATTTCTTTTCTAAGGTTATTTATTTTTAATTTGTTTCAGGCATGTTTGAATTGTTTCTTTTTCTTTTTTTTTTTTTAAAGATTTTATTTATTTATTTGACAGAGATAGAGACAGCCAGCGACAGAGGGAACACAAGCAGGGGGAGTGGGAGAGGAAGAAGCAGGCTCATAGTGGAGGAGCCTGACGTGGGGCTCGATCCCATAACGCCGGGATCACGCCCTGAGCTGAAGGCAGACGCTTAACGACTGAGCCACCCAGGCGCCCCTGGAATTGTTTCTTGAAGTATTTCTGCCATAGCTGTGTTATAATCATTGGCAGATATTTCCAGCAAGTCTGTTATTATGGTTTTGGTGTCCACTGATGTCTTTTTCATTGAATTTGAGTTTATCCTAAGTTTTGGTATGATGGGTGATTTTTTAAAATGAAAACCTGGAAATTTTCATATTCTGCGAAAGTTTGGATCTTAGTTAAGCCTCTGTTTTAGCTGGCTTTTTTTTGACACCACTCCAGTAGGGGAAAGGGACAGACAGCATGTCGTGCTGCATTGTTATTGCTTAGAGGAAGTAGGTTTGCAGACTCCCCACTTAAACTTTCTTGACCCAGAAGTGGACTGTTTTGTTTGCCAGGTAGGAGTGGAGGTCCAGGATTTCTGGGGTGATGGTGAGGAAGGGTGCCTTGATACCAGCTGACATGGATGAAAGCCTGGGCTCCCTCCTTGGCCTTCTCAACATCACCCTAATGTGGAGGGAGTTGGAGTGCCTTGTTACAGCTTGGTGAGAATATGGAAGGCCACCTACCCACCTGGCCTAGGTGGGACCACAGTTTTTTCTGTGGCGTTTGTCTGAAGTAGAGTGGTTTTTTTCTGTAAGAGCTCTCTGTCTTGCTAAGATGTCCCATTTCTAGTCCTTTGGCTGGAAGGAGCAGGCTTTTGTTGGGGCTTTTTTTGTCTGTGCCTGTTGGCATTTCCAGGTTGCCAGCTTATTCGGCTCCAAGTCTGGAATATATGAGGCAAAAATAAAACCCAGGAAACTCACCATTGTGTTGTTCCTCAGGTCCTGAGGTCCCCAGCCAGCCTACCTTCTTCTCTGCACACTTAAGAGTCTTATGTTTGTTTTATATGTAATACTCAGAATTTTTAGTCATACTTAATGGGAGGAATAGGGAAAAGTACATTAGTTTATCTTCCCAGAAGCAACCATCCCTGAAGGACCAGTTTTTAACATTCCCCCTTTGTCATGGGCTGATTCTTTTCTAACATATGTAAAAAATGAATTACATGATAAGTGAAATAAAAAACATAACGGTATTTAACTCCCAAATTTTTTGAATCATTAGATTTGTTAGATGTAAAATTCCTGTCAGATTGCTATGAGTTTATAAATGCTTACTCTCAGTCTCTGCACATACCTTTTCAAGGAGTAGGCACAGGCAGTTTGCTCTCTAGTGACTACACTTTGACTAGCACTGCCTTGGGTAGGACTACCGGATTCTTTCTGAAGTTATAAATCAGTGATTAGCAGTTCAGCTTAGTTTCTGCTCTGCTGTTTTCCTTGTATTTTTGTAGATGTGTCCTCAGTGTGAAACCTTTTTAGTCCTTAAGGGGAAGGAATGTTTGGGATTGTTCATGGCAGCTGTAGCAATGGTGATGAGTGTTGAGAGTGCATCTCTGGTTTTATGGGACCCATTTCTCCTTTAATTTTTATAATTCTTCAAACTTGTTACAAATCATAAAATAAGTTTTTTTTTAAGTGCTTGTGAGAATCTTTTGCAGTCGTTGCAATTTATGACTTCTGAGGTTACACGGATAACATATGACTGGTTTTGGTTCTGTAAAGATGTCTAAGCATAGGCTTCAGTATGTTTTTGTTGTTGTCGACAACCTCAGCTGCAGGACACTCGGGGGCACTAAGCGAAGCCTTCTGGGGAGCCATGCGGTGATTTAAAGACCGTTCCTCAGGTTAAGATGTCATGATTTTCACTATATTTTTGCATCTTTGGTGGTTATGACTTCCTTCTCATTAAAAAAAATGTTGATTTGAAGTATCAGTTCAGTTATTAAAAGGAGCAGAATTTACATTGCATTGGGAGAGCCACATGTTCAGTTACTGGGTTCTTTGGAAACAACATATTTTATAATTTATTGTTTTCCTTAAGATTAAAATTTCTGGTAATGCTATAACTCTCATTTTTCCATTCCTAGGAATAAGTGGGATATTAATACACACTTTACTATTATTTCCAAGTTCCCGTGCGATGCAGGGATTTCAGAAAGGAAGGACAGCACTGTCATGGTGGTGAGGGCTGGCTGCTTCATCCATATTCTGCTCATAAGATTACAGAGCTTAATTTTATTTATTTTTTATTTTTAAAAAATATTTATTTATTTATTTATTTATTTATTTATTTATTTATTTATTTGAGACAGTGAGCGCTAGGAGGGGTAGAAGGGGAGGGAGACAGACAAGCAGACTCCGTGCTGAGCACGACCCAGCGCGCCCTGAGATCATGACCTGAGGCAAAACCAAGAGTCAGACACTTAACCGACTGAGCCACCCAGGCTCCGCACAGAACTTAAATTTAATTATTTTAAGTGTTTTCATGCAAAGGGAGCACTATCTGATACAATCAAACCATTGTGGGGAGAGTAGTCATGAGAGTTTCAACTTTTACCCAAATTAGGGACATAAGAGAACTAAAACACCTTTACCACGGGCATGGAAAATGGTGTTAGGGTGGTCTTTGATCTGAAACTTGGGAGGAGATTGAGAAAGTAGAGGGAAGAAGAGGATGGCTAATTGTAGACTAACAGTCTTTGAACAGGGCTGGAAATCCTTTGATGAGCAGCCTCTGGGGAATTTCAGTACATGAGCTATAAGGACACTCCTGGAGAGAAGGGAGCTTTGTGGTGGAAGCTTTTGACTGGAAATGCCCTTGAGGAGGGGGGTGTCATACTGGTAACTTAAGCTGATGCTTATCAGCTGGTGGTGTGGGCTCTTCGCAGAAGGGAAAGTTTGAAGAGCATTGGGAAGAGTGATTTGGTTCAGATAGACTGGGATAGGCTATTGCTAATTGGAGATGGGGCAGTAAAACACTGTGTATAGCACTGACCTGTGCCAAGTGCTGTTCTAAGGGTTCTGCTTATATTAGTCACTTGTTTCTCTATAACAACCCTTGGAGGTAAATACTTTTATCATTATCCCCATTGTACAGATGAAGTAACTGTAGTGCAGAGATTAAGTGGTGTATCTGGGGTCTGCATCTGTCCTTGTTCCTGTGCATTTAGCATGGCAGTCTGGCTCCAGAGTTTTTGGTCCTAACCACCAAACTAGACTGCCTTGTTAGGATAGTGTGGACAAGATTGATAGGGGTTTTGAATACGAAGCAGAAGAGTATGGATATTATTTGGAAGGCGACAGAGAGCCATTGAAGGATTTTGATGGGAATATTGGTCGACATCAGAATTAAGCTTTAATGTACACATTTTGAAAGATTAGAGGTAGGAAATGAGGCTAATGCAGTAGTTCAGTTGTGGAGGTTTAGAACATACAGGTGCATTTTTAGGGATGGAAACAGTTGTTCTTGTCAGTGGGTTAAGGAAAGAGAGAAGTCAGTCACTCCACCTGTAAGAGGATGCCACCATTAACAGCAATGGAAAAATAAACAGTTTGAGGATAGTTAATGAGTGAGTCTTGAGACCTGTCCAGTTCCAGGTATCAGAAAGGGACTTCAGGTGGAGTTATCCTGCAGGCATCATAGTTGCAGAACTCGGTCTTGGGAGGAGAGGTCAGGTCTGGGGGCACAGATGAGCACGAGCAGCGTTGAGGTGGTGAAAACGGGGAGTAGTGGTAGAGAGGACTAAGAAATGAACCTGAGGGGAGGCTTACAGTTAGGGCTCTAGAGGAGGAAAGAGTCTTTTACGTCTTCATCAAGCAAATATTTATTGAGCGCTGCATGCCGGATACTGTGAATACAAAGTGACTAAAACAGACATGGTTTAGTTTTGGCCATACACTCTAATGGGGTGGACAGAAATAGAAACAATTAAGTAAATAGGGGAAATGACATTTTAGCTGAGACCCGGAGTTCAAAATGTTTTTAATAGAGTGGTAGCAAGAGGATTGCAGGTAAAAAGAATGGTATGAGCAGTGACCTTGTAGCAGAAGACAACTCATTCCGTTTAAGGAACTGTGAGATCAGTGTGGTTGAAGGGCCACTGGGACGAGGGAAAGGGGGTGAGCTGAAGGGAGAAAAATGGGCATGAGACAGATGATGCAGGACCTTAGTCTCAGTGCTGTCGAAAGGTTTTGAGCAGGAGAGAGCTCCATTTTGAATTTTAAGCAGACCACCCCTGCTGCAATGTGGAGAATGGATTTGGAGGGTAGGGTGACTAAAAGGACATGGAGACCAGTTGGGAGAATTGCAGGGGGCCTGGCCTAAAATGGCGACAGTGGATGTGTCTGAGGCCGAGGGCGGCTCTAGTGTTTCTTTCAGCAAGCTGCCGTGGCCCTCCCTGGCCTTTCCCTTTGTGCCTCCTTTCCCGCCCACCCCTCCCTTTGTCATATCATGTATCAGGTCAACTCTGTCAGTTTATCTGTGTCTCTTCTAGATTGAATTCTTTAGGCAGGGGTATGGGCCTTGTTTTACTGGTTCCTTAAGCACCAGTCCCGACCACTGAGAAGTGATCAGTAAGTGTTGAGAAAATCAGTGTGCTTATCTTCAGAGGTGTAAAACTATGGTCGGGTTTTAGACCGAGTCTTTATTCTGTTGTTTTTCTTCCTGAGAGAACCTCTGAGACACTGGTGGCAGTGTTACAGGGAAAGCGTGCTGACTGGGGCCCGTGTGCCATTCACAGGTGTTTCTAGGTTTCCAACTGCAGAAGTCTGCAGGATTTCCATAGCAGGAGAATTGTAAGTGGGCAAAGTCCAGAAACCCAAGGGAAGAGACCTTATGAAGAAGGACAGGTACTGATGTCCAGTCCTGTTGAGCAGGGAGGAATGTGAAAAGGTTTCTTCCTCTTTCTTGCTTTCTCTGCTCTCTACAGTTTCAGCAGAGACGGAACAGCAGAAATCACATCACAAGGGAGTAGGAGTGAGTGCATGGTGCTAAGTGGGGACAGCGAGTGTGAACCATTCCTTGAAGGAAGTACTGTGGGGAGGAGAAAGGGGGAGAGTGTAGCTTGAATTGGAATAGTTGAGGGACGTGTCTTTTAGGACAGGAATGAGCAGAGCCTGTTCTTTGTAAGCAGTTGGGGGGTGGTCCGTGAGGCAGGGAAGTAAGATGCATGAGAGTTGACCCCGGACAAGGAAAGGGTAGTGTGGTGCATGGGAGATGATAAATACGCATTGAAAGAGGGCGGCCAGTGATTAGCTCCTGAGATTTTGCCGTTTGGGTGTGCTTATTCCACTGTGGTGGAGGATCCTAGCTTACCAGAGAAGCCAGGAATCCTGATTTTTCAAGTGAAGTGTCCTAATTTGCAAATGTTGACAATTCAGTTTTTAAGAATATTTTTTTGTGGAGAGGGGAGAGACAAAATGCTCTTTTCAGGGCACAGTTCGCCTGAAAGTTACTTCGGGAGAAAGGGCTAGTCAGGTTGGTTGGTGAGTGTGAAAGAGGAGAGGGGTGTTGTGCAACAAGGCTTCCAAGGCTGTGGAAGGGGGTGCAGGTACGTGTACAAGTGAGGAGCATGATCCTTGGAAAGAAGAAGGGACTCAGAGAGAGGAGCAAAGGGAATGTGAGGTGATAGGGAGGCGGAGGGGACTTGAGTTCCAGGAGGTGAGATGGTAGAGTCAGTGGCCAGGACTGTGGCGGGCCGTCTCTGAGGGTGCACACACGGGAAGGGGGTGGTGAGGGGAGTACAGGAGAGGAATTGTAAAGAGCATGAGGGCTCCGTCTGTCTACTTAGCATGGCTGTGCTGTTGACTCAGCTGGCCTTGTTTCAGAACTTTGTGATGTTAACGTCCTGGAAGTTGAAGCAGAGAAAAGTGGACAGTGGGACTTGTCTAGGGTTAGGGATTGAAAAGCTGAAGACGTCCAAAAGTTGTGTGACTTCTGGGTTGGTGGCTAAGCAAGCACGTGAAACTAGAAACCTAGTTAGGTAGAACAGGACAGGACTTGGAAGCAGAGGGAGAAGAGCAAGTTTGGCAAGGTAAGGGAATCTAAGCATCAGGTGGTCAGGAGACGGGGGTTGGGTGATAGTTTGCATCTGGATTTGGTTTTGGCTGAGGTGTCAGTTTACAGTGTTGATAGGCAGCTTGGTGTTGGGCCCTGAGCCAGAAGACAGATCACCAGGAGCGAGGCTGCTGAAGACGACAGTGTTAGAAGTCGCCTTGATCGTCGGAGCAACAAGATTGAGGGAGGTCGGAGGTGGAGAGAAAGATGGTGAATTCAGTGCCAACATCAACTCACTGGGGAAATTGGATGGTGCCTTGAAGATCAGTCTCCTAATATAAGGGTACATCTTTTTTGGGCGGCAGGGGTGCTAAATTAAGTAGCAGGTTTGGCTAATATGCAATTCAAATTTAACTATCACATATGCTATTGTAAATTTTGTGAAATATCATATGTAAAATATTCTTCTATATAACAACAAAATAATAATATATAAAGAGATTAGGGCTGAGCCGTTTTGCTTAGGGCAGGCAAGGTGGAGCCTACCAGGATTCATTTTACTTACACCCACAGAGATGCTCTATTGCTGGCCCTGACCTGTTCTGTTCTCATTTACCAGCAATTCCCAGACTTGTGAGAAGTGGGATTGACTAACACAGTCATGCCATCACCTGAGAATCTTAAAGTACTTGCAGTATCACTTGCTGAGTGGTCAGGGGCTTGAAAAAGGTCTTCAGATTTCTCTTACACTTTCAGTAGTATGAGACCATTAGTTTGTCCAATAACCGGCCCTTAAATCAGTGATAAAAAGCTGCTGCCTGTCCACTTGCCACCATCCAAACAAAAACAAAACTCAAAAAAAATAATGAGTTTAGGGATGCTTTCTTCTCCTCCTCTAATATCCACATATTTATGTATAAAAATACTACTGGAAGAGTAAGAAGAATAAGGTAAAAAAATTTTTTTGCATTATTAAATCTAATTAGAATTTTTCCCAATAAAAAAACAGTAGCATGTTTGGGTGGTAAATATCCTGACCATACCAAAAATATACAGTGAAAAGTAATTCTTCCATCTTGTTGTTGTTGTTGTTGTTTTTTAAACATTGTAAGTGGAAGACACATATTATGAAGGTATATGATAATTAAGACAGAAGGGAAAGAAACCCACCAATTAGTTGTGATTTGCTGGAGGCATTTTTTAAAAGTTAAATTTGGGGTGCCTTTTGAGAAATGGTAGAAAGTAGGGAATGTGTATTTTGGAAAGAGAAGACGTTGTGGAGACCAGGGAAATGGGGAATTTAGGGAGAACTTAGGACACTGAGTGGTGGATATAGAGGTTAGGGAAGGTCACTTAACATGAGTTTATCTGAGTCCTGGACTGGGCTAAACTTCTTTTCTCCAGAGATGTAGCATGGAAGCTAAAAACAGTAGCTTGATTCAGATTGGGTGCGAAGGTGGAAATAGGTAGTCAAGTCAAAGCAAACTGGGATTTAGTGACTTAGACTAGGAGTAAAAATAGAATTTCTGGAAAATGTTGAGGACTTTAAACCTGAACCAGGCCCGCTGGATAACTTTTATACTGTTCTCTTACCTCTGAATATTCTCTGCTCTTTAAATACTATTGAGCTATAATAGAGTTTCATTTATGGACTTGAACCTTCTATATGCCAAAGTGTGCTGACCTAGGGAAAAAGAATTTCCACCAGAGAGTAAGAGGGGGCAGGTCTCCCCCTTTGTGTTCTTGTATAGATGGCACCTGTGTACCTGAGGTTATGCTTTTTACCATGTAACTCTTTGAAAGAGGTCTGATAAAAATACTTGCCCTGGAATTTCAGCAGGCAGAAGTTTTCGTTGGGCAAGTAGTTGGGCTCTCTTCTTCCTGTGTAACTTACCTCTCACCTGATGGGTTGACCAGATCTCTGGGGCAGCCCTTCACATCCCTTCACAGAAATAAACTTTATCCCATTGCTTCACGACTTAGCCTCTGGCCTCTCCCAGTACTTCTAGAAACATTTTTCTAAGACTTGCCTTTTTCATCCTCACAGAGTCTTGGTTCCACTCTTGAGTCTCAACACAGTACCTTCAGGCTAAACTCCAGTGACTAATCTTAGTCTGCTTCTCAGTTGGGTTCTTTAGCTGCAGGCAGTAGAATTCAGCTCTACCTAACTTAAGAGGTAATTTATTGGAAAGGAATCAGAAACTTAACTGTCAGGACTAGGGGAGAGCCAAGTTTGGAAACAAGCAAAAGTTCAGGGGCTGGGGTAGGGGGCTGGAAAACAAAATTGTAGGTTGGGATGTCACCACTGGGATGATGAACTCTACTTGTTTCTTTCATCTTTGCAGGTAAGTTGCTCAAGATTTCAGACCCCTGGAGAGCACATCTGATTGGCTGAGCCTAGGTCCTGCTCAGTGGTGAAGGGAGGGATTTAGTTGCAGGAACTTCGTGGAATCCCCGTGGTCTCCATAGTGGGAAGGTAGATGCATGGGTTTACAGTCTTGGCAAGACTATACAAGACAGAGGAGAAGTAATTCTCCAAAAGAAAATTGGGAAGAGGAAGTAGATGGATGCTGGGCATCTAAAAAGAAATCTCTTCTACAGGCCAATTTTCAACATTAAAAAAAAAATTAGGTTTTTTTTTCCCACGCCTTAGTAGTTTACTTGTATGAGACAAATAATAGCAGGAATATATTTAGTACTTTGCTAGATATGATTTATGCTCTGCCTGATCCCAGCCCTTTACATGCTGCCCCTTTAATAGTAATCTTGTGATGTGGGTAATCACCTGTGTGAACTTGATAGCTGGTGTCAGAGCTGGCTGCAAATCCAGGTAGTCTGATGCTGCATTGCCTCTAATGCTATTTTAAAAATTACCATGAATTAGTTAATACTTTTTTTTTTTTTAGATTTTATTCATTCGAGAGAGAGAACAAGCAGAGGGAAGAGGGAGAAGTGGGTTCCCTCTTCAGCAGGGAGCCCCATGCGGGGCTCGATCGCTGGACGCTGAGATCATGACCTGAGCCAAAGGCAGATGCTTAACCAACTGAGCCACTCAGGAGCCCTGAATTAGTTAATACTTTTAATTGAATTTGGATTTTATTAATTTTAGAGTATCTGTACATACTTTTAATGGGTTTGAAACCATGTTTCTGTGTCTCTCTGTTTCACGTACACAAGCATGTTATATAATTTATTCAGAAAGAATTAGGCAGTTCTTCAACTTCCCAAGGCTCTTTGGCTGTAGGTTAGGAATCACACGTAGTTCTTTCCCAACCATGGCTCATGCGCTCTCCTCCTGTGTGGCAGTCAGTGGTGGACCCTAAGGCAATCATGGAAGTCCTGTTCCCTTTGCTAGGGATTGATTCAGAAATAGGCATGTTACCATCTTAGGCTGAAGAAAGTTTGCAGAAGCTTCTAAGAAAGACTTTTTTCCTTGACTTTCGCATTGGAAGTGGCCACCTCTCCATGCAGACATTGCTGTATGTGAACGTGAGCTCTGAGCTGCTGCTACAGCAATCTTGTTATCAAACCTAAGGAGGAAACTAGCTCAAGAAGATGGCAGAACTGAGAGAATTGTAGAGGGATGGAGCTAAAGCTGCTAGGTTAAGCCAACCCTGAATTTCATCCTACCCATGGCCTACCATTTATGTCCTTATGTTTAAGCAGTTTGAGGTGTGATTACTGTTCACTTAACAGCAAATGGTATCCCAGCTGATGTCGTAATGCAGAATTGCATGAGAAGAGGTAACAAGATTTTTTCTGCTGGATGTTCAAAGTAAAATGAACAAGGTACTGTTGAGTAGGCTAGTACCCTAACCTGGCAAGGTAGTAACTGCATGAATCAGAGTCAAAAGGGACCTGGGTTTTAGTTTCTACTTTGCCATTAACTACCTATGTCACCAGGTTTAAATTTCCTTGTCAGTAATAACAAGGAGGTTGCCCTAGATATGCTATATTGTACTTTTCATCTCAGATAGTCTCTAATTTTGGAACACATGGAAAATATCTAGTTACACTTAATTAGGAATTAAGAAGATGTTTTCTGAAAAGCAGTGAGCCATCTCAGATTTTTACTATAATCTAGCAGTGCAAGAGACTCGATTTCTATGACTTGTCGTAAGTAGCACTGGTAAAGTCTTTTAACAGTGTTATTAAAGCTTTTTTCTTTCTGAGGGCTTAAAATCAGCAGTAATTTTTTTTGTTTGTTTCTTTAAGATTCTTCTGATTGTTCATATTCTCTCTCCCTGTTTCTTTGTTTCTTTAATGTTTTATTGTGGCATATATGTAGAGGTAGAATGGTATAATGAACTTCCCATATATTTATCTTCTCACCTTGGGAATTACCAACGTTTTGACAGTCTTTTTTTTTTTTTTTTTTAGTAAAGGATTTTTTATTTATTCATTTGAGACAGAGAGATACAGAAAGAGAGCATGAGCAGGGGGGAAAGGCAGAGGGAGAGGGAGAAGCAAACTCCCCGCTGAGCCAGGAGCCAGACGTGGGGCTCGATCCCAGGACCCAAGGATCATGACCTCAGCCGAAAGCAGACGCTTAACCATCTGAGGCACCAGGTGCCCCAACATTTTAACAGTCTTAAAACCAGTAGCTTTTAAGTGTTTACATTTGGCTCTTCGGGACAGAAACTTTTTCCAAGTAAACTTTGGAGCTAAATTAGGTCTCCCTTGCTTTTAAGGTTTCAGTTGCCTGCATATGTTTATTTAATATTGTTCTTTTTGGCCTCAAAAGAAGTTACAACACTGTGAAAACTTTATATTAGCAATTGTGGGCAGACAGTTGCGAATATTAGGCATTCATATTTGTACATATCAAGGTAGGATGAGTTATGTGGTACTAACATACAACCCCCAAATCTCAGTGTCTTACAACAATGCAAATTGTTGGCTTTGTTACTGGTTGGCTGGGGACTCCGCTCTGCCTCATGCTCCTCAGGGACCCATGCTGAGGGAGCAGTTCTGCCTTGTATGTTGGCAGCATTGTCACAGAGTGATAGAGAGCAGGGTAAACAGAGCAGCACCGTCTCTTTAAGCTTCTTTGTGGAATTAAGGTGTGTCATTTCTAGTCACATGTCATGGGTCAAAGAAAGTCACGTGGCTCAACAGATTACAAGGGGATGGAAGAGTGCAAAACTGTCATGTGTCTGTGAAAAGAACCAGAAAAATTTGGTGGATAGAACTAATGACTGTCACAGCGTTGTGATAAATATAACATCTCATCTGCCTTTGAACTTTATGGGTTAATAGCTCAGGCTTCAAGACCTATTTACTTTTCAAGGCCAAGTGTTGGCAATATTATTAAAATTAACCTCACTGTTTTCTTAACTCTTGCTTAATTAATTAATTTGAGAAAGTATGCATGTGCGTATGGGGGTGGGGGGGAAGGGACAGAGGGGCAGGGAGAGAGAGAATCTTATTAAGCAGGCTCCACACCCAGCACAGGCCTAGATCTCACGACCCTGAGATCATGACCTGAGCCAAAATCCAGTTGGATGCTTAACCGACTGAGTTACCCAGGCGCCCTAACTCTTGCTTATTGCCACTTTTAGATCAGATAATTAGAAAACATCCTCAAGAGAAAAAATGCCAGTTTCTAGAATTGGATCCCCGGTTCTTTCTGGAAGATAGACTTTTCAGTTCTCTCAGGTGATATAACGTACCAGGGAAGGGGCAGAATAATTGTAGGAAGAGCAGAAGAAGGAGTATTCTCCGGTCTTTTTAGACTCCTCTAGAAGTTGCATACAAGACTTCCCTCATACTTTATCAACTAGAACTTAACTGCAAGGGATGCAGGGGAGTGTATCTTTATTCCAGCAGTCTATGTGTCTGGTAAAAATTGGGGGTCTGTAACTGCAGAAAAGTTGGGCATAAATATTGAGTGACACTTTCTAGTCTGCTTTATGTATCTTGAAAGTAAACTGTTGCTTAAGGCAGTCTCTGTGCTTTGGTATGAAGAGAGTCTAAATGACCTCTTAGCATTTCCTTCTTTCGTTTTACACTCTTTTGTACTTGAGTTTCTGCTCCATTAATTGGTTCAGCCAAACTAAACAAAGATTTAGTTGTGTGTTCATTTATTAAACATTTTATTGGTGTCTGTGTACTTCAAGTATGGGCCTAGGTATTGAAAAGACACCAAAATGAAATAGTGTGTAATTTCTGTCCTCAAGGAGCTCACAGTTTGGCAGAGAGACAGGTGTATAAGTAAATAATAATAGTATAGTATGATAAATGTAATAATGAAGGTTCTTGTTAAAGGTGTAAAGTATACCTATTAGACTGACAAAGAATGCTGGCTGTATCTTCTCTTTTCTTGAAGTCCTGTGACTTGAAGACCCACACCTTGGCTCTAACTAAGCATTAGCCCTGATACGGGCGGTGTCAGTCCAAACTCAGATACTCTTTCTTACGAGAATTCCCCAATTCTTCCCTATCAGTGAACAGAATGAAAACTTTTTATTTGCAAAGATTTATTTATTTTAGGAAGAGATTGTGCACACAAGTGGGGGAAGGGCAGAGGGAGAGGGAAAGAGAATCCTCAAGCAGACTCCCCATCGAGTCAGGAACTCGACACCAGGACCCTGAAATCATGACCTGAGCCAAAATCAAGAGTCGGCTGATTAACTGAGCCACCCAGGCACTCCCAGAATAAAAGCTTTTTAAAAACAAATCCCTAAACCTACCACAGTAGAAGAGCAATACACATAACACTGTATGTACAGTGCTTTATGTCATGGAAAATTCTTCTCATACAAATCCCAGTTTTCCAGATAATCCGATTACCTAGTTTTATCAAAACCAAGTTTTCTTTTGAACATTTCTTTACGTGACAGTCTTTTCATTGACTTACCAGTGGTGTTTTGTTTTACTTTAAATCTCATCCTCATTTACTTTTTTTGTGTCTTTAAAAAGTTGATCTTTGGTATTAGTGGTGCTTTAGGGGATATCTACACAAAAGCTTAGATTGGAATGAAATTTTTATACAAAAAAATTCAGGTCAGTTAAAGTGCTGTCAACTTATGCAGAATATATGGGATAAAATGAGATTAATAAAGCACTGTTTCTGCAGCCCATCTAGATCCTGGTATGTGGAAATAGCATTGTTTTTCAGACTTCTTCCTTAAAATGGTGTTTCCTCCTTGATTATTTTACCTGGAGTCCATTACTACCATGGAGCCTCTTCTCTGTTCGCTCTGTCAGATTGTGTTCCTTGTATGCATTGAAAGCACTATTTTCCATAGTAGATTTTTGGATTAATTATAGCTTTAATTTTAATTCTTTACTGTCTTGATATCATAGATACTATTGGGACTGTCCCCCCAAGAAGTTTTCCTATAAGAGAATTGTAGTTGACCTTTGAATAACATGGGTTTGAACTGTGAGAGTCCACTTATATCCAAATACTTTTCAATAAATACAGTCCAGTACTGTGAGTGTGTTTTCTCTTTCTTAAGATTTTAATGTTTTCTTTTCTCTAGCTTATTTTATTGTGAGAATACAGTATATATCATACATATACAAAATATGTGTTAAGTGTTTCTGTTATCAGTAAGTAAAGTATTTGGGGAATCAAAATTTATACACTGATTTTTTACTGCATGGGGGTTGGCACCTCTAATTCCTATACTAGTCAAGGATCAACTGTATTTTCAAAAGTAGAAGGTAGGAGGGGCACCTGGGCCGCTCAGTCAATTAAGCGTCTGCTTTCGGCTCAGGTCATGATCCTGGAGTCCCAGGATTGAGCCCCGCATCTGGCTCCCTGCTTTAGGGAGTCTGCTTCTCCCTCTGCCCCTTGCCCCACTTGTGTTCTCTCTTTCTCTCTCTCTCTCTCACTCTGTCTCTCTGTCAAATAAATAATTTTTTTTTTTAAGTGGAAGGTAAGAAAGATCATCAGAAGCATTTTGGAGAAAGCAGTGACTAGTAGAGACAAAGGGAATTATTTTTTTTGTATTGATTATGATCAGCTCTGTGTTTAGTATTAATCCCTTTAGATTCTCTGCTTTGAATGACATATGTTGTAATAATGGCATTCCAAATGATATTTAATATTTTTCATGTTTAAAAATGAAATTAGGGGCACCTGGGTGGCACAGTGGTTAAGCGTCTGCCTTCGGCTCAGGGCGTGATCCTGGTGTTATGGGATCGAGCCCCACATCAGGCTCCTCCGCTATGAGCCTGCTTCTTCCTCTCCCACTCCCCTGCTTGTGTTCCCTCTCTCGCTGGCTGTCTCTATCTCTGTCGAATAAATAAATAAAATCTAAAAAAAAAAAAAAATGAAATTAATCCCTAGGATTTGTTATTGTTTTTTAAGATTTTATTCATTTGAGAGAGAGAGCACAAGATGGGGCAGCCTCAGAGGGAAAGGGAGAAGCAGACTCCCTGCTGAGCTGGGAGCCTGACGTGGGGCTGAATCCCAGGACCTGGAGATCATGATCTGAGCTGAAGGCAGAAGTTTAACTGACTAAGCCACCCAGGCATCCCAATCCCTAGGTTTGAATTGTCTTCCCTGTACATATATTTCTTTTTGACAGAGGTAGAAAATAGTTCTGAGTAATTATTCTGAGACAGATGGAACACGGGTCACTTCAGTTTTGTGTTTTTTATCTTCCTGGAATGGTGGAGGGGTGCTTTCACAGAGTGACAGAGTCTTAGATTTTCAGGGAATAGACCAGCTATATAATTGGGTCCAGTGTAAAATGAAGACATGAGGCCACTTTTTATTAAAAAAAAAAAACAAAAACAAAAAACAAACTGTTGAGAACTTGAAGACAGTGATGGCAGAGCATTAACCCAATGAGGGCCCTTCTAAGTTTGGTGCCTGTGTGACAGCACGGGTCACAGGGTCCATGAAACTGCACTGCAAGGAACTCTTAGAATTCTTTTAGTGCAGGTCCCTCCATTTACAGATAAGGATGTGTAACCTTTATATGCAACCAAATACTGGTAAATCGTTACCGTATAGCAGGACCAAAACCTCAGCATTAAAAAATTGATGCTTCTGAAGGTTTTAAATTTTTTGCTACCTTTAAATCTGCAGCCATAGTTAGTGTAATTTAAAATTACTATCAGTTTTTCTCAGTGGTCATAAAAATAATGGTGTGGGTAGTTGAGATAAATAATCCCAAACAATTTTATCCTGAATTATTTACTAATTTTCCATCTAACGAGGTCTTTTGTTTTCTAATCGATCATAGTTTTTGTCCTGCTGCAAAATTTATTGGCTTAGATTTAAACTTCTTTATTTTCTTGTAAATTCTCTGAAAGCTCTAATGGGCCTTGAAAGGACTCACAGGAAGGGGAATGAAGAGAAGCAAAGGGCCTTTTTTATAAGCTATAATATAGATGAACAAACTCCTTACAAGTGAGGGTGGTGCCTCTGTCACTGTGGCAGATGTACTGTTGCTCATAGGACACGTGGAAGAATAGGCAGCATGTATTTGTTATGGAAAACCTGCTGTATACACCCTCGTTGCTATAGTTTTAGCTATTAATCACACTTTCTGCAGAATCACTTTAATTGTGACCGCTGATAGAAATAAATGGAAGCAACCTGTTACTTAAGTGTGATTCATGGTTAAATCACTTTCAGATTTGAATATTGACCCTATGATAGCCACTTTTGGGGGCATTTTTGTATCTTGTTTCATTAGCGTTCACAGTTTTGTATGATGTTTCAACTCACAGACAATAAAATGCAAATAAGACCCGGTCCTCTAGCATCGCAGGCTCAGGTGAATAACTGGAGAGCCAACTGAAGAGAACTTCCAGAAAAGTTCATGAGTAAACAGATTGTTCATAGCACATGAGAATTGAGAATACAATGAGGTTAAGGGAGTTTGTAATGTAAATAGCTACTGTGTTGTGGAGCTGTCTCTCACGTCACAGAATCAGTTCCGCTGATGAGTAACAGTAGGAACAGACACCCTTCTAAGTGAGGCTTGAGGGTCATCTTTTACTGTTTTGCTTGCCGTGTGCAGTTGCCTGCTAGGAAGCGGAATCCACTTTACCTTTCAGTTTTTGACTGACTTGTATTACGGTCCGGTGTCTATCTAACAAGGAGCTTTTGCTTCTTTGGGAGCTGAGACCTGTGATGTGGACACTGGCCACCTCTTTGTTACACCATTAGGGTAAAAACCGAGCAAGACATATTCCTGTTCGAGAATGTTGTCCTTTACAAAAATGCTTTGAAATTTATTATGTGCTTTGCAGATGAAATTCAGTAATGTGACAAACATGTATGAAATATGTATGATGTATAAGGCCCAGTGGTAGACTGAGTGGGTGATAAGACATAATGCCCACCTTTAAGAGGTTAGACATAAAAATAGCTGTAGTTTGAATAACAAATGTGATTCAGTGATTTAGTCATGGTTTGATAGTTATTAAGCACCTACCACTATGAATCAGACACTGTGCTCGATGCTGCATTCGGAAGTGCCTTCACAGAGTCATAGTCAAATGGGTGAGCTTGGCGTACAAAAATACAACCGTGTGATGACATCAGTAGAGGTGGTATAGAGGGGGAGTTTGAAGAGGTGAGGACCCGTTTCTTGAGTCTTAGCAGTGTGTCAGCAGGCACAGCCCTGGGTCCTGGGAGTACAAGACCTCTGTCTTCACGGACCTTTGGCCTGAATCTTGTGTGAGTTGGGCAGATGGACAAGCAGAGGCCATATGAGACAGAGGAAACAACACTTGTGGAGTCATGGAAGCAGGAGACAGCATGGCGTATTTGGGGCACTAGGAGTGGTTGGATGCCACAGAAGGGCAGGGCACCTGAAGGAGGTGCAGAGTGGAATTAAAGTGTGGTCGAGTATGTGAGGCAGAGTCCCAAGGGCTCTGCTTGGGACACCCTTCTGGCTGGCTCCTGTTCCTTCTTTCCAGTCTCCTCCTCAATGACGCTGTCTCTGAGAAGCCTCTCCTGATCACCCAGTGTAAATGAATTGCCCAGTCACCATCTGACGCACCGCCTCCCCTTTTGTTTATTTATAGTGTTTCTTACTAGCCGACACTTTTTGTTTATTGTCTGTATTCCAACACATAACTGTATTCCATGAGCATAAACCTGGTCTATGCTGTTGATTGCTATAGCCCCAGCACCTAGAACCTAGCATAAAGCTGGCATTTCACAAATGTTTGTGGAGCATATGTAGGTATCGATTTTTTTTAAATATGAATTTTGGATTGCATTGTGTGGACCAGTGGTTGTCAATATTATTGTTTCATAGACCCCTCTATACTTAAAAATTATTGAAGACCTCAAAGAGTTTACTGCTTTGTGGGTTATATCTATTAATATTTATGAAATTAAAGATAAAAACCCAAGCATTTTAAAAAACATTATTAATTCATTTTAAATAAACCTATTACATGTTAATATAAATATATTTTAATGAAAATAACTTTTTTAAAAAGATTTTTTAAATTTTTTATTTATTTGAAAGAGAGGGAGCAGAGCAAGTGAGAACACAAATGGGGGGGAGGAGCAGAGGGAGAAGGAGAAGCAGACACCCTGCCTAGTAGGGAGCCAGATGCGGGGCTCCATCCCAGGACCCCAAGATCATGACCTGAGCCAAAGGCAGACACTGAACCAACTGAGCCACCCAGGCGTCCCCGAAGATAACTGCTTTCAAAACAAAACTAGTGAGAAATGCACCCTTGTTTTACATTTGTGTAAATCTCATTAATGTTTGGCTTCTCATAGCTGGATTCTTGTATCTTCTTCTGCATTCATTGTGTTGTGATATCACATGTTATATAGCCTCTGGAACTCAGCTACTTAAGACAGAATGAGAGTAAAAAGGCAAATAATAATAACTTTGTATTAGTTTACAAATAGTTTTGACCTTGAAGACTCCTTGAAAGGATATTGAGGACCCCTAGAGGTGGTCCCTGTATTACCATTTTAAGACCTACTGCAGTAGGTAGATGGTTTTGAAACTTTTTGGTAGCAGGGATACGTTTTCAGATATCTTCTACCACGCTTCAATGTATGGGACAGATAAAAGTTCATATGTGTTGGAGGTTAGGGAGGAGAGGAGAGATCCCTGCTTTTCCTTTCTCGGTTCCTTTGGCTAAGCTGCTAAATTGAACCAAGGGTTCAATACCTCTAGCATGGGAATATTGTGTGTGAGAGAGTGAGGCAGGTGGGTGTACTTGGAGATTTCCTACTTTACCATAACTTAGCTTTCAGTAATTTTTTTGTGGCTTTTTATATCATAGTTTTATATCATTTTAAGCATTGAAATACTTGTATTAATATTTTATCAAGTCCAGTTTCCTTTAAGTACAGTATCATAGGTTTGCTTTCATAAAAAGATTTAATTGCAACCAGAGGTCTAATTTTATTCCTGGTTTTTCAATTTTGTTTAAGGTAAGAAAACGTAACTGAAATTTGCAGCAACTTTATACAAGTATTTACGTCATTAGACATCATCTAACTAGGGTTTTTTGGACAATTTGCTGTCTTCGCATGTCTGAGTATATAAAATAAAATTTAGTCGAGGCCCAATCAAGATGAAAAGTAAGGAGCTGGAGGAAGTCTAATTCTAGTTGCCAAATAGAGGCAGAGTTCTCATGATCTGGAGAGGGGAAGAGAATGGCCTGCAGCTAGCAGGAGTGAGACCAGCAGGAGTGAGATCGGAGCTTGGGTAGAGCTTTAAGCGTTGTTAACACCAGCTGATTTTTGTATGGTGCTGTGTTAAAGTGCTGTAATTGTCTGCCTCAGGCAGCATTCTCAAGTTTGTTTATTTTGTTATGTGGAACCATTTCTAATTTTTTTGTCTTGTAAAAGAGGGTCCCACATTTCCTGTAAAGCTTCTGTTGTTGCAAGTAAATATTTAAGTTTTGTCGGTCCTGTCCTTAGGACGTTTTATTTGACAGACAAATAAAAGTGGCTGTGCTGGAACGTTCATTCATTACCATCATTATTTATTACCTGTATCATTAAAAGAGAGAGATCATCTATTGTATATAATTACAACACTGTGTTTCTGAAGCTCCAGCTTTATTGTCTACCTTATAAGACATGGAAGGAAAAATTTAGTGATATGGAGAAAAGCAGTGAAAATAATTACAGGACTGGGACGCCTGGGTGGCTCAGTCGGTTAAGCGTCTGCCTTCAGCTCAGGTCATGATCCCAGGGGGACTGGGATCAAGCCCCACATTGGGCTTCCTGCTTAGCGGGAAGCCTGCTTCTCCCTCTCCTGCTCCCCCTGCTTGTGCTCTCTCTCTCTCTCCCCCTGTCAAATAAATAAGTAAATATAAATAAATAAAAGAAAATAATTACAGGACTGAAAAGTACTGTCTTGGACTTGGAGTTAAATATTTTAAGGCATGATTTTATAAGTCAGCTTCAGACATGATTCTTCTTATGGGAAGAGAAAAGCCTGTTTTAAAGAGTTATAAATAGGGTACATCTCTCCACAAAAGATAGAATGAGATATAATTGGACTAATTGCCTTCTGGATTAGGTAAATTTAACATTTATAAGAACTGCCTAATGGTGATAATTAAATTCTAAGTATCTTTAGAAATATGAAAGATAATACTCATTTAACTTTTTTTCCAGTAAATATTTAAGTGCCTACTTTGATCCCATCATAAGTTTATTTTTTTAAATATTTTTTTAAGTTTATTTAAGTAATCTCTACACCCAGTGTGGGGCTTGAACCCATGACCCTAGGATCAAGAGTCACATACTTTTCCGGCTGAGCTAGCCAGGTGCTCCCATAAGTTTATTTTTAAATTCCATTTATTTCAGTTTTATTTTTATTTTTTTTTTAATTTTTTAAAGATTTTATTTATTTATTTGACAGAGAGAGAGACAGGCAGCGAGAGAGGGAACACAGCAGGGGAAGTGGGAGAGGAAGAAGCAAGCTCTCAGCGGAGAAGCCCGATGTGGGGCTCGATCCCGGAACGCCGGGATTGCACCCTGAGCCGAAGGTAGACGCTTAACGACTGAGCCACCCAGGCGCCCCTCAGTTTTATTTTTTGAATAGGTAGCATCATAACTTTTTGAGCATCATCTTCAATTTTTGATATTAAAATGTGCTGCAATTTCTTTGAAGTGGGTGGAGTCATACAGTATTAACAAGTCTATAGGTTGCTTGTTGTCATACTTCACATCAAGAGAGGAGAAAAATACTCATAGTTTCTTGTAATTTTATGTTTAATAAAAAATAATTGTTATAATGTTGTGGGGAAATACAGCTGTAGTAATAGGTGCCTTGTTGAACAGAGCAGTGCCCCCCAGCCCCTTACTCCTGATTCTTCTACCCAACCCTTTGATTTCTTCTTTCTTTCCAGTTGCTCTTACTGCCTGCTATAATTCAATTTACTTATGTTTTTTGTTTGCTGTCTGCACTTCTCCTCTCTCATAGAGTTTTTGAATGCATTAATCTCTGTTTAATTTACTGATTTATGCAAGTGTCTAGAATGGTGTTTGGCAGATATTTGTTAATTGAATATGAATTATTTTTCCTTTGGCTTTTAGGAGTAGAGATACATTTCTTCTGGGGAAAAGTACTCAGCTAGCAGACTATGCAAAATGTTTAGAGGCTTCAGTTTCTGGAAATGTGGCAGATTATAGTTTTTTTTTTTGAAGTTCCCCTTTATGAAACACTAAAAATACTGGACTAAATATTCAAAATATTTTTAAAAAGTGCATTAGTTGAGCTGACAATTAAGGAACTCCTCAGCGGTCAAAAACAAGAAATCTTGAATCCAGAGAGATAAACTAAGGGTGATACTGGCTGCTATGCTGGGGGTTCTGGTATCTGTAGATCCCTGGAAACCTAGAGCTTTGGATTTTGCAGGGTGACTGTAGGGTACTAGGTACAGTCTACGGATCAAGCAGGGTAAGAAGATGCAGAGACTGTGTAAAGCTGAAACTCCTTGAAAGGTGTTGCTGGGTAAACTAGCGAAAGAATGCGGGGAGAATTGTTGAGTGGGGTAAGGAGGGTTCCCTGTCTCAATCTGTCTTTCATTGGAGAGTTGAGTCTTCCTTGAGAAATGGTAATGACAAGTTCATTTTCACTGGATTTGGGGTTGGAGTTCCTACTACTTGAATAGAGGAAAAAAACCCAAGCCAAGAATTTTGTGAAAGTGGTCTCAAATTGTTTGGCCTGAGAAGGAAATTGTCTGTGAAGGAATATGGGGAACACAGACCTCAGGGAGTTGACACAGATAAAGTTTCTAGGAACATGAGCTCACAATAAAAAAAAAAAAATGCTTCAAATAAGTCACCATGAGTTAATCAGCTGAACTAGGAAACTGTATCGTCAGGCGTTCAGAAACTGCAGATATTCTAGTTGTTAAGTACAAAATAGAAAATAAATGTTTGATAGGTTCAGAGAGTATAAAAATATGGCTAAGGACAAGAGGCTATCAAAAGTAATTAGGCAAGCTGAATTCAATGTATTAAGGAAATACTGCATATTGAACAAAGGGTTTATTCCAAGAAGGCAAGCTGGGTCATGCATTAGAAAATCTGTTAATTTCTAAATTTCTTAATTTAAAAAAAGCATCATCTGAAATGATGCAGGAAAAACATTTATTAAAATTCAGTATTCTTTTAGGATACAGAAAACTAAGGAGTAAGAGAGAAATTCCATAACCTTCTTAAAACATTCCTTTAAAAACCAACCACCTCATCTCTCCAGCATTGCACTGGTGGGGAAAAAAAAAGTTGCAAGGCTATAGAAAATGAACAAAATGGTCTTCCTTAAAGTCAGCATGAATATTGTAATAGGAAATTCAAATCAGATAAATCTTTAGGGTTTATTTATAAGATCAATTTAGTAAAATCAGTTCTATTACTCTAACCTAACAGCTCACAATAAAAAAAGTGATATTTCACAACAGTTAAAAAAAAAAAAAAAGCTGCCTAGGGATAAATATAAAAAGAGGTGGCAAGATCTTTATATAGAAAGTTATAAAAGTTATATTGGAAGACATTAAAGAAGACCCAGATAAATTTGGGGGCCAATCATGTTCATAGGGAGAAAGACTATGTTGTGTAAATTTATCAGTCTGTCATTAATATATAAATTCATTGCTATTTCAATAAAAACCCTGCAGGGTATGGTTATTATTTCTTTGTTTTTGTGGAACTTGACCAATTAATTTAAAATTTGGCCAAGAATAGCCAAGATGTTTCTGAAGACCACTTGTCCTACTAAATTGTGAGACTTATTGTGAAACTTCAGTAATTGAGATCATGTAATAATAGGGCAAGGATAGACAAATAGGTAATGGAAGAAAATCGAGGTGAAAAACAGAACTCTGCATACTTGGAAATCTGATATATAGCAGAGCTAGTGTTACAAATCAAATAAGGAAATAGAATACTCTGTAAATGATATTGGTGTTGTTATTTAGCCACATTGGGGAAAAAAGAGATTTCTTACCTCACACCATATTAAAAAAACCAATTCCAGATGGATTAGAAAGTTAATTATGAGATGAAAACGTAAGCTTTCAGAATAAAATATTAGAGTATTTTATAACCTCAGGCTTTCTTAACCAGATACTAAAAGCAAAATTGTTACAGGAAAAGGTTAATAAATGTGGCTATATTGAATTAAGATCCTTTATTTTTTCTTTACAACAGAGTGCAGAGTCTAGTCACAAGTACAGAAATGGAAGAATCTCTAACATAACGATTGACAAAAAAATTTTTATCACAGTAATATACACACGTCTATATGTCTCTATGCACAGTCTGTATACACCCATCTATTCCAGTGTGAAAAGATAAATGGTCAATAGAAAAGCCATTTCATAGAAGAAAAATGAATAGCCATTAAATATTTTTCAACGAGGAAATGCAAATGAAACTACATTGATTGTAAAACTTGGACAATATCAAGTATACCACTGCAATACTCTGTGGCAGAAGTCAGCAAGCTCTCAGTAAAGTTCCACACAGTAAATATTTTAGGCTTTGCAGGCCGTATAGTCGGTTGGTGTGGTTACTCAGCTTTGTGGTGATAGTGCTAAAGCAGCCGTAAACCATTCGTAGAGAAATAGAATGGGTGTGGTTGTGTTCCCATAAAGTTTTGTTTATAGAAATAGCAGTTTGCCAACTCCTGTTCTGTGACACCAAAGAAGAGTTGGTGAACTATTAACAAGTTAATGAACTATTAATCAGCAATGTGGACAAATCTTAAAAACACGTTGGAGTAAAAAGGTAGCAGAAGAATGCATTATACTATGATTCCGTTTATATAAATTCTGGAAGTAGACTATAGAGGGTACAGATTTATGGGTTTTACCATGATTACAGGGACTTGACTAATTTTGAATTCTAGTCTTGACAAAGTCTGTGTGACTTTGGCCAAATTACCCATCCTTTTGAAGTGTCAGTTTTCTTATGTGGGAGGTGATGAGCGCCATAGTACTAGCTCACCGCTTGTTGGGAGGATTATGTTACAGAGTGCCCTGAACCGCTGAGCACTCAGTACCAAGTAGCCGTTGTTGTGCTTGTTGTGCTTTCCTTCTCCTTCTTTAACTTCTGTCCCCTTTAAAGGAAAGAATAGCCTTTCTGGCTTTAGGAACTCTATTTTTTTTATCCAGGCTTCCAGAGCATATGGCTAATGGGACTAGTAGTAAAGCTTGAAATATCCTGAAGTCTCGAGTAATGTTTCATTTCTTTACCTAGCACAGTTTATGAGACCCTCTGATGTTTTTTATTTTTTAATTTTTTAAAGATTTATTTATTTTAGAGAGCATGCATGAGTGGGGGGAGGGGCAGAAGGAGAAAATCTTGAGACTCCTCCCGGAGCATGAGCACAAACCCAAGATCATGACCTGAGTTGAAACCAAGAGTCGGCTGCTTAACAGAGTGAGCCACCTAGGCATCCCTTCTGATGTTTTTTATTTTTATAATTATTTTATTTTTAAAGATTTTATTTATTTGAAAGAGTGAGACAGAGACAGAGAAGGAGCAGGGGGAAGGGTGGGGACAGAGAAGCAGACTCCTGGCTGAACAGGGAGCTAGACGTGTGGCTCGATCCTCCAGGATCATGACCCGAGCTGAAGGTTAGACGCTTAACCGACTAAGCCACCCAGGCACCCCTATTTTGATAATTTTTTAAAATAAAGATTTATGTGAGAGAGAGAGAGAGCGTGCATGCGTGGGCTTGCGCACATGAGCGGGGGGGGGGGGGGGCAGACCGAGAGGGAGAAGCAATCTCCCCTCTGAGCAGGGAGCCCATCAAGGGGTGATCCCAGGACCCCGGGATCATGACCTGAACCAAAGGCAGACGCTTAACCGACTGAGCCACCCAGGTGCCCCCTCTGATGTTTTTTAGTGTCGTGTTTAAATCACCCAACTCACTGAAGCTTGCTAAATATTGACAAAAACAGCTTCCAGTGTCACTTAACCCCCCGTAGCAGTTAGCCTCGTGGAGAACTCCTTTCTGGGAACTCCGTTCTTTTTTGGTTTTGTGTGCCACTCTGCAGATTCTTCTCTGACCTCTTAAGCCTCTCAGTTCTTCAAATGTGCATATTCTGCTCACTCCTAAAACCTGTGACTCTTCAGCTTCCTCAGCTGAAACATGAATATAAAACCCACTTGAAAGGTTTGCTGTTAGGCTAAAATTTTCTCATACACAGTCATCTGTAGAGGAACACTATACCCACAGATTCGGATTCATTTATGCTTGGGGCGGAGTCTTGTGTGAAGACAGAAGTTCACGAGTGGTTCCTCTTCCATTTGGGCAGCAGTGATATCTGGATGTAACGTGTATGAAACATCGCAGGCCGTCTGACATTTCTCCTCTCGGTCTTCTGTCTGTGGCTGCTGTTCTCCGCGCCCTCTGCCAGACCACCCTCAGTCCTTTATCACAGGTATTCATGGTGACTGTTGTGTCCCTGAGGACAGGGACATTGTCTAACTCTTCTTTGCTCTCCCGGGTCTGGTGAAATGCTTGGCATATAGTAAGTAGGTGTTATTAAATTGAAGTTAAGTGAATGAATGTATTGATGCCTTGATTTTGTTCACAAAACACTAATGTTTGCAATATATGGCCTGCCAGAGTAGGATGTTAAATCCATTCATAATCCTACGTTAGCTTTTAGCTATCTGGAACAAACTTAGAAGTTACTTCTTTGTATTTCAAAAAATTCTGACATATATAAAAGTAGAAGAAATAGTAAAACGATTCCCTTTAAACCTGTCTCCGTCTTCGGTATTCAGCAAATGTTAAGATTTGCCGCACATGCTTCACCTCTCAATCCCTTCCACCCCCTGACCCCCAAGCCCCAAGTGTTTTAAAGTAATACAACACATCATGTCATTTTACCTCTACCATTCTTTAGTATGGATCTTCCAAAAATGAGAACTTTTTTCAAATCTAGCCATAATGCTGCTGTTATTCCTGATAAAATTAACAATAATTCCTTAGTATCATCTGATACCCAGTGTGTAGTCAGATTTCCCCTGATGGTCCCTAAAATGTCTGAGTTGGTTTATAGATTCAAAAGTCAAACAAATCCACACATTACATTTGGTTTTTATGAAACAAAAACAAAAACAACTCTTTTGTGGAGAAATAGAACAATATCTAGTTTTTATTATTTCTCTCCCTTTCTTCTTTGTTCCTTTTAAAATAACTCTCCCTCAAGATTAAGTTTTTTTATAATAAAACCATAAACTTTGCTGTATCAGGTAAAGCTTTCATCTTCTCCTTTAAGACTGCTTTGCTGTTCTTTTTTTGGTAATCAAACACTTCATGTATATAGGGCAGTACTACAGTTAACAGCACAGCAAAATGCAAAACTGAGTTATAGTTAAATTGAACTGTTCTCTGCAGTGCTGTTAGTACTTCTCATTAAAGCTGTAAAATTATTTTATATTCATTAAAAAGTATATGCTCTTCGATAATGTTTAAATGTATCTTAACTATTTTAATTATTCTGCTTGAATTTATAGTGAGAAGAAGGAAGCTAAATCCAGGCTGTAACATAGTATGTCTGAAAAAAACTGCTCGTGTGTGAACCCAATTCTTAAATTCTCTAAATTTGAAGTGGAAAAAGGTCATCTGCAGAAAAAATTATCTTTTAGTTACATTTTTATTAGTAATAAAGAAAAACATGTGCAACTCTTTAGTGTAAGTAGGAAGGAGAGAGAACCCAAGTATTCAGAGGTTTTAAGCAGAATACATTTTGAGAATTCAGTGGAATAGAAAAAAAAAATACAGAAGAAATGTTTTGCGTTATTGATGTGAATATAGCAGGATTTCTTTCAGGGATTTTTTTTCAATAATTTTCCTGTTAGCTTTCTATACATTCTTAAATGTAAACATCCTGATCACAGTGGTTTATTGTTTTTGTTTTGGGGTTTTTTTTTTTCGTTCTAAGATTGGGAAGCAAATCCTATCATTTGTCCCCAAAGGGCTAAAAAAAATTCCAGGAAAAGAGTCTTGGGATGATAGGGCCTAGTGTGGATCTCAACTGGTATAAGTGCAGAAGCCATCTGAGACTAGGGGAAAACCAAATTGACGGAGTGAGGCAGAGCATAGCTATTCACAGAAACAAAAGGCAAGGGGCCAGAAAGTGAGTAAAATCAGCAGGAGAGAATGCAGAACAACCACTAACGTTATAAGCTAAGAAACGAAATTAAGTGGCATTAGAGAGAAACCAAATAAGTGAGAAATCAAATTAGGAAAAAAAAATCCACAAAAACGAATATACCCTATTGCTGACTAGCTAAAGAAAGAAGATGAAGAGTATGTTTTGCACTGCGTGGTACCTGTGATAAATCATGACTGACTAGATCATTATCTTTCTCTAACAGGCCCGTAAGTGAACAAGAGTTTTTGTTGTTGTTTCTTGTGTTCTTTTTCACATGATAACTAACTATTTCAGACCATTATCTTGGGTCAAAATCTAAAATCTACCTTCATTCCAAACTTGTGTTTTCATCTGGTCTGTTGAGCAAATTTTTTTTTTTTATTTTTTTAAAGATTTTATTTGTCTATTTGACAGAAAGAGAGAGAGACAGCCAGTGAGAGAGGGAACACAAGCAGGGGGAGTGGGAGAGGAAGAAGCAGGCTCGCAGCAGAGGCGCCTGATGTGGGGCTCCATCCCAGGACTCCGGGACCACGCCCCGAGCCGAAGGCAGACGCTTAACGACTGAGCCACCCAGGCGCCCCTGTTGAGCAAATTTTAAAACCTTTTAGATCCCAGAAGGTCACCTGAGTTAATATCCAAGTAACATCAGGCAGTGTTTTAGGAGAAGTAGTTCTCCAAAGAACCTTCCTTTTTGCAATTGTAAAAGACAACTAAATTTCATCTGAAGGTACTATTGGCCTGTGATATTTTTGCTTCTCAGATGATCCACTTGTGGAGACAGAAAACTATGGCACTGAGCTCTGGGGAATGCATGGAGAAGGAAAAATAGGGAAAGGGAATGACAACAGAGTTTTCCATTTAGTCTGCAAATTGTTTTTGGTTTTTCTCATCCCTAGCCCAGAGCCAAGAGACTGTGGGATTGTTTGTTATCCAAACCGGCGGTAGCAGTGCTGGTGGCAATAGTATAGTAGCTGTCTGCACTCTCCAAGTGTGGTTGGCTCGTTTCTAGTGAATTCTTTATCCACTCTGGTTGGCCACCTCATAAAGTATATGTGTTGCCTTTGTATTTTTTCTTGATCTGTGGGCCAGCAGTTGTCTGTGGTTAACATTTCAGAATCTCCGTTTCAAATCTGGGAGGTGAAAGATTTTTTTAAGAAAAAAATAAAAACATATAGAAAAGTACAGTAGCAGAATTTGCCTTTCCCCTATGTCTTGTCTTAGCATTTTTTTTTAAAACATACTTTTCACTTTTTTTTTTTTTTAAGATTTTATTTATTTATTCAACGGAGATAGAGACAGCCAGCGAGAGAGGGAACACAAGCAGGGGGAGTGGGAGAGGAAGAAGCAGGCTCATAGCGGAGGAGCCTGATGTGGGGCTCGATCCCATAACGCCGGGATCACGCCCTGAGCCGAAGGCAGACGCTTAACCGCTGTGCCACCCAGGCGCCCCTTGTCTTAGCATTTTTTCCCCTTATTTTCTTCTGTGTCCATTAGCATTAGGTTTGGCTGCATTTAAAGGATCCCTATACCTCTTCTTCCCCCACCCCCCGAAAAGGTGCTTTAAAGAGGACTTTTTTCCTCTCAGGACATGGCAGCTGTGCGGTCATCAAGGACTGGACGTCTTCTGCCTTTCTGCTTTGCAGTCCTTAGCTTGTGGCTCTCTTTTTCAAGGTCATTTCATGGTTGCTGAGAAGGTCCTTGCAGCTCCATCCCTCATGTCTTATCCCAGGCGAGAGGATAAAGGAAGGAGTAAAGGAAAAGGGCCCATGCCCCCATGAAGTCCTTACCATTTCAGTATCTTTCCCATGGCCCAACCTAGTGATTTCTGATTTTATCTTATTGACTACCTTAATCTGCTGTGCAGGCCAAGATGTGTAAATTGCCACTTTTAGACATAGAGCAGTTTGATTTGTAAGACCGAAGAGGAAAATAGGAATTTGGTAAGAAACTAAACTGTAGCAGTCTGCCACAATTTAGATCTTTTATATTAAAAAGTTCCAGTATTATTGAAGCCCTTCCCTCCCTCCTCAGAAATATCCGTAATGTGAATTTGGTCTTTACAATAAAGACAAAAAGAATTTCTGTCTTTACAATAGATGTTTGTGTCTATGAATAATGTCTTATTTTAATATGCTTTAAAATTGTATATAAATGGAACGAACATACTACACATACCCTGCATATATTGCTTTTTTTTCATTCAGCAGTGTTTACCCATATTGACGCACATAGTTGTAGTTTAATTTTAACTGCCGTGTATTATTCTGTTACACAGTTTATTTATCCATTTCCTTTTGCTGTATATCTAGGTTGTTACCCTTTTTTTTCCATTATAAACAATGCTGTGGGCTTTGTGCATGTCTCCTTATACATATGTGTGAGAGTTTCTCCAGGGTACGTACCTGAAGTGGAATTACTGAATAATGGGGTAGTGTTTTCTTCAGCTATTCTAGATATTGCTGGATTGCTCTCCAAAGTGGCTGTACCAAATTATTACACTTGGAACAACACTGTATGAGTGTCACATTTCTTTATTCCTTACTGACACTTGTGTTCTGCCAGTTTGATGAGGTCAAATTCATTTTTGTGCATACTACTGAAGTTGAGCATATTTTCATATGTTCATTGGCTATATATGTTTCCTCGCCTCTGATTTGCCCATTACCATGCCATTTTTCACTTGTGTGTTGTTTTTAGTTGGAAAAGTTTTTAATACATTCTGACATTAATCTTTTTTAAAAAATTATTTTTCCCTAGTCTTTGGTTTATCATTTGACTGTCCATGATGATATTATTGGTTATACTTTAAAAATTAATTTTTGGGGTGCCTGAGTGGCTCACTTGGATAAGCATCTGCCTTCAGCTCAGGTCATGATCCCAGGGGTCCTGGGATTAAGCCCCACTTTGGGTTCCCTGCTCAGCAGGGAGTCTGCTTCTCTGTCTCCCTCTGCCTCTCCCCCTACTTGTGCTCCCTCTCTCTGTGTCAAATAAATAAATTAAATCTTTTTTAAAAATTAATTTTCATGTAGTGAAAATTACTTTTTCCCTTTACGGTTTGTGCTTTTTTAATAAGAAATTCTTCCTTATCTGAAGATATGAAGATATTTGCCTATATTTTATTTTCAAGTTTTAGAACGTATATCCTTAAATCTTTAATTCACCTGTAATTGTTCTTTTGTATGGTGTGAGGTAGGAATTTCATTTCATTTTTACATGTGGATGAACATTTATTAAACAGCCTGTCTTTTTCACACTGATTTGTAGTGCCACCTCTGTCGTATATCAAGTTTGCTCATTCATGTGGGTCCGATTCTGGACTCTCCATTCTGTTTTATTGGTTCTTTAATCTGTCTCTGCCCATGTCTCACACAGACTTAATTACTGTAGCTTGATATATGGTTGACAGAGTTCTTTCACCCTGTTCAAAATTTTATTGGTTTTCATGGGTTTGTTCTTCCATGTGATTTTAGCCTGCTTTTTTTTTTAAAGTTCTATAAAAAAAATTATATTGAGATTTTGTATTTCTGTATTAAGTATATAAATTAATATTGAGAGAATTTATCTCTTTAATAAACTATCCATATTTGAGCATGCTATTTTTTTTTATTTTTTTAAGATCTTTTTAAGCAATTTTCTAGTTATTGGCAATAAGAATTTATCAAATTTTGCAGTGAACTTGTATCCAGCAACCTTGCTAAAAGTTCTCATTAATTCTCATTATCTTTTTTGTTTTGAAATTTTCTGTCATCTTTTTTTTTTTTTTTTCCTTCTTCTTTCCAGTTCTTAAATCTTTTGTTTCATTTTCTGGTTTTACTCTTCTGGGTAGGATTTCTAGTACGTTGTTGACAGGAAAAAGTGGTAGAATACATTTTTATCCTTTTACTAACTTTAAAGAGAATGATTCCAACACTTTACCAGAAACTGTTTTGTTTACTGTAGATTTGGGGTAGATATCCTTTATCAGGTTAACAAAGTTTATTCGTAATTTCAGTCTCCTGGTATTTCTTTCCTTTTTGTTGTAAATATGAGTGGGTGCTAGGTTGTACTATTTCACATAAAATTGTAAGTCCCTTGGCAACTATGTAGTTCCACTTAACTCCCACCTCTATTGTTTTCTCTATTTTTTTTCGTATATTACATCTTCATAATAAGAAATTAACGCAGTACAAAGTTAGAATTTTTAATTTAATGAGCCATATGTCTTTTAAGAAAGCAAGAGGGAGGAGTGCCTGGGTGGCTCAGTCAGTTACGTGGTTAAGCAACTGCCTTCAGCTCAGGTCTTGATCTCAGGGGTCCTGGGATCAAGCCCCGTATCGGGATCTCTGCTCAACGGAGAGCCTTCTTCTCCCTCTCCCTCTGCTGCTCCCCCTTCTTGTGCTCTCTACCTTGTGTACTCTCTCAAATAAATAAAATCTTTTTTTTTTTTTTTTTAAGATTTTATTTGTCAGAGCGAGCACACAAGCAGGGGGAACAGCAGGCAGAGGGAGAAGCAGACTCCCTGCTGAGCAGGGAGCCTGATGTGGGACTTGATCCCAGGACCCTGAGATCATGACCTGAGCCAAAGGCAGACACTTAACAGACAGAGCCACCCAGGTGTCCCTAAATAAAATTTAAAAAAAGAAAGAAAGCAAGAGGGAAAAAGCAGACTTTTACATTTACACCTTCTATTCATTTCTCCTTACAGATCTGGTGTCATTTCCCTCTGCCTTGAAGGACTTCCTTTAGCATTGCTTGTAGTGCAGGTCTGCAGAGATGAGTTGTTTTGGCTTCTCTTTACCTGAAAATTGTTTCATGTAATAAGAAGTCAGCCACTTTTTTTCACTGTATATAGTATGTCTTTTTTCCTCTCGCTGCTTTCAGGTTATTGTCTGTACCTTTAGTGTTTAGCACTTTGTATATGATATGCTCTGGTTGAGATTTTCTTTGTATTTATCTTGCTTAGGATTCACTGGACTTAGATTTGCGATTTCATGTTTTCTCCAAATTGTGGACGTTTTCAGCTGTTATTTTTGCACATACTTTTCTGTATAATTTATATAATTTTTGTGTAATTTTCTCCTTTTGGGACTTTGATTTCATATATGTTAAACTTTGATATTGTACCATAACTCACTGAGGCTCTCTGTTCATTAAGAAATTTTTTTTTTCAGATCTTCAGACTGGATACTTGCTTTTGATGTATCTTTAAATTGACCCTTTACAGGCATACCTCATTTTATTGCACTTTGCAGATACCGTGTTTTTTACAAATTGAAGGTTTGTGGCACCCCTGTGTTCAGCAAGTCTGTTGATATTTTCCAATGGTTTTACTCACTTTGTGTCTCTGTGTTATATTTTGGTAATTCTTGCAATATTTCAAACTTTTTCATTATTATTATGTTTGCTATGGTCACCTTTGATCAGTGGGTTTTGATGTTACTATTGCAGTTGTTTTGGGGTGCCACAAACTGCTCATATAAGATGGTGAACTTAATTGGTAAATGTTATGTGTGTTCTGACTGCTTCACGTACCAACTGTTCACCCCTGACTCCCCCTCTCCTCAGGCCTCCCTATTCACCAAGACACAAAAATATTGAAATTAAGCCAATTCTGACCCTACAGGCCTCTCAGTCAGTGTTCAAGTAAAAGGAGTTGCATGTCTCTTCCTTTAAATCAAAAGTTAGGAATGATTAAGCTGAGTTGGGAAGGCATGTTGAAACTGAATAGGCCGAAAGCTAGGTGAAATCTGCCAGCCAAATTGTGAATGCAAAAGAATGCAAAAGAAAGAAGGAAATTAAAAGTGCTATTCCAGTGAAGAATGATAAGCAAGCCAAACAGCCTTATTACTGATATGCAGGAAGTTTTAGTGGGATGAATAGAAGATCAGACCAGCCTCAACATTCCCTTAAGTCAAAGCCTAATCCAGAGCAAGTCCCTAACTCTCTTCAATTCCATGAAGGTCGAGAGAGGTGAGGAAGCTACAGGAGAAAAGTCTGAAGCTAGCAGAAGGTGGTTCACGAGGTTTGAGGGAGGAAGCCATCTCCATAACATAAAAGTGCAAGGTGAAGCAGCAAGTGCTGGTGGAGAAGCTGCAACAACTTTCCCAGAAGATCCAGCCAAGGTAATTCATGAAGGTGGCTACACTAAATGACAGATTTTCCATATAGACAAAATAACCTTCTGTTGGATGAAAATGCCATCTAGGACTTTCATAGCTAGACAGGAGAAGTCAGTGCCTGGTTCCAAAACTTCAGAGGACAGGCTGACTGTTGTTAGGTGTTAATGCAGCTGGTGACTTGGTTGAAACCAATGCTCACTGACCATTCTGAAAATTCTACGTCTCAAGAGTTATGCTAAATGCTGTGCCTTGTCTCTAGAAATCAACAACAAAGCTTGAATGACAGCACATCTTTTTACAACATGCTTTACTGAGTATTTTAAGCCCATTGTTGAGACCTACAGCTCAGGAAAAAATAAAAATTCCTTTGAATATATTACTACTCATTGACAATGGACCTGGTCACCCCAGAGCTCTAATGGAGATATACAATGAGATTAACGTTGTTTCCATGTCTTACGGTATCCATTCTTCAGCTCATGGATCAAGGAGTATTTTTGGCTTTTAAGTCTTTTTATTTAAGAAATACGTTTTGTAAGGCTATAGCTACTATAGATAATGATTCCTCTGATGGCTCTGGGCAGTCAGTTGAATACCTTCTGGAAAGGATTCTAGATGCTATGAAGAACATACGTGATTTTGTGGGAAGAGGTTGAAATATCAACATTAACAGGACTCTGGAAGAAGTTGATTCCAGCCCTCATGGATGACTTTGAGGGGTTTAAGGCATCAGTGGAGGAAGTAACTGCAGATGCGGGGGAAATAGCAAGAAAACTAGAATTAGTAGAGCCTGAAGATGTGACTAAATTGCTGCACTCTCATGATAAAACTTGCACAAATGAGGATTTGTTTCTTGTGATGAGCAAAGAAAGTGGTTTCTTGAGATGGCACTGCTGGTGAAAATGCTGTGAAGATTGTTGAAATGGCAACAGAGGTTTTACAATATTGTATAAATTTAGTTGATCAAGCAGTGGTAGAGTTTGAGAAAATTGACTCTAATTTGTTTGTTTGTTTTACAATATTTTATTTATTTGAGAGAACGGAGAACGCAAGCAGAGATGGGAGGTAGAGTGGCAGAGGGAGAAGGAGAAGCAGACTCCCTGCTGAGCAGGGAGCCTGATGCAGGGCTCCATCCCAAGACCCCAAGATCACAACCCAAGCCAAAGGCAGACACCTAACTGAGCCACCCAGGTGCCTCAACTGACTCTAATTTTGAAAGAGGTTCTGCTCTCAGTAAAATGCTGTCAAAGCCTAGCATGTTACAGAAAAGTTATACATGAAAGGAGGAGTCAGTTGATGTGGCAAATTTCATTGTCTTATTTTAAGAAATTGCCACAGCCACCCCAACCTTCAGCCTCCACCACCCTGAGCAGTCGGTGGCCATCAGCGTAGAGGCAAGATCCTTCATCAGCAAAATGATTATGACTGAAAGCTCAGGTAACGGTTAGCATTTTTTTAGCGATGAAGTATTTTTTAAGGTATGTACATTAGTTTTTTTTTTTTAGACACGATGCTGTCACATCTTAATAAACTATAATGTAAACAACTTTGAAACAAAATTATTATTTCTCACTTTATTACAATATTCACTTTCTTATGGTGGTCTGGAGCTGAACCCACAGTATCTTCAAGATATGCCTGTATTCTCTTACCTCTAATGTGCTGTCGAACCTGTCAAGTGAATTCTACATTTCAGACTTTGTATTTTGTGTTCTGCATGGTATCCTGTATGGTTCCTTTTTATACTTTGTGTTTATCTGACGAGTTACCTTTCTTCCTTTATTAAGTTCCTTAACACATTGATAGTAGCTGCCTTACAGCCCTTGTCAACTAATTCTAACATTTGGGTAATCGTGTGTTCAAAGTATATTGACTGCTTTTTTTGGACCATAGTCACATTTTCTTGTTTATTTTCATGTCTAGTAATTTTTTATTGTATACTGAATGTTGTAAATATGTTTTTGTGACCTATAATTCTGTTTTCTCTGAAAGAGTGTTGATTCTTTGTTGTTCTAGCGGGCAGTTAACTGGCTGGACTTAAATTCCAAGCTCTTTCTCCTGCATTGGGCAACACCTGATCTCTTGCTCAGTTATTTCAGACATTTTAGCTGTTGCTTTTCGTTGGGGCCTCTGGAGTCTCCTGTGTTGTGTGTTCAGAGCTCAGCTAAGGATTGTGGTGGAGTTTACATATATAAATATGTCTAGGATTTTCTTCCTTAACTTTCCAGTTGCTCTTTTAGCCCCAGCCTTCATCCTTTGATGCCACAAGCGGATGAGTGTGTTACTTCCCTCTTGAGTTTCATCTGCTCTACACAGTGCAGGGTGGTCTCTGCCCTCAGGCAAGCAGCCATAAAAAGGCAAATTTCACCTAGTATGGCTCCCGTTTCAAGGGTTGCCTTCTCTTTTCTGTCTTTTGGTTGCTATCCAGTGCTTCTCTAATTTTTTTTAATTTCTTTTTTTCAAGTTTTTATTTGAATTCCAGTTAGTTAACATGCAGTGTAAAATTAGTTTCAGGTGTACAGTACAGTGATTCAGCGCTTCCAAACGTCACCTGGTGCTCATCACAAGTTGCCCTCCTTCATCCCCATCACCTATTTCACCTATCTAGTGCTTTTCAGTAGTGGTTTTTACATTTTGGCCAGGGATTATAATCATTATTTGTGGGAAGGTTAGTCCAGTATAAACTGTTTCACCTTTCTGTGTGTAAGTCTTTCATGCTTTAATTTTTTTTTTTAAGACATTTTTTTAGAGCAGCTTTAGGTTTAGAATAAAGTTGAGAGGAAGGGGTAGATATTTCCCATATGCCTTCTGCCCCCACACATAAATAGCTCCCCCATTATGAGTATAATTTCTCCTGCAGCACCTCTGAGAAAGCATAATTTTTCCTCACTGTGACCCCTCGGGTCCTGTTGGTTGAGATTTGGTCACTTGCACCAGGAAGAGGAATAGAACAGCCATGGCTAGCTTGAATGAATAAAGAATAGGTAGTCTAGCAGAGAATCATCAGTTGAGCTCAGTTGGGGGTCTAATGGAGTGTAACATTGTGGGTGGGGGTGGGATAAGGAATAAGCAGTACTGGGGCTTCTGGGTGGCTCAGTTGGTTAAGCTGCTGCCTTTGGCTCAGGTCATGATCCCGGGTCTTGGGATCAAGTCCAGCATCTGGCTCCCTGCTTAGCAGGTAGTCTGCTTCTCATTCCTCCTCCCCTCTTGCTATCTCTCTCTCTCAAATAAATAAATAAAATCTTAAAAAAAATAAATAAACAGTACCTGCTGCAGGTGCTATCTCTGTGTCTTGGCCTTCCCACCTGGAAAGTTAATATCCTGATAGATTTCTAAGAGGAGGAATGACACTTTTATAGTATTTCCACAGAGCTTGATGTTGGATCTTAGTAATATTTTGTTCATGTACTAGGCATTAACTGAACACCTATTCTGTGCAAGGTTTGGGGAAATACCTGTTACGTGCCCATGCTCAGCATTGGAGAAATAGCTAAATAAGACATGGGTTTTGCCCTCAGCTATGGCTGACTTAAAGTCCAGTGGAATAGGGTGGCTAAAGTAATAAGGGGGAGGATAGAGTTATTCTGTAATAATCTGATTTTAGGAAATTTATTTTTCCACAGGAAATGTGGGACATTTGGATTTGGGATATGAATTCATTTGAAAAACCACTTTGGGGTAAGTTGATAGCTGGGAGTGAATGACTTCAGGGTTACACTTCTCTTTTCCTTGGGGCTTGCTCTTACAGCTATGGAGGTATCACACTTAATGCTGATGGGACTTTATGCCTCATATATACATAAGTGAATGGCTTATACTAAAATGCAAATTCAGTTATTTGAGAAATGTAACCGTCAAGCATAGTCCCAGTACTAATTAATTAGTGCATTCATATCTCCTTAGGGAGGTCAATTTGAAGACTAGATGAATATCAAGTTTAGGAATAAAAAGGTTCTTATTATATGGGGTTTAACCTGCTTGAGCTCACCCAATAATCCTGTCATGTGGGCTGGAAATCACTCATAGAATTATTGTTGAAGATTCAGAGTTAAAGGTTACCTCTGAGCTCCTTTTTGCAGTACCCTGCATGGCCATTTGAATAATCATTGCATCAGTACAAATATAAAAGTTCCTGATTTTTTGTTTCATCTAAGAAAGTACCTCTAGAAATACTATTTAATATTTACTGAGTGTGTGCTATGATATATAAGTGATGTGAATTACCTCATTTAATTTAGCAAAATGGGACTATAAGGTGGGTATGTTTTTCTCAAAGGAATGAAGAGCCCCTGGGTTATGCAAATAAAAAGTAACATTGCTAGGATTGTTTAACTAGTGAGTGTTGGAATTGGAATTTGAACCCAGATTTGAATTTCAGCATTGGGCCTAATAGATACTCTCTTCTCTTTCAATATGCTGATTGTGTTGGGGGTTCCCAAGGCCACCCCAGGTTTAGTGATTGGCTAGGAGGACTCACAGTATTCAGCAAATAGTCATAATAACAGCTAAGACTTCTTACAGTGAAAGGATACAAAGCAGTATTGGCAAAGGGAAAAGTGCATGGGGTGAAGTCTGGAGAAAACCAGGCACAAGCTTCCAAGAACCTCTCCCAATGGAGTCATACATGATGTGCTCTAGCAATGAATTGTGACAACACATGTGAAGTGTTACCAGCTGGGGAAACTCATTAGACTCAGTGCCAGTGTTTTTACTGGGCCTGGTCATGGTGGCACCCTCTGCCTAGCATGTACCAAAATTTCAGTCTCCCAGAAGGAAATCAGGTGTTTGGCACAAACCGTATTGTTTGTACAAATAGGTTAGGCACAGTTAGGCACACTTATCATTTAAGATAAGTTTTATATCAGTGTAGGAAATTGCTTATCGTTTAAGTTGCCAGATGCTAGTCAAGGGCCCACCTTGCAACCATGTCTTTCTAGGGGTAGTAATCTTGTGCCTGCTGTGTTAACTTTTATCCTGTACATTGGTTTATTCATTTAAGCAGATCGTGACTATGATCGTTTAGCATTTAGAAGTAGGTATTACGGCAAACCAATTGTTTTAATGGTGTTTATTTTGGGGGGTGTCCCATGACTGCCCATTAGTTTTGATTTGCTGGACTCCCCCAACTTAACATAATGTTGTACTCACGGCTAGGGTTTATTACAGCAAAGGATGCGGTACAGAAACAGCAGGAGAAAGCTACACACAGGTGAACGCTAGGAACATAAGACACAAATGTTCATGTCTTTCCTCTGTGAGGATCACATGGACATGATTTTCTGTGGCCAGCCCTGGTGACTAAATACCGACCAGATACCAGGTGCACATCATAAATCTTGATGCTTACTTTAAACAATGCTGACAGCCTGATAACGTCCTGACCCATTGCCTCTAACATCCTTACCCAGTGACTGTGAACATTCCACAAATTCAGTTCTCAGAGTTTGGCCAGGGGTCATTGCCATGGCTCCAGGCATCCCCCAGAGATTAGCAAGGCCTGAATAAAACAGACCTGCTGTGTTAACCCTTTCCTTATAGCATCCTATTGTGTTGTTGAATATAACATTTAATGCTGAGACATTCTTTAGAATATGATATTTTAAACTTAGAAAAAATAATAATAAATATAGTTGCTAAATTTCACTTCTTTTAGATTCTTTTCTTTTCGGAATTTATATAATGGTGACCTCTGGATTTACCATTTTTGTGTGCAACTATGTGTGTTATATATGTTAAAGAATAGTGCAGAAATATGAACTTTAAACAGTTAAATTAAGATATTACAGAGTTAACCTTCATTTTATGAAGGTCTTCATGTGAACACGGTGGGATTTCTCTTGTATGGAATTTGCAGGTGCACAGAAATAACCAGTTTTGCAGAAAAAGAATAACCCATAGTTTAAAAATTAGCTGATCCTAAGATTTGAAACCAGTCTTTATTACTTTATTTATTGCTGTTTGAAACCTGCATTGTGTTGTGCAAAAAAGGCAAAGTAGATGGGGAAAGTTCCATGCCTGAAAACGAGAAGTTCTGAGTTAATGAAGTTAGGTATGTTTCTTTATTGCAGAACTTCACAGAATCTTTAGGGCAGTAATATGCAGTATGAACCTCCCAGGGCATATAAAGTCTATAACATTTCCCTAACTTACTTAACCATGCAATTTCTTCAGTAAGAACCCACAGGTATGGGTCCTGCAGTTACAGTGTTCTTTAGAACAAAGTAGAAGGACAGAGGCGTCTGGGTGGCTCAGGTAGTTAAGTGATTGTGTTCAGCTCAGGTCATGATCCCAGGGTTCTCGGATCCAGCTCTGAACCCTGCATAGAGCTCCCAGCTCTGCGGGGAGCCTGCTTTTCCCTCTCTCTGCTGCCACTGCCCCTGCTTGTGCTCTTGCTGTGTCAAATAAATGAATAAAATCTTTTAAAAAGAAAGAGAAGAAAACCTTGTTGCAGAAAAGTTTAGTATCTTATTCTGCCTTCTGATAAAAACTCTTTAGAAACTTCCCTATCTGTTTGTCTTTTTCCTGCCAGGTTTCCTGAGTTGATGTTTCTCTTTTGTAATGTGAACGGTACGGCTTTTAGATTGGTGTTTAACTGTGAGATAAGGGCTTCCATGGTGTGAATCATTGCCTCAGGCTTGTACCGTCTGTGGTACCTGACCTGGTAATCAGGAATGTAGGTGGCCAAGACTTGGTAAATATCCAGATAGCATGGAATGAATTGTGACTCTAAAATACTGAAACTTTTTTTTTTTTAAGGAACAGCAGTATAGTAGACATAAAAGTTAGGTGCTGTACATTAATTTTAAGAATGATGTCATTTTGTAAGACATTTTCAGAATTTTTTTTAAAGCATTTTAAAAATATATTTATTTTAGAGAGAGGCACACACACATAAGTCAGGGGAGGGAAAGGGACAAGCCGACTCCCTGGTGAGAGCAGAGCCCCACGAGGCGCTCAGTCTCACGACCCTGAGATAATGACCTGAGCTGAAACCAAGAGGCGGATGCTTAACCCACTGAGCTACCCAGGTGCCCCTGGAATTTTTCTTTTAAATGGCTCTTGAACTCATCACTAGCTTCTTTTCTGTGACTTGTATCATTTTTTAAATTAATTTAATCCTAATAGTAGAATTGTTCCACCATAGACATGTAAATTTTTAACTACTAGATTTCTTTTTTCAGTAGGTGGAATATCATTTTTAGTAATTATGGTTGCTATACCTAAGGAAGGCCAGTTGGTCAGAAGTAGCCACGGCCCTCCTCAAGAAGTAGTGCAAGGCCAGAAGACTTCTTTAGTGTATATGAAGAATTATTATAAAGCTGTAAGTAAGACAGCAGTGTGGTGTAAGGCTAGACGGGCCAGTGGAACAGAACACAGAACCCTGGTTTATGACAAAGTTTGCATTGGACGCACACCTTTAGTAAGAGATTGAACTTTACACACATTGTGGCAGGACAGTTGGTTATCCATATGGGAGAAAGCGATGTTGAATCTCTACTTAAATCTGAAAGGTAAAACTTAAAAATTTTTAGACATTAGAACATTATTTTTAATCATCCTCTAGATAGAGAAGAATTTCTTAAGACATAGAAAATGTAAACCAGAAAAGACACCTCTTATTAAGAAGACAAGCTATAAACTGGGAAAAGATTCTTGCTTTGCATGTAGCCGACACAAGATTAGAATCCAGACTGCACAAAGATCTTTTACAAGCTAGTAGGAAAAAGACAGAACAACCCACTGAATAGAATAGTGGACTAGACTTCATAGGCACATTAGAGAAGAGGAAATGGAATGACCAGTAATGTCAGACAGTGGGGAAATGCAAATTAAAACTACATTAAGATACCAGCTACACACTCACCAGATTTTCAAAAAATAAGAAAGTCTGACATCAATAAGTGTTGCCAAGGATAGAACACATCCGGGTGAGCTCTCATTTTGTTTATTGTTTTGCTTCAGCCACCTGGGAAAACAAATGGGTCATGTTTAGTCATATGAAAAATATGCATTCCCTATGACCTAATACCCTTATGTGTGTACTCTAGATCAGGGGCTGGCATGACAACTCATGAGTTAAAAAAGGTTTCTAGCATTTTTAAATTGTGAAAAAAATTTTGTAATTTGTAATATGGAAATTACATGAAATTCAAATTTCAGTGTCCATAAATAAAGTTCTGTTGGAATACTGTCACACTTACTTGTTTATATATCATTTATGGCTGCTTTTGTGGTATAGTACCAGAGTTGAATGCTTACACTGCACTTCTTGTGTCTTGCAAAGCCTAAAATATTTACCATCTTGCCCTTTGCAGAAGTTTACCACCTCTGCCCCCCTTACTCCTGCACGTGTGTGCCAGAAAATGTGTAGGAATGTTCATAACGGTACTGTTTGTAACGATAGAAACCTAGGAAGAACCACATGTCCATTAAGTGTAAAATGGATAAACTGTGGTGTGCTAAGACAGTGGAATACTATTTAGTAGTGAAAACAAATTGATGGTAACTGCGTGCAACATATGGATGGGTCTCAGGAACTTGGTATTAAAAAAAAAAAAGGCAAGACAGATTTTTCCATTTATAAGCAGTTCAGAAACAGACAAATATAAAGAAGGCATTGCTAAGGATACCAGTTGGGTAAAACTGTCAGGCAAAGAGGGAATGGTAAGTTTGGAATAGAAGTTGCCTTTGAGGGTGTTATACTTAACTAATGAATCATTGAACACTACATCAAAAACTAATTACGTACTATACAGTGGCTAACTGAACATAATACAAAAAAATAATGAAAATTAAAAAAAAAAGAAGTTGCCTTTGAGGAGCTGGGAAAGAGATGGTATTGGAGAGGGAGCTTTAGAGATTATGTTCTTATTCTTAAACTGGGTGGTGGATACATGATATATGTATGTTGTATTGTGATCCTTTATTTCAGTGATGTTCCTTCTACGTACTTTTGATAGTTGATATATTTTTGTGATTTGGAGTATTAAAAGGTATCTTTTCAAATAGTGTAGTTTGCCTCATGATGTACAATGTTTATAACTAGTAGAAGGGAACCTCATCAGTAGACCAGAACCTATTTGATTTCACCTATAGGTCTCCTCCTCTTTCCTCCCCTCCCCCCCATATCCCAGGTGTTCTGGTTGTGTCAGGAACCAATTTCAAACTCTTCTAAGCAGAAAAGGGATTAGTAAAAGGACTGCTGCTCTTTGCAGAAGGTAAGGAAGAGTCAGGGACTTGGTCACCATCAGGACCCTCTGCCTCTTGTTCTGTATGCCTCTGCTTGGACTCATTCTCTTGGACTGCAGGTGGGCTTTCTCCATGTGTTGGGCAGTGTGGCTGACTGCAGAGCTACATGCATAGCCTCCAGTTCTGTGACTTGAGAAACCAAGGGGTGAGGTCCTGTGGTTGGCCTGCCTAGGTCACTTGACTATCTTCTGGCCAGGGGGCTGGGTCTGTTACCAGGAGAAACCTTTGGGGGAGGGCAAGGAGAGCGAGGGTCAGCATCATGAACCAGGAAGCCCCCTTGGTTTGTATCTATTTTATGTCTGTTCTTTACATGTACGTCAATATGTGGCATTTGACATAGCTTTGTAAATATCAAGGCTAGTTTGAAATGACCCATAAGACATTTGATGTTGCCTAGAACGTGATATTCAGTAGTTGGGATGTAAGAAGGGTTAGAAATGTCTGTTGAACATATTACTTAAAAGAAAAATTGAAATACACCACCACCACAAATACCTCTTTTGCTACCCCTTTATAGTCACACCAGTTCCTTTCTTTTCTCCTTGATAAGAACATTCATTTAAGACATTAAAATGTTTGAGTCAAACTAGACATTACAAAGTTGCTTTGAGACATATCTGCTGTATTCCGGATGACTGGGAGGACACTTAACTAATTGGTAGTAGTGTTTAAATGGGATGAGGGTTTATAGGTGGTTTTCTTTTACTTTTTTGTTTGCCAAGTTCTTTGCATTGAGCATATACCACTTTATAACTAGGAGAAATATTAATTTTTTAAAGATATTGCTAGAAGTTAAGTCAGTTTATCACCTTGGAAACTGATATTTTATTCAAGATACTGGTAAATTTTCTGAGAGTCTTTACTATGAGTACCCCAGATGATAAACATGTTTCCCCGACCTCTAAAGTTGGAGTAACACCTGGGAAACAATTAGAGAAAAAGAATATCCAAATTTATGTGGAATGTGGAAATCATTTTGTGTAGAATTTTTAGACTAGTTCTTAGCTAATTTTTGTTAAATACTCAGAATGAGAGTATGCTGATACCTAAAAATTGGTTCATGTTTTTGGCTGGTGAATGAGTCTTCTCAGTGCCAAATTTTAGTAAGTAATCACTTGACAACTCAAAGACAGTGGGAGAAATGTTGGCCTTAAACACTTCACTGGAAGTGGAAACTATAAAATTAAAAACTATACAGGACTAAAGCCATACTTACGTCAGCTAGTAGGTAATAGGCCAGAATAGCTGTGACTTTGTTTTGACAACTTTGGCTTTAGTTATTATCTTTTCACAGATTTACCTTTGTTACTGGTATAAGGTAAGATCTAAATTTATTTTTTACCATATGGAAAGCCATTTGTCCCTCTATCAGTTTTCTACTCTGATTTGTAGTAGCACCTGTCCAGTTTTCTGTACATGTATGGGTTTGTTTTAGAGAACCACATGGTTTTAGATTCTTCTGCTTTATTATAAATCCAGTCCCGAAAAGCTTCCTTGTGTTTTGATTAGAATTGTATTAAATTTATAGATTAATTTTGGAAAAAGGCTATTTTTTTTCCTAGCCATTAGTTGGTTGTTCTCTTATGTCCCTCAATAAAGCTCCACAGCTTTTTCTATGTCTTGCACATATTTTGTTAAAGTTTTAATTTTTTTTTAAGATTTGTTTATTGGAGAGAGAGAGAGCGAGAGAGCACAAGCAGGGTGAGGGACAGAGGGAGAAGGAGAAGCAGGCTCCCTGCCGAGCAGGGAACCTGATGCCAGACTCGATCCCAGGACCCTGGGTTCATGACCCAAGCTGAAGGCAGACACTTAACCAATTGAGCCACCCAGGCACCCCTATTTTTTTTTAAAGTTTATCCCCAGATACCTTAGGGATTTTATAGCTATTTTGAATGTGATTTGTTTTCTTTTATATATTCCGAGTAGTTATTACTAGACAGGAGCATGATTGTTATATGTTCATCTTATATTTAGCAACCTTTTTTTTTTTTTAAGATTTTATTTATTTATTAGGGAGAGCACCGAGGGAGTGTGAGAGGGAGAAGCAGACTCCCCACTAAGCAGAGAGCCCGACGCCAGGCTTGATCCTAGGACCCTAAGATCATGACCTGAGCCAAAGGCAGGCAGACAGCCAACTGAGCCACACAGGCGGCTCCTTGCATTCAGCAACCTTGATGAAGTCATGAATTAGCTCTAATGGTTTATCTGTTGATTTCTTTTAGAGTTTCTGTATAGAAATCATGCTGTCTGCAGATAATTTTGTCTTTTTCTCCTCCTCATCCTTATTCCTTTTCTTGTCTTATTGCTTAGACTTTATCATGATGTCAAATGAAGTAAGGATGCATAAGTCATCTTACGTTACAGAAATGCATGACAAGTCAACAGCCCTATCATTAAGTATGTTTACTGTAGATTAAAGAATTTTCTTTCTAAGCCTTTTTTGTTGTTGAAATCCTATATTGATGAATAATGAATTACCTCCAAAGTTAATGGCTTCAAACAATAGACATTTATTGTCTTGTTTTTTCTTTGGGCCAGGAGTGCATGAGTAGCTTAGCAGGGTGGTGTTGATTCAGGATCTTTCAGGATATTGCATTCAAAATGTCAGCAGGAGCTGCAGCCATCTGAAGGGTTGATTGGGACTGCTTTCAAAGGGGTTCATTCACTTCCATGCCTGGCATGATAGTACTGCTTCTTGGTAGGAGGCTTCAGTTTCTTACCATGTGGACCTTTTTATAAGGATGCTTAAGTATCCTTCTGACATTGGTGCTGGCTTTCCCCAGAGTGTGAGCTGAGAGAGAGCTAGGAGGACGTGTGTTTTATGACTAGCCTTGAAATCGTGCGCCATCACTTCTACCGTATTCTGTTGATTAGAAGCAAGACACCAAGTCCAGCCCCATGCTAGGAGGGAAATGACACTCCACAAAAATTGTTTTGCATATTGATTTTTTAAAAGTCTGCTGCCCCAGTGACGTTGCATAGGAGCTAGGGCTTCTATCCATATGTCTTTACCTTAGACCCCTCCTTTGTTTTATTTTTTTATTTTTTATTTATTTATTTTTTTAAGATTTTATTTATTTATTTGACAGAGATAGAGACAGCTAGTGAGAGAGGGAACACAAGCAGGGGGAGTGGGAGAGGAAGAAGCAGGCTCATAGCAGAGGAGCCTGATGTGGGGCTCGATCCCACAACGCCGGGATCACGCCCTGAGCCGAAGGCAGACGCTCAACCGCTGTGCCACCCAGGCGCCCCTAGACCCCTCCTTTGGGCCCCAAACTTTTGTATCCTTAGCTGTGGTTAATATCTCTTCTTGAAGTTATCAGGGTTACCTGATACTTAACATGTCCAAAGTCAAACTTAATAGAAGTTTCTTCCTGTCTTGCTTCTTCTTTCCAAAAATTTGTCCTGTTTTATTGGTCCCTGTTTCTATGTCTGGCACCACTCTGCATCCAGTGGTATAAGCCAGGATTTCCTCCTCTTTCCCCCCATCTAATTTGTCCCTAAATCCTGTTGAGTTTGTCCCTGAATACCTCTTGAATCTGCCCACTCTTACCACCTCCAGTTTTATCTCACATCACAGTTTCCTCTTCTTTTGTTTTTGATCCCTTGACCTTTCAGTGTTGGGCTCCTTCCTGCTACAGAGCCCTTGCTACTCACTGCCCCCAATGCTTATTTTCCCCTCAAATCATGTCTTCCTCAGGGAAGCCTTTCTGACAAAGTCCGATCTTTGTAATACAGATGTTTATATTGCTGTGTACCTCCCTTCAAAAGTTATCACCAGTGAAATTTTATGTATATGTGGCTGTTTGACTAATCCCTGCTTTCCTGGAGCCAACTCTAAATTTCATAAGGGCACAAGGGGTGTGCATTCTGTTCATTTTTCTATTCCGTGCATTTGACACATTCTCTGTATTTACTGAGTTTGTGTGCATTGAACGAATTAATAAGTGAATGAATATGTTTGATTATGGTTCTGATTGGGAAATAGAGTAAACAGAATATATAACTGGTAAATAAAATAATTTAGCCTCTCCTTACTATGTTAGAGGATGATTATCATATTTTTAAGTCTTTTAGTTTTTCTGGCAGAAGTTCCAGCTACATATTAAGTCTTGAGTAGATCTATTGAAACGTCCCGTCTCTCCTACCTCTGTTGGGTCATACGATGCAGGTAGTGATCCTAGGAGCCAAGGGTACTGTGTTCTTGTGAGAGGAAAGATAAGCACTGTAATGTACCCAGAAGTCGAAAGCTTTAGGTCCAAGGGAATGAAGCTTCCATTTTCTCCTAAAGGTAATGACTGTCAAGGTGTCTTCTTAGGCTTGAAATTTCTGGAGAGCCTTGGTTAGAAGTATGAGGGGTAGGAGAAAATAATTATTTAGCCCTAGAAAATAATGATCAGTTTTCAGAGGAATTTGGCAGTATGACATGTAGCTACGGTAGGATCAGAAATTTACTGATACAATTGATCACTGTACATTCACATAAATTCTGGTTTTATAACTTTTAAAATAAATTAGGCAGTCAAATGCATTTCAAATGGAAGGCTTTAATCTATTGTGACTTCCAAGATAAATTCTGGTATATGTCATTTGAGGAAATGTACACCATTTGTCTCCTCCTAAAATCGACATTGTTTCATTGAAGTATTCCCCCATATTTATCTATTTTTAAGGGGATTGAAGTTGAATTCACAGAAACTCACCCTTATAAGTTTGGACAAATGGACATAGTTGTCTGACCACCACCACAGGCAAGATATGGAATGTTTTCATGATCACAAGTTCCTTCACTCCACTTTTGGGCAGTTCTCTCCTTCCTCCGCAGCCCCTGGCAACCACTGATTGATTTCTATACCCATAGTTTTGCCTTTGCCAGATTGCCCTTTAAATGAAATCATGCAGGATACGGTATCTAACATTTTTGTGACTACTTTCACTTAGCATAATGCTTTTGAGATTCATCCATATCATTGCATATATATCAAGAGTTCTTTTTTGTTGCTGGGTTAGTATTTCACTGTTTAGCGTACTACAGTTTGTTTATCCATTCACCAGGTGATGGACATTTGGATTATTTCCAAATTTTAATGGTTACAATTAAGCGTCTATAAAGATTTGTGTATAGGTCTTTATGTAGACATATGTTTTCCTTTCTCTTAAGTAAATAGCTAGGAATGGAATCGCAGATTTTTGTAGGAAGAAACTGCCAAACTTGTTTTCCAGAGAGGCTGTACCATTTTGCATTTCCACTGGCACCATATTACAGTTTCAGCTGCAGCAGATCCTAGCTAGCACTTGGCGTTTTTCTTTTTCCCTTTAGCCATATAGATTGGCACCTAGTGGTGTTTCATTGTGGTCTCAAATAGCAGTTCCCTAAAAGCTAATGATGTTGAACATCTTTCCATGTGCTTGTTTGTCATCTGTATCGCTTTTTTGGTGACAAGATCATTCAGACCTTTTGCCTCTTTTATTGGATTGGGTTTTTTTAATTGTATTTTGAGAGTTCTTTACCTTTTCTGGATACAAGTCATTTATCAGCTAAGTAATTTGTAAGTATTTGCTCCCAATTTGTGACTTGTTTTTTATTTTCTTTTGAAGAAGATTATAATTGTGAAATCATTTTAATCAGTCTTACGATTTGTTGAGAAAACTTTGCCTAACCCAAGGTCCCAAAGACTTTATGCCTCCCCTTTATCCTCCTTTCTGCCTACACCTCCTGCTTCCTCCATACTCCTTCTCCCAAACACATACATTACCCACGGCATTTCACCTTCAATTTTTGAGTCTAATTGTGCTGCCTTGAAAAATTAAATAGGAATGAATACAAAGTAATAGAGATTTGCACTGAAGTAATCTGGGTTGTAAGCTTTAAAAAAAATAGATTTTCGAGAACATAAAGTTACTTTTGAATTTCAGATACTGTACTGGCAGTCAGATTGTTTGCTTTGCCAGTGACTGAAAGAGGTAGCTTGTCATGTAAAGTAGCTCAAAATATAAATTTATATCTGTCTAGCTTTTCTGGCAAGAACTATTGTTTCATGAGGCTGTGCACTATAATGTTTTTCGTTCTCCCCTCACCGTGGTTACCATACTCATCAGTAGTCCTCACTGCATGTGACACAATATCAAATATTGAGTAAGTACAATTTTGAGGCAGGAATACGGCAGTAACATACATCCCTGTTCACTGTTCAGTCAGGAAATATTGGTTTGATGAAAGGAGGAATATAGGCAAGAGAGCAAAAGTCCCAGAGAGAACAGAGCACAGATAATACATTATAAGTATCACTTAAAATTTTTTGGGGGTGCTTTTCAGGTTGCTGTCTAGCAGCCTCGTGAAGTAGGCAAGACTTATTATATCTTTTTCGTAGATAAACTCGCTGGCCTGGCCTGAATTGTCCAGGTAAATACCTCTGCCGCCCACCATGGAACGTAAAGGCGCCCTTTGAGAAGCTGCTGTGTTGCTCATCAGCCCAGTCCTTCAGACCCTCTGCTCATTTGGCTTTCATTGTGAGGCACGTGTGCAAAGTGTGTGTTTCCTCTATCTGCTTCATCTGAATGCACTTGGCTTATCTCCCTCCTGGTCAGCAGTGACATAGGCCTTTGAGCTTCCTTGACTGCTGTTCATCAGAATGACTCCCAACCTCTCTGAGGTCCCTCCGTGTGCTCCAGAGCTCCCCAAGATGAGCTCCTTATGTAGCAGGAATGTTACTAGTCAGACTATCCCAAATGACTTTCCAAATTTGGTGACAGTTTCTCTAGTTATTTTCTCATGATATTTTAACAGATTGAGGGGCAGGGGTGGGGGAGTAGGAACTAAAGATCAGGGAAGTCTGTAAAAATACTTCAGAGCCAGGATTAGGTCTCAGATCTTATCTTTTCTTCTCCATTATACTTTCTTTCCCTGAGTGCTGGTGACCATTCAGTGTTTTTAGATGGGATTCAATGGGAGAGAGATAAGAATTAGCCCAATAAACAGCTGTAGTACAAAACTAGGAGAACTATTGCTCCTTGGGACCTGGGAACTGAATCTGAGTGGTCGAAATGGACTGAGAATCGCTGGTTTCTTAAACTCCTGTGGCAACTAACAGCTTAGCATTTTTAATAAAACAGTCGAATAGAAGGGAGTTAAGCCCTGTGTGTTTGATGGGTATGAGATAGTAGCACACTATTGTTTTAATTTGCATTTTCCTAATTACACTTAATTGAGTGCTTTTCCACATTTATTGGCTATTCAGGTTTGCTTTTTGCAAAGTGCTTGTTTATATACTTTACCCATTTTTCTATTGGATTGTCGTATGTTTATTTGTAGGAGCTATTTGTACATTCTTGATACTATTTTTATGTATTTTACAAGTATTTTTTAAGCCTGATTTTTCAATTTATTCTGAATAGTAAAATTTCATGTGCATGTTAAATAATCTTATAGTTCATTTTTAAGGTTCTGATATTTTTAAGTTAATCTTTTATTCTTTTTGTCTCTATAGGTTATGAACGTGATTTCTGATGAAACTGGATTGGAATAATTTTCATGATCTTTGTATATTTATATATATATATTTTAAAATTTTGCGTTCGACTTAAGTGCCATGAGAAAATTTGCATATTGCAAGGTGGTCCTAGCCACCTCCTTGATTTGGGTACTCTTGGATATGTTCCTGCTGCTTTACTTCAGTGAATGCAACAAATGTGATGAAAAAAAGGAGCGAGGACTTCCTGCTGGGGATGGTGAGTGATACTTTATAATACATCTTTTTTAATAAGTATATTACTAGTTTGCTCACTAATTTGGATATTATAAAATTTTAATTTTTTTAGATTAATAGTAATCCCTGGCATCCTAAATAATGACAATCATATAACTAACAGTTTTCCAGTGGGTTCTTCCAATGGTTAAAATATTAAAGTATCATGTATAGAATTGCTAAATTCATTATTTGTGTTCAGTGTTACACGTGGTTAATTTTCTGCAAGTTGTGTTACCAAGTAACGTGGGGAAACTAATATCAACTGTTATTAAACTAATAATAACTAATAGTTGGAACCAACAGAATTGTATGGCATTAGTGTAATGCCAGCAATGCTGTGTTAAAATTATAATATCTGGTATCAAAAGATGTTTTTTTCTTGCCTTCCCATCTCAGTTTTGAGGGAAATCATTCTAGATAGATGTTATCTGGCGAGTTCTTTTTGTTAATGCTGTAGATAGCTCCAGTTAGCACTTTGAGGAAGGGCTTTTGTAAAGATGAGGCCATATAATAGAGGCTGCAGTAAGATTGCAGTATTTGGTATGGAAAAGAAAGGAAACACAAATATGAAGGACCTGGGTTGGAAGTACTAACATTTTTGTCAGTGGATGCCTGGAAAATTCAGTTTTGAACTCCTTGTGTTCAAACCAACAAACAAATGTTGCCTTTTTTTTTTTTTTTAATTATTTTTATTTTTTTAAACATTCATTTGAGAGAGAGCAGGCGCGGGCACAGGCTGAGGTGGTGGCTTGGGGGGGGCAGAGGGAGAGGGGAAGCTGACTGCACATGCGCAGGCTGGGGGGGGAGGGCAAAGGGGGAGAAGGAGAGGGGGAAGCAGACTCCCCCCTGAGTGCAGAGCCTGTCTCTGGGCTGGATCTCATGACCTTGAGGTCATGGCTTGAGCGGATATCGAGAGTCCAACACTTAATCAACTGAGTCACCCAGGCGCCCCTCCTTTTTTTTTTTTTTTTTTTTAACATAATCAAAATGACTTTGCATTATGAGTCAATAATTCAGGTGTTCTGAGCTCTGAACTCTCTATGATTAATTATAGAAAATCTGGCTGTATAGTGATTCTATTTTTAGGAATTATATGTGAATGATTTGTTTTAATGTAAGCTTTGAGTATATGATCATATTTAAATTTTTCATATTTTTATAATGAGAGGACCTGGTTGCCTGAAGTTTATAATCTAAAAATATTTGTTTATATTGGTTAACCGTGCCTAGTTACTGTAATTTTTGTAGATGAGATTACTTAACCAGTCCTATTTATTTCTTCTTGGGAAATTTGCCTAAAATTAGGCTCATTGGCTAGTACTGGGCTATAGTAATACCTAGGCTAACCCCTGACTTCTTAATTTTCACTTTCCCCTTAAGTTTTAATAAAATATACTTTAATTCAAAGTCAGCCTATTAATTTGCTGACTTTCCTGCTTTACTCTATGGCTCTTCTGTTTAGTAACCTTGTTGGGTGAAAAATGCTGCCTCCTTAACTGTTGTTAGAACTATAACTCTTGTCTGCAGTTTACTCAAAGTGTGGGTATTACCATCCACCAGTAACTCAGATACTCTTTTCCCAAATAGAACAGATTAGTTTTCCCCTCCACTTTAATTCATTGTCATTGATAGTGGGAGTTCTATTTTAAACGCAAAGACACGAAAAAGTAAGAAAGTAAGAAAGAATTAGTATGTGAAGATCTACTTGGTGAATGTTATTTTCTTTTTTTAAGATTTATTTATCTGTTTAAGAGAGCGAGAATGTGAGCAGCAGGAGGGGCAGAGGGAGAGAATCAGACTCCCTGCTGAGCGCAGATTCTAACACAGGGCTCCATCCCACAACCCCAAGATCACGACCCAAGTGGAAATCGAGAGTCAGATACTCAACCGACTGAGCCACCCACATGCCTCATTGGTGAATGTTTTTAAAACTCCGATATACGCTAGGCAGTGTGTTAGGAGCTAATGATCCACAGCTCAACAACAACAAAAAATAAGACAAAATTCCTCCCTTCAGGGAACTTATAGTCCAATAGGAGAGGAAGAATAATAGTAAAATACTAATAGGATAAACAGCATTCTAGAGATGTGCATAAGAGCAGAACGGAAGGAGCATGTGTCTGAGAGGGCTCAGTAAGGAAATAGTGCTCATGTTGACCAGTGTCAGGGTGAGCAGGTGTTTGTTAGGTTGGATGAATAAGCAAGGGAAAGAAGCATGTGCAAGACAAGCAAGTGAGAGAACAGAATTGATGGATAGAGAACGTGAGGAAGGAGCACAGAGGAAGCTTGGGAGGTTAGCAGAGGCCATATCACAGAAGGCCTTTTATGGCATGCTGAGGGTTTTGGATTTCTTTGTAGGTAGTAGCATGCCATTGAAGGCTTTTAAACAAGGGAGTAAGTAACCTGATGGGATCCAGACTTTCAGGAGAAAGCTTTTTGTGGTCATGTGGCTAATGTACTAGAAGAGACGAGCTGCAAGGATGTTGTGACAGTTTAGAGGAGTTCTTGGGGCCTATACTAAAGTGATACTGAAATAGAAAGGAAAATATATGTGAGAAGTATGTCAGTGGTGGAATTTATATAACATGGGGAACCGCTGAATGTGGGTAGTAATAAAAGCAGAGTTTGAGATATCTTTCAGGTTTCCCTGTTTGATGAATTGGCAGGAGGGTAGGCCCCCAGAGGTGGGGCAGCTTTGATGGAAAGTGGCAGGATGAGCTCGGTTGGAAGTATTTGACTACAGAAGACAGTTGTTCAAGGTGCAGAACATAGGTAGTAGTGTAAGCCTTGTCTGTGCAGAAGACTGTGCCAGGAGCACGTGTAGACTTAGACAAGACAGACCCAGTGTTGGAGAGCTTCCTGGAGGTCAGTAAAGGAAGAGAGGCTTCTCAGGAAGTCAGAGGTGGAAGGGGCTGCCAGGGGGAGGGCGGTCATGAAAACTCAGGAGTGTTGTTTGTCTGAGATTTTGTGAGATGAAGATAAGGTGTTTGTTTATGTTTGGTAATGCGATTTCCTTTGACCCTGGCGGGTGCCACTTCAATACCAGCAGATTTGATGTCCCCATGCAGGAGTAGAGATGCAGTGTAGCTTACTCTCGGGAAGCTTCCACACAGAGGAAAAGGGGTGTTGCATGGGCGCCTGGCTGGTTCAGTCAGTGGAGCATGCAATGCTTGCTCTCGCGGTTGTGAGTTTGAGCCCTACATTGGGTAAAGAGATTACTTACAAACAGAATCTTAACAAAAAGAAAAAACAAAGAAGAAAAGGTGTAGTGCACTAAAGGAATGGAGGCAAAGTCATATGTATGCATGTATTTTTATGTACCGTAAGGGGGAGGTTTAAAATACAAGGGAAAATGTAATTACCTGAAGGAGCACATTCTTAGCAGATGAGGTAGTGAGGCATCAAAGCCATAAGAAAAGGATTGTATTTGAAGAAATTGCCAAGGTTAGTACAGTCCTGAAAGCTACTGTGGCATGAGCATCAAAGACAAGAAGTGGCTTTTATACAAAGTACAAAAGTACTACGTAAAGGAGAAATGGTTTGGGAGTAATAGCGTGAAGCTATGAGCCCTTGTCGGAACCTCCTGAGAAAGAATGACCAGTTCTCCCAGAAGAGGTTTGTGAGGCTAGCGGGCTCTGGGGGAGGACAGATTTTAGTTAAGTCCAGAGGAAGGGGCCTGTGTGTTGTGGAGAAAAACGATGAAGAAGCTTTACAGTGGCCACGGCGGGGATCTGGGTGTTTGGTGGGATGACTGAGAAGGAGAGGAGGACAAGAGAAAGGGACTGAGCAGTATGCCTGAGGGTGAGGAGACAGTATGAAGGGAGACATAGTGGGAGGGTGGCAGTTCCAGAGGGGGCTTTAAAGTGTCTCTTTGCAGCTTTGTTCCTTATAGCCTTAAGGAGTTGACGGGAAAGGGGGAAAATGATTTGAGGAAGGGGGACAGTTGATGCTAAGAAAGAAAGGCTTAAAAAATCTGCTGGCTGTGAAGTTTCAGTGCGGTAGGAGCTGGGAGGTCGCAGGTGGTGTCGGCACCCTGAAGTCAGCAGGTTCTTGGCAGAAGGCTGGGAAGGGCTTGCAGTGAGCACCCCTGAGGAACTCGCCCTGAGGTGGCTGGGCAAGGACACATAGCTGAGGGCACCAAGGACGTGGGCCTTCGTAGTGGATAAGCAGGTGCACCCAGTGATCAGAATATTGGAGGTCTCTTGACAGTACCATGAAGTCTCCAGGATCTTTGGTTTTTATGGCATTTGAAAAACCAAAACAAAAGCAAAAGGCAGAGAGCAATGAACAGATAGGACACTCCAGAATTACTGTTTCAGTATTGTAAAGATCTGATTTCTGAACATTCTTTGAACTGCTCTGCGTGCTCATTTGGTGAAATTAATCAAATTCTGGTCTTTATATTGTGAATAAAGGGGTCCTGTTTTTAAGTGGAATGGATTGATTATCTTTACCATACTGCTGAATCTCTTAAAAGATTGTCATTGATAATCCATTTTCTAGGATTTACTTGTTACTTGCCTACTTCAGGTAACAATGGGTCAGTCTTCGTGATTACAGAAGGATTGGTTTTGGTTTGTTTTGCTGACCACTTTATATTTGGCATTTTATACCCCAGGCTATCTGAGAATAGCAAAGTTCTTTTCTTGCTGGAGAATTAGACAGACTCCCCTTGAAAAACTGAGGTTAGTGTGGGTTGTGTCCTGGGAATATTTTTGTTGCCCTTCTGCCTTTCGAATTAGCTCATTTGTTCAATTTATGGATTTGGATGTTGTATAGAATACGAGTATTTTTACAGATACAGTTTCAGGTAGGAATTGATCTTTCATGCCAGCACTGTACTCAATTTTCAGGTCATTAAGATGTTAGTGATTCAAGTTGTCGTATGTGTGTGCTAGAAGTTTTTCAATTATCAAACATCAGCAAGCCTTTTGATGATTAAAACCTAAAAATACTGTTAGTAAAGGCTTTCAGAAACTTACAGGTTTTTTTGCATGTATAGAGTTTTATGTGCTGAACACAGTGCAAATAAATCAAGCATAAAATTGGAATGAGGGTTGAAACCAACAAGGATTTGAGGTAGCATTGAGTTATCAGTGAATTTTGCTATATAATTTTGATGTGTTTCTTTGTTTTTTTTTCTTCTTTTCTTTTCTTTTTTTTTTTTGAGAGAGGGAGAGAGAGCACACGTGCACACAAGGGGGAAGTGGTAGGGGGGCAGAGGGAGAGAGAGAATCTTCAGCAGGCTCCATGCTCAGCACGGAGCCTGATGCCAGGCTCGATCTCATGACCCTGAGATCATGACCCAAGTTGAAATCAGAGTCGGACCCTTAATCCACTGAACCACCCAGGCACCCCTATAATTTTGATGTTAAAAAAAATCAGGTAGGGGCGCCTGGGTGGCGCAGTCATTAAGCATCTGCCTTCGGCTCAGGGCATGATCCCGGCGTTCTGGGATCGAGCCCCGCCTCAGGCTCCTCTGCTGGGAGCCTGCTTCTTCCTCTCCCACGCCCCTGCTTGTGTTCCCTCTCTTGCTGGCTGTCACTGTCAAATAAATAAATAAAATCTTAAAAAAAAAAATCAGGTAATTTGCTGTATTTCATTACCATCTTACATACTTTTGTTTAATATTTTATATACTACTAAGAAAGCAAAAACATTCCAGTTATTGTAAGCCACATCCCATTTTTAGAGATTGTTAAAATGTAGAAAAAATATTTTGGGGTAGGTAAAATATAATGCCTAAAAACAGTAAAGGTGATAATTGTGTAATAAGATAAAATCATTTGGGAGAAATGATTTTAGCCTTTTATTAGTATTTTCCCCCCAAAGGTATCATAGCTTTATACTTCTTTATTTTACTTATATGAGAAAAACACAAATTAAAAATTTCTAAGATTTATTAGAGTACATTCAAAGGTATATCATGTGGTTTGTGTATATTGATATGATTTGGTGGCATTCAGAGTGAATCTGTAGTTTTCTTGGTAATTAAGTTTTTAAAACACGATACTACATTGCCTTAGAAATGAAGTTTACCTGAATATAAAACACATTTGTTCTCATATAATACTTTGGATTAACATTTTAGTCTCTCCCTTGTCAAAGTTGATTTGATTCTTAGAAATGAACTGCATGTAAAATTTTTTGCCAAGAAAAATTTTCTTTTCAGTTCAGGAAATGATATCCAAACCCCATTTCGGTTGCTCTAACAAAAATTTCACTGAACTCACTTTTAATTTACATAAAAGACTGGTAAGTAGAATGCATGGAAAGTTAATGCTTACCATTTAATCTGCAAGCACAGTAGTAGTAAAAATATATTCACTATCCACATGCATTTTATCCTGAGCTCTTTGCCAATGAAAACTAATTGACTAGTGCATTTAATTCTTTAGGATATTATAATCTCTAAATTAGAGTATTGTGGTGGATTCTGTAAGTCATGTAATAATCATACAATTCTTGGTAATTTCCACTGTAGCTTGGAGATCTCATGTGTACCATTAGGTTAAATGATACAGGGTGGACATTATACTAGATATTCAGATTATTAGTAAGTACTAGGTGGTCAAATCAGTAAAATGTGGCAATAATAGGATTGTATATGTTGTACAGTTTTGTTTGCTTCTTTAACATCTTAAAGCCAGAGTTTTACTTCATAAGGATGGGGCAAGATTTTAACATTCTGGCTATATAGTCTCTTATTCTGTAAGCAATCAAGTTTATACTTACTAATCCTCACAGTAATAATATCCGGAGTCCTCCTTCATGTTCCCCCAACCCCCATGGAGAATGTCAAACATAAACAAAAGTAGAGAAAATAGAACTCCCATATACCCACCATCTGGCTTCAACAGTTGTCAATTCAAGACTAGTCTTGTGGCATGGATACATGGATACTTCTTTTTCTCTGTCCTCCGTTTCAATCTTTTTGTTGTTGTTGACAAAGAAATTGGGTTGTTTCTTTTTTCCAGGTTCCCACCGTCAGGATTTACATCCCTTTAACATTTTTTGTCATGTCCTTCAGTGCCTATATTTTCTGTGAATTGGTAGGTAGGTCCAGAGGCTTGATCAAGTTCAGGATCCACCCCCCCCAACCCCCACCACCTCACCCCAGCAAAAATATGTTCTAGATGGTGTTCTGTATAACTTAATATTCTTAATTTTTAAACAGCATAAAAATGTTTTGTTTTTTCCATTTTAACCTTTCTTTAAAGCATCATCTTATCTTATACTAAAATAGGGCTCAGGTAACTGAAAGATACTTACAATCAGGGCCACTAGATGTCTCCTACTTACTCCTTGTGTTAACTCTGCCATGCACACAGGATGATTGCCACCTCCAGAACTCTGCTGCTTTTTGTTGACCCCTGAACGTCCCAATCCCCAAATCTGTTGGTTGCTCTTTTTATTTTTTTCCAGAGACAGGTAAGTAAGTAGAATTGACCCTAAGAGTTTTATAATTTATGATTTTTAACATTTAAAATTGTATATGGGGATTATACATCTGTACTTGTATTATAGTTTTTATTACACTTGTCACTGACAGTTTTTGAAATCTATCAACCCTAATATTTAAAGAGCTTTGGGGTGCCTGCGTGCCTTAATTAGTTATGTGCCAGACTGTTGATTTTGGCTGAGGTCATGATCACAAGATCATGAGATCGAGCCCTGCATCAGGCTCCGTACTGAATGTGGAGCCTGCTTAAGATTCTCTCTCTGGGGTACCTGGGTGGCCCAGTCAGTTAAGCATCCGATTCTTGATTTTGACTCAGGTCCTGATCTCAGGGTCATGAGATTGAGCCCCACCTCAAGTCCAGGCTGGGCATGGAGACTACTCAGGATTCTCTCTCTATCTCCCCCCCCCCCCCCCCCCGCCACCGACTTGCACGCACACGTGCTTTCTCTCTCAAAAACACATAATAAAAAAATAAAGAGCTTAGTTACTTGGCAAACATTAGGCAGGATTTGTTTTTTAAAATGGTTTTACATGAGTTTTCTATAATTTTAGTTATTTCCTGATATTTTAATGCCCTCCTAAAATCACAGTTCATTCTGACAACAGGGACAAAATTATTTTATACCATTTTTTTCTTGATGGTTGTCTAAGATAGGTTTTTATATTCTAGACAGAGTTGTTGAAGACACAATAATTTCGTATTCTACAGTTGCTTTGTACCACCATCTGAAACAACCATCTTACAGGTCAGCTTTACCCACTAGTGCTATTCTTGGGCAGATGAAACCTGGCTGAAGAGAGATGGTTTGTTTACTGCCTTGATGTCTCTATTTTTGTGCAAAGACTTTTTAGAGGTGCCTAAAAAAATAAACAACGGGAGAATAAAAATTTCAGCTTTAAAAATAAACAAGTAATGTACAAAACAGGTATTTTTATCCCATTCTTGACCTTGTCTCATTCTCTATCCATGCCTTTTAGATGAGAAGTTTAATACACTTTTTTCCAAGTTTAATATATCTGAGAACTTGTTTTTCTTGGAACACTTTTGAAGACCTCAAAAGTGTAAAACAAAAAACAATATTTGGAAATTGCTGAATATTACTCTTTTTTAATTTAATTTAATTTTTTAAAAAATGTTATTTATCTGAGCGAGGAGTGCTCACATGCATGAGTGGGGCTGGGGCAAAGGGAGTGGGAGAAGCAGACTCCCCGCTGAATAGGGAGCCCAACCTGAGATCATGACCTGAGCTGAAGGCAGACACTTAACTGACTGAGCCACCCATGTAACCCTGAATATTACTCTTTTTATGTATATATCAAGAGATAACGTTACTTCTGATTAGAATTCTCTTTCATGATGCTCCACCTTGCTTAATGCTTATTATAATGTCTATTATCAATTCTGGGATTTCATTTTGATTTATTTTGAATAGCACTTTGCTCACATACTAATTCAGCATATAGTTAATAAAACTTCTATAGGACATCATGCTGAATTCCACAAAAAGTACACGAATGAGTCGAACCTGAGATAAAAAGATGTAATCTAGTGGGGGGCCCACAAGACAGGTTAACAATCGTTATAGGAGGTAGCAATTGATTAGAGACGTAAGAGCCCTTGATGGAATGATGTGGCAGTCAGGAGTAGTGGATGATCACTATAGAGAGATTTGGAAAAGCTTCAGACAAGAGAAGCTGTTTTAGCTGGTCCTTAAAAGACAAGTAGGTGTTTGGTATTACAGAAATAAGACTGGGGAGGTGTTATGGGAGGGACCTCTGTGAGCAAAGGTGCCAAAGCAGGAAAACATGAGGCACATGTTAAGGAAAGTAGTGAGTTGCTGTTTGACTGAAGGATTAAGTACTGGAGTGGGTGTGGGGAGTGGCATGGTAGAGGGCCAAGCAGGTGTTGGGTTTGGAAAGTTAGGTTAAATTCCATATTGAAGAGTAGACTCTAGGAGATCATAGGAATACCACAACGAAGGTCATGCTTTAGAGAGGTTAATGTGGTAGTGATATTTGAGATGGGAATGCCAAGGCTGTGGGTGATTCAGGTGAGTAGTGCAGGGTGAGGAGATCTTGAGTGAGGACACTAGTGTGGAAGGAGGAGGACAGGGCAGCCCCTAGGAGGTTTTACAGACTGGGAGAGGATGGGCTCAGAGATGGCTCTGGTTGTTGAGGGTACAATTTAAACTCGTTATTAAACAGAAACATTTATCAATTGTTATAAAATTGATGTTAAGTTTCTTCCATATTCTTAGTTCTAGAGCCAGTACAAAAGCCTCATGAAGGTCCTGGAGAAATGGGGAAACCAGTTGTCATTCCTAAAGAGGATCAAGAAAAGATGAAAGAGATGTTTAAAATCAATCAGTTCAATTTAATGGCGAGTGAGATGATCGCGCTCAACAGATCTTTACCAGACGTCAGGTTAGAAGGGTAAGTACCTAGTGTGGTACTGACAGCATTGAATTTGAATGAAAGTGTGTTCTGAATTCCCAGTAGTGTTGACTGTTCTTAAAGTGAATGTTGTATCACTAAGTTACTACTTACCCACTTTTAAATAATTAAATACTGATAAAAATACTACTGATCATTAGGCTATAAATTTTAGGCTTTGGAAAATAATGATTTGTCTCAGTAGATTAGTAGGGGATTTTAAATTTCTCAAAACATTCCTGTAATCAGCTTTTTAAAAAAAGATTCTTTTAAGATGTATATAACTTAAAACTGTAATGTGTACAGTCATAGGTGTACAGATTACTGAATTTTTACATATACATATATACCTGTCTAATCATCATCCACATCAAGATATATGTGTTATGTGAGTGAATATTCCATAATTTATTTACACATTGATAGACATTTGGGTTGTTTCCACCTTTTGACTGTTATGAATAATGCAGTTGTGACATTCTTGTGCATGTCTTTTGGAGGACTTAGGTTCTCGTTTCTATTTGGTATGTACAGGGGAAAGGAATAGGTTATACATTTATATAGCATTAGTATGTGCTGCCAAACATTTTTCCAGGATGATTGTACCAATTTACATTCCCACCACCAATGTTAAGAGGCCCAGTTGTTGCATATGAAGAAGGTAAATAAGATATTTGGGTTAGAGGACAGCAGGCCCTATTAAAAGCAAAGGACCTATACAGAAAACACATGGAGCAAGTGAGCATACACATTTGGCTTCTGAGACCCTAGCCACCTTGCCCTCCCATTAATGCCAACAGCCAGGCCATCTTTCTCCAGGCAAGAGATTGCAGGATGATTCTTGATACAGTAGGACGAGGCATCATCACTCCGAGCTAATATTCAGCTTTTTGGTTCCCCATTTTTATAACAAATATGTAACCAAGGAATACTAGACAATCACAAGAAACCCCCAAACATGAAAAATATAGTCCCCAAAAGAGAAATACGCAAGTTGGAGGAAGGAAAAAACTATTCAGGGAGAAAAAAAACTTAAAAAGAATTAATCCCAATGAAATAAAATGTATTACAACCATAAAACAAGAATAGGATACTATTCAAAAGATACACTAGGAGAACAGAAGAGTGTTTTGAGTTTAAAAAGAAAGAAAGAAAAAAAGGGCAAAGCTTAATGCAACTCAGCAGCAATCCTGGAAACAAAGGAGCAAAATTCCAGAGGGAAAGATTTGCGAGCCTAGAATTCCATATCTGTCCACACTTGCAATCAAATGCATAGGTTAAAAAAGGACATTTTTGGAAATGTGCAGTGTCATAACATCGAACTGCCATGCACCCTTTCTTTTTTTTTTTTTTTAAAGATTTTATTTATTTATTTGACAGAGATAGAGACAGCCAGCGAGAGAGGGAACACAAGCAGGGGGAGTGGGAGAGGAAGAAGCAGGCTCATAGCAGAGGAGCCTGATGTGGGGCTCGATCCCCTAATGCCGGGATCACGCCCTGAGCTGAGGGCAGACGCTTAACCGCTGTGCCACCCAGGCGCCCCATCCATGCACCCTTTCTTGGAAAGTTACTGGAGATTATGCTGTACCAAATGAGGACCTAAACTCGGGACAAGATGGACACAGGATGCGGAAGACAGGAGATTTGGCATAAAACAAATGTTGTGGGAATCCCTCGAGGATGGTGAAGGGAGAGCCCTGGATGGGAGTTGTTAGGCGAAGAGGTAACCACCCAGATGGAAGCAGGACACACAGTCCAGGAGAGACTTCAAGAAGACAGATGATGGTACAGCTGAATGCCTCTGGAAGACATTTAGACGATGGGGAGTTTGGGATGCGTTTAATAAGTACATAGAAAACCATAGCAGGGAAAACATAATTCCAGGGAAAACTTTAAAAAGTTGTTCAGAGAAAGCAAAAGCAATTATAGTTTAGTACATGGCACAGCTGTGAATGAGTCCTAGAACGCCACCATTTAATGTTGTGCATATAAAAGTTAAACTTTGTGGGGGATGGAGAGTATCAGTGTGTTCATCCAGCAGATTGGTTAAGTGGCGATCAGTCAAAAGAAGCTTCGTTGTACTCTTAAGTTTTCCCAAGTTGTTAACTCTCCTGAACAATATAAAAGTTACTGAAGAAAGCTACACCGTTCAGGGAATCCTGCAGTTGAAATGTTAATGGCGTCTGTGCTAAAAAGAGCCTTGATTATTATTGTTCTGGTAGAATATTCCCCTATGTACATTACTGTTTAATACATTTTATTAAGCATTTATGTTTTGAACAGTGTTTAAATGGTGTGATACACATGCTTGTGCACTGAATTTCGGGCTTGATGAGGACTGCCTAGATTTGAAAGTCTCACTTTGCACAAGCTGCTGATACTCAGTCCTTCTTGCCAACCGTTTGGTCTCTGTGGGAGTGGGCTGCTGAGCAAGGTGGAACAAAGTCGCTACTGTCACTGGGTAGCCTTTTTACACCTTCTTGCTCCATCTCTGTGCAGGTATCTTTTAAAGTTTTTTGTTTGCATAACTTTGTGGGGAATTTCAAGTGTGTACAAAAAGAGACAGTAGTCTAAGGAATCCTCATGTGTTCCTTACCTCGGTTTAGAAATGCCTAATAGTCTTGTCTCTTACTTATACCCTTTTATATATCCCCCAACAATCTCTGTCTCCTGGTGTTTACACCTCTGTGTATCTTCTTCCTGCTGTAGTAGGGTTGGTCTGTATGTTCTACCAGTAGAGCACAGTATAAGTGATGGAGTGTCACTCTTAGTGTCATTTTTAGAAAATACACTGTGATTTCAAATTTGGTTTTTTACTCTCACTTGGGTCATTAGCTCCGGAATTAGCCAGCTAACTTGACAACAGCAGCCCTATGGTAAAGCCCCTGTGGTTCGTGGCCGCCTGTGAATAAGTAGCTAAGTGTGATTAGAAGCAGATTCTCCAGTTCCAGGCAAAGGTGTACCATTTGTAAATATTTCAGCATGTATCTCTCAAAGACTCCTATAGGAAGGAAGGTCATGATACCATTTCATACCTAAAAAAATAATTAACAGTGACTCCGTAATAACATGAAATACCCAGTTAGTGTTCACATTTCCCTAGTGATGTCATATGTTTCTTTTTTTGTAGTGTTTTTATCAGGATCTAAATAAGGTCCACACATTGCAAATGGTGCACATGTCTCTTAAGCCTCTCTTAGTCTCTGTAGGTTCCCTTTTTATTTTTCTCCCCGAAGACCAGGCAAAGTATCTTCTATCTTTCCTCAGCCTGCATTTTGTGGACCGCGTCACTTTGGTGTCATCGACTGTTCTGTTTCCTCTGTTCGCTGCCGCTGGTAGGTTAAAGGCATTGTGTACCAGCATCCTTCAAGTCAGCCAGATTGTGTGCTTATGGTACTAAAGGTGTGCATTCTGCTTAGTCATGTGCATCCCCATTGGACAGGTCTCTTGCATGTCCCATCCTTCTGTTTTTTTGGACTACTTGAATTGATTCTCTTGGTCTCTTATATTTTTGTCTTTTCTTATCTTTTTTCTTCTTCCAGGGAAATATTCTAGACTGTCTTTGAGCTATTCTCTTGAATTTTTTATTTAAGTTTTTTATTGCTAAGTTTTTGTCATTGTTATCTGGCATTTAAACAACGTAGACACAAAACCCTCCACTTTACTATTTTTATACATATAAATATTTGTGAGATATTTAGTATAATGGTAGCATTTTAATCTTTCTAGTTTTTAAAGTAAATTTAACTGTCGTTTAAAAAATAATCGGTTCTGGGGTGTGTGGGTGGCTCAGTTGGTTAAGTATCCGGCTCTTGGTTTCAGCTCAGGTCATGATCTCAGGGTCCTGGGATCGAGGCCCGTGTCAGACTCTGTGCTCAGCGGGGAGTCTGCTGGAGATTCTCTCTCTCTTTACCCCTCCCTCCACTCCTGCATGTGTGCAATCTCTCTCTCTCTCTCACAGTAAATAAATTTTTAAAAAATAATCAGTTCCATGAAGCAGGCTGTTGCTGTTAAAGTTCTTCAAAAAAATTGCTGTGGCCCAGGGTAATTAAATTGAGTTTGGATCCAGGTCTGGCTCTTATTTCTCTTTTTTCTCTACCTGATTGCTGGAAGTTATTTTTTCTCATTTTCTTAACCATTCCTTTTAATGCTAAGTTAAATTCTGGAAACAGATTAAAATAATGTATTTAGTAAAATTATATTTGTTTTCTCAGATAAGCTCCTCTAGATGATTATGATGAATTTGTGGAGGTTGCTTTGCTTATAATTTTTAAGATTTTACATTTCCCAGGTATTTTCAGTAACTGATATTGCTCTATAAATAATTGGTATTTCTAAGGCTGATAAAGTGTTTTGTTTCAGTTAAATAAAACTGTTGTGTACATTCTAGTATAAATATTACTTTTTCATACCTCTGATTTGGTTTCTACCATACCTCTGATTGGTCTTCTGATTTGGTTTCTACCTGCTTCATGAAATGTAAATTTTCTGTTATAGAACTTTAGCAAATTCCCTGATTTTGTTGTTGTTGTTCTTGTTGTTCTGTCTTTTGCCTCAGAGAGACGAGATAATTCGTAGTTTAAAAACATGCTCGGGGAGGGGAGCGCCTGGGTGGCTCAGTCGGTATAGCATCTCCCTTCTGTTCAGGTCATGATCCCAAGGTCCTGGGATGGAGCCCTGGTTCAGGCTCCCTGCTCAGCAGGGAGTCTGCTTGTCCCACTCCCTCTGCCCCTCCCCCCAGCTCATGCATTCTCTCTTTCTTTCTCTCTCTCAAATAAATAAAAAAATAAATAGAATCTTTAAAAAATGTATGCTTGGGGCGCCTGGGTGGCTCAGTCAGTTCAGCGTCTGACTTTGGCTCAGGTCATGATCTCAGGGTCCTGGGATAGAGCCCCAAGTCTGGCTCCATCTGCTTGTCCCTCTCCTTCTGTCCCTCCCCCCATTTGTGCTCTCTCTGTCTCTCTCTCTCAAATAAATAAAATATTTTTTTTTTTAAGATTTTATTTATTTATTCGACAGAGATAGAGACAGCCAGCGAGAGAGGGAACACAAGCAGGGGGAGTGGGAGAGAAAGAAGCAGGCTCATAGCGGAAGAGCCTGATGTGGGGCTCGATCCCCTAATGCCGGGATCACGCCCTGAGCTGAAGGCAGACGCCTAACCGCTGTGCCACCCAGGCGCCCCAAATAAATAAAATATTTTAAAAAATAAAAATTATGCTTCAAGATATTTGTCTTAAAGTATTTTTTGTCATGTATTTTCCATCTTTTACTAGGTATCTCTTGGAAATTTTATTTATTTTTTCTTTTGGAAAAACTAGACTTCTCTTTCTTTATTATTTTTTATTTTATTTTATTTTATTTTATTTTATTTTATTTTATTTTATTTTATTTTATTTAAAGATTATTTATTTATTTATTTGACAGAGATAGAGACAGCCAGCAAGAGAGGGAACACAGGCAGGGAGAGTGGGAGAGGAAGAAGCAGGCTCATAGTGGAGGAGGGGCTCGATCCCATAACGCCGGGATCACGCCCTGAGCTGAAGGCAGACACTTAACCACTGTGCCACCCAGGCACCCCTAACTGTTATTTTTTAAAAATAAATTGATATAAACATTCAGGAAGCTATAGGAGATAACAAACTTTTGTACCAACCACCAGCCTTGCTGAATCTTAAGTTGCCATATTTTCTTTATATTTTGCTTTTAGCTCTAAAACTTTATGGCTACAGTTGAATCCCTTTGTATCCTCCTCCCCAGTTCTCTTTAACCATCGTTCTGGTTTTTCCATTTATCATTACTGTTCATGTTTAGAAATACTTCTTCATGTCTCTATATATGAATAACATAGTTTATAGTTTTATATTTTTAACTTAACAAATGGTAGTACAGCATAGGCACAGATCCTTCTGCAGCTTTTTAAAAATTGTTTTTGCTCACACATTGATTTTGAGATTTATCCATGTCAGTGCATGTAGTTCTGGATCATTCATTTTAACTGCTTTGTAGAAGTCCATTGTATGAATATGCCATAATTTATCTATTGTTCTTTTACTTTATGTGTACATATTTTATGGTTATAGTGTCTCTGTAAACATCCTTTTACATGTATTCTCTTCTACAGATGTTAACAGTTTTCTGTAGAACAATGCTTTTCAGATTACAGTTCAGGACCCTTTACTCATTAATGGATCATAAAATCAGTCTAGTGAATACCTGTTAGCATTTTAATTAGTGAAGTAGAAGATAGAGTGTGTTTTATGTAAAGTATTTTTTCATTAATCATTATTTCAGGATGTGTGTATTAGGTTAACATAAAATGTATTTGTTACCAAGGGTTATGGCCAAAAGTGTTCAACAGTAGAAGTGAAATTATTGTGCTGAGAGGTATGCACTTTTTTATTTCACTCAATTTTTTTTTTTTTTTAAACTGCTCCCACACTGGTTTTACCAATTTACATTTTCCAGCCACAGAGAATTCATGCAGAGGATGATAGTGGCATGGGCTAGGCTACCACAGATGAAGAAGTTTTAAAATTCTGATTGCATTTTTTATGATGGAACCTACCAGAATGCTGATGGGTTGGATATGGAGTAAAAGAGAAAGGGAGGAGTAAGAATTTAGGCCTGAGCAGCCATCTCATTTACAGTAATACTTGCCAAGATAGAAAGAAGAGGAAAATAGAAATATGGGGAAAGAAATCAATTAGCATATACTTATAAAAGCCTGGAATTCAGGGTAGAGGTTGAAGCTGGAGCTATGAACTTGGACAAGTGAATTTAAAGGCACGGGGTTGGTTGAGATAGCCTTCGGAGTGGATGAGATGAAAAAGAGGTTAGGTTAGATGATTGACATTTCAGCTTTTGAAGAGTGAGAAGAGGAGGAAGATCTAGCAAAAGGGTAAGAAAACCTGAGGTATGAGGGGGAGAGTATATGGAAGTCAAGGGAATGTTTAAGAAATAAGTGGTCAACTCCGTTAAATTCTGCTGCGATGAAGGATGACGTCTCTAAATTGACCCGTGGATTTCAGTGTATGGTGGCTGTTGGAACTTAGATAAAATTGTTTCTGTGGAATGATAGGGATGAAACTCTGATTTAAAAGAATGAGGAAGACTTCCGGTTTCTGTGATGGCAGCCTTGGTGATTTAGAGCAGCTCTTCAGTTGAGGACATTTAAAAGTGAGGAAAAATACATATGTGTAAATGATTTCCTTAAAAACATATAGAGGTTAGAAGGCAGTAAAGAATTATGGAGCCAAACTATGGGAGAAGATGAAAACTCAGAGAAGCAAGCTTGGAACTTTTACCTTGATGCATTCCACATTCCAGAAGGTGTATACCTAAATAGTACTTTTTGTTTTGTTTTGTTTTGACATTGCGATTTAAGTTCAATTGGCCAACATATAGTACATCATTAGTTTTGGATGTAGTGTTCATAAATAGTACTTTTGATAGCCTTTTGGTGCTGGGGCAGAAAACCTGGAGTCCAGAGCCTATCATGTGTTTGGGGATGGGGTGGCAAGTCAGATAACCCATCCTGCATGCTTTAGTTTTAGGTTCCTAGAAATAATGATGAAATTGAAGTTGATCAGTCCTGGTGGTGACTGAAGCCCGAGTTTAAACCATCTTACTCCAGAAAATTGAATTTACTGTTGCCTCTGGCTCCCCCTAGATTCAAATGTAAATCCTCTCTGAAGAAAGCTATTAGGCCAGTAAATATTTAAATGGTACTTCATACACAGTGTCTGGCTTATACTAGACACCCGAGGAAACAAGGCATATGAAAGAAAACAAAACAGTAGACAATGGACATAGACCCAGAAGGACTCCAGGTAATGGAGTTATCAGACACAGACTTTAAAATGATTGTACATAATATTAATGTGTTCAAGGAGATTTAAAAACAAGGTTGAGAATTTAAGCAGAGAACTAGAATCTATTAGAAAATAACCAAGTGGAAATTCTAGAACTGGAGAAGTACAGTAATAAATAGTGAAGTCCTGATGGATGAGTTTAGCAGCAGACTAGACATAGCTGAAGAGAGAGTTAGCTGAATTATAGATCAGAAGTCAATATCCAGAATGAAGCATGGAGGATGGAAAATAAAGAACAGATAAGTTAGAGATACAGAAGATAAAGAGGTCTAGGATTGTCAACAAATTGTAGTCAAAATAAGGAAGAGAATAGAGCAGTAGTGATATTCAACAGTATAATGGCCAAGAATTTTCTAAAACTAATGTTAAAAACATTAAGGCACAGATTCAGTAAGTTTCATGAACCTTCAAGCAGGATACCTGCCACATCATACTTGGGCATATCATAATAAAACTGTTGGAAGCCAGAGCTAAAAAGAAAAGAATTGTAAAAACAAGCAAAGGGGTGGAGGGGGAAGATAAAAATTACCTTCAAAGGTGCAACAGTAAGTCTGACAGCTGACTTCTCAGCTGACTTCTCAAGAGAAAAAACAAGGAAGCCAAAAGATAATAAATAACATGGTATCTTTTAAAGTCCGAGATAACTTTAAATAAGCCTAAAATTTTATACCTAGCACAGGTATCTTTCAAAAAGAAAAACCTTTAAGAGAAACGAAACTGTGATAATTCATTACCCACGCTAAAAAACACTAAAGGATGTTCTCTAAGCAGAAAGAGAATCACTGGAATGATCAGGTATAGAAATGAAGGAAGAACAATGGAATTGGTAAATATGTAGATAAATTAATGTCAACTATGTAAATGATATGACATAATATATCAATAAAATTAAAAATAGAGAAGAAAGCATTTTCTTGGGTGGGGATAAATGGAGTTAAACAGTTGTATGGTTTTTTTGGGGTGTGTATGTATTGTCAAGTCGTGGGTAAAGATAGCAATTAGTATTAGACTTTAATAAGTCAAGGTTGCGTGTTGCAATTTTTAAGGTTACTACCAGAAGAGGATAAATCTTAGTAGAGTGGAAAAAGTAAAAATTAGAAAAATATAAATTCAGAGGCGCCTGCCTGGCTCAGTTGATAGAGCATTGTGACTCTTGATATTGCAGTCATGAGTTCAGTCAGGCCCCACATTGGGTACGGAGTCCATATATATAAATAATAAATATATAAATTTAAAAGAAGGAAAGGAGAAAAAAGGGCAAATATTTCTATTTGTATAAGATGCTAGATTTAAACTCAAGTATATAATTAAATCTATTAAGGGTTTTGCTTAAAAGACAAAGGTTGTTAGATTGAGTAAGAAAAAATGAGAACTGTGTATTATTATAGGAGGCAAACTTTAAAAAAAGAATATAGGAATACTTAGGGTAAAGAATAGAACAAAACATACCATATTTGATACCTGACTGATAGTTACTCTCTGGTAAATAGAGTAAACTTCAAGGCCAAAAGCATTAAGTGCTTTAAGAAAAAATATTTTATCCTAGTTAACAATGCAAATACTGCATATCAGAACTCGTAAGGTACAGCTCATTTCATGCCTACATGAAAATAGATAGCTTTAAATGCGTGTAATTTTTTGAAAGATAGAATATAAATGAACTATCATAAGAAATTTGAAAAAGGACAGCAAATTAAACTTAAATAGAAGGAAGAGTAGAAACTTAAGTTAATAAATATACAGTAGAGAGAACAGAAAGCCAGAAGTTGGTTCTTTGAAAAAATTAATAAAATTAACCAGTCAAGAAAATAAGAGGAGTGACAAATAATCCATATAAGGTATGAAAAAGGTACCATTACTATAGGTGCCGCCCCCACAAGAAAATATACTATAAAGAGCAGAAATTAACATAAGAGAATACATAGAGTATAGGGTCAGCAAAGCCAAAAGTTAGTTATTTGAAAAGAATAACAAAATCAAAGAACCCTTTCCTAAATAATAACTATCATGAATGAAAAAGAGGACATTACCACACATCGTGCAGACATTAAAAAAATTATAAGTAGATAATATAAACATTATCTCAATAACTTAAAAATTTAAATGAAATTATTAATTCCTGGAAAAATACAATTTAGTAAAACCAACACAAGAAAAACAGAACAAGGTACTGTAACTATTAAATAAATTAATGAAATAAATGATTTAAAATTTTTACATATGGACGCACACAGTCCTAAACTTCTAGGTGTTGGTGTCCGTGACAATGAACTGTATCAGATATTTAAGGAAGAAATAATGCCAACTAACACAAACTTTTTTAGATAACTAGAAAAAGAAGGAACATATTAAACTTGTTTCATAAGATCAGGATGATTTTGAGATGAAAATCTGACAAGAACATGACAAAGGAATATGACAGGCCAGTTTCATTGATAAACATAGGATTCTAGATAAAATGTTAGCTGAATCCTGCAATATGTAATATTAATAATATATTGAAATCAAATTGGTTTATGCTAGCACGGTAGGTTGATTTAATATTTTAAAATCATTTAATGTCACCACATTAACAGGAATAAAAGAGATAAACTATGTTATTTCAGTAGATAGAGAAAAGGGATTTGATGAAAATTTGTCATTGGTGATGACAGAAATTCTAGTAAACTATGAATGAAAGGGAACCTCCTTAATCTGATAAAATGTGTCTACCAAAACCAAAATGAAACAATGCCTCTTAGGTCTAACAGTAATTTTGAAAGTGTTCCTTTCAAAATCTGGAACATGACACAGGTGCCCATTATCACTTCTATTCACTGTTGTGATGGAGGTTTTAGCCAGAGTAAGGAGGACAAGCAAAAGAAATAATAGTTATAAGTACTGGAAAGGAAATAAAACTTATTATTTGCATTCGACATGATTATATATAATGAAAATTCAGAAGTACAGATAAAAGATTAGAATCAATAACTATTGATTGTTTTACGGTTGATACTTATAATGAAAATCAGTTGTATTTCTATGTCAGTTTTTAACAAAAGGTGGGCAATAAGTTTTTTTAAAATACCACTTAGAGTGCAATCAGAAAATATCAAATATCGGAAACTCTCTTCAAAGGAAGTTCTAAAATGTTATTGAGAGAAATTAAAGATCTAAGTAATGGAAAAATGCCCATCTTTATGGGTGGACAGTTCAGTATTATAAAATGCTCATTTTCTCCAAATTGATTTATAGATTCAGTGAATTTCCAGTCACCACATTTGAGTGTGTGTGTATATTTGACAGATTGGTTCTCAAATGTAACTGGAAGTGCAAAGACCCAGAATAGCCAGACATTTTTGTAGAAGAATAAGATTGGAGGATTTGCAATAACAGTTACCAGAATTTCTCAGGAAAGTATAGTAATTAAGATAGTGTGGTACTTTCGTAAGGATAGACAAACAGATTGGTGAAACAAAATAGGGAATTTATAACCGGTCCCATACTACTTGAACACTTGATTTAGGACAAAGATGGCACTGCATAATAGAAAGATGTTCTTCTAAAGAAAAAAGTAAACAGTACTGGGTCATCCTGATAATAATTTAAGGGTAAAACTGAAACTAACTTTTTCTTACACAATATAGAAAACCATTTTCATGTGTATTACAGATATAAATGTGAAGGCAAATCAATAAAGCCCCTCGCAGATCACATAGAATTCATTATGATCTTGAGAGAGGGGAAGATTTCTTAAACAGGACATAGAGACTCCCAGAAATGCAGGGAAAGTTTGATAAATGGGACTACTTTAAAACTTCCTGTTCATTTAAAAAAAGAGAGTGTAAAAAGAAAAATACATGGAAAAGATAAGTCACGGAAGAAATTTATGGTACTTATAACCAGCAAAATGCTCAGATCCAGAATATGTGAATAACTCCTACACATTGAAAAAGGAAAAGGAAAATGGATGAAAGACTTGAAGAGATCAACCAGATGACCAATAAACATAGGACAAGATGCTCAACCTTATTAGTAATCAAGAAAACACAAAACTAATGAAATACCATTTCATACTCTCATATAGTGTTGGTGGCAGTGTAAATTGTTAAACCCACATTGAAAAACATGTCAGTATCTAGTAAAATGAACACTAACATGCTTCATGACCCAGCAGATCCACATCTAGACGTATCTAACAGATGCATGCACGTGTGCATCAAGAGACAAGGACAAAAATGCTAATAGTACTTTTGTATTGGCTCCGAATTAAAAATAATCTGTGTATCATCAGTGGAATGTGGTAGATCATACGATGGAATACTTTACAGCAGTGGAAACGAACAAAAGTCACAACATGAATGAATCTCACCATTTATACCAAGCTAGAGTCCCGGAAGAATATATACGGAATTATGCTATCTTGAGGAAAGCCAGAATCGGGCAACACAATTCGGTGTTAAGGGTTAGGACAGCGATTGATCACCTTTGGGGGGGGGGGGGAAGGACAAGGTAATGGGAGCAAGGGGGACTTGTGAGGTGCTGGCCACGTTTTCTCTCTTCCCCTGAGTCATGGTTACATGGGCATTTGCTGTGTGATAACTCATTCAGCTCTAAATTTATGTTTTGTGCACTCTGCTTTACTTCAAATAAAATCAACTTGAGAAAGAGTGGGGGAAACAAAGTGGGAGGGGCTGCAGTGGAGGCAGCAGGTGCAGCAGTGCTTTTGCGGTGTCATCCGAGAAAGAGAAGTGGAGGTGTTAGCTGGGGAGATTGTGCGATTAAGGGAGACATTATCTTTCTTTTCTCAAAGATGGTATATAGTGCAGTCTGTGCGTGTTCATGGGAATGATCCCACCGAGGGTAACTTTGAGAGGGGAGTATTACAGCAAGAGCATTTAACTTGAGTGGGTGAGAAGGAATATAGTTGGCTTCAGACAGGAACAGGGATAATTCGGGCCTTGTGTCGTGGGAAAAAGGCACAATGTTCACGATCACACATGCCTACAGGATGGTAAATGTGTTCATGGGAGTATGGAAATTCTCTGACAGCTTCTGTGTTTTCAGTGACATTGCCACCTGTGAGTGAGGAGGGTGGGAAAGGTATTGGAAATCTGTGGACATGTGAAACAAGCACACTGAAGGAGGTGAGTAGGAAATTCAGGCAGAACTCTGCACAGCGCTGAGAGCCTGCTTGAGGTTTGTGGTTATAAATTGAAAATGAGGCCATTCAGCATGCTCACATGTTTTCTTTAGCCGTATTCAGCAGCTCAAGTGAGATGCAAAATCAGCAGAAAGTGGGATTTAGCTAGGACTGGGATATTCCAGCAAGTGAGATGAAAGAATGGGGAGCTCCAGGGTGGTGATAATCATAAAGAGCCATGGATCTAAGCAGAGTAGAGGACCTGGAAAACATGAAGAGGGCAACAGAAAGTAGGAAGAGGGGTGGTCTGGAGTGGAGACCCCATGAAGGAAGCTAAAGATCTGGGATTATTAGAGTAATTTAGTTGGAAGAGCAAGGATTTGGGGGGAGGCGGAGGATGGTGACCAGAGATTGTGATGCTTAAAATGGAGGTGATCGGGGGTGCCTGGGTGGCTCAGTCGTTAAGCATCTGCCTTCAGCCCAGGGCGTGATCCCAGGGTCCTCCCTCCTCCACTTGGAGCCTGCTTCTTCCTCTCCCACTCACCCTGCTTGTGTTCCCTCTTTCACTGTCTGTCTCTCTGTCAAGTAAATAAACAAAATCTTTAAAATAAAAACAAAATGGAGGTGATTGGTAATGGCATGGTCTAGGGATGTAGCATGAAAGTATATGGGTGAGATGTGGTGGAGGACGGTTTCATTGGAGGAGGGCAGGGCAAAGATCTGAAAGGACAGGGTATTGAAAAATGGACTACATAGATGCTAAAATGACCGAGAATGTGATGACAAGACTAGCAGGGGAACTGATAGGGAAGGTGATAGATGGCCATGAAAAGGATGAACTGGCACATTCTTTAAAAGACTTGGGGCTTCTTAGGGAAAAGGGAAAAGCAACAGTCTTAAATCAACAGTAAGGAACAAGGATGGATCTACCACCCCCTTCAGATTCAATGGTACATGAGATAGGGAAGAGAAGCAGCCTTCTCTTGAAAGAGGACTACTCAGAGGACACATGGCTGGCTCAGTGGATTAAGCACCGTCCGACTCTTGATTTTGGCTCAGGTCATGTTCTCATGGATTGTGAGATTGGGCCCCGTGTTAGGCTCTACGCTCAGCAAGGAGTCTGCTTGACATTCTCTCCCTGTCCGTCTGCCCCTCCCCCTCACTTGCGCGCGCTCTCTCTCTCTCTCTCTCTCTCTCTCTCTCAAATAAATAATCTTTAGAGAAGAGAGAGACTACTTAGGAAGTGATCTTCTTGGCAATATTTCAATTAATGGTAGAAGATCACTTCCTAAGAAGATCAGATTAATGGTAGAAGGGAATATTAAAAAAGAGATTATGAAAATAGCCGATTTTACTGGTAACAAAACCATGAATTCCCAGCAGCAAAGGGGAAAGGTTTGCAGGTGATAATCTAAAACAAAACAAAACAAAACAAAAAACCCTGCCAGTTACTTTAGCTGCAAAATGGGATTATTTGGGAATAGCAGAGAATTGTAATTCAGGACAAACTGTGCAAAACCATAGGCACATCCACTGATCAAAGGGGAAGACTGCTTTTATGGAGGAAGAAGTTGGGAAGAGGGTTTGTTTGTTTGTTTGTTTGTTTGTTTGTTTGTTTTGAGGGAGAGAAGGAGAGAGGGAGAGAGAATCTCAAGCAGACTCTCCGCTGAGAGACTGAGCCACCCAGGTGCCCCGGGAGAAGCTATTTTGAATGAAAGCTCATTAGAGAAAAGCAAGAGTTCAGGGTGATGATGGTGTCTCATTCGCTGAGGTGCAGGCGGGTCCTCAGTCTCTTGTAGAAGATACAGTGTACATCTTTTCCTGTTGGGACCTGTAGTTAGTGATTCTTTCCTGTTGACCATTCTGTTTGGGTCTGTAATTGACATTCTTGTAACTGAAGTTGGGTGGTATGGCTCCCCCTTCCTGGCCTCCTGACCGTTTTCATGAAATTTCTCTTCATTAATTTTCACACAGGTCAGGAGCTTTAGTTAGCCCAACAGCAATTAGGATTTGGGTAATTCATAATAACTGGAAGGCCTGGGTTTTTTGTTACTTGTTCACAGCATTATCTTACAGTTTTAGAACATTTTCACTAGGTATATAATTATGTAGTTATTCTCATTTCTAATATTTTTATTACTTTTCTCCTTTTTCTTTAAATAATCTTGCTAGTGATTTGCAGTTTTTAATTTTCAAAAAAGTAGCGTTTCCTCTGATTGTTTTTTTTAATTTGTTTTCTATGTAATTATCTCTTCTTTTTTGTGTTTAATCTGTTCTCTTCCTTCTTTAGTTAAATGCTTAACCTATTATTTTAAAATATTCTTGTTTTCTGGGTGCCTGGGTAGCGCAGTCGTTAGGCGGCTGCCTTCGGCTCAGGGCGTGATCCCAGCGTTCCGGGATCGAGTCCCACATCAGGCTCCTCCGCTGAGAGCCTGCTTCTTCCTCTCCCACTCCCCCTGCTTGTGTTCCCTCTCTCGCTGGCTGTCTCTCTGTCACATAAATAAATAAAGTCTTTAAAAAAATTTTTTTGTTTTCTAATAGTCATTAAAGACTCTGTATCTGTGAACACTTCAGTGCAGACTGTTGTTTTATGTATTTTCCTCCTTATTTATTCCTAAGTAGTTGGTAATTTCCATTTGATTTCTGCTTAACTCAGGATGACCTAGAAATACATTTAAATATTTCTAGGTACATTTCTTTTTGCCTTTTGATTTACTCATTTTTTTATTAGTGATTTCTAGATTAATTTTATCATGGTCAGAGAACATGACCCTTATGAACATGATCTATTTCAAATGTGTTGAAACCTTCTTGACCTAGAAAGTGTTCAGTTTTTTAAAAAATGTTTCCTCTGCAGTTGAAAATAACTGTTTGGTTGCCTGTTACTTCTGGATTTTTTTCTCTTTCATAGTACATGCTGTATTAGATTCTGATTAATTTGTATTTTTAAAAAACCTCCCTTATGATTATGGACTTGACACTTTCTCAGTTCATTCTTTTATTTTTCAAGGCTGCTTCATTGGATGCATTTACAGTAATTGATAGTATATTCTTGTTTTTATTTTATTTTATTTTTTTAAAGATTTTTTATTTATTTATTAGACAGAGATAGAGACAGCCAGTGAGAGAGGGAACACAAGCAGGGGGAGCAGGAGAGGAAGAAGCAGGCCCATAGCAGAGGAGCCTGACGATATTCTTGTTTTTAAGCCCAGTGTTCACTGTATCTGTATTAATTTTTTTACCCTGGTTTTGACATCGCTATACTACTTTTAGTCTGTTTAACATTTTCCTGGTGTGGGGCTCCTGGGTGGCACAGCGGTTAAGCGTCTGCCTTCAGCTCAGGGCGTGATCCCGGCGTTATGGGATCAGGCTCCTCCGCTATGAGCCTGCTTCTTCCTCTCCCACTCCCCTGCTTGTGTTCCCTCTCTCGCTGGCTGTCTCTATCCTGTCGAATAAATAAATAAAATCTTTAAAAAAAAAAAAACAAAAACATTTTCCTGGTGTGTCTGTTTTTTTTTTTTTTTCTATTTCTTTCAGCCATCTGTATGATTTTATTTTCTGTGTATTTCTAAATGGATGGATTTATATTTTCATTTCACTCTAATCATTTTTAATAGGTGAGTTTGATGCATCTACACTTGTAACTATTGTTAAATTTGGACTTCTTTTAGGTTGAACCATATGAAATTGATATTCAACCATTTTTGACCTGTGAAAACGAGTTTCATAAAGTTCAACCTAACCTTGTTTTATTTATCATCCTTTTTATGTTTTCCTCCTTTCCTGCTTCGCTAACTGTTACAGTTTCATTTGATAAAATTTTTAGTATTCTTGTTTTTGTGTCTTTTGGTTTGGAAGCTGCACATTTTATTTTTATTCCTTTAGTAGTAAGACCTGGGCATATTGTAATTGTCAATGTGTGGACTTTATCTACATGTTTAGTGCACATAGTGTACTTTTGATCTGAGCATTCATACTGTTCAGTTCTAGGACATTTCTGGCTATAATCTCAAATGTTGCTGTGTTACCATTCCTTCAGCCTTTTCTTCTGGAATTACTCATATGCATAGACTAGAGCTTCTCAATCTATACTTTTATTATTTTTTTCCCTTTGTCCCTTTTTGAATTATATATAATGAATTTCTCATTAATATCTCGGTAGTGGCAAAGTCCAGATCTCACTCTGTGATTTACTGGCTTTGTGGCTTTGGAAGAGGCAGTGACCCATACTTCAGGATCCTTATCTGTACACTAAGAAAAGTAACAAGGGCTGTTGTAAGGATTTGTAGTGTTTCAAATACTTCCTGGCCCCTCGGATATAGAGAAGGCCTCTGTTCAGGAAGTAAGCTCTAGGTGCTAGTGCGAGTCTCATGAAAAGCCAACCACAAGCATGCTTTTCCATCCCCACTCTTTTTTTTTTTTTACTAATCACTGTCTGGCTTCTGAAGTATATTTACAATGAAATGTGCAATGAGAAATATCAGATGTATATTTAACTATCTCTGCACTAAGATGAACAAAGCTGGCCAGCAGGTGCTTTTCAAACCAGTTCTCAGAAGTGGAAGAATAAGTAGTGTGGACAGCCCCTAGAGTGCAGCTTTTTCACCTTCTTGTCTGAATCCAGAAAAGCCCTGCTTGATCTAAGTCATGGGCTTACCTGGTAGTATAGCTAGCAGTATCCAGACCATCCTGTGCCTGCCAGGAACCTTTACCATCTTGTAGGATCTCCAAGGACACATTTCCTGCAGGAAACTGGGGGAAGGAATAACATTGTTCAAGTGTCACAAAGAATGAAAAACAAAGAATAACTTTTGTAATGTGTGATGTTAGGGAAGGAGTTTTGAGGCAAATTCCATGTCATCTAATGTGGCAATTCCATCCAATATAATTAGTCTCAGATGTTTAAAAAATAATACCAGTTTAGTGAGTGCTTAGTATGTACCAGGCACTACACACATTATCATATTTAAGCAGTTGAATAAAATAGTAGTATGCCCAGTTGACAGATGGGGAAACAGACTTTGGGAGATTAAATGATTTGTGCAAAGTGCAGTTAATAAGTGATCCAAGTGAAATCTATCAGTGACAAAACATGTATTCTTAATCACTGTGCTCTGCCATCACTTGTATGGTGGAGCTTCATTGATTTTGTCTGAGTGATAGTCCTTGGAGGAGAAATTACATAACGTTGCCAGACACTGCCAGACAGATGGCCAGCCATCTTAAGAAATACTGACTTATCATTGGTAAGTGGTAGTGACAGGCTAACTTTAGTGGATGACAAATACTTTAAAAATTATAACTCAGGGGCGCCTGGGTGGCTCAGTCGTTAAGCGTCTGCCTTCGGCTCAGGGCGTGATCCCGGCATTCTGGGATCGAGCCCCACATCAGGCTCCTCTGCTGGGAGCCTGCTTCTTCCTCTCCCACTCCCCCTGCTTGTCTTTCTCTCACTGGCTGTCTCTCACACTGGCTGTCCCTGTGTCAAATAAATAAATAAATTTTTTTTAAAAAAAATTATAACTCAGGGACGTAGAGAAGCGAATCGGATTATATATGCATACTCACCTTGACTTAGCGTAAAGACGTAGAGAAGCGAATCGGATTATATATGCATACTCACCTTGACTTAGCGTAAAGCTACTTCCTTTCCCTAGGCCAGATAAGTTTCCTTATCTGTAAAACTGGGAGAACAGTGCCTCTGTCTTACAATTGTTGTGAGGATAAGGTGAGGTAATGCATAAAAACTCATAATGCCTTTTCAGGCCCTAAGAGGGCTAAAATAAGTACAATGAGACTTTAACAGTTGCAAAATAATATAAATAGTAATTATCATGGGACTTCTGTTGTTCTGCATTCCTGAATTGTTAGGTATCTGTGTGGATTGATTCTCTGGTAAGCCCAGTCTTGCTGAGATGATCACTGTCCTAAGCAAAGTTAATAATCTATTTCCCAAAACACTGCTGAGTCACTCAGGCAGGCACTCAAACTAACTCAGACCACATAGTGATTTTCATGCATTAGTTAATTCAGTAATTCTTTCACTCCCTTATAACAAGAGTGCTTGTTGTGTAGGCCATCTTTTAATTTTTCAAACAACTCCAGCTCCACTTCAGTGTATAACTCACTCCCACTAAAAACATCAGTCCACTGTGGTAGGGATGGTACAGTTTTAAAAACCTGCCTATCTCCCCTCATCCTTTCTCAGTCTGTGCTCTCTGCCAAACAAAGGAGTAAACAAGGGAAAGAGAAAGGCATGGGATATGAAACAGGAGATTCAGTGTGCAAGACAGCTAATAGAATCCCCATGGGGATGGCAGAGGGAGAGCCCTGGACCAGAGTGGTGCGGGCATAGAGGCAAACCACCCAGAAAACTTCAGGAGGGAGAGCTTTAAGAAGATTTCATTCATATTATAGCTGGTGCTTCAGAACATCTTAAGAGACTATTTAAAGGATTTGTAGAGAGTCTGGGTTTGAAGAAAAGGGGCAAAACAACCTAGGGTAAAGTGGAAGGTAATGTGCAGAAAAGGAAAAGTATTCACAGTATACGAATCATCTATAAATAGCATTTTACATAGTCCTTATATAAACATTAAATAACATCCAACCAAATTTCTAATATAACTACATTGGGAGACTGAGGGAGTAACAAGTGTATGTGTTAGGATGGGGATAGGAGGGAAGTAAATCCTTATACTCTACAGTAAGTTAATATGTAATATCTAGAACTAGAAAAAAATCAGCAAATAAAAATTCAGGTATAGTATTTAGAATTATGGAGGTGTAAATAGCAAGAGAAAGAGGTCAAAGAATTGCATCCACATGGGAGATGCATCCAAGGGAGAAAATGGTAGAGAGGGGAGAGGACAGCTTTTTATTTATTTTTATTTTATTTTTTAAAGATTTTATTTATTTATTTGACAGAGACAGCGAGAGAGGGAACACAAGCAGGGGGAGTGGGAGAAGCAGGCTTCCCGCCAAACAGGCAGCCCGATGCGGGGCTCGATCCCAGGACCGTGGGATCATAACCTGAGCTGAAGGCAGACGCTTAACGACCAAGCCACCCAGGCACCCCGAGAACAGCTTTTTAAAGCAAGCTTTGCACTGTTGTTTATTCTTTATGTTTTCATTTGTCTTGTAGATTCCTAATTGCTGTGTCTTATGGTAACTTTGATTTTAACTAAGAAATTGCCAAACTTTTTTCCAAAGTGGCTGCACTATGAACATTTCCACCAGTGAAATATACGAGTGTTCCAGTTTCTCCACAACCTCACCAACACTTCTTTGTGCCTGTCTTTATTCTTAGAGCCATTCTGCAGCATGGGAAGTAGTATCTCATTGTGATCTTAATTTGCACTACCTATAACTAATGATATTTGGGCTATTTTCATGTACTTATTGGCATTCTTATATCTTTAATGAAATTTCTCTGGATTTTTTTGCCCATGTTTTATCAGATTGTCTTCCTATTGCAGAGTTTTAAGAGTTATTTATGTATTCTAGATACAGATTCTTTATCAGATATATAATTTCTAAATATTTTCTTCCAGTTTGTGACTTGTCTTTTCCTTAGTGGTTACTTTTGAATCACAAAAAATTTTAATTTTGATGACGTCAAATGTATTATTTTGTATTATGCTTTTAGTATCATATCATGCTTAATGGTACAAGACTAAAAGCTTTCGCCTAAGGTCAGAAACAAGGAAAGGATGTCTGCTCCCCCCTTCTATTCAACATAGTACTTGAAGGCAGTCCAGAACTCAGAAGTATGTACTGGGTGCAGAGGGAGAACCCCCAAGAGAAACCCACTCTTTATCTGTTCTTAGGAATGAGAACGGGATCTCTTAGGGGTTAGTGGTAGAAACCCCCCCATTTTTGTCTCTTCCTTTTTCCCCTTCTCTGCTATCCCAGTCCCTAGACAGTATTGCCAAGGCAACACAGCTATGGGAGCCATGCCAGGCAAGCAACTAAAACTGAGGGAGGGGAATCTTTTTGACCAGAGGATCTCTGGCCTCCACAGAGTATTGGTAGAATCTCCCATGCATCTCTTCCTACCTCCTGCTGCTTGGCCTAGAGCACAGACACAGACAAGCAGTGCACAGCAGATTGAGAAAACCAAAGCCTCCGCTTTCTAGCTATGTTGGAATGTCAACATAAAAGAGGTCTATTCTCCCCCTGTAGGTGTATAGATTTAATGCAGTTCCATTCAAAATCCCAGCAAGAGATTTAAAAATATATTTGGGGGGCGCCTGGGTAGCGCAGTGGTTAAGCAACTGCCTTCGGCTCAGGGCGTGATCCCAGCGTTCTGGGTTCAAGCCCCATATCAGTATATATTTATTTGGAAAGGCAAAGGAAATAGCTAAAATAATTTTTTAAAAGAAGAATAAAGTTAGACGAAATAACAGTACCTAAATTAAAGATGTACTATAAAGCTACAGTAATCAAGACAGTATGCTGTTGGCAAAGAGGCAGACATATAGACTGGTGGAACAGAAGAGATAGTTCAGAAATAGACCCACATGGATATGGCTGTTTGGTTTTTGACAAAGGTGTAAAAGCCATGCAGTAGAGGAAAGATCGTCTTTTCAACAATTGGTGTTAGGACAATCAGACATCCATATGCGAAAATATGAATCGCAGCCTTAATCTCGGGTGTTTTTTGAAAATTAACTCAAATTGGATCATAAATCTAACCTCTAAAAGTTCATAATTTTAGGGAAAATATTCACGACTGGCATTAGGCAGAGAGTATTTAGACATGACACCAAAAGCATCATTTCATAAAATAAAAAATTGGTAAGTTGAACTTCATCAAATTTTAAACCTTTCACTCTGATAGAAACACTGTTAAGAGAATGAAATGATGAGCTACAGGCTGGAAGAAAATATTGGCAAACCATACCTCCAGCGAAGGTATGAACTTGTATGAAAAGTATATGAAGAACTCTCAAACATAACCCAATTAAGAAAAGATGAATGCAGTAAAATGTTGTCAAAAGACTTGACACTTACCCAAGATACTATATGGATGGCAAATGAGCACATGAAAAGACATTAGCCATTGAGGAAATGCCAATTAAAACCATAACGAGGTACCACTCTATGCTTCTTTAAATGGCTACAAAAAAAATATAGTATCAAGTGCTGACAAAGATCCAGGGCATTTGGAACTCTCATACATTTCTGGTGGGAATGCAAAATGATATAGTATCTGGAAAACAGTTTGGCAGCTTAAAAATTACACTTACAAACTTATACTTACCATGTAACCCAGTAGTAGCCCATCCCTGGATATTTACCCTAAAGAAATGAAAACATGTTCACATAAAAGTCAGTCCCTGAATATGTGTAGCAGCTCTCTTCATAATAGCCCCAAACTGGAAACAGCTGGTGAATGAAAACACTGATAGAGCAGAATGGATTTCTGATTTACTCTTCATAAAAAATAAACTTTTGATACATAAGACTGCAATGAATCTCAAAGACATGCTGAGTGAAAGAAACCAGTCTCCAAGATTACATGCTGTATAATTCCATTTATAGGATATTTGTGAAAGGACAAAACTGTAGTGGAGAACAGATACTGGTTGCTAGGGGTTATGTGTAGGGGAGGGTGAGACTATAAAAGGATAACAAAAGGGGTTCTTTGGAGGTGGAACTCTTCTGTTTCCTGAAAGTGGTGGTGGTTTTATGTTCTTTGAACAGAAAAAGTTTAATATAATTATTAACTATATTGGGGTTAACTGTAAGGAGATAAAGACAGTTATAAAGTATATCCTAGGGTTGAGAGTACCAAGGAATGAAAAACATTGAAAGGGAGCCCGCTCCCTAATGCTAGGGTTCAGACCTCATTGGAGAAGTTGTGATTGCTGCTCATTGGATGGTGGAGATATTTGCTGGTTACCCTTGGCGAGACCTGGCACGAAGTACCCTCCAGAAGTGAGGGCTGGTAGGCAGGCCTAATAAGCAGGAAATATACTTGAAATGCCTTTGGGCAGGAAATTAGAGCCAGAACTGGCAAACAGGAATCACGCTTCTGGGGTGCAGAAAGTCAAAACTGGGAAGCCAGCTGCTGAGTACCTGGGAGACTTACTGAGAGTCTGCCTGAGAGGGTGGGTGCTACTGAAACTCAGTGGGGATACTGCATCTGGGTGTCCACCACACACCACTGGCAGCACCAAAGTAGGAGGGAGAGGAAAAATGGAAGGAAGTGTGCTGGAAGCAGGAAGGGAAGTTCTCACTTCCTGCAGTGTCCCTCCAACACCCTCTGTGTGTGTGTGCCGTGCAGAGCTTATGTATGGCTCTTGCCAGCTGCAAAGAAGAAGGGCTTATGGGAGCCAGTTACATTATCACAGACCAGGCCGTGGAGGGTGTATTTGGAGCTAACAGGCAATAAATCAATAATGGGCACACTCTGTGATAGTGATGGATCATCTCTTGAATAGCGTAATATGTGTTTGTAGAGTCTTCTGTTTTAAAAATTTGTTTTAGTTTATAATGTAAATACCAACACCTATACTTTACATAAAAGCACTTTGGGATCACCAGGTTTTAAACACATAAAGAGGTTATAAGTCAAAAAGTTTGAGAACTGCTTTATATTATTCTCTTTATATAAAGTTCAAAAAAAGGGCAGAACTCATCTGTAATGCTAACAGTCCAGCATACTGGTTACTTTGGGAGGGGCACAAAATAAACCTTTGGGGTGTAGGTCACAGTCTGTTTCTTCATCTGGGCGCTGACTACTTGACGCATTCACTTGGTGGAAATTCTTTCAGTTGCATGCTTATGGTCGGTCCGCTTTTTCATATGTATATTATAATTTCAGTAAAAAGTTAAGCCTCTTCTTTTCCCTTTCCCCAACCCACACCCTGTTGTTAAACCTGCATGTAACTTTTTTTTTTTTAAGTAGCACAACCCTACACTGGCTAATTTTCATTCCTCAGGATGAAAGACTCAGTTGGGACAGGGTGGAAGAAAGCTGCTTGGTAACACAGCTGTGGCCTTGCTGCTCACCCTCAGCTCTGTGTCCCCCAACCCCAGAAGGATTCCCCACTCCCACCTCCGTGGGGACAGGTCGTCCCTCCATAGGAGTAGCTTAACTAGAAGGCTGAAAGGAACTTTGGTTCTTCTTGAGTGCCTTATGTATTTCCCAGGTTGGGGTGGAGGTTACCTGTTCTGAGATCAGTTATGTTGACTTTTTCATACTTTCTCTATATTTCCTGTGTTATTTTGAGAGAATATTTATGAATTTGCTGTGTTCTCTGAATGATTAAATTTAACTGATTTAGGAAATTATTTTCCTTTTTGTCCAGATCCTAATATGTGCTTTGCTTTGTGATTCTTCCTCCTGTGAACAATTTCCGTTTTAGTCGCTATTCCTAGTGTTCTTACAGTCTTTATGGTCTTCCTTTCCATAATTTCAGAATTGAATTCTTTTCTGTATCTTCCAAGAAATAAATCTGGCTTATTACTTTTCTTCTGCAGAATCTGCCATCAGAATTTTCTCTTCTTCCTGTCCGCTTGCTAGCCATGCACATGGCTATCAATACTGTTTATACGCTGTGCGTATTACCTAATCATCTCTGTGTCTCACACTATCTTTTTCTTTTGTTGTTTGGTAAGCCAGCAGCTTTGTAGTCACCCTGGCTGTTCTGCTTCCCAGTTCTCCTACAGTAATGAGTAGGATTAATTGGGGAAAAGAAATCATATATGACTTAGTACGCTTCAGTTAAATAATGTTACAAACTCTTTTTCTGAACCCCCTTTACCCATACACAGGCCTGTTCCTGATTTCAAAGCCCTGTGCCAGCGTCTGTGAGTCAGGCCCTCAGGATGAGAACACGAGTGTGTCGGCTTGCTCACTATGTTGTATTTGAAGCACAGTACTGCGTACAGATGTATAAATGTGTAATCTAGCCACTGTTGATAACATAACAGTTTTGATGGGAAGCTGTTCTCAGAAGTATTACTTGGAATGCTAAGGACGCTTTATCCTTCCCAGAGCCTAAGCACCTGGTCTTCGGGGCCTCACCTCTGCTGCCTAGACTTGGAGGAAAGGAGCTGTATACAGGGCGGCAGGCTGTGCAGTGGCCTCCTAGTGGAGCCTGGAGCGAACCCAGGGTGAGGGGCACGGACCGTGGTGTGAAAAGGAGTCTTTGTAAAACAAAGGTGTATTCACTTCATGCCCCAGTGAGTAAGAGTGGGGTTACTAATAGGAGGAGATGGCAAGCACACTGTGAAGGGGCCTGGAGAATGGTCAAGACGGTGGTAGGGGCTTAAGAGGAATATAATGAAGGACAATGGAAGCAATTTGTTTCTCCTTTCCTCCTTGGAGAGAGGAGGGACTGGTGTTGATGGGCTCGCAGTGAACTCTCCTTCTATTTCTCCTTTCAGCCTCTGTCCCTTGTCATGTCTTTCCCTCCCATTTTCCTTTTCTTCCAGCTGCCAGCCAGCAGCCCTAGGGTGGCACTTCCAGTAGCTAGGTCGTCATGGCCGCTTCAGAAGAGGGGTTCGTTGGCATTTTTCTTAGTTTTTTTCCCCGTCTTTCCCATCTCCACTCCCACTGGCAGGTAAAGCACATGGGATTGGAGAGACAACAAGGTTTGAGGAGCTTGTGAGAGCTGGAAATAAAGGTGGAAAGAGAAGGCTGGAGCCAACGGTTGCAGTTTGGGGAGATACCTACAAAAGAGTTACATGCACATTTTTTAGGAGTGCCGATGTTCTAAACCGCATCCCTGGATGTCTGGTTGCTTACTTCTGTTGCTGTTCTCGGCTGTGTGGTGGTTTCATCCAGCTAACAAGATGGCAGGAGGAGACCATGTTGCCTAACAAAGTGCTGGAAACGTACAACTAATACGTTGATTTTGTGTGCATATATTTTGGATGTGTTTGGTCTTTTTGATGGTTGCATTTCTAGATGTAGTTTTTACTACACAACATGCGTGTTGGTATTTCACTGTGGAGGAAGCAACATCAAGCCTTTGTTCAACAGAGCATGGACTGTGGAGTCCTCAGTCAGGCTCTGCCACTGCCTCATTGTATCTGTCCTCAGCCTCTCCTCTGTGAAATGTGGCTCCAGGTACCTCACGGAATTATTAGGAAGCTTCTGTGCCTAATACAAAATAGATACTCAGTAAATATTAGTTCTCTTCTTTTGTGGAAGTTATTTTTTTTTGTTTAGATCATTAAACTGCATAGACTTTTAATGGTTCTGATTTTTTTTGTCTAATCGGATTCTTGAAACACGTTCAGTTTCAGATTGATGGTGTAGTCTTAGAGCATTGTCCATTAAAATGAATCAACAGAAAACATTGATCAGGAAGAGGTGCCTAATTTTAAGAATACAGTTGACATCTTTAAGATAATTTAAATCTAAACCTATAACTTTAAATAGGTACTATTTATTAAACACACATTAACCAAAACTTAAATAAATGAACAGTTACCAAGAGTTCCACCACTAGAGCAAACTGTCTTTATTGTTCTATTACCCCTTCTACTCCAGATGCATTGAATATGCTGTTTTAAAGGTCACTTTTTATAAAGGCATTTGCTTTGTCTCTAGGTGTAAAACAAAGGTGTATCCAGATAATCTTCCTACAACAAGTGTGGTGATTGTTTTCCACAATGAGGCTTGGAGCACACTTCTGCGAACTGTCCATAGTGTCATTAATCGCTCACCAAGACACATGCTAGAAGAAATTGTTCTAGTAGATGATGCCAGTGAAAGAGGTAAATTTTAAATTTTAATGCCAATAATATGCTACAGCTTTTATCATTAATGGTTAAGAAATGTCGATATCATTTTTAACCTAATAATTTTATACAAACTTCTAATTTATCCTAAAAATATTTGTGGCATTTGGACTCATTCACATATGCAAAAAATTACGCCCTTGTGAAACTTAAAATATTGCCTTAATTAGCATTTAATTTGTGTCACAGCTTAATCTTGTTTTTAAAAAGAAATAATGCTATATAATGTAAACATTTATGCAGAACAGTGAAAAAACCCACATGATTTTGTTAGAGTTTTCCTTGTGGGCAGCTGCAGCCATGAGCTAGTGGAGAGAGATTGGATCCTTCTTAGAGCCAGGATGGAGAGCTTGAGTTCCAGGTGTAGTGGGAAGTACCTCTGACAGGAAAATGGAGCCTTCACTGGGCAAGCCCTCGTTCTCCAGATTCTTCTTAGGTTTTCGCATTTTCTCCATTCCTGGGTTCAAGAGTAATCTATAGCTAGTTATATAAAAGGATGAGGAAGGAATTTAGGAGAGAGTGGTATGTAATATGATAATAAATTTCTACATGACTCTTACTCTTCCAGGAATCTCAGAACAAGCTTAAAATCTCTCAGACTATCTTATGAAGCACTCTTTTGGGAAAGTTATATTAATTAAAAGTACCTTGAGCTAATATGACTTATTTTGAATCCTTCATGGAGATTTTACACCATGGGGTAGTGTAGAAAAGGCTCTGCTAAATCCCATCTGTAGAGAAACCTATCAAACTCAGACATACCCAACATTTAGCGGGCTTTTTTTTCACAGCACTGTTGAGGACTGTTGGTGTCTTGTGTTCATTCCCCCAATATTCCTGTGCTCCCATGAGAAAAATTTGGAAGGAACTACAGAAAATGGCTCTTCCTTCCTTGACCTGCCTTAGACTTCCTGACCATCATTTCAAGCTCTTTTGCTACTTCAGCTTTCTTGCCTAATCTCTCACTGCATCTACTAAGATGGTTTATTTAGGTATTTTACCTTCTCCTTCCATGACTATACTGAGTATGTAAATTTAATCACAATCACTTCGTGTTTTAATTATGGGGAGTAATTTGCACATTAATAACAGTTTAAATCTCACCACTGTGCCAGACTGTAGAAGTACAAACAAAAAATAATATAGCTTACCTCCTCATGGGAATAAAGATGACCAGTTTATAAACACACAAAGCATTTAAATAATAGTATATAATGTAATTAATGTCAAAATGAGCTGTTAGAAAATAAGAATAGCACACTTAAAGAGTTATTGTTGACAGAAGTGTAAACCCTCGGGGGGATAATTGTTTGCTCTGAGTTAATTAATCCCTCTTTAAGAAAATTAGCTTAAGTTCATTGAAGTAGTAATATGTACAAACATTGAGTCTGCGAGTGACTAGTGTTTGTTTTACTTATGTGTTGTTATTTGCTAAAAAAAATTTTCCTCAAGGCGAGCTGTCTTTCCTCAGATGAAATGAATTATTTTTCCATTTCCTCCTTTGTGTTCTCTGATATTCTATTGAGTGCGTGGGAGGGCTGTAAGAGCCCGTTTTTGTAGAACGTGGCCTAATCAAAGACACATGTGCCCACAGCTCTAACGTGACACAGTCACATATACCAGTTATATTTTCCCTTCCTTATGTGGGCCCTTCTTAATCACCCTACCTATACAAATTATAAGAGAAACGTGGGCAGAGGTCTACTTGGGGCTCTCGGTTCACTAAGCAGGGCCCCGGAGTCCTACTCCAGAGCCCCCGGTCAGGAGTCTGGTTCTCCTTCATGTTTCTGCCTGGAAAGCCTCGATGGGTACCTCCCCATTTCTGATGGTTGGAAACCACTAGGTATTGTGTTGTCGTGGTTATAACTATAGTCCTTCTATCCAGATTGAGAATTCTCTAGTGTAATTTTTTTTGGCTCTCTTGTTTTGGTGGGAACTGTAGGGCCCCAGAACCAGAGCAGGCTCTGTTTTTATGTAACTCTTTATAAGTTTGCCTTTCTTACTCATGAGACACAGGTAAGGCACCTTCACTTCTCATCTGGGCTACTGAAACAGACCAGTGGCCTGGTCCTCCTGCAGACACCCTCGCCCTCCCACTCTGTTCCCCACGCTGCATGCACGGGGAGCTTTTAAACACCCACTCCGATCTTGGCACTTCTGACTAACACCATTCTCTGAGGCCTGTGTGACCTGGCCTCCCCACCTGCATCTCTCCTCACATCCCAAACCATCCCCTGCCCACCCCATCCCACAGTTCAGCTCACATGTTTACTCAGAATCAAGATATATTTAGAGAGGCCTTCCTTGAACTCCCGAGATCAGGTCGTGTCCCTTTGGACATGTTCTGGAACGCTACACTCCACGGCTCTCATCGGAGTTTTAACTGTTTATGTTTGTTTGATGACCATCTCCTCTGCTAGACTCTACACTCCCATCAGAGCGGTGTGCTCACCCCTCTTTCCTCAGTGCCCACAGCACTTACTGCATAAACAGTCCAGAATTTAACGAGTGAATGAAAGAATAATCTACTAGTCAGTTAATTCTTGCCTTTCTTCTTGTCTGTGCAGACTTCTAATTAGGGCACATCAGCATGCCTGGTTTGCTTATGGCCTCAGGCTACCCGATTTCACAGTTAACCTGCTGAGTTGTCAGTAGCTCCATTTATTACATATGGAGTAGGTGCTATAATTATCCCTATTTTACTGATGAGGTTTAGCATAAACCTAGCGCTTGACCTCTTAACTGCTACGTACGTCACATCTCATAACTTCTCTGTTACAAGGTCTAAAATGAAGACAGAGCTTGGATGAATCCCTACTTCATGTCAGAAGTTATTGTCATCTCAGAAAGTTATCTTAAGACTTAGAACTGATATAATGTTCCTAATCTGAGATGACTATTGTTTTTCTCGTCTTTCACAAAAGGAAGCAGAGATTCTTATTTAGTAGGGATTAGGAGTCAGATTTTTTAGACTCTAAATTACTTGTTCTTTCGACTGCTCTTTAGAGTTCTGGCGAAGATTTCTCAGATGTTGCTATAAGCAGTGAAATTTTCCCTGACACACTCCCTGGCAGCCTCACATTCCCTGATGGAGAGATGCCTAGGGATCCATTTATGGGCTAATAGCTATAAAGATATTCTGATAAACAAGATTCTCCCTTATTTTTAGCTTCTACCCATAATCACTTAAACCCCCGTGGCTTCATTTTTGTAGAATTAGCCCTGGATGCATAATTCTATATCATCAGTTAGGAAGACACCTATTTCTTAGCCTTATTGCATGAAGGCCACAAAGATATGGAACAAAGATGCCAAGAAAATTTGTGGAATGGCAACTTTTTTGAGCTGCCAGACCAGAGAATCATGCATTTTTCATTTTATTTATAGACAGGACAGAGTATTTTAACTTTCAAAGACGTGGGACTTGGGAATTAGATTGCTTTGATTCTTAAGAAGACTTTAAGCTGTCTGATATTTTTGGGAAAGCTTATTGGGAGACATCTTGCGTATGACACAGCCAACCTCAACCGGTCTGAAGCACTAGAATATATCTCACACCCTATCACAGGGGAGTCCATCAAACTCTGGACATAAAGTAATTTTAATTTGTGTCAGCTCAGATGATTCCATGGTCCTGAATTATTCTCTCTAGTTCCCTTCTAGGATTTCTTGTTGTGGATGAAAAGATGAGCTTTGAAGTCAGGCAGACCTGGGTTTGAAGCTTGGATCCACGCCTTAACAAGCTGTGTCACTTTGATCGGTTCATTTTAGATTCTGAGACTTGGATTTCTGTGTCTAAAATATGTGTAATGACAGTCTCGTAGCATTGCTGTTGTCAGGATTAAATGATATAAAATAGGTAAAGAGCCTGGCATTATGCTAACAGACAGAAAAGGATAGCTACTATTGCCAAATCTTGTTCTTCTCCGGGATTGGCATTGCCCTCACCTTTTTATTTATGGAGTTATATCTCTCTCATCCTAGGATTTGGTTCATAAAATCACAGTGGTGACCCAGTAGGAGTTCTACTCCAGATATTTTACGATCCTGCTTTTAGCCTAGGAAATACATTAGCAGAATACATTAGCAGAACAATCAATATTCTGGTATGGGGGGGTCCATAGACCTTTCTCGTTCAAATTTTCATATCCTGAGTATTTCATTATTGAGTCATTCTGGTCACACCAGTTCAAGCAGGCAAGAACCATGTCACTCCTATTTGTTTTTCTCTGTGTTACATAGGAACCCCTTTGGATTCCTATGATAAGTATTTAAGGAGCCACTTAATACATACACCATCCTTTCTGGGTCCTTCTAGTCCTAGAAGTCCCAGCACTTCTCTCTCAAGTTTCTCCTCCCCTAAAGAGATTATCCTCATACCAGTTCTGTTGGGACTAGTTGGAAGGACATTTGACCATACGACCCTCAGTAGCTTCTCTAGCAGAAATTCCACAAACTAACCTGAGCTGAAAAATTCTTTCTCTTTGCATTGAGGAACCTGAGCCTTTCCTGCTTTTTAAAGTCAGATACATAACTTTGAAGGCAAGACTTCCTTGTCTTAGAGGCATAACCTTTATCTGAACACTCAAGGATAGTTGCTGGTTTCACACAACCACTTCCTCTCCCTTTCCTTTTCCCCCTTTTTCCTTCAGTTGCGCTTCCCTCCTAAGACCTCCATTACTTAGACCTACTTGTCTGCTAAGGAACTCTGTTTGGCCCAGCATTTCCCTTCTGAGCTTGATCTCACTCCCTGCCTCCTGATAGAAGAACTACATAGTCAAAGACTGTGGTAGTCAATGAGACAGTTGGCTTCAGGTTGGATTTTGAAGAAATCCCACAATTGTCTGAATTCTGACAGCTGTTGCATATTCTCTTCCTTCTGTCTATTGAGGTCTGGATTTAATGCTCTTGAACTACTTTTTTTCTACTCCTGATCCTTAAGTGTGATTAGAAAAAGAAGTGAGCTGACAGAGTTGCTTAGGGAACTGTGGTCACTTGTCTGTCTTTGAGCCTGAGCCCAAAGGCGCTGTCCTGATTCTTCATGTAGTGAGGTAGAGGCAGCTCTGGGATATGCTCTCAGGACGTGCTCTCAGGAAATAAAAAGGCTCCCTGTAGTGAAATGGGTTTCTGAGTCAGGGAGCTTCACTTAAACCGCTCAGTAAATAGGTGGTGAATGAATATTGCCTATCAGAATTGCTTTACATCTGGGTAGCACCAGGTCAGTCTTTTCATGTCATTTTTTGTTTTGTTTTGTTAATTTTTCAGACTTTTTGAAAAGACCTCTAGAGAGTTACGTGAAAAAATTAAAAGTACCAGTTCACGTAATTCGAATGGAGCAACGTTCTGGATTGATCAGAGCTAGATTGAAAGGAGCTGCTGTATCTAAAGGCCAAGTGATCACCTTCTTAGATGCTCACTGTGAATGTACAGTGGGGTGGCTGGAGCCTCTCTTAGCCAGGATCAAACATGACAGGTAATGTTCTGAAGTCTATAAATTTGTTTTGGTGTGTTTGTCCTAAATTGTATGATAAACTGAAAAATTCTGAGTATATAAATAAATGCAAAAATAATTTCCTCTGAAGTTTCCTTTAAAATACCCATGAAGAACTCTAAACTAAAAGGGAAGACAACCGTGAAGAAATGTTTGTAGTCTTGTTGTTGAGGCTGGATTAGGAAGCGTGTTGTTCAGATGTATACCTTCTGCTGTATTTACTAAATGGGCGCAGAACGGAAGACAGTGGCTTCAGGAAAGGTGGGATGAAACCCTTTATTGTCCGTGCTGTCTAAGGCTAAGACTGGGACAGGCAAGTCATCTCATCCCTGTCTCCTTCCTTACCAGGACTCTAGCCCTCAACTTTTTGCAGGGCAAGAAGAAGGGGGTGGGGAGATAACACAGTGCATCTTAAAGTGCTTCATTGCATATGGAAAAGTACTATAGTCTCTGATGATACAGGAAGAGCAGTGGGAGCAGTGCATGCATTTTTCAATAGAATTACCTGCTGCTGGTCCCTGGCACCATTCTTGTGTATCCGGAGGGAAGCTACCTTCCATCTGCTAGACTTAACATTAGTTGAATTTTTTCTTGTCATTGCAGTTTGAGCTAGAGGCTGTCTGTGCCAACTTAAATTAAGGTTTAGATTTTAGCAAGGTAAACTTGTACTAGTTGAGTAAAGCATGGCAAAGCCACTGCATCTGTTCTGTTACCAAACACTGGACTACATCTTGCCCTTTCAAAGATGAATAAATAGGAAAAACCAGCATTGAGGCAATGAGAAGGCACAGCAGCTTTAGGAAGGAGAACATTGCCTAAAGAAGGAAGAGAATATCTCTGTAAATTGTTTTCTGTAACACATGACTGGTTTGGGAAATCCTGGCTTGCATAAGACCACATGTAAGCAGGAGCCTGGACCCAGGGAGAGAAAGCAGCAGTGTGAGGAGATGGCAGAAATGAAAGGGGGATTGACTAAAATGACAACCACAATTTCCAGTTTGGGCTGTATGGTAGATTAGGTGTCCTGAGTAACATTTCCAGCTGAAAGAGCTTAAATGCTGGATAAATTGTAAAACACATTTTTAAAGGCATCACTGAGCTGGCACTGAAGTCTGAAGTTTTGCAAACATCAAAACAGAGTGAGACAAGTGAGTGGTCCAGACACTAAAACCAGCTCTCACTTGGAGAATTTCTGCCAAACTTCAGAGGACACAGAGCCTCTCTGCCTCTCTGCCTTGATAGACAAATGGATGGGAAGATAAGATACAGGGTCTAGGCCCTTTCTGAGGCTGGAAGATGAATAGCAAACACCTGTGTAAAGGTAGGCTCTTGTATCTCCGTGGGAGAGAATGAGAAATAAATCCTACCACACCAAAGAAAACTCGCCTGTTTCAGCCTCGGTATGGGGTGGTGATAGGGAAACAGATCTCCCCTAAGAATTTGTAAACAATATAGAAAAGGAGGGAAGCAACTCAGCTCTTTATGAGACTAATATAACTTTGATATCAAAGCCAGAAAAGAAGTACATGGAAAATTACCCAAACCCAGTCATGAACACTAACACAAAAATCTCATACCAGAAAATTGAGTCCACTGGCAGGAAAAGTAATTATATTTTATTTTTTTATTTAAGATTTTATTTATTTGAGATTTTTATTTGACAGAGAGGGTGAACGAGAGAGCGCGAGCAAGAGAGCAAGCGTGAGCACTAGCCGGGGAAGCAGCAGAGGGAGAGGGAGAAGCAGACTCCAGAGTGAGCAGGGAGTCCTACACAGGGCTCAATCCCGGGACCCTGGGGTCATGACCTGAGCCGGTTAGATGCTTAACTGACTGAGGCACCCAGGCACCCCAATATATTTTTATTTTTATGTAAAAAATACGTAAAAGAACATATGACTAATTGGTTTAGTTTAATAATATAAAACCAGTTCACATAATATATCCTCATTAACATTTCTAAAACTATGATTAAAACCCTATCATTAAAAATCTGTCATCACTTCAATAGATAAAAAAACGTGTTCACTTGTGATTAAAATGAACATTTATGATTAAAAGTACTTAGTGAACTATTACAGAATGGAAATTTACTAATCTGAGAAAGGATGGCTTTTAAAAAAGCCTTAGCTAGCAAACATCATATTCATAGAGAAGAGTTGTTTTTTGTTTTTGTTTTGTTTGTTTTTTGGGGGTTTTTTTGGGAGAGAGAGAGAGAGAAAGTACATGGGAAAGGGAGTGAGAGAATCTTAAGCAGGCTGCATGCACAGAGCCTGACAGAGGGCTTGGAGATCATGACCTTAGCTGAAATCAAGAGTCAGATACTTAACTGACTAAGCCACCCAGCACCCCCCCCCCAAATATTTTCTAAAAGATATGGAGCATCCTTATGATGTGCCCTGAATTACTACTGTTAGTATTATTAGAAGCCTTAAGTTTTACAGTAATACAAGAAATAAAGGGTGTAAGGATTAGAAAGGAAATCTCAAGGTCAAAGAAAAATATTTTTTTAAAAAAAGGATTAGAAAGGAAAGTGCTGTCAACTGCAGATGATGTGTTCTTAATGGAAAAAAAAATCTTACACAAAATAGTACAGATAATAATTTGGCAGTGTTGCCAAATACAAGATCTCTATAGAAAGCTTTCTCCATACCAGCAAGGAATAGTTAGAAAATGTAATGTAAAAAGAAAAAAAGAAATCCCATTTATAATAGCAATGGAAATCAAAAGCTATAATTAGGAATATGTTTAACAAAATATGCATAGGGGCACTTGGGTGACTCGGTTGGGTGTCTGACTTCGGCTCAGGTCATGATCTCAGGGTCTGGGGATCGAGCCCTGCATCGGGCTCTGCACTCACTGGGGTGTCTGCTTGTCCCTCTCCCTGTGCCCTTCACGTGTGTTCTCACAGGCACTCTCTCTCTCAAATAAATAAATAAATAAAAATTTTAAAAATGCATAAAATAGAACACTTTTGAAATTTACTAGAAGATAATCTAAGTAGAGAGGAGGATAATATTCAGGGATAGAAAAGTAAAAATAACAGTTCTCCCCACATTGATGTATAAATTCAGTGCATTTCTAGTTGCAACCTCAACAGAAAGAATGTTCTTGGAGGAACTGGCTGATTCTGTTGTGTGGAAATGCATATATATTTTTTTAAATAGCTAAGATACCCCTGAAGAAGAAGAGTCACGTACAACAGGGCTGGCACTACCAGGTACCAAGATTTATTTTGAGGCTATCTTAATTGTGGCAGTGACCTATTGATGCAGGAATTCACAAATTGGCTAGTGAAACAGTAATGTCTAGAAACCATCCCATGTTTATATGGAAACTTGACTTATGACAGAGAGGGCATTGGTAATTACAGCAGAGGAAGAAAAGACCATCAAGTAAATAGTGCTGGAAAATTGGTTATCTCTAAGGAAAATAAATGAAGTTGGGACACTTTACTGTATATCGTACCAAAATCAATTCCATAAGGACTAAAAGACTTAAATATGAAAAGCAAAAATACAATTCTTTTTAAGACAGCATAGGGGAGAATATCTTTATGATTTTGGAGTAGGGAAGGATTTCTTAAATAAGACAGGAAAGATGGGGGTGGTGCAGATGTTACATACTCTAGAATGTGGCTGCTAGGGGCTATGAGTAGTGCATCTTTCCTAGGAAGGAGCTGTGGTCATGTGGAAGTTTTTTCAGGTTTATAAAAAATACCACAATACCAATACAATAAATTTTAAATGTCTGGGGGAATCAGACAATTTGTATGAACAAATAACAAACCTGCAGGGAAATATCCTTTCTACTTACTATTTAACGTTATTATATTGGCAAAAAAATATAAGAAAATAGCATCCAAAGTTGATAGTATTATAAAGAAGTTGCAGGGAGAAATATATACTTATACATATGTATATGGAAAGAGGTAAAGATTAGCATTACAGAAAAACTTCTTTCCATTAATTCAGTAAACCCATTCCTATCTTAAAAGCAAAATACTGGTTATATGAACATTTTCACTTAGAATTTTATTTTATTTTTTGAATAAAAAGATTTTAGTTTATTTTTTAATTATTATGTTCAATTAGCCAGCATATAGTACATCATTAGCTTCTGATGTAGTATTTAACGACTCACTAGTTGCGTATAACACCCAGTGCTCGTAGTTTTAATAGCAAAAAACTGTAAGGAACACAAATATCCTAGAGTTTATTAAGAAAACTATCACCTTAGGGGCGCCTGGGTGGCTCAGTCGTTAAAACATCTGCCTTCGGCTCAGGGCATGATCCCAGGGTTCTGGGATCGAGCCCTACATCGGGCTCCCTGCTCCACTGGGAGCCTGCTTTTTCTTCTCCCACTCCCCCTGCTTGTGTTCCCTCTCTCGCTGGCTCTCTCTCCCTGCCAGATAGATAGGTAGGTAGGTAGGTAGGTAGGAAGGAAGGAAGGAAGGAAGAAAAAGAAAGAAAGAAAGAAAAGAAAGAAAGAAAGAAAGAGAGAAAGAAAGAAAAAATCATCACCTTAAGATGATTAAATATGTAATCATTTAAAAATATTATTTTTGAAAACTAGAAATATTTGGAGTGTTTTTACATGTGGCAAATATGTTAACGTATGAATGAAAAAAGGATGGAGGGTTATCAACAATTGCAAGTGTGATAAGTAATTATGCTAACTTAGGGGCACCTGGGTGTCCCAGTCCGTTAAGCGTCCGACTGTTGGGTTCAGCTTGGGTCATGAGAATGAGCCCGGCATCGCGCTCAGCGCAGAGTCTGCTTAAGGCTCTCTCGCTCTCTCCCCGCTTCCCTTCCCCTCCCCCGTCCCTCTTTCTCTCTTTCAAATAAATAAATCTTTTTAACAAATAATTATGGTAGGGGCGCCTGGGTGGCACAGTCGTTAAGCGGCTGCCTTCGGCTCGGGGCGTGGTCCCCGCGTTCTGGGATCGAGCCCCACATCAGGCCTCTCTGATAGCCTGCTTCTTCCTCTCCCACACCCCCTGCTTGTGTTCCCTCTCTCGCTGGCTTGTCTCTGTCAACATAAATAAATAAAATCTTTAAAAAAAAAAAAAATTATGGTAACTTAGTAAGATATAGCAGGAAATTTTTCCACCATTGCTTTTAACATTATAGAATGTATTTTTATTTTAAAAGCACATGGCATATAGTTATAATATAGTTGTTATGCTATGCCTCAAAAAGGAAAGTGAAGATGTTTTCATTTGCTTTTATAATTTCAGGAAAACAGTGGTCTGTCCTATCATTGATGTGATCAGCGATGATACTTTTGAGTACATGGCAGGCTCTGATATGACCTACGGTGGCTTCAACTGGAAGCTCAATTTCCGCTGGTATCCTGTTCCCCAAAGAGAGATGGACCGAAGGAAAGGTGATCGGACTCTTCCTGTCAGGTAACTACATTTTTGTCAGACATTTTTCCAAAAGTGTTATTGACAGGGAACAGTGGAGCTTTTGTCAGACATTTTTCCAAAAGTGTTATTGACAGGAAACAGTGGAGCTTTGGGAATCATACCAAAAGGCTTCTAGGTGTATTTTGAGAGACATGAGGCATTTGTGTACCATATATGTAGTTAAGAGCCACACATATTATTATTATTTTAAAGGGGGCTTTCTCCTCTGATCCATTAATAAAATTGGGATTTTTCATTTATATAAATCTAGTGCACCTGAAAGGTGATGGTAACATGCATATGTTCTTTCATTCCTATATGAACAACATTTTGCAAATCTGTCAGATTTGTGCTTTCAGTTGTTAAGGATATAATATTTACCTTTAAATCCAACTATCCCTTAATTAATTGTAAGTGTAATGTGAAAATATTACCTAAAAGTGGGTCGTAGTACCAAAATACAAGCTTGTAAATTCAGACTTGTACCATCTGGATGGTAGTTACTGACTGATGAGGTTAGAAAAGCTCGTTTAAGATATAAAAATAACCAGAATTGACAGAAGTATAAAAAAAGATTTCCATGAGCACATTCTGATTTTTCCTCTGTTTTATACTTGGTCATCTATAGATTTTTTTTCTGAAAGGGATAAGAATCTTCTTGATGCTTTTCAGAACCTTGATGTTGAGACCGTGAGTCTCTGAACCATCCTGGGACTTGTTGGGGCAGCACCAGCCTGCTGCCTCTCTAGTGACGGAGAGCCCTTCAGAGCCAGGCGTTAGCTTTCTCCCCTCCTGGCCTTCTCGGCCTGCTTTCCCTTGAACTCAGATCCCGTTCTGGCAAAGCTGAGGAGAATTTCATTAATTCTATTTTGAGTCTTTTCCTATAGCAAAGGTACTTTTCCACTCTTTTGCTGACAGTTCAAATAACCATCTAAATCAGGAGTTCCTAAACATTTCGTAGACAGTGGGCTTCTTTGAAAAATCTGTTAAAAGCTAGGAGTCTTCTCTAATGGGGGAAAATGTACATGTGCGAACAGAGGATTGAGCATACAGTTCTAGGAAATGTAGAGATTTCTCAAAACCTAGGTCAAGAAACCCTGGTACTAAATGGTAGTTGGCCTGTTTCCTCTGACTTCTAACATAGTAGACTTCTCATTTTTTTTCTCTTCTAAAATCAAAGTATGTCTTAACTTTTATGTGGAAACGACTGTTTGTACTGGAAAGGCAATTGCTGCCACCCTTCCAACAGCATGGAATTCATATGTTTTTAGGGCATAGAATCAGAGGTGATAATTCATCCTAAAATGTAGTCACCATAGTCTCCTCTGTCCCTGGAACTTAATTATTTTCTTTAAGTTGGAGTCCATTTTTCTCCATACTCATCCTTCATGGAAATCAAATGGTTAACTGGTATTCATTTATTTTAGTCCTACTTTGTTATCATTTCTCTGCTTAATGCTACCTGTTTGTACCCAATCTACATCCCTGGACCATATTCTGATGAATTGGGCCCCTCTTCTGCAGAAAATGTACCATTCTTGGTCAGGCTGACAGCCCCTTGGGAGTGACTGACTGTATTCTCTACTTCCTCTCCTTTCCTTAAAGTTTTCTGTTAGGTATAGGAAAGGGAAGGACCTCATTGTTTTCGTCCTATGCAGTCTATCTCTTTGCAGTATTTGCCTCACTTTAGAACCTGGTATGTTTGAATTGCTAACATGAATCTAGTTGGTTATATAGTCAATATAGTCAGTGTAATTGCTAGGAACTATGGGAAGATAGATGAAGAGAATTATGACAACTAGCTTCAATTTAAGGAGTTTCAGATGGAAGCTTAGTCAGGACCTGAGGACCAAGAAAGGTACTGAAAACAGGAGAGGCCTTGGGATGTTCAGAGAAGGCTCTCAGGGCACAAGCTGTGACAGAGGGTAGGCCCAACAGTCTGCATGTCTGAAGACCAAATAGTATAGCACAAAAACAAAGAAAATCCTTAGGTCCCTGTGAAAGTTTCTGAAGAGTGTGAGAATAAACATTTATTCTCTACTTTTAAAAACAAGAACTGATTGTAAATTTTAAATTCTTAAAATTAACAGTATAGTATTATGATTGAATTTTCAGAACACCTACAATGGCAGGAGGCCTTTTTTCAATAGACAGAGATTACTTTCAGGAAATTGGAACATATGATGCTGGAATGGATATTTGGGGAGGAGAAAACCTAGAAATTTCCTTTAGGGTAAGTTCCCTTTGAAAAAAAATAATCTTTTATTTAATCTTAAATGTAGATATGCTCTAATTATTCATATTATATATCTCTAAATAAAAATTGATTTAGTATGAGTTTTGTCAGACTTCAGAACCTCAGTTCATTAAAAAATTTCATGTTACTATTAAGGCTTCCTTATAAACTATATTTTAAGCAAATAAATCAGTGATCTTAATGGTTAAACTATAAAACTTACACAAGATTCCCTAGTTATTTTGAATTTCTGTTATTTTCAAGGAAGTAATTCAAACTCTAAAAATAAAAAACAATATGTAGTTTCTATATGCTACTATGGTATTCGACTGCCAAAACCATAATTTCACTTTCTCTAATATGCTTTGTCCTTCTGTTGTGAAAATTATTCTCTCTTATATAAAACGTGGTCACTTTACTGGCTTTACATTTTTCAATAGAAAGAGGCAAAAGAATTCTGAAATTGCTCTAACTTAATTTAACCCAGTCAACCTTATATAAAACTCTTAAGCATTTCACATTCACTAAAATCAACATGTTAAGTGACATTGCGTATTTCTGAAAATAATCCACTTGAGACACATAGCTTTATAGTGGAAACCACACTGAGCTGCATTGTAATCTAAACCAGCTACCTCACTTTGTTCTAGTGGATCACTTTGCTGTCTTATAAAAGGAGGTTTGGACTCTAGATCATCTTGGAAATCCTATCCAGCTGTATCACTTTAAGATCCTGGGAGAACTTTAAAGTAGACTGAATATTTAACAAAATCAAAACTTCTCAATTTGTTTTAATTGTAAATAACAGATTTTTAGCTTACAGAAAAACGCATTTTGAAAGGAGCAGAAGGATAATTTCATTAAACTAAGAATGTGAACCCAAACTTGATGATCCCTCTTTTACCCTTTCTTGGTTTTTATTCTCATGAAGATGACAGAGTATGCTGTCACTGTCCCAGTGGATAACTCATGAGAGATCCAGTTTAGAGTTCTAGGGTCTGTTTCATGTACAGGCTATGACAAGTTTGGAAAAGGAGTAACAGGACTCTGGGTGAATGCTCCATGGTCAAAAGTTTTTTGACTATGAGCCATGCATATACTACACACAAAATTTAAACTTGAATTTAAAATGCAAACTTAGGGGTGCCTGGGTGGCTCAGTTGGTTAAGTGTCTGTTTTCAGCTCAGGTCATGATCCCAGGGTCCTGGCATCGAGCCCCACATTGGGCTCCCTGATGATCAGCATGGAGTCTGCTTGTCCCTCCCCGTTTGTCCCTCCCCCCACTCTTGCTCTCGCTCTCAAATAAAATCTTAAAAAAAAATAAAATTTAAACTTAATTCAAATTTAAACTTATGCTCTTTTTATGAGTCCTGGCCTATAGTTAGAAAAATATTGCTCCAGACCTCCTATCTTTTCTGAATTTAACCTTCCAACTTCTGGTTTGATCAGAACCAAAAATTACAGAAAAGTATGCTTCTGAGGAAGCACTGCTTTTGTGATCATATGGCAGGAGCTCCACTGTGTGGATGGTCATGATTCTGTGAAATTTTAACTATGAATATCCATAGATGTGAACTTTTTTTTTGTTTTTTAACCATCAGGATCTTAATATGGTCTTCTTTGCTATTGTTTTCAGATTTGGCAATGTGGAGGAACTTTGGAGATTGTCACCTGCTCACATGTTGGACATGTGTTTCGGAAAGCCACACCTTACACGTTTCCAGGAGGCACAGGACAGATTATCAATAAAAATAACAGACGACTTGCAGAAGTGTGGATGGATGAGTTCAAGAATTTCTTCTATATAATTTCTCCAGGTTAGCATTTTGCATTAGAAATACAGGACTAGAACTTTCTTGCCTCTGATCCTAATGCATCTGAGAAGAGTTAAGAAGGGGTAGAAAAGCTTTGAGAGAGGCAAAGCACCAACCTCACAGGGTTGTCCTAGGGAAGAAATGAAATTGCACAGTGTACAGAGTGCTTAGCACTATGCCTGTTATATTATTAACAATAAGTTATCCGGGCCAGTATTGCAGACATTACTGTCAGTCCAGGTGTTACCAGTGTTCTGTTTTATTTTTAACCTAATTGTAATGTGTAACGTTTATATGAAAATTCAAGTCTCTCAGGGCCACTGTAGCGTGTCTCAAGGGACTTCTGTCCAGGAACTTCACTGCCATTCAGGGTTTTGTGGGAACAGTTGTTCTATCAGCTATAAGTCTTCCTGACATTGTTAGCATTCCAGCCTCGTTTTTTAATTACCACAATACCGTCAAGTCACAGTTCACACAGTGAGTTGTATGAGAGAAACCTGACTGGAAACAGTTGCTCTGCTTAATATTTGGGCAAAAGAGATCTTGATTCTTGTTTTTGCCTTCACATATATGAAAGTTTTCTGATCCTATGAAAATTTACATTTGTGTGTAATATTGCTAGCATTGTATTTCATTCTCACATAAATTTAATTTTTCGGGACACCTGGATGGCTCTGTTGGTTGAGCGTCTGCCTTCAGCTCAGGTCATGATCTCAGAGTCCTGGGATTGAGCCCCACATTGGGCTCCTGCTCACCCGAGAGAGCCTGCCTCTCGCTCTCCCTCTGCCTGCCGCTCCCCCTGCTTGTCCTCACATATTCTCTCTCTGACAAAGACATAAAATCTTTTTTAAAAAATTTAGTTTTTCTTTGAAAAAAAATAAAACACATATAAATATATTTCCTTGGTTTTTATTTTGGACAATGGATTCGTGGTATATCACTTGTATAGCCACACATCACCAAAATGGTACCATTTGTTAAATGCAATATTTAAATAGAAATGTGTTACCTAATAGAACATGAATAATTCATTTATTTCTTTCAACAGGTGTTACAAAGGTAGATTATGGAGATATATCATCAAGACTTGGTCTAAGACACAAACTACAATGCAAACCTTTCTCTTGGTACCTAGAGAATATTTATCCTGATTCTCAGATTCCACGTCACTATTTCTCTTTGGGAGAGGTAAAATATTTATAGTCTATGTGGTTATTTATGTTCTCATTCATCAAAAACAATAGAGGTTAAACATCCAACAAGGGAATCCTTTCATATTAAAATACATAACCTCAAGTGCAAGAAAGTTCTTGACAGTTAACACCATCTGCCTCCTAACTTGAAATATTGCTAATTTTTCATCGTGTTATAGTTTATTAAAATAAGAATGCTCCACCCCTAACCTTTCAGTGTTGGACTGTTGTTTCAGTATTTTAATGTCTTCAGCAGACTTCTTACTTTAACAAACTGAACCATTTAGTTGAAAGCATATATTCCTAAAGATGATGTCCTGGTGTTAATTAACCTGAATGAAAGAAGTAAAGTTAAAAGAACATATATAATATAAATCATAGCAGCAGATGATATTTGTGGACAAGGCCACAAACAGGACCCATCCCAGGATTGAATCCTCCTGACACTTAGGAAAAGTAACCCCCACTGCACAGGAGGCCGTCACTTCTTCAGTCTTCCCATGCATTCAACAAATATTTGAGTGTCTGCTATGTGGTAGATACTATTTTACATACAAGGAGTACAGCAATGAATAAAGTCTCCGCTCTTGCAAGTCTCACAGTCTGTAGAGGAAGCCAGGTTTTTAAAGTACACAGTATAGTGGGCGGTACTAAGGGCAAAGGAGAATGAGAATGGCTGGCAGGCTTGAGTATTGGTGCTGTTTATGTTGGGGCAGTTGAAAAAGTTCCCCCTTTGGAGTTTTGATTTTTGAGCAGAGATTTAAAGAAGTGAATGAGCAAGCCATTTGAACTGCTGGGGAAAGAGCGTTCCGGGCACAGAGAAAAACAAGTACAAAGGCCCTAAGACAAGAGTATACTTATCACGTTCCAGAAACAACAGAGGCCAGTTGTCTGGAATGGGGTGAACAGGGGTGGGGAGTGTAGTAGAAGATGAGGTCAAGACATACTGAGGGTCAAATAACATAGAGCTGGTAGGCCACAGTAAGCACATTGGGTTTTATTCTGAGGAGAACGGGAAGCTAGAGAGAGACAAGGAAACCTTCACTGGGAAAAGATCAGATTACTACATTGGGCAAAACTATGTGCAGACAAGAGTAGAGCTGGAGTATTGGTGAAAGGAAAGGGTAGTAAAGGACTGTGTTAAGATTTTCACCTGAGAAACTGGGACAGGGAAGTTGGCATTATCAAGATGGGAAGGCTTGTGGAGGGGGTGCAGGGGCATTCAGCTGTGCAGTTGGGACATGTTAAATTGGATCCAGGTAAAGATACAGGGTAGGTCATTGCATTTACAAATGTGCAGTCTGGATGAGAGATTGGGGATGGAGATCTAAAGTTAGGGATTATCAATATATAGGTAGGTTTTAAAACAAAACTGCATGAGATCACCTTGGGAAGAGCAAGTGTAGATGGAGGAGAAGGGGGAGGACTGAGGACCAAGCCATAGGAAACTCCACAATTTAGAATTTATGAAATGAGAGGGAATTAGCCAAAAAGATTTAGAAAGAGTGACCACTGAAATAAGAGAACCAAGAGAGTGGTATCCCAGAGACTAAGTGAAGGATGTGTTTCAGGAAGGAGGAAGTGGTTGGCTGTTGAGTAAGACTAGTACAGAGAACTGGCCGTTGGACTGGCAAGGGAGAAGTTGTCTGTGGGCTCCATCTCCGACCCCAAAAGGGTTCCCATGAAGATTGGTAGGGACAATATCCCTGATGACTTCAGGGAAGAAGAGGTATTAGAGATCATGTGCGTGGCAAGTCTTGCAAGAAATTCTGTTGTGAAGGAGAGCAGAGAAATTGTTGGTAGCTGAAGGGGAATATGGAGTTAAAGGAGGGGTTTTTTTGTTTGCTTGAAAAGAGCTGTTGGTTGTAGGAGTCCTGTTTAGTAGACGATCATGGTGGGAAGGGATGAAAAGGATGGCATCCATTGAAATAAGAAGGAGGGTGGAGGGAATGGGGACAACTGTTAAGGTCAGTTGTTGATTTGAGGGTAGAAGCAAGTAGTTTGTGGTAGAAGTATGAGGAAGCTTTTTGATTTTTCTGTTTCGTTATTGAACAGAAGATCATCAGTTGAAAGTGAAGAGAGGGTAGCGATGTTGGGGATGTGGGAACAAGGAAGAGATGTAAAGTAGAGTAGGGTGTTGGAGGGCAAGTTCATCACACAGGGGAGCCCAGTGACTGACAGTGGTGAGTCAGAGTGAAACCATTCAGCCCATGCCAGGGGGAGCACAGGCAACTGTTTGCCCTTAGTTGTTACTGAGGCTACTTCAGGCTTGACTTGAGCACCTCTGAACTTTGTTGTGATTTAAGAAATTCATCCTGAAACAGATGAGAAGTATGCTGAGTTTCTTGCTTCATTAATGAGACTGTTTCCTTTGCCGTAGCCTCATTCCAGTCAAGGAAGGCCCAGAGTGGGGCATGTACCATGGGAATCTACCATGGGAAGATTTATAGCAGTTGCTCCTACAACTTGCCCTTTTTTTTTTTTTTTTAATTTAAATTTTACTTAGTTAACCTACAGTGCACTATTGGTTTCTGGAGTAGAATTCAGTGATTCATCACTTACATACAACACCCAGTGCTGATCATAACAAGTGCCCTCTTTAATACCCATCACCCATTTAGCCCATCCCCCTGCCCACCTCCCCCCCGCATCAATCCTCAGTTTGTTCTCTATCGTTATTGTTAAGAGTTTCTTATGGTTTGTTTTCCTCTCCTCCCCCCCCCTTTCCCATAGGTTCATCTGTTTCATTTCTAAAATTCCACATATGAATGAAATCCTATGGTATTTGTCTTTCTCTGACTTATTTCACTGAGCATAATAACACTCTAGCGCCATCCACATTGCTGCAAATGGCAAGATTTCATTCTTTTTGATGGCTAATATTCCATTTTATACACACACACCCCACATCTTTATCCATTCATCAGTCAATGGACATTTGCTATTTGGGCTCTCTCCATAGTTTGGCTATTGTTGATAATGCTGCTGTAAACATTGGGGTCCATGTATCTCTTTGAATCTGTATTTTTGCATCCTTTGGGTAAATACCTGGTAGTGCAATTGCTGGATCATAAGATAGTTCTTTTTTAAACTTTTTGAGGAGCCTCCATACTGTTTTCCAGGGCGCCTGCACCAGTTTGCATTCCAGTGTAAGAGGGTTCCCCTTTGTCCACACCCTCGCCAATACCTGTTTCTTGTGTTGTTAATTTTAGCCATTCTGACAGGTGTGAGGTGGTTTTGATTTTTTTTTCCCCTGATGATGAGTGATGTTGGGCATCTTTTCATGTGTCTGTTAGCCATTTGGATGTCTTCTTTGGAAAAGTGTCTATTCATGTTTTCTGCCCATTTCTTAACTGGATTATTTGTTTTTTGGGTGTTGAATTTGATAAGTTCTTTATAGATTTTTAGATACTAACCCTTTATCAGATATGTCATTTACAAATAACTTCTCTCATCCCATAGGCTACCTTTTAGTTGTGTTGATTGTTTCCTTCGCTATGCAGAAGCTTTTTATCTTGATGCAGTCCCAATAGTATATTTTTGCTTTTGCTTCCCTTCCCTCTGGAGATGTGTCTAGTAAAAAGTTGTTACAACCAAAGTCAGAGAGGTTTCTGCCTGTGTTCTCCTCTAGGATTTTGATGGTTTCCTACCTCACGTTTAGCTCTTTCATCCATTTTGTATTTATTTTTATGTATGGTGTAAGAAAGTGGTCCAGTTTCATTCTAGTGCATGTGGCTGTCCAGTTTTCCTGACACCGTTTGTTGAAGAGACTGTCTTTTCCACTGGATATTCTTTCCTGCTTTGTCGAAGATTAGTTGACCATATAGTTGTGAGTATAACTTGCCTTTAGAATAGAGAATGAGTTGTTTTTTTTCTCTTGAACTGACCCAATTTTGGATAACATTGTTCACTGGGCCAGAATACAGGTGTATTACAAAGAGCCACTTGTCTAACCCACGGTAGATGATTGCCAAGGCAAGTTTGTTCTTTACCTGCCTCTTGCCAGCTGGCTTTCTATAAAAGGAACAGATTTTACCATCCGTGGCCTGCTTGTCACTGCCTTTTTAATGAAGCAGCTGGTCTTAAGCTTGTTTGCCCTTAGTATCGGGGCACCTTATGCAGATTAAAGCTCTAACTTCTAGGGCTGGGGTCGCTCTTAAGCACCCACCCTTGTGCAGCTGGGGCTCTCATGCTGGGATCATAGCTCCACCTGCATGAGCTTTACTGTGCTGAAAACTGGAATTTAGACTTTGGGGGATCTTTTGTCATACTTCAAAGGGTCCAGAGAAGCCTGAAATCATAGGATTTTAGAGTAGAAAGGGGAATGAGAGGTATGAATTTAGTCTCTGCCTTCACTACTGACTCTCATAGCTCCTGTAGGTCCTGGAACTGAGTAAATGTGTTTCATTGTGATGTCTAATAACTGTTAACTGAGGAGATAGATACTCTAAAAAACCATGACAGAAAACAAGTCAGACCTTTTGACCACTTAGCCAGTCTGTGGACTAACCGATGGCTTCTCTAGGCAGATCTAATAACCCTAAGATTGAGTGAGCATAAACTCTGTGTCAGGTGCTGGTCTGAGTGCTTTACAAACATTAACTCATTTTATCCTCTTATCAACACTATGAGATATAGGTGCTGTTATCCCCACTTGACAGTAAGTAAATTGAGGCATACGTAAATGGTTAAAACAATATTCTCAGGTCACAGCCACAAAATAGAAGAGACAGAATTTGAACATAGGCAGTATGGCTTGAGAGCTTGTGCTCCTAACCATTAATACCCAAGTCTTTCTCATATCTGACCAATATTTCTCTTAATGGCAGAGAGGGGGGAAAAGTGGATCCAGATTCCATTACACTAGAGTCTAAAAATCCTTTAATTGCCTAGGTGGTTCCACCTAGTGGAGGTACCAAGATTCTGGAGGAGACTGAGCAAAAACTAAGAAACCTAGGCTCTAGGTTCCTGCCTGTTTCCCAGGAATGAGTGTGTTCACAGTTATTTTCAACTTCCAAGGTCAAAACTAATATTGTAGTGATAGCTGTGTACACCAAGTTGTTACTTCAGAAAGTGGTGGAAGAGCTGCTGAATGTGTGGGTAAGGAGGAAAACCTGACAGTGACCATGGACCTACCATGTGTCCGTCTCTGTTGGGCTTCTGTATGTGTTAGCTCATTAAGAGCTCCCAGCAAACCTGAGAGATTGGTGTGCCTGTTACACAGATGAGAAACTGAGGTTCTTACAGCCAGCTTTCCCAGTTACTGTGTTCTAAAGAGTGCTGAGGTCTGAGGTCCCCCAAGGTGCTCGATTAGAAAGGTAGGGGAGGAGGGAGTAGATTTTGTGGCCAGAGATGTTTGGGAAATGCTGCTTTTTATATCTTACATCCTTCTCTACCACCAGTCCCCACCCCTACCAAGAGTCACAGTATAGTAAACAGCTTTGAGAAGTCCTTCAGCAAAGAAACCTATTTAAATATGTTTAACCTGGTAATTTTTAGACACATTTGATCACAAAACCCCTGTATAGTGGCACATGTGTCAACACTTGGCTGGATAATTTTGTTCAGATCGTGGTCCTGGGAATCACTGTCTTAGAGTGCTAACCAGTCACAGTCTTGTGGCTAGTAATGCTAGGGTAGGGAGAGAAGCCCACGTCTGCATGTCCCCATACCCTAAGCTTTCACTCCTGCCCACCTGCCTCCATATACCTCAGAAGTGCAGCCCTTTCCCCCCGACCACCATAGTTCAGATGTTGCTGTGTTCCAAGTAGAAAGCTTCCTATTTCCTCACCCGCTAGCATTCTCACATTTGTACATGGTGCTTATGACCGTTTGGGTTTGGCTCATTGGCAAGCCTGGCTCTGTAAGGAAAGGTGTGTTATTCAGACATAAACAAATCCTATTAAAAGGGCCATTAGCCTGCTAACTTTGCCCCTTGAAATTATTTAGATCCCCTAAGATTTTTACTAATTCCAGAGAGTATGAACCGAACATGGGCACTTCCATGTGCCTTTCACAGAGGGCTAAGGATATAACTTGGCTTTATTAATGTGTGTGCATATTGTCTCCATCATTGACAAGTAGTCCCTCTCAAACTGTGGAAGACTATCCTGTGTGTCGACATCTAGTCCTGCACAACCAGTGTGGTAGCTGCTTGCCACATGTGGCTATATTTAAATGAACTAAAATTCAATAAAATTTGAAAGTCAGTTCCTCAGTCACACTAGCCACATATTTAGTGCTCAATAGCAAGAAGTAAAAGAAAAAAATATACTAAAGTACTCAATAGCCACACATGGTTAGTAGCTACCATATTGGATGGCATAAGTATAGAACGCTTCCATCGTCTCAAGTTCTTCTGTGTGTATGCCCTCTGTAATCATTTTTACTCTCAAATAATTTAGGTACATCCTAGAACAACTTCCATAGGGAAGTACTGTATCAGATTTCCAAACCATCCCGTCAGTAGTTACTTTCCTGCTGGGCTAAGGAGAACATCAGGATCATACTTACGTTCAGGAGTATCTATTCCAATGATGACAAGCTCCCTTCTTTTCCTACATGAAGTCTTTTAGTTTAAGGGTCCCTAATAATTTAGAATCTCAATTGTCATTAGACATCCTGAAGATTACCAAATATCTTACCCAACAAGAGGACATCTCGTTTCTCTTTCCAAGACAGTCATCAAGGTGGAACTTGGAATGTGAGGAAACTGGAAGGAATCAGTAGTGCAACAAGGCCACTGAGCATTCTGCTGTCAGTCCACACTGTGTATATGTTTGCAGTAGATGTGCATGTGTATCTGTATGTTTGTCTAGTTTACCTCTAACTTCTGTTTTCATTATTGTCCCATAGATAAGAAATGTGGAAACAAATCAGTGTCTAGATAACATGGCTAGAAAAGAGAATGAAAAAGTTGGAATTTTTAACTGTCATGGTATGGGAGGTAACCAGGTAAGTCTCTTAGTTAAGCTTTAAAAGGAATAATTTTTGGATTTGTTTTAATCTTCTGCCCCTTTTATCTCATTATGTCATTCAGGAAGTATTTTCCTACCTATGAAGAGACAATAATAAAGACCTTTTAGGAGAAGGGAGCTTTCAATTTAATGATTACTTTTAAGTGAAACATTTGTAAAAGGCCCCTTTGTGAGAACTGTATTTACATTGCTGTGCATGAGATTTACTTTGCCCTTTTTAGTCAAACAGATGACAGCCCTTGACAATACAGTCAGTGTATACAGAGAGCTCAAGGTCATTTTTCCTTTCCTCTGTGCAAAATTAGTGGTAGCTTTTCTGAGTCATTTATTCTCCTAATACCACATTAATCAAGTTCAAAAATCACGTATCTTGAGATACTTGGGTGGTTTTTTTTGCCAGACTATTGGCTGGTTTCTTTTACTGTTAAAGCTTACATGTGTGCACCTTTTTCAGGTTTTCTCTTATACTGCCAACAAAGAAATTAGAACGGATGACCTTTGCTTGGATGTCTCCAAACTTAATGGCCCAGTCACAATGCTCAAATGCCACCACCTAAAAGGCAACCAACTTTGGGAGTATGACCCAGTGGTAAGTTATTCAGTTGCATGGAGGAATGAAATTAGGTGTGTTTTGTAGCTAGAAGAATGAATTCTTTATAGTGAAAAGAATGAACTCTTGTACAGTTTTAATATGGGTCAAATTGTTCTTACACTCTAAAAATGGACAGATGGGATAAACAACCTAAGTAATATAAATATGTTGTAATCTCCCCAGTAATTGACCTTGCCTCCAGTCCCTGGTCCTTGTTGTCACTATAGCCACTCTTCCCTCTGTCCTCAAGCTCTGTCGTCTAGCATGGGAGAAATGGAGCCAGGAGTAGACTGTTTAAATGGCTGAATTAAACACTTAAGTAAAAAGGTGAGCTTTAAATAATGAAATTCTCTGGCTCATGATGATTTTTCTGTGACATACAACAAAACTTTTTATCTTTGCTCTGAAACCTCACCCGCTCACCACACACTGCATGTTGTACTTACACAGGAGTGCATAAAAGATCAAAGCATCCCCAGTAAGTCTCTGTCCTGTGCCTTTATCTGGCTAACCTCCCAATTTGTGCTTTTGCTTTATAGTTCTGGAACTGGCACCAGAATCTTCAGTAGGTCTTTCTCTGGTTCTTTTTCCTCTGCACATCTTCTCTGACCTCTGTCATACTGAACTGCTTTGTACTTGTTTCTCTACCAGTCTTTTCTCCACTATTAGACTGTTAGCTCCTCAAGGGTAGAGACTGTGCTTTATAAATCCTGGGTCTCCCTCCACAGTGTCAAACTATGGTAAAAGTAATATTAAACATAACACTTCAGTTAATGACTATTCGAAATGGCCTCTATCACGTGTTCTGGGGTTTTTCATGGGCGCATGCTGCTGCCCCAGACACTACAGGGTGTATAGCATCTCTGACTTCAGACACCAAATGCCAGCAGCACCCCATGGTTATTTTAAAAATGAGGGGCACCTGGGTGGTTCAGTCATTTAAGTGTCCAACTGTTGATTGCTGCTCGGGTTATGATCTGAGTTGTGAGATCGAGCCCTGCGGCAGGCTCTGAGCTTATCGGGGAGTCTGCTTGTGATTCTCTCCCTCCGCCCCTCCTCGCCAGCTCCTACTCTCTCTAAAATAAATCTTTAATGTACTGTCACTTTTCATTGAACACACCATTGGGAGGCTTGTTGAATTTTTTTTTAATGAGGAAACATAAAACCTGTTTAGAGTAGCATGAACAAATCAGTGCTTACTCTTCTTCATAATTCTGAAGGCTTCTGGGGTAGAGATTCATTGGCACAGTGCCATCAGGGATAATTTTGCTGCATATTCCTCCCCTTTTGGTTGTGGCCACAGGTGGCTGCTGCTGAAGAAGAGGGGACATCGTACTACCCCAGGTTTTGCTCTTTATCAGGAAAGCCAGAGCTTTTCTTAGACCCCCCTCTGCAGACTCTGCTATGTCTTATGGGCCAGAACTTCAGCCCATCGTGACACCACCTCCACCAGCTAAAAGGGAGGCTGGTTACACAGGCGTTGGGTTTCCAGTCTCCGGTGTGATGGAGACAGGAAGTGGGGATGGCAGTGGTAGCCTGTGTATGATCCGCACAGTGCACCACACCTGTTATCCAGAGGTAGCTGAAGGTAGAAATGGAAGGAGCTAAAGTGGGTTTAGGGGATTTAGAAAGAGCCAGTTATGAATGTTAAGTTTTAAACAACTTTGGAGCCCTTTGCACAGTCTTCCCAGAGATAAAATTTTAGTTTGCAGGCTGGGTTCTATCACAGGCAAACTCGGAGACAAAGGTTAGTGTTTGTGGTGTTTATTAGAGAGCAGCCTTTGAACACCTGGGAAAAGGAGAAGACCGAGTTGGGCAAAGGTAGGAGTCACACCACGATGCAGCTCCCCCAGACTCAGCCAGCTGCATAGGAAGCTCAGGGACAGCGTGTCAGCGTTGTCCTGCCTCCACCAGTCAGAAACACAGCAAGCTGGAGAACTAAAGAGAAAATAAATTACACATATTTTAAGTTTATTTAAGTAATCTCTACACACAATATGAGGCTCAAACTCATGACCCCGAGATCAAGAGTCACATGCTCTCTGGAGCCAGCCGGGTGCCCCTTTGTAAACCTATAAATCATGACATCGTAGGTTCCAAAGGAACCCTAGAAATAAAACCTAGGGCCTTGTTTAATACATGTAGAGACATTGAAGCCCAGAATGGAACGTACCCAGGGTCACAGAGCAGCTAAAATGATCTGTGTCTCAAACAATGCTGGAACTCTAGATCTAGGATTCTTTGATTAAATTTGTATTTTCTTAAATCTTTGTCTTATTTATATTTGATATTGCATACAGTTTAGGACACCAGGTTCTTGTGCTTTGATGCTTATAGCTGTCCTTTCTACAATAAAATGCAGATGATTTTGACCTAGTTATAGGTAGAGATTAGGGGCAAGGGCCACCAAAATGATCTTTTCTAGGTTACAAGTAGACTGTAGGCAATGATAATTACAGCTTTTATCCTCTGCTGCGTAAGTTACAGCTGTCACTGGTTTATTCAGTTGCCTTCATCAAGGTTTTTCTGTCTGGAGACTAGTCGTGCTGACTGGTCCTCTTCTGAGTACAGTGACCACAGTCCCCATGAAAATGACATGTTCCAGATAAAAGAATTACATTAAAATAGAGGGATGAGCAAGAGTCAGATGAATGTGTCTTAGTAAACAGTTCACGTTTCCTTATAGTTGTATACGTTTACAGGATAATGTGTAATTCACATCCCTCCCTGGCTGCTTTGAGTAACAGACACATGAACTGACCTACGCTTATCACTCATAACACTCCTCTGTCCTGACGCTTTGAAATTGCTCTAAAAATCAAGTCTGTAGCACAGACAAGTACACAAAATTATATAGCTGCATCTCTCAGCCATTTTTTAAGGGCTGCTTTATCAATCTTACGATCTCTTAAGCTTTTGAGTCTTCAGAAGAACCTGAGTTTCTAAGGACTTGAGGTTTGGAATCACAGAATTAATTTGAACAGCCTTATCACAGGGAAATGAAGCAATTTTGAAATAGCTTTTTTTTTTTTTTTAAAGATTTTATTTATTTATTCGACAGAGATAGAGACAGCCAGCGAGAGAGGGAACACAAGCAGGGAGAGTGGGAGAGGAAGAAGCAGACTCATAGCGGAAGAGCCTGATGTGGGGCTTGATCCCATAACGCCGGGATCATGCCCTGAGCCAAAGGCAGATGCTTAACCGCTGTGCCACCTAGGCGCCCCTGAAATAGCTTTTGGAAAATAGGTTGAGGATCCCAAATTAGGAACCACTAATCTGATTTTTTTTTTTTTTTTTTAGGAAGCTGAAGCACAAAAAGTGAAATTTCTCACAGTGTTCTAGAGCTTGTCCAGAATTGGGACTTAGCATTTTGGTCACTGTACTTCAAGTTCAGTGTAACCGACCGTACCCCAGTGCCTTTCTCCCTCCCACATAGGTCTTACAGCAGTCTTTATGTAGACACTTTTTCTACAGAGCAATTTCATGCTCACCAGAAATGATGGTTGAGGTGTGTGATTTTTTTCATGTTAACGGTTCTTTTCTGTCACTTTCAGAAATTAACCCTGCAGCATGTGAACAGTAATCAGTGCCTGGATAAAGCCACAGAAGAGGATAGCCAGGTGCCCAGCATAAGAGACTGCAATGGAAGCCGCTCCCAGCAGTGGCTTCTTCGAAATGTCACCCTTCCAGAAATATTCTGAGACCAAATTTACAAAAAAAAAAAAAAAAAAGAAAAAGAAAAGGAAAAAAAAAAAAGGATTGACTGGGCTACCTCAGCATACATTTCTGCCACATTCTTAAGTAGCAAAAAAGGAAAAGTGCTTTCCTCCTGCGGGGATGTAAGGTTTATCAGCCATTAAAACTTAGACTCCTCTCGCTTTTCACTAGCTGTGAACCAGCCTTCTTGTCCGAGGACGTGAAACTACATAGTAGCGAGACTGTGCACACCGATGTTTACAAGATGGAAAGTGTCTTTCACCCAGAATCATGGTAAAGAATATTCAGACAATGAAGCAATCAACAAAACGTGCTTTCCGGAGCTGCACCTTGTACGGTTTGCTTGCACATCGGTAACTGCTGCTGAATGTGCGGTCATAATGAAGAGATTTCCAAGATTTTTTTTCTGATTAGAACTGGTAACCAGTATATTAAATATTGATATAAAAATAAGTGAAAAAGAACTGGAACCAGTTTCAGAATCATGAAAACAACATTTTTACAATTTAAGAAGAAACTATATTAAACAGGGTTTAAAGGAAATTAAAACAGAACTATGAGAAGTACAATTTGTTATAGTATAGTATCAAATTTCTATATAGATTTTATACCTCAGTGGGGAAAAATAACTGATTCCAGTGACATTCATTTTCATCTGTGATAGTCATGGATGCTTTTTTTTTTTCCTTGGGGTGCTGAAATTGAGCTGGAAAAAAAATGGCTCTTTGAACGTAGTTTTAATTGCTTTCTTCAGTTTTTTTTATTTGGTTTATGGGCTGTTGGAATTGTTATTTTTAATTGCCTTCAAAGAATGAAGATTTAAAATGTCTGGTCTCACTGAACATGTTAGATCTCTCAGTTGCTCTTGGGTCAACTGGCTTATAGACTTTCACACACAAATTTCTTATTAGATTTTGAACTTCTTAACTTGATTCAGCTGATAATGCTTAATACCCAAGATTCATACTACTGTACTACAGATTTATTTTCACAGCAATAAATCTTCAGTTCTTTATGATTCCACTCAACAAAAGGCCTGCAGAAGTGATGATTTGGATATTTGGAGAGGATACATGGATGGTTTTTTGAAACCTTTTTTCACTCCATACTCAGATGTGCTTTATTGTCAAGTGCATATTTAGATTAGGTTCTTGAATTGTAATGATTTTTTTAATAAAATTTGACTGAAAATGTTGGACATCGTTTTAATGAGTTAACCAAAGAAGTGCAGCTACTGTTGCATAGTAGTACTGCATTTCTTCCCTAAATTCTTTAGGTTAAATCCATTTTCTTTTTTTCTGATTTTTAGTACCACAAAATAACTTCAGAATCAATTAAAAGTTGAGTAAACAGTTTTAATTTCATAAATCTCGCGACGTTTTTCCTGATAATGTAAGGCAGTCCATTGGCAAGTGTGTATTTTCCTTCTTATTTGTAAGATTGTATTTAGTGACATTCTTTTCTTTGATCATCAGAGATGCTCACTGCAGGCAGTGCTGTTTCTTGTGCCTACGAATGTTTCTGAAAGTTCTATCACTAATGCTACTTGCGAAGGTGAGTGTTCGGGAAGTTTCTCATCTTCTGTTCAAGTTAATGAGTATCAAGAATATCAAGCACGTGTGGATGCTTTAGGCTGAGACTGTAGTACAGAAGGCATGAATTCTGTCCCCAGGAAATTTGCAGTGAAGCAGGTGCTGGGTGGGTTTGTGGTTTTTTTTTCGTACTCCATGAGCTCTGTTAATTCTGTCGTCAGTAGGCCTAATGTTTGAATAAACCAGATGTCTAATAAATTATTTTCATGCTCAGAATTTTCAGGTGTTTGTACTCTAGTATAGCTTGGTCTTATTTCTTACTGTAAGAAAGCTTAATAGCAATGTGATTTAAGGTTTGGTTTTGTTTTTAAGAGGGGAATGTGAGTGATTTAATTCATGGGTACTTTTAGAACCTGAGGGATAATCCCATTGCCTTTATTTTTCTAATTAAAGAATTCCTAAATACTTTGAAAATACAAAATATTCCTGAATAGTTGTGCCTTACATTGATTTTATTTGAAGTTAAAAGGGATCCCTAGTCATTATGTCCATTTGTAGATCAGGCAATATGCTAACCACTCTGTTATACATCAGACTGGGAAGAAAAGAATTAATCAGAAAGAAAGCCAAGGATGAAAAGAGGGATTATTGGATCAGTGAAGAATTTATAAATGTGCCAAGGATAATCTGAATCTCTCAAATGTATTCACCTTATTCCAATCCCAATCCATTTTAATGTCTTTCTGTTCTAACTGGCATTCTGAAAAAATAGTACTTTGCTCACCATTCTGCAAATGAAGGGCAGCAGGTACCATGTTCTCATTTCCCTATTCTACATTTAGCTGAGAACCAGAAGTGCTTCTGTAAGGGTCTGGTGCTCTCCCCATCTTTCAAGAAGTACAGCAAGAGCAAATTGAACTCCAGAATTTTATGTTTTTTAAAGAAGAAAGAAAATCAGAAGGTAGTGTTTCTGAGGCAATAACTGGGAGCAGAGGTATACAAAGAATGAATCATTTTTTACTCTGGAAAATTAGATGTTCTCAATTATATAACACTTCTCCCATTCTCTGACTTCCTAAAGTTTAACAAGAATTTGCTTGATCTACCAGAACTAATAATTTTGCAGGAAATGAGGCAAAACTCAGTCATATTGTCTATATACTAGCAACAATTAAAAATTAAATTTTAAAATCTTAACCATCTGTAATCACATAAGTCAAATACCTAGAATGTTAACAAGAGATATGTAAGACTTCTACTCTACAAAACTACCCCATGTTGCTGAAACTATAGAACGCTGCAATAAATATATTCATGAATTGAGAGGCTGCATACTGTCAAGATCTGTTTGCCCAAAAATTGATTTCTAGAAATCAAATTTCAATGAGAGAAAAATCCTGTGAGGCTTTCTTGTAAAAATTTGCAGATATATATAGAAATCCAACAGACCTGGAACAGCCAGGATAATTTTGAAGAGGGGGTTGGAAGACTTACACCAATTTCATGACTTGCTTTAAAATCACAGTACTTAAGAGTGTGGTATTAGAGTTAGGACAAATAGATCAGTGGCTAGAATAGAGTCCAGAAGCAGACCCATACATACATATGGTCATTGGCTTTTCAGCAAAAACACAAGCAACTCCATAGGCAAAGACTTTGGACATTGATGCTTTCACACTATGCATTCAACGTGCACATGTGTTCAATTATGTATTGCACTATGTGTTCAGCGTGGATCGTGGGACCTAAATGTGAAAGGCAAAACAAATCCTAGAGAAGAAAACAGACTATCTTCATGACTCTTGGGAAACTCAAAGAGATCTTAGGACATAAACTTCATAAAAGAAAGAAAAAACTGGTACATTTCACCAAAATTACACTCTTATCAGAAAGATATAAAAGTGAAAAACAGCCAAGGACAAAACAGTTGCAGTACACATAACTGACAAAGACACGTTTGCCGGAGAACCTTTAAAAGCCACTGCAAAAGCAACACAGTATACAAGTTAATACGTAACTTGAGTACACACTTCACAGAAGCTATCCAGATGCACAATTAGCATAGGAAAGGGTGTTCAACATCAGCCACCAGGGAAGGCAGAATGAAACCCCCCGGAAACACTATTGCACACCTGCCTGAGTGGTGAGAAAGTGTAGCAGCAACTAGCAGAAGTGTTAGCATAATCACCATGGAAATAGCGGGCCCATTTCTTAAAAATGTAAATTGATGCCTACTCTGTGATTCCACTTCTAGTGATGAAACCCAAGAGAACCCCCAGCCAGGAAACTACTCAAATATCTGTCAACAACATAATGGATAATCAAATAATGGTTATTGAAATACTAGTCCACAGTTTTTAAAAATGAATTACTGGTAGAATACAGATAAATACAAAAATACTGAACAAAAGCTAGACATAGTACATTTATGCAAAGCTCAAGAATAGGCAAAACCAACCTAAGGTGCTTACCTCTGGGTGAGTATAGGCTTGAAAGTGGCATAAGAAAACTTTCTAGAATGAGGGAAATAGTCTTAACTGATTGAGATAATGGCAACGTGGATGTAAGTTAAAGTTCTGCTGAGCTATATACTTGTGATATATGCATTTTATCATATGTAAATTATACCTCAATAAAGTGCAGGGGGGAAATAAGATATTTACCTTGCTGGATCATACTATATATATAGAGAGAGAGAGAGAGCATCAAGGTTTTCTAAAAAGTGTTCCACTGCTACAAAACACCCAAAGGCTGGCTCGGTTGCCATAAACATACTATTAAGTGAGATACTGAACTCACAAGAAAATATGGAAAAATCTATAAAGTCCAGGGGAAAAAAATTTCTAAATCTACGTAAACAAGCCACAGAAGTAACTGTTAAATACGAAAGCCCTTCCTCTCCTAAGAACAAAAGAGAATAACCAGTTTGGGGAATGATAGCTCCTAGGCCTTAGGCCTGAACAAAGGTGAGGAATTGCACGTCAGATCCCTATGTAAAACTGGAACATTCAGTTACACCTACAAGTAAAAGGGTGCATAAGGAAGTCTCCTGCCATGTAAAGGAAACCAAAGGGTAATCTGACTGACCCTGCCATTTTTCTAGGTAGCAAGTGGTGATGAGGATGATGCCACCACTGTGATCATAAGACCTGCTTCTGTTTTAAGATTTTATTTTTACATAATCTCTACACCCAATGTGGTGTGTGTCTTAAACTCACAACCCCAAGGTCAAGCATCACACGCTCCACCAACCAAGGCAGCCAGGTGTCCCAAGGTCTGCTTTTAAATAGATCAAGTTTTTTTTTGTTTTTTAAGATTTTATTTATTTGAGAAAGACTGAGTGAGAGTACTAGTGGGGGGAGGGGCAGAGGGAGAAGCAGACTCCCTGCTGAGCATAGAGTGTGATGCGGGGCTTGATCCCAGGACCTTGGGATTATGACCTGAGTGGAAGGCAGATGCTTAACCAACTGAGCCACCCAGGCTCCCCTAAATCAAGAGTTTAAAACCACAGTTATGAAGTCTGCAGATGAAGAAAATAAAGTGAATCTAGACTTATGGCACTTGCTGGAAACCATTAGAATACAATGTCTTTTGGAGGGAAAAATATATATATAGGCCCCTATACACCCACAAATTAAATAATGAAATCACTATCAGAGAAAATGAACCACCTGTGTTAGCAAAAAAAAAAAAAAATTTTTTTTTGGCAAAGTGACAATAGTTGTGTCAGACTAAACCTGCCAATAAATTAATAACCCTGGACAATAATTTTTAAACAATGTTTTAGTGCCCTGGAGAATGAACAAAAGGCAAAAATGTAGGAGATTCAACCCTTATTAAAAAAGGTCTTCTGGGTAAGATGACATGTATAGCTTTTCTCCAAAGAGCATTCCAGTGCACACAACACACTAGAAGTACTGGTCATACAGATAGTGACTGTTGTCTCGGGCTGAGGAGAAATCTTATTTATGAGCAGAATGGCTGGAAATTGGAGAATACCTAGAACAGAAGGAGCCCCCAAATCTGCATTTGATTGATTTGACTAAGTGTGCACAGAATGAGACTCCAAGAAGTCACTACAAGGCAGAATTGAATAGAGTTCTTAGCTAGTTTCCCAGTACCAAGAACAGAGTTTGGAGTTCAAACTCGTCCCATTCGGAGGGGTTTGATAAACACTTTAGACTTTACAGGCACACCGTTGGAGGTAATGCAGGCTCAATGCTAGACCACTGCAATAAAGCAAATATTGCAATAAAACAAGTCAAATTAATTTTTTTTGTTTCCCAGGACATATGAAAGTTAAGTTAATCTATTAAGTGTGTGATAACATGTCTAAAAACACCATGTCCAATGTATATAATTTGAAAATATTTTTGAGAGAGAGTGAGTGAGTGGACTAGCAGTGGATGGAAGGGCAGATAGAAAATCTCTAGCAGACTCTGCTGAGCACAGAGCACACAGGGCTCCGTCCCACAACCATGAGACCATGACCTGAGCCAAAATCGAGAGTTGGATGCTCAACCAACCGAGCCACTAAGGCGCCCTTAAAAATTCTTCATTGCTAAAAAATGCTAACCGTCATCTGAGCTTTCAGTGAGTCGTAATCGCAGATCACCATAGCAAGTATAATAAAAATGAAAAAGTGTGTAATATTGTAACAATTAATAAAACATGACACACAGACATGAAGTGAGCAAATGCCACTGGAGAAATGGCACCAACAGACAAACGGAATAGAGGAGAACTTCCTCAATTTAATAAAGGGCCCCTACGAAAAATCCATAACTACTATCATATTTAATGGTGAAAGACTGGATGCTTTCCCCGTAAGACCAGGGACACAACAAAAATGTCCAGTCTTGCTATGTGTATTCAGCACTGTACTGGCGGTTTTGGCTAGGGCAATTTTGAAGCAAGAAAAAGCGTTCATGTTGAAAAAGAAGAAATGAAACTATTTGCAGATAACAATTTCATATATTAAAAAATCCTAAGGATTCCATTCAAATTACTAGAACTAATAAATGAATTTAGCAAGGTTGTAGAATATGGTATCAGTACAGAAAAATCAGTTTTATTCCTGTACACTAGCAATAAATTCCAAAATAAAATTAAGAAAACAATTCATTTAAAATAGTGTCAAAAAGAATAAAATACTTAGCAATACATTTAACCAAAAAAAGTGCAAGACATACACATTGAAAAACACGTCACTGAAAGAAATTAAAGCAGTTCTAAAAAAAAAAAAAAAAAAGTCACATATTCATGAATCAAAAGAATATTTTTAAGATGGTAATATTTCCCAAACTGAGCTACAGTTTCAATGCAATTCCTATCAAAATCCCAAATGTCTTTTTCGCAGATATTGATAAGCTGATCCTAAAAAATTTGTATGGACATTCAAGGTGCCCAGAATTGCCAAAGCAATCTTGAAACAGAAGAAAAAAGTTGGAGTACTCAAACTTTCCAATTTCCAGTCTTACTACAAAGCTACAGTAATCACCACAGTGTGTTAGTGGAGTAAGGATAGATACATAGATCAATGGAATAGAATCGAGAGTCCAGAAATAACCCCTACACTTATGCTCGATATTCAACAAGGGTACAAAGAAAATTTAACAGAATACCAATAAATGGTTGTGGGACAACTGGATATCTATATGTCAAAGAGAAGTTAGACCCCCTATATCACACGATATACAAAAATTAACTCAAAATGTATCAAAGACCTAAATGTAAGAGCTAAAACCGTAACACTCGTAGAAGAAAACATATCCATAATCTTCACAACATGATCACTGGGCAATAATCTCTTAGATATAAAACCAAAAGCAGCAGCAAAAGTAGAAAGCAAATATATAAACAGAACTTTTTTAAAAAAGATTTTATTTATTTATTTGACACAGAGACAGCCAGAGAGAGAGACAAGCGGGGGGAGTGGGAGAGGAAGAAGCAGACTCCCAGCAGAGGAGCCTGATGTGGGGCTCGATCCCAGAACGCTGGGATCACGCCCTGAGCTGAAGGCAGACGCTTAATGACTGAGCTACCCAGGCGCCCCAACAAATGGAACTTTATCAAAACTAAAAGCTTGGGGCATCTGGGTAGCTTGGTTAAGCGGCTGCCTTCAGCTCAGGTCATGATCTCTGGGTCCTAGAATCAAGCCCCATGTCAGGCTCCCTGTTCAGCAGAGAGTCTGCTTCTGCCTCTGCCTTCCCCTGACTTGTGCACATGTGCTCTCACTCTCTCAAATAAATAAAATCTTTAAAAAATAAAAACAAAAACTAAAAGCTTTTGGAGTCCAGTTCAAGATAGCAATGTAGGAAGATCCTGAACTTGCCATCTTTCATGGACACACCAAATCTACAGCTCCTTATGTAACAATTTCTTGTGGAAAAACCCTAAAAACTAGTGGAGAAATGCCTTCAAATCAGGCAAATGAGGAAACACACACACACACACACTCTGAAGAGGGTAAGAAAGGCTGAGAGATAACTTGCCATAAACACCATGCCAGCATTGTGACCCACAAATGGGAGGGAACACAAAACACAGAGCTTCTCCCTGAGGAACAAAGGGTTTGTACCCCACATTGGGAACCCTGATTTTTAAGGCTTGCACCTGAGATAGAGCCCCAAAACATCTATCTTTGGAAACCAATGGGGCTAATGCCCATGAGACCCATGGGGCTGTGGTGAGCTGAGAAATGGGTCTTAAAATGTTTTTAAGAGGACTCACCCCATAGCCTAGAATAGAAGCAGCCCTTTGAAAGGCACCTAGACTTTATGTGAAAGGCTCTTTGCTAAGTTTAAAGCATCAGTCTGAGGGGCAGGAGCCAGCTAGGATACCCTCTGGGGGAAGAAGCTGGCAGGTGCCACCTTCTCACTCTCCCTCTGCCTTGTTAAAGCTGGTATGCTCCATCTTCTATTTTTTTCAAGTGGATGCTATCTTTGCACTCCCCCTGCCTTGCTTTAGACAGCAGGTACCATCTTCATGCTCTCCACCTGCTGCACTCCATAGCATCAGTATCTCTCAGAGGGGAGCTTCTACACGCATCTGGTGCCCCAGTTGTTATGTCTGGTGACCTGGTTTGTGCAGCTGCCACCCATGGAATGCCCCTTGATTGCTTAGCCGGTGGTCGGGGGAGCTTGTGTTCCTGGGTCCCATGGACTATAACAATTGGAGACAGTTCTTGGCAAGCTACCATCCTGAGGGCACTACACAGAGCAGACTGAAACACACCCCGAGTCTTTCTGTAAAAGAGGTCTATGTGCTTGTCTTGAAGCTTAGACGAGGGGCAGGCTTCTGCTTTGGCACAGATCTACGAGATACATAGGTGATAGGGAACGCAGACTGGAGGATACCATCTTTGAGTTCTCCCTCTGCCTCACTACAGCTGACTGTTATCTTCCAGAAAAGAGCTTAGAACACACTCATCTGGAGCCCTGATTTTTGTGGGCCATCTCCTGATATCCTGGCCCTAGTGACCAGTGGGGATTATGCTTGCAGTCCTACAGGATTCTGTATATCTGCATTTTTTAAAAGCTGCTGCTGAGGGGTCTGGCTTCCAGTCAGCCTAAATCTGGATGATGAATGACATCCTCCCATTTGGGACACTAACAGATCTTAGTAGACCCTTCAACACTGGGAGCCATTTAAAATAGGCTTCCTGGACAATCACAAAGTTTGACAGACAACCAAGAGCAAAGTAGGGATGAATGATAAGTTTCATCTACTGCATAAGGCCAATCTTCCAAAATCAGGAGAGGTGGCTGTTCCACTTAATTCCTAGAAACCAACATAGAGAGTCAAACACAGTGAAGCAACAGAAATATGTTCCAAAGAACAAGACAAAAACTCAGCGAAAGCACTAGATGAAATGAAGATAAGCAATCTACTGAATAAAGAGATCAAAGTAATGGTCCTAAAGATGCTCGCTGAGCTCGGGAAGAATGGAAGATCACACCACGATCGAGTGCGATTTATCTCAGGGATGCAAGGATGGTTCAGCATCTACAAATCAATCAATGTAACACACCAAGTTAACAAAATGAAGGATAAAAACTATACAATCACTTCAACAGAGGCAGAAAAAGCATCTGACACTATTCAACATCTATTTATGATAAAAATCATATCAAAATATCAACAAAGTGTGTATAGAGAGAACATACCTCAACAAAAAGCTAACACCACACTGAATGGTGAAAAGCTAAAAGTTTTTCCTCTAAGATATAAGAAACAAGAAAAAATACCTAGGAATAAATTTAAATAAGGAGGTGAAATATTTGTATACTGTAAACTATGAGACATGGGTGAAAGAAATTAAAGACACACATAAACGGAAAGATATTCCATGCTCATGGACTGGAAGAATTAATACTGTTAAAATGCCTATATTAAAATGTCAGAATATTCTGGGGCGCCTGGGTGGCTCAGTCGTTAAGTGTCTGCCTTCGGCTCAGGGTGTGATCCCGGCGTTCTGGGATCGAGTCCCACATCGGGCTCCACCACTGGGAGCCTGCTTCTTCCTCTCCCACTCCCTCTGCTTGTGTTCCCTCTCTCGCTGGCTGTCTCTCTCTCTCTGTGTCAAATAAATAAATAAAATATTTTAAAAAATAAAAATAAAATAAAATGTCAAAATATCCAATGTACCCCTATTGAAATTCCAATGCCATTTTTCTCAGAAATAGATTATTCCTAAAATTTGTATGGAATCACAAAAAGACCCTGAAGAGCTAAAGCAATTTTGAGAAAGCAGAACAAAGCTAAAGGCATCACACTATCTTGTATCAAACTATAAAAAAGAAGAAAATTCTGGAGCTGAAAAATATAAATACTGAACTAAAAAATTCAGTAGATGATTCAACAGCCAACTTGATCAGGAAAGCAAACTTGAAGACAAGTCATTTGAAATTATCAAGTCAAAGAGCAAAAAGAAAAAAGAATGAAGAAAAGTGAAGAGGACCTAAGGGACTTAAGGGACACTGTCAGATGGACCAATGTTCACATTACAGGAATCCCATAAGGAGGAAAGAGAAAAGGGGCAGAGAATTTATTGGGGGGAATTATAGCCCCAAACTTCCTAAATCTGAGGAAAGAAATAGGCATATAGATTCCAGAAGCTCAAAAAACTCCAACTAGAATAAATTTAAAGAGAACCACGCCAAGACACATTATAATACAATTGTATAAAGTCAAAGACAAAGGCAGAATCTGGAAAGCAAGAGAAAAGCAACTTGTCATATACAAAGGAAATTCCATAAAATTATCAACAGATTTCATAGCAGAAACTTTGAAAGCAAAAAGTGGGATGATATATTGAAAGTGCTGAGGGGAAAAAACTCAACCAAAAACACCTTATCTGGTAATATCGTCCTCCAAAAATGAAAGAGGGGTAAGAAATTCCAAGATAAACTGCTGAGGGAGTTCATTACCATTAGACCTGCTTTACGAGAAATGCTACAAGGAGCCCTTCAAGTTGAAATATAAGGATGGTAAAGAATAACACAAAGCTGTATGAAAAGATAAGGCTATACAATAAAGGTAAGTAAATATTGTAACTTCTACTATCGTAATTTTGGTGCATACATTACTTTTTTTAAAACATTTTATTTTTAAGTAATCTCTATACCCAACATGGGGCTCAAACTCATGACCCTGAGATCGAGTCATATGCTCCACCAACCGAGCCAGCCAGGTGCCCCTTGGTGCATAAATTTAAATTAGAAAAATACAAATAACTATAAATTTTTATCAATAGGTTTACAGTATTTAAAGATACAACGGTGACATCAATAACAAAGTGATGGGTGGAGCTGCAAAGGACCAGAGTTTTTATATGTAACCGAAGTTATTGCTTTAAAACAGAATGCTGCAACTTTAAGATATTTAATTGCAATGATAACCACAAAGAAAATATCTATAGCATATGTATTTAAAAGGAAAGGAGAAAGGAATCAAAGCATACCATTACAAAAAATAAAAATAAAAAATCAATGAAACAAAAGAAGGCAGTAAGAGAAGGAAGGAGGGACAATAAAGGTACAAGACATTCAGAAAAGAAAACAAAGTGGCAATAGTAAGTCTTTCCCTATCAGTAATTAATTTAAATATAAATATTCAATTCCTCAAAACACATAGATTGGCTGAATGGATTTTAAAAATATATGATCCACGTATATGCTATCTATAGGAGACTTTAGACCTAAGGACGCACACAGGCTAAAAGTGTAAAGGTGGAAAAAGATATTCCATATAAATTAACCAAGAATAGAACAAGAGTGGCTATACAGAAGTCAGACAACCTTTAAATCAAAAATTGTTATAAAAGACAAAGAAGGATATGCTATAATGAAAAAAAGGATCAATTTCACTAAGAAGCATTATCAGTTTTAAATATCTATGCACCATACCTCAGAGCTCCTAAATATATGAGGCAAACTTTGATAAACTAGAAGGGAGAAGGTTACGGGGAAGATGGTAGAGTAGGAGACCCTAGGCTCACCTCTTCCCAGAGACAGACCTATATAACACCCACATCAGTGTAAATAATTCAGAAAACAACCCAAAGACTGACAGAACAGACTCTCCACAGCTAAATGTAGAGAAGAGACTACATTGAAGAGGGTAGGAAGGGCAGAGATGTGTTTTGGAACCAAAATGACCTGTGAGACTAACCATGGGAGCGAGGGACACCACAGGCATTGAGAAGGAAGAGGAGCAGACCCCATGCCAGGAAGAGGAATCCCCACAATATTTCCTTTTGAAAGCCAAAGTGGCTTAATTACATGAGTTTTTACAGTCAGTGGGGCTTAACACCCATAACCTTAAAAATCAGCTGCTTCACTCTGAGAGAGCCAGCAGGGTGACAGGAAACTAAATCCCCATCCTTAAAAAGACAGCATAACAAACAGCCCCACTGAAATACAGCATAGAAGCAACAGTGTAAAAAACATCTGGGGCATACAAAGGGAGATTTATTTCCTAATCTCAGAACATGCCCAAGAGGTGCAGAGATCTTTATAGAGTTCTCCAAGAACGAAAAAAACTGGCTGGTGCCATTTCTCTCCCCTGCATCGCCCCCCCGCCCCAGTCTAGATACACTGACACCTGTGGGAACGAGAATGAACAATCTCTGCCTAGCTTGCTAATGGCATGCCATGCTCCCACATTCTACCATGGACTTGCCCCATCCAACCTGCCCTCAGCATGAGTTCATCCAAAGCAGTGCCACAAGCATGACATTTTACAAGCAAACCCAACAGTGGCCAGCACCATTCCAAAATGACTCCTGCCCTGGGCAGAGGGGGAAATAACCACGCACAAGTTCAAGTGCAGTCCCAGCAGCAGGCTGGGGGCCGACATCAGGTCTGACTGCAGGCCCCACCTGTACCAAGAAAAGCCTCTCAGGAGACAATGCTGGGAGAACACCCTGCAGTTTGGAGTGACCACAGTTCTGGCAAACACTTGATCTGACCCAACTCAAGCCCAAGGTGGCACCAGACTGACTGCTTAACAACACAGGGACCAATACCTGCCCACAATAGGCAAACAGAGCCATTGCAGATGACGGGACTGAAGGCAAAAGTGGCTTAGCCACAACAGTAGGGCATGTTCAACACACACAGGAGACACTCCTGAAGTGCCAGATTCTGCTGAAGTGGGGACATTACACTGCAGGGCACTATGGGAACTCTTCTTCATAAAGCCACTACTTTCAAAAGCAGAAGATGCAGCTGACTTTCTTAACACATAGACACAAACACAGGGGGCTAGACAAAATGAGACAGAGGAATATTTCCTAAATGAAAGAACAGGTCAAAATCACAGCAAGAGAGCCAAATGAAATGGGGATAAGCAATATGCCTGATAAAGAATTTAAAGTAATAGTCATAAAAGTACTCACTGGACTTGAGAAAAGAGTGGAGGACCTCAGTAAGACCCTCAACAATGAGACTGAAAACAAAAAAAGAACGAATCAGAGATGAAAATGTCAATAACCAAAATTAAACATACCCTAGATGGAATAAATAATAGACTAGAGAAAGCAGAATAGTGGATCAGTGGCCTGGAGGACAGAGTAATGGAAAGTAATCAAGCTGAACAGGAGAGAGAAAATAATAATAAAATGAAAGTAGACTTAGGGAACCTCAGTGACACCATCAAGTATAATAACATTTGCATTATAAGGGTCCAAGAAGGAGAAGAAAAAGGGCAGGGCAGAAAATTTATTTGAAGAAATAATAGCTGAAAACTTGCTAAATCTTGGGAAGGAAACAGAAATCCAGATCCATGAGTCACAAAGAGCCCCCACAAAAAGTCCACACCAAGACATATGGTAATTAAAACAGCAAAAAGTAGTGATGAAGAGAATTTTAAAAGTAGCAACAGAAAAGAAACCAGTTACACACAAAGGAAACTTCATAAGGCTATAAGCTGATGTTTCAGCAGAAACTTTGCAGACCAGAAGAGAGTGGCATAACATATTCAATGTGCTGAAAAGAAAAAACCTGCAACCAAGAATACTCTACCCAGCAAGGCTATCATTCAGAATAGAAGGACTGATGAAGAATTTCCTAAACAAATGTTAAAGGAATTCATCACTACTAAACCAGGCTTACAAGAAATGTTAAAGGGATTCTTTGAGTAGAAGGGAAAGACCATAGTCAGGAGTCAGAAAGGTAGGCAAGGAAAAATTTCACAGGTACATATAAACTTAATAAAAGTAGATTGGGGGGGGGGGAAGGTGGAGGAGGAGTAGGCGACCCTATTTCAACAGTCCCCTGAATCGAGCTGGACATCTACCAGACTATCCTGAACACCCATGAAATCAGTCTGAGATATAAGAAAATACATCTGGATCTCTACAAACGGAACATCTCTGGTGCTTGGTCTCAAAGTATGAAGCGGGGAGCCAAGAGTCTGCACGCAGATATCGGAAGATAAACGGAAGGGGGAGGGAGCCGCCGTGCTCGGGCACCAGAAAGCAGTAGCCTCCTGCGCTGGGGAGCAGGACGGACTCGCAAACCAGTAGCCACTGGGAAACCAAACTGAAACCGGGAGCTCGAGAGCATGCACGCACGCGACCAGACTGAAAACCGGCACTCCGGAGCACTCACTGGAACCGGACTGAAACTGGGAGCTTGGGAGCGTGCACAGGAACCAGGGGCGGCTGGCGGTGTTAGAAGCACAAAGGACAGAGACGTGCCAGCCCTGGAAGCAAGGGCTGGGAGAGTGGCTGTGGGGCGCACGACCTGGGACACTGCAGGGTTTTTAGCAGCATCGACTAAAACAGAGTTAGAGTGGCCAGGAGAGCTCAGTGGAGAGCAGACTGTGATCTCTCTGTTCTGAGACAGAGGCTAGGATACGGCCACTGCTGCTCTGACTCTCAGAAGAGACACAGAAAGCCACCAGAGAAAGCCATCAGAGAACAGAAGCCCCAAAAAACTGGTTCTCATTGAGCCCATGCCCCTCACATAGGGGGCAGGGCAACTCTGCCCAAACAGGGTTGCCTGAGTATCAGCGTGGCAGGCCCCGCCCCCAGAAGGCAGGCTGAAAAAACAAGAAGCCCACATCCCTAAGGTCCCTACAAAACAGGTGCATCTTGCTTGGGTGCTGGTGAATAATTTGGACTCAGTATATCCCCCCAACCACACCTCATCAGAATGAAAAAGAGGAGGAACCCCCAACAAAGGAAAGAAACAGAGACTGTGGCCTCTGCCACAGAACTAATGGATATGGATATAACCAAGTTGTCAGAAATGGATTTTAGAGTAACAATTATCAAGAAGATGTATACGCTTGAGAAAAATATTAACGAGAATATAGAATCTCTAAGGGCTGAAATGAGAACGAATCTGGCAGAAATTAAGAATTCTATGAATGAATTGCAGTCTAAACTGGATGCTCTTATGGCCAGGATAAATGAGGCAGAAGAACGAATTAGTGAGTTAAGAGGATGAGATGATAGAAAAGAAGCAAAGAGAGGTAACATGGGAAAAAAACCCTCCAATTTCATGAAAAAAAGTTACATGAGATTACTGACTCAATGAAACGTTCCAAAGTCAGAATTATCGACATCCCTGAGGGGGTGGAGAAAGAAAGAGCTCTAAAAGAGATATTTGAACAAATTGTAGCTGAGAACGTCCCTAATCTGGTGAAGGAAACAAGCATTTGTCTCCAAGAGGCAGAGAGGACCCCTCCTAAGATCAATGAGAACAGATCAACACTACGACATGTAATAGTATAATTCACAAATCTTAGATCCAAGGAAACAATCTTGAAAGCAGCGAGGAGAAAAAGATTCCTTACATACAGGGGGAGGAACATCAGAATAACGTCAGACCTGTCTACAGAGACCTGGCAAGCCAGAAAGGGCTGGCAAGACATTTTCAGGGTACTAAATGAGAACATGCAGCTGAGGATACTTTATCCAGCAAGACTGTCATTCGGAACGGATGTAGAGACAAGGAGCTTCCAAGACCAGCAGAAACTGAAAGACTATGTGACCACCAAGCCAGCCCTACAAGAAATATTAAGGGGGGGGGGGGGTTCCATAAAAGTAGAAAGACCCCAAGAGTGATACAGAACAGAAATTTACAGAGACAAACTATAGAAACAAGGACTTCACAGGCAACATGATGACATTAAAAATCATACCTTTCAATAATCACTCTCAATGTGAATGGCCTAAATGCTCCCATAAGACACAAAGTTGCAGATTGGATAAAACAACATGACCCATCCATATGCTGTCTACAAGAGACTCATTTTGAACCTAAAGATACCTCCAGACTGACAGTGAAGGGATGGAAAACAATTTTTCATGCCAATGGACCTCAAAAGAAAGCTGGGGTAGCAATTCTCATATCAGACAAATTAGATTTTAATCTAAAGACTGTAGTTAGAGATACAGAAGGACACTATAGTATTCTTAAAAGGTGTATCAAACAAGAGGATCTAACAATTATAAATATCTATGCCCCCAACAGGGGAGCAGCCAACTACATAAGCCAACTGTTAACCCAAATAAAGAGACATATAGATAATACATTAATAGTAGGGGACCTTAACACTCCACTCTCAGCAATAGACAGATCATCTGAGCAGAAAATCAACAAAGAAACAAGAGCTTTGAATGACACACTGGACCAGATGGACCTCATAGATATATACAGAACACTCCACCCTAAAACAACAGAATACTCATTCTTTTCGAATGCACATGGGACTTTCTCCAGAGTAGACCATATACTGGGTCACAAAACAGGTCTCAACCGATACCAAAAGATTGAGATTATTCCCTGCATATTCTCAGACCACAATGCTTTGAAACTGGAACTCAATCACAAGAAAAAATTCAGAAGAAACTCAAACACTTGGAAACTAAGGACCATCCTGCTTAAGAATGTTTGGGTAAACCAGGAAATTAAAGAAGAACTTAAGCAATTTATGGAAACCAATGAGAACGAAAACACATTGGTCCAAAACCTATGGGACACTACAAAGGCGGTCCTAAGGGAGAAATATATAGCCATCCAAGCCTCACTCAAAAGAATAGAAACATCTAAAATGCAGTCCTTATACTCACACCTTAAAAAGCTGGAGATGGAACAAAAGAACAGGCCTAAGCCATGCACAAAAAGACAACTGATTTAAGATTAGAGCAGAGATCAATAAATTAGAAACCAGAAATACAGTAGAGCACATCAACAAAACTAGAAGCTGGTTCTTAAAAAGAATTAATAAGATCGATAAGCAACAGGCCAGACTTATTCAAAAGAATAGAGAAAGGACCCAAATTAATAAAATTATGAATGAAAGGGGAGAGATCACATCTAACACCAGGCTATAGAAACAATCATTAGAAACTACTATCAACAACTATATGCCAATAAATTAAACAACCTGGAAGAAATGGATGCCTTCCTGGAAACCTATAAACTACCAAGATTGAAACAGGAAGAAAGTGATTATCTAACTAGACCAATTAACTGTGAAGAGATTGAAGTAGTGATCAAAAACCTCCCAGAGAGTCCAGGGCCCGATGGGATTCCCCGGGGAATTCTACCAAACATTCAAAGAAGAAATAACACCTGTTCACCTGAAGCTGTTTCAAAAAATAGAAACAGAAGGAAAACTTCCAAACTCATTCTATGATGCCAGCATTACCTTGATCCCAAAACCAGGCAAAGATCCCTCAAAAACGAGAATTACAGACCAATATCCCTGATGAATATGAACACCAAAATTCTCAACAAGATCCTAGCTAATAGGATCCAATAGTACATTTAAAGGATTATCCATCACGACCAGGTGGGATTCATCCCTGGGATGCAAGCATGGTTCAACATTCACAAATCAATGAGTGTGACAGAACACATTAATGAGAGAAGAGAGAAGAATCATAAGGACTTCTCAATTGATGCAGAAAAAGCATTTGACAAAATATAGCATCCTTTCCTGATTAAAACACTTCAGAGTGTAGGGATAGAGGGTACATTCCTCAATTTCATAAAAACCATGTATGAAAAGCCTACAGTGAATATCATTCTCAATGGGGAAAAGCTAAGAGCCTTTCCCTTAAGATCAGGAACACGACAAGGATGCCCACTCTCGTCACTATTATTCAACATAGTACTAGAAGTCCTTGCAACAGCAATCAGACAACAAAAAGAAATAAAAGGTATCCAAACTGGCAAAGAAGAAGTCAAACTTTCTCTCTTCACAGATGACATGATACTTTATGTGGAAAACCCACTCCCAAACTATTAGAAGTTATAGAGCAATTCAGTAATGTGGCGGGATACAAAAATCAATGCTCAGAAATCAGCTGTGTTTCTATACACGAACAATGAGACTGAAGAAAGAGAAATTAAGGAATCCATTCCATTTACAATAGCACCAAAAACCATAAGATATCTCGGAATAAACTTAACCAGAGAGGTAAAGGATCTATACTCTAGCAACTACAGAACACTGATGAAAGACATTGAAGAAGACACAAAAGATGGAAAAACATTCCATGCTCATGGATCGGAAGAATAAACATAGTTAAAATGTCTATGATGCCCAGAGCAATCTACACTTTCAATACCATCCCGATCAAAATACCAATGACATTTTTCAAAGCGACAATCCTAAAATTTGTGTGGAACCGGAAAAGACCCCAAATCGCCAAGGAAATGTTGAAAAAGAAAAACAAAGCTGGGGGCATCACGTTGCCTGACTTCAAGCTATACTACAAAGCTGTGATCACCAAGACAGCATGGTACTGACATGAAAACAGACACACAGACCAATGGAACAGAATACAGACTAGGAAATGGACCCTCAACTAATCTTTGACAAAGCAGGAAAAAACATCCAATGGAAAAAAGACAGTCTCTTCATTAAATGGTGCTGGGAAAATTGGACAGCTATATACAGAAGAATGAAACTTGACCACTCTCTCACACCATACACAAAGATAAACTCCAAATGGATGAAAGACCTCGATGTGAGACAGGAATCCATCAAAATCATAGAGGAGAACATAAGCTGTAACCTGTTCGACATCGGCCACAGCAATTGCTTTCATGACACATCTCCAAAGGCAAGGGAAACAAAAGCAAAAATGAACTTGTGGGACTTCATCAAGATAAAAAGCTTCTGCATAGCAAAGGAAACCGTCAACAAAACAAAGAGGCAGCCCACGGAATGGGAGAAGATATTTGCAAATGACACTACAGATAGAAGGCTGCTATCCAAGATCTATAAAGAACTTCTCAAACTCAGTACCTAAGAAACAAATAAATCAAAAAATGGGCAGAAGATATGAACAGACACTTTCCAATGAAGACATACAAATGGCTAACAGACACATGAAAAAATGTTCAACATCATTAGCCATCAAGGAAATTCAAATCAAAACCACATTGCGATACCAACTTACACCAGTTAGAATGGCAAAAATTGACAAGGCAAGAAACAACAAATGTTGGAGAGGATGAGGAGAAAGGGGATCCCTCTTACACTGTTGGTGGGAATGCAAGTTGGTATAGCCACTTTGGAAAACAGTGTGGGGGTTCCTCAAAAAGTAAAAAAAAATAGAGCTATTCTATGATCCAGCAATTGCACTACTGAGTATTTACCCCAAAGATACAGATGTAGTGAAAAGAAGGGCCATATGCACCCCAGTGTTCATAGCAGCACTGTCCACAATAGCCCAACTGTGGAAGGAGCCGAGATGCCCTTTAACAGACAAATGGATAAAGAAGATGTGGTCCATATATACAATGGAATATTACTCAGCCATCAGAAGAATGATTACCCAACATTTACATCAACATGGATGGGCCTGGAGGAGACAATGCTAAGTGAAATAAGTCAAGCAGAGAAAGACAATTATCATATGGTTTCACTCTTTTCTGGAATATAAGGAATAGCAGGGAGATCATTAGGAGAAGGAAGGGAAAAACGAAGGGGGGAGGGTTAAACAGAGGGTGAAATGAACCAGGAGAGACTATGGACTCCGGGGAAACAAACAGAGGGTTTTGGAGGGGAGAGGGTGGGGGGATGGGTAGCTCAGTGAAGGGTATTAAGGAGGGCACGTATCGCATGGAGCACCGGCTGTTACATGCAAACACTGAATCATGGATCACTACATCAAAAACTAATGATGTACTGTATGGTGAGTACCATATCATAACACCAACAACAAAAAAAGTAGTAGATTAATCACTTATAAAAGCACTACAGAGATTAAAGCACAAAAGTAGTAAAATCAAGTATAACATAAAAATCAATCAAGGGATTCACAAAATAAAAGGATGTAAAGTATGACACCATATACCTGAGATGTGCGGGTAGCAGAGGAGTAAAAACTTAAAATTTTTAGAATGGGTTCAAACTTAAGCAACCATCAACTTCCTATAGACTGCTATATGCCTAAGTTGTTATATATAAACCTAACCACAAATCAAAAACTGGTAATAGATATTCAGAAAATAAAGAGAAAGGAATCCAAGCATATCACTAAAGAAAGCCCTCAAACCACAAGAGGGCAAGACAAGAAAGGAACAGAGAAGAAATGTAAAAACAACTTTGTAAAACAAGTAACAAAATGGCAATAAATGCATATTTATCAGCAATTACTTTGAATGTAAATGGACTAAACACTACAGTCAAAAGACATTGGGTAATTGAATGGATAGAAAATCAGGACCCATCTATATGCTGTGTACAAGAGACATATTTCTTATCTAAAAACACATGTAGATTAAAAATGAGGGGATGGAAAAACATTTATCATGCAAATGGAAGTAAAAAGAAAGCCAGGGTAGCAATATTTATATCAAACAAAATAGACTTTAAAACAAAGACTGTAAAACAAGAGACAAAGAAGGACCCTGCATGATCATAAAGCAAACAATTCAGCAAGATGATATAACAATTGTAAATATTTACGCACTCAATATGAGAGCACCCAAACACATAAAGCAGCTATTATCATAAAGGAAGAAATCAACAGTAAGACAATAATAGCAGGGGACTTTAACATCAATGAATAGATCATCCAAACAGAAAATCAACAAGGCAACAGTGGCTTTGACTGACACATTGGACCAGATGGATCTAACAGATACATTCAGAACACTCCATCTAAAAACAGCAGAATACACTTTTTTTTTTTTTCAAGAGACATGGAACGTTTTTCAGAATAGATGTTAGGCCAGAAAACAAGTCTCAACAAATTAAAAAGTACTGAAGTCATACCATCCGTCTTTTCTGACCACAACACTATGAAACTAGAAATCAACTTCAAGCAAAATTCTGGAAAGAACACAAATACATGGAGGTTAAATAACATGCTACTAAACAATGAATGGGTCAACCAAGAAATCAAAGAGGAAATTAAAAAACACATTTAAAAAAAGTGAAAATGGAAACACAGCAGTCCACAATCTTTGGGATGCAGGAAAAACTGTTTTAAGAGGTTTGATTATATACCTCAAGAAGCAAGAAAAATCTCAAATAAACATCTTAACCTTACACCTAAGGAGCTGGAAAAAGAACAAACAAAATCCAAAACTCACTGAAAGGAAAGAAATAATAAAGATTAGAGAATAAATGAAATAGAAATTAAAAAAAAAAACAATGAAACAGATCCATGAAACCAGGAGCTGCTTTTTTTGAAAAGATCAACAAAATGGATAAGCCAATAGCCAGACTCATCCACCCCCCACCAACAGAGAGAGAGAGAGAAAGAGAGAGAGAACTCACGTAAAATCAGAAATGAAAGAGGTTGAAATAACCAATGCCACAGAAATACAAATTATAATATTATGAAAAATTATATGTCAATGAATGGGATAACCTAGAAAAAAATGGATAAATTCCTAGAAACATATACTGTCCCAAAACTGAACCAAGAAGAAATAAAAAATTTGAACAGACTAATTATCAAAAACTCTCCAAATAGAAGTCGAGGACTAGATGGCTTCACAGGTGAATTCTACCAAACATTTAAAGAAGAGTTAATACCTATTCTTTCCAAACTATCCCAAAAAGTAGAAGAGGAATGAAAGATTTCAAATTCATTCTATGAGACCAGCATTACCCTGATACCAAAACCAGCTAACAACCTACAAAACAAGAAAACTACAAGCCATTATCTCTGATGAACATAGATGCAAAAATCCTCAACAAAATATTAGCAAACTGAATCAGAAAATACATTAAAGAAAATCGTTTGCCATGATCATGTGGCATTTTTTCTTGGACACAAGGGTGGTTCAGTATTTGCAAGTCAATGTGATACATCACATCAACAAGAGGATAAAAACCATATGTTCATTTCAATAGATGCAGAAAAAGCATTTAACAAAGTACATCTATTCATGATAAAAACTCTTAACAAAGTAGGTTTAAAGGAAATATACTGCAACATAATAAAGGCCATATATTGAAAACGCACATCTAACATCATAGTCAGTGGTGAAAAATGGAGAGTTTGTCCCCTAAGATCAGGAACAAGCAAAAATGTCCACTCTCACCACTTTTGTTCAACATAGTACTAGAAATCCTAACTACAGCAATCAGACAACAAAGAGGAAAAAAAAGGCATCCAGATTGGTAAAGAAGAGGTAAAATTTTCACTATTTGAAGATGACATGGTACTATATACAGAAAACCCTGAGACTCCATCAAAAAACTACTAGAACTGATAAATGAGTTCAGTAGAGTCACAGGATATAAAATTAATATACATAAATCTGTTGCATTTCTATACACTAATAATAAAGTAGCAAAAAGAGATATTAAGAAAACAATCCCATTTACAACTGCACCAAAAATAACAAAATACCTAGGAATAAACTTAAGCAAGGAGGTAAAAAACCTGTACTTTGAAAACTAGAAAATACTGATAAAAAAATTGAAGATGACACAAACAAATGGAAAGATATTCCATGCTCATGGATTGGAAGAACAAATATTGTTAAAATGTCTTTACTACCCAAAGCAGTCTACAGATTTAACACAATCCCTATCAAAATACCAAAAGCATTTTTCACAGAACTAAAAGATATAATCCTAAAATGTGTATGGAACCACAAAAAGCCAAAGCAATCTTAAGAACAAAACTGGAGGTATTGCAATCAGTGATTTCAAAATATACAAAGCAAAACCACAATGAGATACCACCCCACACCAGTCAGAATGGCTAAAATTAACAAGTCAGGAAACAACAGATGTTGGTGAGGATGCAGACAAAGGGGAACCGTCTTACACTGTTGGGGGGAATGCAACCTGGTGCAGCCACTCTGGAAAACAGTATGGAGGTTTCTCAAAAAGTTAAAAATAGAACTACCCTATGACCTAACAATTGTAGTACTAGGTATTTATTCAAAGGATACAAACAGGGATGCCTGGATGGCTCAGCTGGTTGGGCGTCTGCCTTTGGCTCAGGTCATGATCCCAGGGTCCTGGGAACAAGCCCCATGTCAGGCTCCCTGCTTAGTGGGGAATCGGCTTGTCCCTCTCCTTCTGCCCCTCCCCTGCGCTCATTCTCTCTCTCTCTCTCAAAAAAAAAAAGATACCAACGTGGTGATTTGAAGGGGTACATGAATCCCAATGTTTATAGCAGCAATGTCCACAATAGTCAAAATATGGAAAGAGCCCAAATGTCCATCGACAGATGAATGGATAAAGAAGATGTGGTGTGTGTATACACACACACACACACACACACACACACACACACACACAATGGAATATTACTCAGCCAACAAAAAGAAATGAAATCTTGCCATTTGCAATGATGTGGGTAGAACTAAAGGGTATTACGCTAAGCAAAATAAATCAGAGAAAGACAAATACCATATGATTTCACTCATATGTGGAATTTAAGAAACAAAATAGATGAACATAGGGGAAAGGAAGGAAAAAGATGAAAACAGAGAGGGAGGCAAACGATAAGAGACTCCAAACTGAGGGTTGCTGGAGGGGAGGTGGGTGGGGGGAGGGATAACTGGGTGATGGGCATTAAGGAGGGCACTCGATGTAATGAGCACTGGGTGTTATATGCAACTGATGAATAACTAAATTCTACCCTTGAAACTAAAAAAAAAAAAAGAAAGAAAGAAATACTACAAAGCTGTAGTGATGAAAACAGTATGGTAATGGCACAAAAATAGACAAATAGATCAATGGAACAGAATAGAGCACCCAGAAATAAAGCCACAAATATGTGGTTAATTAATCTCTGACAAAAGAGGCAGGAATATGCACTGGGAAAGAGACAGGCTCTTCAACAAACGGTGCTGGGAAAACTGGACAGCGACATGCAAAAGAACGAAACTGGACCACTTCCTAACATCATACACAAAAATTAACTCAAAATCTATTGAAGACCTAATTGTGAGACCTGAAACCATAAAAATTCTAGAAAAGAACACAGGCAGAAATTTCTCTGACACTGGCAGTAGCAACATTTTTCTAGATGTGTCTCCTAAGGCAAGAACAAAGAACAAGAACAAAAATAAACTACTGGGACTATATCAAAATAAAAAGATTTTGTACAGCATAGGAAACAGCAAAACAAAAAGACAACCTACTGAATGGGAGAAAATTTACAAATGATATATCTGATAAGGGGTTAGTATCCAAAACACAAAGAATTTACACAACTCAACACCAAGGGGAAAAAAAAAAAACAAAAACCCCACAATTTTTTTTAAAGCTTTTATTTATTTATTTGACATAGAGAGACAGCCAGCGAGAGAGGGAACACAAGCAGGGGGAGTGGGAGAGGAAGAAGCAGGCTCCCAGCGGAGGAGCCCGATGTGGGGCTCGATCCCATAACACTGGGATCACGCCCTGAGCCAAAGGCAGACGCTTAACGACTGCACCACCCAGGCGCCCCCCAAAAACCCCACAATTTAAAAATGGACAAAAGACACGAACAGACATTTCGCCAGTGAAGATATCCAGATGGCCAACAGACATAAAAAGATGCTCAACATCACTCATCATCAGGGAAATGCAAATCAAAACCACAATGAGATATCACCTCACACCTGTCAGAGGAGCTAAAATCAAAAACACAAGAAACAACAAGTGTTGGCGAGGATGTGGAGAAATAGGAATCCTCTTGGACTATCGGTATGAAAACTGGTGCAGCCACTGTGGAAAACATAATGGAGTTTCCTCAAAAAATTAAAAACAGAATTACCATATGATACACTACTGCTTACCCAAAGAATATGAGAACACTAATTTGAAAAGCTATATGCACCCTTATGTTTATTGTATTTACAATAGCCAAGATATGGAAGTAGCCCAAGTGTCCATCAATAGATAAATGGATGAAGATATGATGTGTACACACACACACAGAGAGAATATTACTAAGCCATAAAAAAAATGAAATCTTACCATTTGCCACAACATGGATGGATCTAGAGGGTATAATGCTAAGTACAATAAGTCAGAGAAAGAGAAATACCATATGATTTCACTCATATGTGGAATTTAAGAAAGAAAACAAATGAACCAGAAAAAAGACAAAGAAGAAAACAGACTCTTAAACATAGAGAACAAACTGGTGGTTGCCAGAGGGGAAGCAAGTGGGGGAATGGATGAAATAGGTGAATGTGATTAAGAGTACACTTGTGGGGGCGCCTGGGTGGCACAGCGGTTAAGCGTCTGCCTTCAGCCCAGGGCGTGATCCCGGTGTTATGGGATCAAGCCCCACATCAGGCTCCTCCGCTATGAGCCTGCTTCTTCCTCTCCCACTCCCCCTGCTTGTGTTCCCTCTCTCGCTGGCTGTCTCTATCTCTGTCAAATAAATAAATAAAATCTTAAAAAAAAAAAAAGAGTACACTTGTGATGAGCACTGAGTAATGTATAGAATTGTTTAATTACTATATTGTACACCTGAAACTAATATAACACTGTATGTTAGTTATACTGGGATTTTTTTTAAAAAAGCATAGGAGGGAGAAATAGATAACAACACAATACTGGTTAAAGATTTCTATTCCACACTTCCAATAATGCATAGAACAACCAGACAAAAGATCAATAAGCAAATGGAGGACTTGAACACCACCAAGGAACAAATGGACCTACCAAAGGTCCACAAAACACTCCACCTATTCTCCTCAAGCACACACGGTGCATTCTCCATCATAGCCCACATGTTAGGTCACAAAATAACTCTTTAAGTCAAGATAACTGAAATACGAAGTATCTTTTCCTATCACAATGGAATAAAACTAGAAATCAGCAGCACAAAACGAGAAGATTCATATGTGGAAATTAAACAATACACTCAAACAAGTGGATCAAAGAATTTACAAAAAAAATATAGAGAATACCTTAAGACAAATGAAAAATAAAACACAACATACCAAAACATGGGATGTAATGAAAGTAGTGCTAATAGGGAAGTTTATCATTGTAAATGAGCACCATTAGAAAGCAGAAAGATCTTAACCAAAATCAGTACCTCAAGAAACTAGAAAAAGAACAAACTACACCCAAAGGTAGAAGGAAGGAAATAATAAAGATTAGAGCAGAGATAAACTAAAGAATAGAAAAACAATTTAAAAAAATCAATGAAACCAAGAGATTTTTAAAAAGAGCAACAGAAATGACAGATCCTTATCTAGATTAATTATGAAAAAAGAAAAGACTCAAATAACAGATCATAAATGAAAGAGAGGGGACTACAACTAATACCACAGAAATAAAAGGCATTATAGAAAACACCATGAACAATGTACCCCAACAAATTGAATAACCTAGAAGAAATGGGTAAAACCTAGAAACATTAATCTGCCAGGAGTGAATCATGGGGTAATAGAAAATCTGAACTAGTGATGAGTAAGAAGATTGCATCAGTTATCGAAACCTCCCAACAAAGAAAAGCCCAGGACCAGGTGGCTTTACCAGAGAATTCTACCAAACATTTGAAGAAGATTTAACACTAATCCTCCTGAAAATCTCCCCCAAATTTAGGAGGAATATACACTTCTAAGCTCTTTCTGCGAGACGAGAATTAACCTGATACCAAAGCCAGATGAAGACACTATAAGAAAACGATACACCAACAAAAATCCTTAACTAAATACTGGCAAATGTAATTCAGTAGCAAATTAAAATGACCCAATTAAAAATCCCCATGACCAGGTGGGATTTTTTCCTAAAATGCAAGGTTGGTCCCACATAAGAAAATCCATGTAATACACCACATTAACATGTGAAGTAAAACACCCCACACAATCATCTCAATTGATACAGAAAAGCATATGACAAGATTCAACACGCTTTTCTGATTAAAAGAAATTAACTAGCTGAAAATAGAAACTATTTCAATATAATAAAGGCCATATATGAAAAGCCCACAGCTATCATCATACTAAATAGTGAAAGACTGAAAATTTTTCCTTTAACATCAGGAATAAGGCAAGGATGCCTGCTCTTGACGCTTTCATTCAACACAATATTAGGAAGTCCTAACCAGAACAATTTGTCAAGAAAAAGAAATAGAAGATATCCAAAAACAATAGGAAGAAGTTTTCTGTATGCAAATGATATGATTTTATACGTAGAAACTCAAGATTCCAGACACAGACACACACAAAATGTTAGAATAAATTCAGCAAAGTTGCTGGATATAAAATCAACAAACAAAAACAGTAGTATTTTTATATACTAATGATGAGCAATCTGAAAAAGAAATTAAGAAACTGATTCCATTTATAACAATAGCATCAAAAAGAACATGGGGGACACCTGTGTGGCTCAGTCAGTTAAGCATCTGCCTTCCTCTTTGGTTGTGATCCCAGGGTGCTGGGATCGAGTCCTCCATCAGGCTCCCTGCTTAGCGGGGAGCCTGCTTCTCCCTCTCCCTCTGTTCCTCCCCTCTGCTCATCGTATGTCGCTCTCTCTCTAATAAATAAATTAAATCTGGGAAAAAAAAAAAAAAAGAGCATGGTGCCTAGGTGGCTCAGTCAGTTAAGTGCCTGACTTTGGCTCAGGTCTTGATCTCAGGGTTCTGAAATTGGGCCCCACCTCGGGCTCTCTGCTGGCGTGGAGCCTGCTTAAAATTCTCTCTCTTCCTCTACCCCTCCCCCACTTCTCTCTTTCCCCCAAACAAAAATACAAATTCAAAGGGATACATGCACCCCCATGTTTACAGCAGCATTATTTACAATAGCTAAACTATGGAAACAGCCCAAGTGTCCATGGATTGATGAAAGGATAAAGGAAGTGTGGTATATATACACAATGGAATATTATTTAGCCATAAAAAAGAATGAAATCTTTTGCAAATGCCATTTGCAATAACATGGATGGAGCTAGAGAGTATAATGCTAAGTGAAATCAGTCAAAGAAAGACAAATACCATATGATCTCACTCATATGTGGAATTTAAGCAACAAACTGAAAGCAACAAAACTGAAACAAACTATTTTCAGCTAGTTAATTTCTTACCAGGGGCGGGGGTGGGGGGGCTGGCAGGGGAGTTACTGTTTAACAGGGTCATTTCACAGCAATGGAAATATATTTAACATAACCATACTGTACAGTTAAAATAGTTCAGATGATAAATTCTATGTATAGTTTTTACCACAAGAAAAAAAAGATCAGCAGATGCTGGCGACGATGTGGAGCAACAGGAGTTCTCATACTTGCTTGGTGGGATACAGAATGGTACCGCCACTTGGGATGGTTTGGTGATTTTTTTTTTTTTTAACAAAACTAAATATACTCTTACCATATGATCCACTATTCACACTCCTTGGTATTGGTCCAAAGGAGCTGAAAACATGTCCACACAAAACCTGCACAGGGATGTTTCTAGCAGCCTTTTCATAATTGCCTAAACTTGGAACAACCAAGATGTCCTTCAGGGGCGCCTGAGTGGCTCAGTCGGTTAAGCGTCTGCCTTCGGCTCAGGTCATGGTCCCAGGGTTGGGACTGAGCCCCATGTCCGTCTCCTGCTCAGCCAGGAGTCTGCTTCTCTCTCTGGACCCTCCCCCCAGCTCATGCTTGCGCACTCTCTCTCAAATAAATGAATAAAATCTTAAAAAAAAAAATGTCCTTCAGTAGGTAAATGTGGTACAGTAGGTAAACTGTGGTACATCCAGACAATGGAATATTACTCTGTACTAAAAAGAAATGAGAAAAGAAAAGAAAAAGAGAAACGAGCTATCAAGCCGTGAGAAAAGATATGAAGTAACCTTAAATGCACACTACTAAGTGAAAGAAACCAATCCAAGCAGGCTACGTACTGTAGGGTTTCAGCTATAGGACATTCTGGAAAAGGCCAAATTATGGAGACAGTCACAAGATCAGTGGTTGCCAGGTGTGGGCGGTGGAGCTGAGTGGCAAAGGGATGACTAGGCAGAGCATAGAGGATTTTAGGGCAATGGAGGTACTCGGATGTGATAAAGATGGGCATATGTCATCATACATTGGTCCAAACCTACAGTAAACTGCGGGCCTTGAGTGACTGTGACATGTCAGTGTAGGTTTATCCTTGGTAACAGATGTACATTCTGGTGAGTGATGCTGGTAAGGGGAGAGGCCATCCACGTGTGAGGGTATGAAGTATATGGGAAATTTCTGTACCTCCCTCTCAATTTTGTTGTGAGCCTAAAACTGCTCTAAGAATATAAAGTCTCAAGAAATAAAAGGAATGAAGAACTGGGGCATGTAACAACATAGATATACCTTGAAAATATGCTACGCAAAAGAAGCCAGACTCAAAAGGACACATCAATTTATGATTCTAGATATGAAATGTTCAGATTAGTCATCCATAGAGAAAATAGATTAGTTGTTGGCAGGGCCTTGGGGAAGAGGGCCTGGGGAGTGACTGGAAACGGGTACAGGTTTATTTTTGAGGTTATAGACATGTTCTGGAATTAGTAGACATGGGACACACCTTTGTGAATATACTAAGAACTACTGAACCGTACACTTTAAAGAGTCAATAACCAAGTAAACAAGAAGTTGAAAGTAAAATAATAAATTTCGTATAAATGAGATCGGAGAGCTTCTGTTGCCAATAGTCCTGAACTATAAGAAATTCTGTAGGAAATTCTTCATGCTGAAGGTGATGGTAATAGATGGACATTCAAATTTATAAAAAGGAACAAAAAGCACTAGAGATGATGATATTTGCCATCACAACAACCAACAGACAAGAGTAAATTTAATGAAACACATTCAAAATATTTATGCTGACAATTACAAACGCAGCACCAGAGGGGTCCTGAGTGGCTTGGTCAGTTAAGCAGCTAACTCGGTTTTGGCTCAGGTCATGGTCTCAGGGTGGGGAGATCAAGCTCCATACTGGGCATGGAGTCTGCTTAAGAGTCTGTCTCTCGGGGCGCCTGGGTGGCACAGCGGTTAAAGCGTCTGCCTTCGGCTCAGGGCGTGATCCCGGTGTTCCGGGATCGAGCCCCACGTCAGGCTCCTCTGCTGGGAGCCTGCTTCTTCCTCTCCCACTCCCCCTGCTTGTGTTCCCTCTCTCGCTGGCTGTCTCTGTCTCTGTCAAATAAATAAATAAAATCTTTAAAAAAAAAAAAAAAAAAAAGAGTCTGTCTCTCCCTCTCCCTCTGCCCCTCCCCGCACCCCCTGTGCATGTATGCTAGCAATCTTTCTCTAAGTAAACAAACAAACAAAGCACAGCGAGAGAAAGTAAATAAAACCTACAAAATGGAGAGATAACCCAGGCTTATTAACTGGGAGATCCCAAGCTTCCAGCTCCCAGTAATATCAACCCCACTTTCAAGGACCTTCAAAATGAGGACACTTATCATCACATAGCAGAGGTTCAAAGAGAAGCTTAGAAACTTCGGTTGTCTGGCCGCATCCTCTCCTCTCCTCAGAAGCCCATCCCCCAGCCAGGGCCAAGACGGCTGCCGCGATCTTAGGCCCCAAGTCTGGAGACCACATTCAGAGGGAGAAGGCCGTCCCTCCTTAGGGGCAAGAACGCCTTTTGCAGAACCTCACTTCTCCAGCACACCTGTCACGGCTCATCGCCGGGCTTGGGACTCTTCCCCTACCCCGCAGTCACGATGTGGGGGATGAGAATGCGCGGAGCTGTTTAGACTAATCCTGGAGGGTAGAGGGGGTGTTGAGAAAGCCACCCAGTACCACCCCAGGGCATGCTCATCACGTCACCTCTCACCCTCGTACCCCCCACCAGACTCCAGCGGGAAAATCCGGCGTGTGCTCGCTGTGACCCTGCGGGAACAGTGATGCCCCCCTATTCTGGCTGCTAGGAAGCCTGCCACTTCATCTGTGCTCTCCCCGCAGCCCCTGTGCAGGAGCCTCGGCAGGAATCCTACCTGTGGACGTCATCTCGCCTTCACGCACCTTTCCTACCTTAACCCCTCCTCCGTAGTCCCTCAGTTCTATCTCAGCGGAGGCTTCAAACCCTGGTCGGAAGGAGAATAGAGTTTATTCAGCGAAGTCTCACCGGGAAGGGAAGAGCCCGGCCCGTTAGGAGGCGCTGGCCTAGCTGCGAAGGCCCGGGAACTCCCAAGCGCAGGCCACACCGTGTCTGCAGGCCTGCTGGGCATGCCGCTGGTCTGAGCTGCAGGCTTCACAGCCAGCTGAGTGTGTGCGAAGGCAAGCGGTTGAGCGTCTATTCCCCCAAACGCCTGCGGAGTCCCGGATTTCTGTTCCCCCCCACGTGGGAGCGGGGCAGGGGCAGGAATCCCCTCCGCCAACCAACAGTGCAGAAACCGGTTACTGGGAAGTCTTCACCTGCAATGCTTTTGTTTGTCCCTGTCACTGTCCCCAGCCATCTTTTGGGGTGTCTTCCATTTGGGAGCAGTTCCCTTAAGAACACCTTGGCCCAGTTTCACAACTTTTTAGCCCCCTTCATTTGTTTTGCTGTGATAGCGAGTCCTGAGCTGAATCCTCCTGTTGTCCTCCTTCCCAGAGGGTTTTTGGGAGAGGCAAGGGGGTGCGGCAGGGGACGGGGGGATCTTCCCATCAGCTTTGCCCTTGTTCTTCCCTATATTGGCCTGTCGTGTGAGGTGGGGACAGGCCTCTGGGACCAGCTCCCAGGTCTGGGGTCCTTTGCCATCTTGCTTCTTGACTATTAGGGACGAGGGTCCCCTTCCCAGGCAGCTCTTGCCGTCCAGGGTCTGTCCGCTGTTCAGGGGTGGAGGGAACCACAGCCCCGCACTGCCTGAGCAGACAGGCAGCGTGCGTGCTGCCGAAGCTGGGCTCCCTCCAGCCAGCACCCCGCTCTGAGTGGGCACATCCCCAGGAAGGGCAGAGTGTCTTCAAGGACCGGCCCCTCCCTCTGCCCCAGCTCCTTGTTCAGGCTCAGACACGCAGGGGGAGCATGGTACGGGTCTGAAGGCAGGCGGGCTGGGTCAGGAACTGGCGCCCCCATGGACGCCTGTGTGCGGGAGCTGCCCTACTTCGGCTCCCGCCTGCTGTGCTGGGAAGAATCTTTGCTCTCCGTCCTCAGCTCTGGCCTCTGCCACAGTTCAGGACGGCAGGCGACGTGGCACGTCCCATGGGAGGATGGAAGAGGGGAGGGTACACGGTCTCGGTTCCTAATCGTGGCATTTGAATGGGCAAAGCGAGGGTGCCAGCCGTGAAAGGGGACGTGGCACAGTGCAAAGAGCACAGGCTTCAAGTCAGACAGTTACAGGTTCAAACCCAAAGTGGGCATGCATCAGCTGGGGCATCTTTAGCGAGTAACCGTCCAGGCTTCAGTCTGTCATCCCTAAAATGACTCGTTGGGGAGTTAGGACACCTTGAGAGCACTAACCCATGACCTGTCCTTCCTCAGTCATCATTTGCTGCTGCTGCTGGGGCAGGGCCCATGGCGGGAGCAGCCGCACCCAGCCGCCTACCAGGCCAGACCAAGGACCCCCCAGCCGCCGCACAGCCAGAAGAGGATCGGGTTCAGAAAACAGTCAATCTGGTCCTCCTTAACCAATGCGCAGCCTGATTCAACTCTAGCCAAGAAACATTTAAAACCGCAAAAAGTAAAAAGAAACAGGATACTATGTACTCTTTGGCACTTCCATTCTTACTCAGCTCAGCACCCCCCCCCCCCCGGCCCGCCCCATTCGGCACCTGAGCGTGCAGCCTGCCAGGCAAGGCTGGGCCGCAGGCAGCTTCAGGGATAAAACAAGAACTTGAAACAGAGGGCCAAAAGAGAGAAAAGTCTTAGTCAATCTTTCTCATGATTGCAGACTCAACACTCCCAGACACACTATTATCGGGGAGAAATCAACAGTAGAGGAAAAGGACAATTCACTTCAACCAAGTTGGAATTGTCTTAAAATGTAACTAAGGTTCAACAAAATATCTATGCCTATATTGTATCAGTAAATGTTTGATGAAACACTACCGGTAAGAGCTTGTTGCAAGAGCAGGTGTTGAACATGTTGCTTTTTAAGTACTCTTGTACTTTAACGTGTTATTTTAAACCCAAAGCCAAAATTATATTTCGTGGGAAACCCCTAGTGACTTTGTTATTTAAATCAAACAAAACAAGGATGCCTGTTATCACCATTACCACTTAGCGGTGTTCCGGAAGTTCTGGGCAATACATTAGGACACGAAACAGAAAGGAGGCAAAAAAAATATCATCAAGAACAACAATGTGTCCTCATTATTTGCAGATGATTGCCACTTATTGGTTCATTAATTCACCAAATATACACTAAGAGCCTCTTCCACATCCCACTCCATTCAGGGGCTCAGAATGCCAAACTGTCCTCACAGAGCTGACATGAGGCAGGACGGTGGAGAGACAGGAAAAAAAAAAAAGTGAAACAAAATAAAGAAGGTGCCTTGGAGAAAACTCAAGCAGCCAGTGGAGTCATAGAGGGGACAGAGCCATTCTGTATCAGGTCTATTTGGAAGGGCTATTTGACACAGCCTGAAAGGTACCAAAGAGCAAGCTGTGGGGCAATTGGGGAGTAGACAGGGCAAGGCTCTGGGATAGGGACAAGGTTAGCGAACTGAAGGATGAGCAGAGCAATGTGCCCAGGGAATAACTAGGGGAAGGGAAAGGGCCCAAGTCAGGACCAAGAAGCATTGAACCAGAGGGCTCATTATAGGCAGAGTAATGGCCCCCAAAGATGGCCATGTCCTAATGTTTGGAACTTGTGATTATGCTAGGTTACTTGGCAAAGGAGAATCAAGTTTGCAGACAGAAGTAAGGTTGCTCATTTGACCTTGAGATGAGGAAATTATTCTGGATTATCTGGGTGGTCCCAATGCAATCACAAGTGTCCCTAAATATAAAAGAGGGAGGCAGAAGAACCGGTGTCAGAATGATGTGTGACATAACAAAGACTCAGCAGGCTACTGCTGGCTTTGAAGACCGAAGGGGGCACAGCCAGGGAATGCAAGCAGCCCCTAGACATTAGAAAGTGTGACAACACAGATTAACTCCTAAACTCTCCAGAAAGGGACATAGCCCTACTTTGATCACCTGATCTTAGGCCAATGGCACCAATCTTGGACTTCTGATCTCCAGAATCGTACGATAATAGGTTTGTGTTTTTAAGCCTCTAGTTTGTGTTCATTTGTAACAATAAGAAACCAATACAATGGCGGATTACGTGGATTTATTTTCAAATATTGAACTACCACTGCATCCCTGGAATAAGCCCAATTAGTGTTGGTGTATAATTTTATAGATTGATAAATTCTGCTTTCTAATGTTAAGAATTTTTTCATCTACGCTTATGAAGGCTATTGGTCTGTAGATGTCATTTTTGTGCTATCACTGTGCCTCCTGATAGCAGGCTAATGCTGATTTCATATAAAGGACTGGAAAGTGTTCCCTGGGAGAAATTTCTAGAATTAGAATTCTACAGCTGCTTGGTAAAATTTTGCAGTTAAGCCACTTGGACCTGGATATTTATAGGGTTTTAAACTGCAGCTTCAGTACCTCTAAACTTCCAGGGCTACTTAGATTATTTTATGTTAGGTGAACTCGGTAATTTGTAGTTTTCGAAAACTTGGTTCGCCTCATCGAAGTTGCTGAATTGTGCAGAGCTGCGTGTAGTATTCCTTTGTTGTCCTTCTGATGTTTGCAGGGTCTGTAGTAATATCCTTTGTTTCACTCCTGATACTGATCATTTCTCTTCTCCATTTTTAAGATTTTTCAGTCTTGCTAGAAGTCTGTCAATGTTATTGATCTTGTCAAAGAATCTGTTTTGGTTTTGTTGATTCTTTTCTATTATTTTTCTGCTTTCAATTCCTTTGATTTCTGCCCTCATTTTTTATTATTTCTGCCCAATTATTTCTGTTCTGCTTGCTTTGTGCTTATTTTGGTCCAGTTTCTCAAGACGGGAGCTTATATTATTGATGTAAAACATTGTTCCTTTCTTATGAAAGCATGTAGTGCTATACGTTTCCCCTCTATGCACCACCCCAGCTGTCCTGCATTTTATTATGTTGTATTTTCACTGTCATTCAGTTCATTCCATTGTCATTCATGTTCCTTTTTTTTTTTTAATTGCCCTTGAGACTTCCTCTTTGACCTGGGTATTATTTAGAAGTGCGTTGTTCAGCTTCCAAGTGTTTGGAGATTTCCTTTTTTTTTTTTTTTTTTTTTTAATTTCTGGTTTGAATTTATTACGGTTAAAGAACACAATCTGTATGATTTCAACTTTTAAAAATTTGATGAGATTTACTTTATGGCACAGGATATGCCCTACCTTGGTAAATGTTCCATGGGCACCTGGGGAAAAAAAATGCATAATCTGCTATTGTTGGGTAGAATGTTTTATAAATGTCAATTAGTTTCCATTGGTTGATGATGAATTCTTCTATATCCTTGTTAATTTTCTAATTGTTCTATCAAATATTGAGAGAGGGACGTTGAAGTCTTGAAATGTATTTTTGTGGCTCTGTTTCTCCTTTTAGTTCTAGCAGTCTCTTCATTCGATTTTGTAGTGTTGTTCTTTGGAGCACGCACACATGTGAGACTGCTCTGTCTTCTTAAGAGGTGGACCCTTCTATTATTAATAATGTTCCTTTCCATCCCCGATCATTTTCCTTGACCCACGGTCTACTTTGTCTGACAATACAACCACACCTGCTTTGTTTTGATTAGTGTTTGAATATCTCTCTTCATCTTTTAATGTTCAACCTATTTGCAATATTAGGAGTTTCTTATAGACATTGTACAGTTGGGACATTTTAAAACTCAACTTGCCGATCTCCATCTCTTGACCACATACATTTAATGTGATTATTGATGTAAGGATTAAGTCTCCCATTTCTTTAAATGTTTGTTTTGCTTTTAATTTCTCAGTTCTCACTTTCTTACTTTCCTGTAGATATTAAGACAAGTCTTTAAAGCAATTTTAGGTTCACAGCAAAATATATAAAGTACAGAGATTTCCCATATACGTTCTATACCCACACACAAGCCTCCCCCATTAACAACACTCACCAAAGGGGTACATTTGTTACCAAGGATGGAACTACATTGACACGTCATAATCATTCAATGTCCACAGTTTACCTTAGGCTTCACTCTTGGTGTTGTACATTCTGTGGGCTTGAGATATGTATAATGACATGTATCCATCATTATAATATCATACAGAGTGATTTCATTGACCTAAAAATGCTCCGTGCTCGGTCTATTTATTCCCTCCTCCAACTCCTGGCAGCCACTGATCTTTTTATCGTTTCTATAGTTTTGATTTTCCAAAATATCGTATAGTTGAAATCACGCAGGATGTAGTCTTTCCAAATTGGCTTTTATTTCCACTTAGTAATATACATTTAAGGTTACTCCATGTCTTTTCATAGGTTGATAATGTATTTCTTTTTAGTGCTCAATAACATTCCATTGTCTGTGTGTACTATGGTTTGTATTTCCACTCATAAGGACGTACTGATTGTTTAGTTGCTTCTAAGTCTAGGCAATTAGGCATAAGGCTGCTATAAACAGCCACATGTGGGTTTTTGCATGGACATCAGTTTTCTACTCTTTTGTGTGAATACCAAGGAGTACAACTGCTGGATGCTGTGGTAAGAGGTGGTTTAATTTTGTAAAAAACTGCCAACTGTCTTCCAAAGTAACGGAAAGGACGGAAAGGACGGAACAGATTTCATATTACAGTTGAACTTTGAACAATGCAAGGGTTAGGGGCACCGACCCCCTGTGCAGTTGAAAAATCTACGTAAAACTTCTGACTCTCCCAAAACTGAACTACTAATAGCCTATTGTCGATTGGAAGCCTTACCAATAACCAGGAACCTTATTGACAAGGTAAAAGTCAATTAACACATATTCTGTATGTTACATGCATTCTTACAATAAAGTATACTAGAGAGAAGAGAAGGTTATTAAGAAAGTCATATGGAAGGGGCGTCTGGGTGGCTCAGTTGACTAAATGTCTGCCTTCGGCTCAGGTCATGATCGCTGGGTACTGGGATCCAGTCCCACACTGGGCTCCCTGCTCGGTGGGGAGCCTGCTTCTCCCTCTCCCTCTGACCCTCCCCTACTCTCTCTCAAATAAATAAAATCTCTTTGAAAAGAAAAAAAAAATCATATGGAAGAGTGTAGATTCATAGCACTGTACATGTATTTATAGAAAGATACGGTGTTGAGGTGGCAAGGACAGGGGCGGTGGGCCCGGCCCACAGACGATGATGATCAGCAGCCTGATGGCCTCAGCTCAGCTGCCCGGGAGGCCTGTGGGTGGCAAGGGCGCCTGAAAGTGCAGCACAGCCGCCCCATCTGCCTGGAGGTGCGCCGCCAGCCCCTGGTCACCTGCGGCGGTGGCCACATGGGAGTCCGCCAGCCTCCAGGAGGCGACCAGGGGGAGACCCACCACCAGGAGTCTGTGCCTGGCTGGGAGGTCCCACGTCCTCAGCTACCCCTGCACAGTCCCAGGGCCAGAGCAGAGGACTGGCGGACCTGGGCACTGGGGCCGCCAGCCATCCTTGCCCACTGGGTGCATTCCTATATGTGAGCCCCACCTTCTGCCTGCCAGTTCTGGGGCCTGCTGCTGGTCTCAGTGGACCTCCCCACATACGCAGAGAGCAGCAGGTGAGAGCTTTGTGCCAGTCACCTTACTGTCAGTCCTGTGGGAGACTGGCAGGGCAGCTGTATTAAAATGCCATGTGGGGGGCGCCTGGGTAGCGCAGTTGTTAAGCGTCTGCCTTCGGCTGAGGGCGTGATCCCAGAGTCCTGGGATCGAGCCCCACATCGGGCTCCACTATGAGCCTGCTTCTTCATCTCCCACTCCCCCTGCTTGTGTTCCCTCTCTCGCTGGCTGTCTCTCTGTCGAATAAATAAAATCTTTAAAAATATTTTAAAAGATAAAATAAAATGTCATGTGTCTTTTACTGTCAACTTAAAAAAAAAAAAAAGAAAGAAAAAAGAAAAGAAAAATCCACAATCCACCTGTTAGTGGACCCATGCAATTCAAACGTATGTTGTTCAAGGGTCAGCTGTATTTACCATACGAAAAATGACAAGCATGTGCTTCTCCTGTGTCCCTGAAACGAGAGTTAGGTCAAATGCAAAGACACAGTCTGTAGTATAAGTGAGGAACACAGAAATTTGGCCATTTATGTACAAGAGAAGGAGGGTCCTCTCCCCTTCGAGAGTCTCCTTGGAAACCTCTTACTCTAGCCCTTTGGAATAAATAAGTATCTCCAGGGCCCAAATAAGCTCAACATGTCAGCTTTTTAAAAATGTACAAATGTCTGCGTGTCCTGGTTTCATCCCTTTTGAAATTTCAAAAGCCACTGCCTAGGAAGATAACGCTCTAACCTAGGTGTCCGTCCTAGAACAAAAAAAAAAAATTTCTTTTTTTTTTTGCACTCTCGGCGAGATAAGACAAAGCTACTGGATGGAAATGGTTCGCTCTGCCTGCAGGGAAACCAATGATTGCAGATCTAATCCTAATGATAGGTGCAAAGTAACATGTCTCTCAGGGGGAAGTGAAAAAATGCTCTAGTGAATATTAATTTCTGGGTCTCTGGAGTCTGAGGCTTTAATAAGAACACTGAGAAATCCAGGGGAGATGTATTTTCCAAAAAAAAACAAAACAAAACAAAAACTAAAACAAAAACAAAACAAAAAAAAACTAAAACAAAACAAAAAACCAAACCCTTATCTCTTTCATTCCATTAACCCTTTCCCCATTTAAACTGTCAACTATTTTCTCTGCATACAAGGAGAACCACACCAGAAAATGCAGTAATTTTTTTGTTTCAACCAAACATAATTTAGAAAAGTCAAAAGAAAAAGGAAAATCGTATTTACTCATATTTTTACCCTTTGTTTTTCTGTATTCCTTACTGCTGTTCTAAGATTCTTCCTTTTTTTTGTAATAGCTTTATTGAGAGCTAGCTCAGCTACATACAATTCACGGACATCAAGCGTACAATTCAACAGTTTTTAGTATATTCACAGAGTTGTGCAACCATCACAATGATCAACTTTAGAACATTTTCATCACCCCCAAAAGAAACCCCCCACTCTTCAGCTATCACCCTCCAAGTCCCAGGCAACCACCAATTGACTTTCTCGCTGTGCAGATCTGCCTATCCTGGAGATTTCATATAAATGGAATCTTGAAATAATAATGTTTTCTGACTGCCTTCTTTCACTTAGCATAACATTTTCTAGGTTCATCCCTGTCGTAGCATGGATCAGTCCTTCATCCCTTTATACCGCCAAATAATATTGATAATATCCCACTGTGTGGATACACCATATTCGATTCATCAGTTGATGGACTTCTGGGTTGTTTCCACTTTTTGGCTATTATGAATAACGCTGCCATGAATGTTTATGTGCAAATTTCTATGGCTTTCATTTTTCTTGGGTATCCACCGAGGAGTCAAACTGCTGGGTCATGTGGTAACTCTAGGTTTCCACCTTTAAGGAAGTGCCAAATGGTTTTCCAAAGCAGCTGCACCATTCTACATTCCCACCAGTAACGTCTGAGGGCTCCGATTTCCCCACATCCTCACCAGCACCTGTTACTGTCTTTTCCATAATAGCCATCCCACTGAGAAGGGAGCTTATCTCACTGTGGCTTTGCTTCGCATTTTTCTGCTAATGGTGTGGACCCTCTTCATATCTGATTATTGGCCATTGGTTTATCTTCTTTAGGAAAAGGTCTATTCAGATACTTTGTCCATTTTTAACCTTTTTTTAAAATGACTGAATTGTTAGAGTTCTATATATATTATAAATGCAAGACCCCTACCAGATACGTGATCTGAAAAAAATCTTTTTCCATTGTGTGGGCTGTCTTTTCACTTAAGGGAAAAAAAAAAGTTTTATTATTTTAGAGAGGCGGGGAGGGGCAGAGAGACCCCCAGGCAGACTGCACACCCAGCAGGAGCCAGATGCAGGGCTGGATCACAAGAGTTGGCTGCTTAACTCACTGAGCCACCCAGGCACCCCAAGTCTTTTCACTTTCTTGATGGTGTTTTTGAAGTACCAAAGTTAAAAATTTTTATGAAATTCAAATTATCTATTTTTCCTCTGGTTCTTGTGTGTAGGGTGTCCTATTTAAGGAAGGAATGCCAGATCCAAGGTCACAAAGATGTGCTCCTAGGTTTTCTTCTAAGAGTTTTACTTTTTTTTTTTTTTCTCTTAAGAGAGAGAGAAAACACGTGTGTGTTTGGGGTGGGGGGGTGGGACAGAGGGAGAGCGAGAATCCCAAGCAGGCTCCATGCTCAGTGTGGAGCTGGACACGGGGTTCAATCCCACAACCCCAAGATCACACCCTAAGCCAAAATCACCAGTCGGACACCCAACTGAATGAGCCACCCAGACGCCCCCTTCTAAGGGTGTTATAGTTTCAGCTCTTAAATTTAGGTCTTTGATCTTTCTTGAGCTAATGTTTGTATAGGATATGTTAGGTGTTAAGATGCCTTTTTTTTTTTTTCATTTCCTTTCTGTGTTAAGAATTTCCTTTAGCCCTTCTGATAAAGTAGTTCAACAGGCAACTACTTTTCTTAGTTTTTCTTCATTTGAGAAGGTCTTGATTTACCCTTCATTCCTAAAGAACATTTTCAGAGAATATAAAACTGCGGGTTGACAGATCTTTTCTTTCAGTGCCTGAAAAATGTCGTGCCATTTCCTCTGGCTTCTAGGCTTTCTGTCATTCGGATTATTTTTCCTTTATAGGTAAGGTGTCATTTTCCTCATTGCTAAAGAAGTTTTTTGTCTTTCCTTTACAGACTTATCATATTTCACAGTGTGGCTTTCTTAAGCTTATCTTGTTGGGGATTTGATAGCTTCTTGGATATGTTGGCTTCTAACTTTTGTCAAATTAGGGACATTTTCAGCTATTATTTCTTTGAACACTTTCTCAGCCCCACACTCTTTTCTCACCTCCTTCCGAGACTACAGTAATACAACTGGTAAATCTCACTGCTCCCTGTGGCTCTGGTTTTGTGTTTTTGTTTTTTTTTTTTTTTACCTGTTTTTTCCTCTATTGTTCAGATTGGGTGATTTTTATTTTTTTTTTATAGCTTACATGTTTACCTTTTTATACAGATGTATACTTTAACAGTCTAGGTTTTATATTTAGGATTATATAATTTATACATATAGATATTGATAATAATTGTTACTTGCCTATAAACTTCAGGACTCCCTCCATCCCCCTCAAATAATGATCAGCGTAAGATACCCACTTGCCCATTCAGGCCGCTTTGTCACCTCTCAATAGGTTCCACCTGCCCTCACCCTCCCGCCTCCTCCCACATGTGTTCAATCTCGAGAGACCACACCAAAGCAATTTTGCCACAAACACATTGATGAGATGGGCTCTTAACCCGGCATCTCAAAGCAAGAAGCTAAGTACAGGACAGCCCCAGTGGATAGCTGGCCAACCAGACATCTTGGCGCCTCTACCCAAACCCTTCAGCATGGACTATGGCTCAGGCCACCCACCAAGCAAACATAAATCCTCTTCAAAGCTGCTCCTGACCCAACAGAGTCCCCCTGTGACTGCAGCTGTCCCAAAGACCCAGCAGGACTGAGGGACAGGTTCTGTCCCAAAGAAGTGCAAGGGCGGGAACGAACATCCAAAGCCCACCCGGGGGAGAGAAACTCACCTGGGAGTCTCGCCTTCCAGGATACCCAGGGCCCTGGAGGCTGAAGCCCCAGGAAACCAGCACAAGTTCAGGGGCTCCAGGGGCTCCAGGCTTACATCTGGCAAGGTCAAAGGCTGCAGCACCCCGGAACACACAGTTACATTCTCAATTCAGAAAATAAGATTCGCTGACCAGCAGAGGAACTAAATGGGAGTCTGCTTGATAACACTCAGCGCCGTCAGCCTTGACCACCTTCCACCGCCCGACCATAGCCAGTCTCTTCCTTCACAGCAGAAGCTGGCCCCAGGAGAAAAAACAGCCCTTCCTCCCGGAGCCCAAGCCATGCTACTGAACACACAGGCTGCAGCTGGTCCTCAGCCGCCTTGGGCTACCCATCCTGAGCACTGCTATCCAGAAAGAGCCAGGGCTCAGTCACTTCAGTACACTTCACATAGGTTTTAGAAGAAAAAAAACACACATACGTCACCACTCGGGTCCTCAAGCACATCCTCAGGCCAGCTGGTCCTCCTGGAGGCTGCGAGGGGTCTGACATTCGTCCTGGGGACCATCCTCCTGTTGCTCCAGCCTTCCCTCTGAAGACAGCCTCGGGATGTTGCTCTCTTCCGACGCAGCCCAACTGCTAGCACCCTGTGTGGGGTGCTGGCTCCTTCACCCCAGGCCCACCGTCAGAAAATGCTCTCCTCTTTTGAGCCCCATGAGGGACAGCTGAGTGCCAGGGTTGGGGCCTGGTGGGGAGTAGCAGGGGTAGAGTGTGGGGCATCCCAGGAGGGCAAACAAGGTGCACCGTGAGGTTTGGGGGGGGGGGCAGGGAGAGAACGGGCTGGAATGCACTGAGCCTCACGAGAAACTCAGGGAATGGAGGAAGTAAGCCTAAGGTGCTGCTGCCGAGACCACTCCTTTAAAGGAAGCCCAATCTAGGCTCTCAGGAGATCCACCGGGGTGGCAGGTGAGTTCTGGAATGAGAAACAGCTGGGTGCCCCACGTGCCAGAGACTCTCCATCTCAAGCTCCTTAAAGAGTCTGGCTCAAACCACCTATCAACCAAACTCCAATTCTTGTCAACGCCTCATGTCCCCCCGCCTCCCCCACCTCCGAGTCATGGACAGCAGCACTGGGCCCCAAGGGCCCAGCAGTACCTAGAACTTGGGCCCAAAGACTCTGCAGGGGTAGCATGCAGTGGCCAGAACGCGGGAGCGAAGGGGCTGGGGGGCGGGCAGTAGCAGATGCAGAGCCTTCCCGGAGGGAGCTTATGGCCCCAGGGCTGCAACTCCAGCTTCTGTTGCGGAACCCTGGGGCCCCAATCAGATGTCTGCCAAGGTCCAAGGCCACGATTACCCAAACGCGCCTTTCCCTTCTGAAATTTCCGAGTTCACTGACTTTTCCCCCCTCTGTCCTTCCTTTCCACTGTTGAGCCAATCAAGTGAGTTTTCCGTTGTAGCTATTGTCATATCTTAAAGTTCCCATTGGGGTCTTCTTTAAATCTTCAGTTTCTTTGGTGGGACTTTATTTGCTGAGAATTTTTATCTTTTCATTTGTTTCAAGCTTCATAACTGCTCATTGAAACTTTTTTTTTTTTAAATAAAAGCGGCTCTAACATCCTTGTCAGATCATACCAAAGTCTGTGTCGTGGAAGTGTTGCTATCTGTTAATACCTTTGCTCATTCAAGGTATAAGTGATTTTCATCTCAGACATTTTGGGTTATGAGACTCTGGATCTTAATTAAATGTGCAGTTTAACACGCGAGCTCTGACCGCGCGCGGGCGGCGGGGAGGGGAGCGAGCGCCCCCTGCTGCAGCCAGGTGAGCATTGGCCTTCGTCGCTCCGCCTGCGCGCACGCGGTGGGAGGGGGCAAGCGCGCGGGATGGTGCCGTGGGTGGGCGTTCAGGCTCCTCCCTTGGGTTTCTTTAACACCCTCTAGGTGGGGGCGCGGGGCCTCTTGTTACAGTGGGGCAACGACAGAAGTCTAGGCTCTCCAGCAGCGCCCGAGTGGCGCCTGAGCTTCCCGCTACTGGTTGCAGCTCAGGGCATGATCTCAGGGTTGTGGGATTGTGAGATCCATCCCTGCGCGGGGCTCTGCGCTCAGCGGGGAGTTTGAGATTCTCTCCCTCTGTGCAACTCCTTCCTGTCTCACTCTCTCAAATAAATAAGTAAACCTTTAAAAAAAAAAAAAAAAAAAAGCCTAGGCTGTCCCTTTGGAGATGGGGCTGGTTGGAGCCAGTCCTCCTGTGATGTCTGGCTGGAGCAGAAAAGCTGTTTCTGTCTCCTAGGTCGGCCTCTTTCCTGGTCTTTTTCTTAAGGCTTGTCTGCACGCACTGGGGTCTCCAGGTTTTAGGCTTCTCTAGCACCCGTTCTAGATATATAAAGCACAACAGTAATAAACACAAAAGACAGAATTCAACATCACCCTGTCACCCAGGTCCTGAGTCTCCTGGGCTGCCGTCTTCTCTCCACCTTTTAGTGCTTTCTGGTTTGTGTGTTCTCTGTAACGCCCGAAGTTCTTAGTTGCACTTAGCAGGCCAAAGAGGGAGGCGTGTGTTTATTCTGTCTTGCTGGGAGGAGCCATAAATCCCCATTTTCGTTGACTATTTTTAAACCTTTTGCTGTTTCTGAAGGTGGGACCTGTGCACATGAAATGGGGAGTCTCCATCCACGAACGATAGCACACTTGCTGCTGCTCGTGGTTGACAAGGGGCCTTCCCCTTCACCGTCCGTACTGGTTTTCTAGGGCCGCTATAACAGCTTCTACTAAAAACAACACCAGTGTCTCCTCCTGCGTTCCTGTGGGTAGAAGTCTGGCAGGGCTGTGCTCCTTTCTGTAGCACCTAGGGGAGAATCCGTTCCCTGCACTTTCCCAGCTTCTAGAGGCTGCCCACATTCCTGGGCACATGGCCCCCTTCCTCTGTCTGCAAAGCCACAGCAGGTCAACTTCTCAGATTCCATGACTCTGGCCTCTTCTGCCTCCCTTTTACTTAAGGACCCTTGTGATCGCAGTGGGCCCACCTGGATCGTATGGGATAGGCTACCTATGTGAATGTCAGCAGATTAGCGACCCTCGTTCCATCTGCAACCAGCTTAATTCCCACTGACCACAAAACCTCACGTAATCCTCAGCTCTTAGGATTAGCATGTGGACATCTTTGAGGGCCATGATTCTGCCTCCCGCACCGTCTGCGTCAAGGCAGGCAGATGCGGATGGCAGGCCTGACCCCAGGATTACCGCTTCTGGGGAGAGGAACAAGAAATCCCCACAAGCACTCCTCAAGCCAGGTCCCATCACTGTTGTTTCCCTTTATGGGTAGAAAAACCAAGGTCTGGGAGGACTAGGTATTTTGTCCTGGGTCACAACGCTGGTGGTGTGCCGTGGCCTAAAGCAGGATGGAGACTGCAGGGTCAGATGTCAAAAGCAGGCATATTTCCAGCCAGAGGAGCCCCCCATGTGTGGATAGCCCCTTCCGTGACAGAGAAGGCCCTCTTTCAGAGCCAGACTGGGCCGGATTCAAGTGTGGCCACGAAAAATCAGAAAGACCCCTGCCTTCTGAAACCTGTGGGGACAGTCTAGCCCGGCCTCGGACAGGTCACAGCTAGTCACAGCTTCAGGTCTCCCTGTCCTCTGGGTCCTGGTCTGGGGAAAGAAGGCGGTCCCGGTGAGGGATGGTAGTAGGATGGGGTGCCACAGTGACCCCTCCCTCCCTCTTCGGGGTCCCAGGTCCTGAGACTAGCCCAGTACGTGATGCCCCCCCTTGCTCAAGGCAGGGCTGCATGGAGGCGGCTCTGTGCTGCCTGAGAGCGAGGGCATCCGGGGAGGCAGCTCCGACTTGCCACCCTTCCTGGGCCCCATGTCCACCTTGAGGGGCACAAGTGGTGGCTGCACGCAGACGAGAGTCCGCAGCCCGGGCAACGTGTGTTGAGGGCACTGGGGAAAGAGCCTTGGCTTCGCTTCATTAGGTTCCCCTCGGTTGGTCTCTGCAAAGCCGAGTCCCCGTGAGAGTCTGGGCGGTACCCTGTAACCCCTGGAGAACTGCCCCTTGCAATGGAGCCTTGTCACCCCCAGCATCCCCGCGCCTGCCGCAGAGCAGACTCCCCAGGTGGGACCCGTGGACTTACTAGCAGTCACGCTCGCAGGCTCCACTCCAGACCTAGTGTAACAGCAACTCCGGGATCGACTCCAGGGCACGGAAGTTGTGTTACAGGATCCATTTCAGCAAAAAGTCAAAGTAGGACTCCAACAGATAGAAAATAAACTTGCGTTCAAGATTGCATTTAACTCATTATTAGTGAAGAAACCTGAGGGGGATTACAATCAGTTCAATCCAAAGCACAGCCATGTTGACACGTGGGGAGTAGTCAATGAACTTGCAAATGGATCCCGAACTGGCTTTTCCACAGGGCAGGAGCTTGTCTTTCCGGTGGAGAGTTCATTTGCATGCCTGTAGACAAGAAGTGTTTTGCATTGCTATCAGTCATCTGCAATTTATAAAACAGCACTTTGGGGGGTACCTGGCAGGCTTAGTCCATGGAGCACACGACTTTTAATCTCAGGGTCATGAGTTCGAGTCCCACATTGGGTGTGGAGCCTACTTAAAACATAAATAAAAATAAAAAATAAAATAGCACTTTGGCAATTAAAGACCAGAATTAGATAATCCCCAAAGCATGCGATCTAAACAATTCATAGTTTCCATGAAATCATACACTTTCCCCTACATCTGAGAACCTCCCAGCTGAAAGGACCCAATACAGTTTGGTCATACCACAGCCTGGCCTACGGGGGGTGGGGACACACCGTCAGTGAGGCGTGGGCTCTTAGCTAACCCTGGAAGCCCCAGCCTCATCACCCTTCCCGAGACTCAGGCAGCCCCTGAGTGCTGCATGTTGCTTGTCACTTTGACAAGGACCCTGGGTTTCTACGGCGAGGGTCATCATGGCTCATCGGTAACCCAGCTAGGAGACCCACCGGCAATGAGCAAGGGACTTTATGTGAGTCTGAAATAATTTGCTTCTAAAAGGAATGAATTTGCCAGGGAATACCAGCTTTAATTATAGACAGACATTGCCAGACCTTGCATTCTAGTCATTAGAGCTTACGTCTACTGAAATGACTAGAATTGCCTCTAAAATGTCAAGATGTGGGGGTTTTACGGGTCTCTGCCTCTTTTTTTAGCGGTGGAAAGCGAGGAGTCCAAGCCGCTGGAGGAGTGCACAGACCACAGGAGCTCAGCCACCGGTCACCTCTGCTCCCCCCTGCCCCGACCCGGAGCTCCAGCCACACTGTGTGTTACTGCATTCGCCTTTCCTAGTCTGACCCAGCTCCCCCTCTGCACTGACTGAGGTAGGAGGGTGCTGGGAATGAGGGCCCAGGTGTGGTCTACGTCCAGAAATGGTACTCTGTGAGCCAGTGCAGGGCAAGCAGACGGGGGCCTGTTCATTCCCGGATCAAGTAATGCACCCCCAAGAGCAGCGAGAACGTCTCAGAGCAGAACACATGTCCAAAAGCAACCACGCCGTGCCTGGTACACAGTACTTCCTAAGAAATGTGTTTACCCGATCCTGGGGCACCCGGCTGGCTCAGTCCACGGAGCATCTGACTCTTGGTTTCGGCTCAGGTCATGATCTCAGGGTTGTGAGATGGGGCCCCGCATTGGGCTCCACGGTCAGCACAGAATTGGCTTGAGATTCTCTCTCCCTCTCTCTCTGCCCTCTCCCCCCCCCCCAAAAAATAAATCTATATTTAAAAAAAAAAGGTGTGTTTAACCAATGCTGATGGCATTTCCTATGCTCTTTTAAATGGAAATTGGACTCCTCAGCCCCCTTTCCACCTGGGGAAGAGCTTCAGCCTTGGCTTAGAAATAAGCGGCAGATCCGGGCTCCTGGGGAGGGCTCGATGGATGAGGCTGAGCGTGGCCTGTGCGCAGCCCCCGGGGGAGCACGCACTTAGGGCCAGAAGGAGTCAGCTCTGGGCCGCAGAGGAGGGTGGGCAGAAAAGACGGTGCACCTGCAGAGGCCAAAATGGTGAGGGGGAGGAGGCACAACCCCTTCAATTATTCATTTGCTTAGTAAACATGTATTGAGCACCTACTACATACTAGGCTAAAATGGAAAAAGTTTATCCAGGAGTTTCCCCGTCGGGGTTGCCTGGGATCTTAAAAGGTGTTTTGTGAGAAGTGGACACTGATGACATAGGTGCGTGAAACTCTGGATTAGACAGATTTTGACAAGTCTCTGCTGTTTCCCTGTGTTCTCGGCAGAGTGACTCCAGCCCGGGGTGCAAGAGGAAGGTCGCAGCGCGCCCTCTGGGGGAAATCCTGTTGGATGCGACAGAGCCCTCTGCTCCGCAGGCCAAACTCCTCAAAACACAAGGACCTGGGGCCGCTAGAGAGGTTAAAAGGAAGCGGAATCAGAGTGTGGAAAAGAGAGGACGATGAAGGAGCTGGCCAAAGCAGCCTCCCCACCCAGGCCCCTCTTCCTCAAGCTGGTCCCAGAGGAGCTCTAGCTGGAGGCGGGGGGGGGGGGGGGGGGGGGGGCTTCCAAACATACAGGCTGGCCCTGTCACTTCCCCAAGTCAGGGGTCCCAGAGTGAGTCTCAAAGCTCTCTGGGCTCTGGCCTTATCTGCCACAGTGCTGGAAATACTGACGTAGAGCCTTAGGTCTGGGCTGCCTTCCTCCCACCAGCCCTGATGGTTCTCTGAGATTGCCAGAGGAGGATAGGGCAGCCTGGCTCATGACAGCCTACATGCGACTGGCAAACACCAGAAGATTCCATGGTGGCAACTCCCTAATCCTTAGGGTCTCAAAAGGATCAGGGCAGTGTCTGCTTCCACTTCGAGTCCAGCTACAGCCTGGTCATGACCTCTGAGCTACGGCAACAGATCCTGGCCTGGCCTTTCTTGCCCCTTTTCTCTGCTTTGCCCCCAGCCCTCCCCCCCCCCCCCCCAGCCAGGCTCACCTTCTGGCAGGCAGGCAGTTAACACTGGGCTCCAGCGTTTGTGCAGACCCCAGGCAAAGAGCAGGGGCAAGGTCCGCATCTCGTCCTCAGGCACGGTGGAGCCCAACACAATGGTGGGCACTGAGCACGTTCTCCCCACAAGTTTGCTGACCGACCGAACTTAGCAATGAGCGGGACACCATCTTCTCATGGTCTAGCAGGGGAAACTGGTACGAGTTAAACAATCGCTAATGACTAAGTTAACAGTTACATTGTAAGGACCAGGAGGGAAAAATACAAAATTCTGTGGAGGCCACTGTCTGAACTGGACGGGTAATGAGCAGTCAGGCAGGCTTCCTGGAGGAAGTGAGATTTAAGCTGGGACCTGAAGGATGAGAAAGAATTGGCTGAGTGAAGAGCAGAAGAAAGAACATTCCAGGTGGAAGGGACAGCACGAACGGGGCCCTGAAGCACAGCTCTGGTCACGGCCGTCTCTTGGCTTTGTTCCCCTGAGTGATCTCCATGACTGCAGCCCAGCAAAGCCCACACTGGGCCCCCCATGCTCAGGCCAAGCCCTTCTGTCAAACTACTCTCTCCCTGCTCCCCTGCAGAGCTCAGGACGCCACCAGATGGGCTACTCCTGTCCCTGAGGACGAGATGTGGACCCTGTATCCCCCACTCTATGCCTCTGCGGTGTTGCTGAGGCCCCCCAGGGACTGCCCTCTCCTCCCATCTCCACCTGCTCAAATCCTTCCACAGTTCCAGTTCTGGGCAAGATGGAAAAGGCACAGTCCACCCCGCATGTCCCACTGAAGGCAGCTACACCCCCGGCCAGCTGCACAGAGCAGCCGAGGACCGTGACAAGTACACCGTGGCAGGGGACTGGGGCGGGAGAGTGATGTTTGGAGCACCCAGCCCCAGTGGTAAGCTTACCACCTGTGGTACTCCCCTGCGTGGGCTCAAGGCAGCCCGAAACCTGCTCGTGGACCAGGGCCCTGAAGGCCTCAGCAGCAGTTTGACTCTAGCTGGTCTCACTGGAAAACCCTTACAGAGTCCATCTGCATCGGCGACACCACTGTCCCACCAGCAGCAGTGATCTGCTCCCACAGTTTGCTGTCCCACGGAGGGGTGCCTGTAATCAGCCAACCAGAGTCCTTCCCGTGGCCAGGCCACTGGCAACAGCTCAGAGACAGTAAACACGTAGCAAGGTTCATCAAGGGGAGTATTGGCCGGGGAGATAGGACGGTATCGAGTTCTGCCCTGAGGGATCAATCATGGTCACTCTGTTTGATGGCGGTGACACGGAAGAGTGGCAATGGTGCTGTGGAGGCCATCACTTTAGCTAAACCACCAGTGAACCGGGCCCCAGCTTCTTCCTGAACGGAGGACCCTGTTAAGTCAGCGGCTTTGCTTTAGGAGGCGTCTTGGGGGGCACTGTTTGCCGGCAAGGCATTGCTGCCACTTGATGTAAAACAGATATTTAGCTCTCCAATATGCCATTCCCATGGAACAGAGAGACCCGACAGGCTCTTGTCACCTTGCTAGTCATTGAGTCTGAGTTGATCTACCCCAAAATATGGGGATGTCAGGCTACAGGTCAAGACGCAGTGTCAACAAGAACTTGCTATTAATAACTTCCTCAAAAAAAAAAAAAAAAAAAATTGTATTTGGCGGCTCGTCCAGCAGGTGGCACTGTTACACTAGGAAATGCCCCTAAGTACCCCAGCAGCCATTAAATCTTTGATGAAAACCGATTTCTTTTTATATTGCTGGAATTCTGTATTGTTTCTGCTGGACCACCAGGGATGGTTTAGGGAGGAAGGGGTGAAGGGGAGGGTGCAGTCTACATGAGCCACTAGCATTTCTGTACATGCAGCCATTCGGGATGGGAGAATCCCCTCTGACGCTTACGGGAGAGAAAGTGCAGACCCAGAGCACATGGAATCTCATTAAGGCTCCGCAGTGGGCAGCCCCCACAGTACAGTGCATGGCCCACGGCGCCCCACCCAGAGACCACCTAGGCTTTCCTTCCCTACCTTTCCTCCACCAAATCCCCCTCAGTTGAATGTAGGAGACTTTTTTTCTCCATGAGAACATGGAGCAGAGTCACATGCACACAAGTCAGGGACTGCCATGACCCAAGTCCTTAAAACCAGGAGACCAGGCTATCCCCCAGCTAGGGGTGGAGGCTAGCCCAGGGAGAACAGTGGAAGCAAAGGGAAGCAAACAAGGTCAGCTTCCTTTCTCCCTTCCTTCAGGGTTTATACCTGAGCATGGGTACTTCTTTCTCCCAGTTTCTAGAGCCTGAGCCCTGGGGCTTCTTCCCCCTACACTGACCACCACATTCCAACCTATGGTCCTCCGTCCTCAGTGCTTTTGGCACCTCCATGCCCAGTGCTGAGAAATGGCCCAAGTAACAGTGGTCAGGGTTTGCCGTCTCGGTGCACACAGTAGGAGATGGAGGAGAGCAGATGCTCCAGGACTGTGTTCCCCAACACTGAAAAAGATTATACAATAAGATAATGTCAAAATTCTTTAGATAACTTAAAATGGAATACTAAAAACAAACTAACAAAGTTTAACCCAAAGATAGGAAAGGAGAAACAAAAATGAAAAATAGAGGGAAAAAAGAAGTAATAAAATGGGAGTCCTAGATCCAAATATATCAATAATTACATTAAATGTAAATGAAGTAAACACACCAATTAAAAGATAGAGGTTGGCAGCACAGATTTTTTAAAAATGACCCAAGTACATACTGTCTAAAGAAATTCTTCCAATATTACAACAGTGGTAGGGTAAAAGAAAAAGTATGAAAAAAACTATAACTCGGAAGCCCCAACCAAAACAAAGCAAGGGTGACCGTATGACTATCAAGGTAAACTTCAGAGCAAAGAAAATGACAAGTTAAAAGAGACATTACATACAGACAGAAGAATCAATTCACTAAGAAGTCATAATAACAAATCTAAATGTCTAATACCCAAGAATAGGGCTTCAGAATATAAGAAGCAGACCTTGTCAGAGCAGAAAAGGAGTAGATGAATACACTAGTATACCTGGAAACGGCAACCATCCTCTCTATGTCATATCTGGAAATAAAAGGCAGAAAATTAGCAAAGATAGAACCGAACCCCACCACCAACTAACCTGAATTAACGGATATTTCTAGAGCACTCCACACAACAGCAGACTACACATTTTTTTCAAGTGCACATGGAACGTTTACCGAGATAGACCACACTGTGAGTCATAAATCAAACCTTAATAAATTTAAAAAGATTTAAATCACACAAAACATGCTTTCTGACTATAATGGAATCAAGCTATAAATCAATAACAGGAGGAGAACTGAAAATTCTCCAAACAGTAGGAAAGAAATGACACACTTTGTCAAAGGAAATCTCAAAGGAAATTAGAAAATAGATTAAACTGAAAGAAAATAAATATATAACATACCACGGTTTGTGAGTTATAACTAAAGTGGGAGCGGAGTTTACCACGTTAAATGCTTGTCTTACAAAACAAAGAATGTCTCAAAGCGACCATCCAAGCTTCAGAGTAAGAAACTGGGTGGGGAAAGGGGCAAAATAAACCCAAAGTAAGTAGGAGGAAGGAAATAATGTAGAGAAATCATTAATAAAATTGGAAACAGAAAAACAGAAAATCAATGCCACCAAGAAGTGGTTCTTTGAAAGACCAATAAAATTGATTTTTCTCTAGTCAGACTAACAAACAGAAAAAGAAAGAAGACAGAAATGACCAAATCAGGAATGAAAAGGGAAATATAACTACAGATCTCATAGACATTAAAGCAATAGTAACGTCTCTGTGCAAATGAATTTGGCAAACTACATGAAATGGGCCAAACTGTCCAAAACCCACAATCTACCAAAACTCACCCATCATAAAATAGTTAACTTAATTTTAAAACATTCTCATCACCCAAAAAAGAAAGCCTGTACCCATTAGCAATCACTCCTCATTACCTCCCCAAACCTTCAGCCCTTGGGCTCCATTAATTTACTTTCTGTCTCTATGGATTTCCCTATTCTGGACATTTTGTATGAATTTGGAATCATAAAACATGTAGTCTTTGTGACTGGTTTCTTTCTCTTACCATAATCAAGGTTCACCCATGTTGTAGCATGTGTAAGTCCTTCGGTTCCTTTTATGGTCAAATAATATTCCATCATAAGGATATAGCACATTTGATTGATTAGTTGATAGACATTTGGGTTATTTCCACTTTTTGGCTATTATGAATAATATACCTACAAACATTTGTATGTAAGGGTTTATGTGGACATATGTTTTCATTTCTCTTGGGTATATCAGGAGTGAAATTGCCCCGTCCTATGGTAACTGTGTGTTTATCTTTTTGAGGAACTTCCAGACTTTTCCAAAGTAGCTGTACCATTTAGACTCCCACCAACAGTATGAGGGGTTCCTTACAACATTTACTATTTCCTGTCTTTTGAAAAATTCTAGTCATCCTAGTGAATGTGAAGTACCATTTCACTGTGATTTAAATTTGCAGTTCCCTGATGGCTAATGATGTTAGGGCCTCTTTTCATCTGTTTATTGGCCATCTCTAATGTTCTTTGGAGAAGTGTCTATTTCAGATCCTTTGCCTATGTTAAAATTAGGTTGTCTTTTTATTACTGAATTGTAAGTGTTCCTTATATATTTTAGATACAAGTTCCTTATCTGATATAGGATTTGTAAATATTTTCTTCTCTTCTGTAAGTTGTCTTTTTACCTTCTTGGTGGTATCTTTGAAGAACAACACTTTTCAATTTTGACGAAGTTTGTTTTATCTTTTTTCCTTCTGTTGCTTGTGTTTTGGTGTCGTATCTAAGAATGCTTGTTCTAATCCAAGGTCATAATTGTTTATATCTATATTTTTTTCTAAGAGTTTTTTTTTTTTTCCACATAAAAGCTTAGTTTTTGTCTGGTGGATTTATTTTTTTTTTAAGATTTTATTTATTTTAGAGAGACAGCATGAGTAGGGGAAGGAAGGAGGGGTGGGGGAGTGGAGAGGGACAAGCCCACTCTGCTGAGTGCTAAGCCAGACATGGGGCTCCATCTCATGACCTTGAGATCATGACCTGAGCTGAAACCAAGAGTTGGACGCTTAACCAACTGAGCCCCAAAAGTTCCTGGTTTTTTAACCCTCTCATGAAAAATCTGCAGTCACCACAGATAAAGTCACTGTAGAGTCTTTACACCTTCTGTCGTCCAGTCTCCAGCTCACTTGTTGCCAGCACCAACACGGCATTCGCAGTCCCCCTAACTTTCTTCGTTCCCTTCCTGCGTTCCTTTCACTGTTTTCTTGAGGTCTTTTTCTTCTCATACAGACCATATCTTGCAAGTCTATGTTTGGGTTCATTTTTCTTTGTATAATCCAAGGAATCATAAATCATGCCACAGCCAGTCATCTTGACACCCCCAAAATGGTTCTGAATCCAAACACAAAGATGACATCTGGTGTGGTCTTGTACATTTTGGCTTGTTTTTCCTGAAAATCTGTCTTAGGTAGTTGCCTTTCTGGGGTGAAGAACATCAGTGACCATCTGTTTATGCTGAAGCAGTCGATTGGTCATGAACTTCCTGGTCTGGAGTGTTACTGTGTCACTGAGGATGGTGGCCAAGCTTCAAGCAGCCAGGCAGGAAAAGAGAGCTTTCTGAGAGTCTTATCATTTGAGCTCGAACATTTAGGTCTAGGATCCGTTTGAGTTAATTTTGACATATGTATGGTTTGAGGAAGGGACCTTTTGTGTGTGAATATCCAGTTGCTAAAAAGACTATTCTCTCCCCATTAAATTGTCTTGGCACCCGTGTTGGAAATCTATGGACGATAAACATGAATAAGTTCATATTTAGACTCTCAGTTCTCTCTCTTTGGTCTGTATGTCTATTCTTACGCCACACTTTCTTGATACTGTAGCCATGTAGTAAATATGAAATGCACAAGTCCCCCACTTTGTTCTTCTTTGTTTGGGTTATTGTTGGTCCCTGCCATTTCATATGAATTTCAAGATCAGCTTATCGATTTCAACTGAAAAGGCACTTGGGATTGTATAGAGATTGTACTGAATCTGCAGGTTAGGTAGGGAGTATTGCCATCTTAAAAATATTAAGTCTTTGGGGCACCTGGGTGGCTCAGTCAGTTAAGGGTCCAACTTGGTTTCGGCTCAGGTCACGATTTTGTGGTTGTGAGATTGAGCCCTGCATGGGCTCTACGCTCAGTGGGGAGTCTGCTTCAGATTCTCTCTCCCTCTCCCTCCCCACTCTGCCCCTTGCCCTGCTAGGGCTCTCTCTCTCTCTCTCTCAAATAAATCAATAAAATATTTTTTAAAAAATTGTCTCCTTTATTAATTAAGGTTTTAATTTCTTTCAATAATGTCTTATAATTTTTGATGTTCAAGGCTTATACTTCTTTAAATTTATTCCTGTTTTATTTTTTGACACTATTATAAATAATTATTTTCTTAATTTCACTTTTGGATTATTTACTGCAAGTGTATACAAGTACAATTATTTTTTTGTATCTTGTATGTACACTTTATATTTTTTGGTGTATTGATCTTATATTCTGTAATTTTGCTGACCTCATTAGTTTTCATTTTTTGAAAAAGATCTTATTTATTTATTTGTCAGAGAGAGAGAGAGCGCACACAAGCAGGGCGAGAGGCAGGCAGAGGGAGAAGCAGGCTCTCTGCTGAGCAAGGAGCCTGATGAGGGAATCCATCCCAGGGTCTTAGGATCATGACCTGAGCAGAAGGCAGACGCTTAATGGACTGAGCCACCCAGGCATCCCAATTCGTTTTTGTTTTTAGTGCATTCCTGAAATTCCTGAAGATTTTTCCATTCGTGATTATGTCGTCTGCAAACAGAGGTAGTTGGAGGCGAGATCACATAAAATAGTGCATGTGTCGGGTACATGGTGGGCTCTCCCCGGTGACAGCTTGTCTCATGCTTTCTTGTGAGGTGCTATTCCCCTCCTGCTCCCACGGGTGGGGGCTCCCGTCATCCGCAGTCTGTTGTCTGCAGGCCATCCCTGCCTGGCTGGATTCCCAGGAGGGGAACAACACGGATGCCGCCCTGTCTGAACCAACGTACTCTAAGCCCTGGGCACCAAGTTCAGCCCCCTCTTTAGCCCTGGCTCTCGCCTCTTCTCCCAGGCAGAAAGGAATCCTAGACCCAAACGGTGCCCACCCCCACAGTGTCCCCAAACACAGAAAGGACAGAAGTGGAGGTTTTCACAACCCTGCATTCCATCTTCCCAAGGTGGGGCACCCCCTCGTGGGTCCTGTGGGGAGGGGGTCCTCTGAGGGGGAGGGAGGGGGAGGGAGAGGACCCACTGTAGCATGGTGTCCCTCAAGCCAAATGGTGAATGACTCCAAAAAAAACCAAAGTAAAAAAGCTATAGAAATGCTAACTTTATATTAAAATTACAAGAGCTAGACATTCTCCCTCTCTATATGTTACGTACCTGTGTAGCAGTTTCCAAGCAGTTGACACGTTTTTACTGCTTGCACTCATGGGCCGGGCCCTGGTCTTGGTGCCAGGACCGTGGTCCTTCCTTGAGGTGCCCACAGTTCAGTGCTGGAGATGAGGTGAGCTGTGCCAGGTGGGCTTTGAACAAGGTAGCTCTTACATTGTTCTGAGTTCGAGGGGCTTTCGAGTGCACAGTGTCCTCTCAGTTGAGGGGATAGGGCCAAGGGTAGCCATGGGCTTCTGGATACACGTTAGGGGCCCTGGCTGCTCCCAGAGTGGGCCTGGGCCTTGACAGGAGTGGAGGCCCTGCTGCCCCCGAGCAGCCGATGGCTTCACCAGCAGGAGGCGGGGCTCATCACCCAGCTCTGCGCTAACTGCCTGATGCCTGGTCCCCTCCACACGCGGGGCGGGGGCTGGGGACATCCTCCAGCCCAAGCCGAACATGCATGACCACCCACCGCCTGTGCCCCCTCGTCCCAGCCTCGGTCAAGTCAGGGCAGTGAGGCCTCCTTGGCAGGGCCGCTGTGAGGGTGAGGCTGGCACTGGCCACTTTCGGAGGCTCAGCGAGGGTCTGTCCCCTCCCGCCTCCCTCCTGCACAGGGCGGAAGGGTTAGCGGTCCACACGGCAGTTCACGGCGTCCAAGTCAGGTGCTGTGCTTTCCTCCTTTGGAGGCATGTGTCGTTCAGTCTGTGAGTGGGGGCACCACGCAGTACCCTGGTCTGTGAACACAACTCCAGGTCAGCCGGTCCTGAGAGGGCACGGGGGGGGGGGGGGGGGCGGGGGGGGCACAAGTGCCGATTCCGCCCCAGTGGGAACCCCAGCAACACCACCCCCAAACATCCCCCCCCCCAGGTAATCACACAGCTGCACTCCACCAACACAGGATTTCTCAGAGATATTATTCCCCAAGTTGAAAAAAACCCTGATGCTATTATGAGCCGAGTGTGTTGAGAGAAGGGCTGAGAGCATTTTGGAGATGCATTGCTGTTAGTCGGGTTTATGGCATATTTGCATTTAACTAGATTCTTTAACTCTTTTTCTGAACTTCACAATAATACAGCCTTAAAATGCTGACTAATAGGGTGGCGTGTGCTTAATTTTCACTTTAATTTTAACACTGATACATTGTCTTATCGTAGCCATTACCACAAAAATGACACACTTGCAAATGCAAGTTTTAAATCTGTCTTTTGTTCTTTTTTGGTTAAAAATCAGACAGTCCCTGGACCTGCATTAAAGAAAAAGTGCTCATCTTGTCAGCTGGTCCAGCTGTCCCAGGTCTGAGCTCTTCTTAGAAGTCAGCCGGTCGCTCTCCCACCTCCCAACCTTGGCAAGCGGCGGCGTCCTACAGGGGAGCTCGGCCAGGAAGGGCCCCCCATGCCGAGGTCACACCTGTCCTCGGCATCAGCGGTAGCCTGCTCGGTCTGGCTTGTACGACCTCTCAAGAGCTGAGGATGATGTTTTTAGCAAATTTGCAAACCAGTTTCTCAACAATCATTATTAAAAATTAAATTATATCAACTTCTAAGTAAACAAAATATATTAAACATGAAGGTAAAATATACTCAAAACTCATTACTTCGTTACGGTTTTATTACTATTTATGTCCTTGCGCTCATTCACACCCACGGTGGAAGGACAATGTGGTATTCAGGAAGGTTATGCTGGTGGCTTAAAATTGGCCCCAGTGGGAGCATTTACAAACCAGTCCCCCTTTTTATGAAAGAGGCAGTTGCTAACCACATACCAGCACAGCACTGAGAGCCACTGGCCCAGCCCTGAGTAACCGTGGGCCTTCTTTCTTTCTTGTTTGTCAGCCCTGGGCCGGACAGCGCCAGGCGGCCTCCTCCTAGAACGGCGGCTCTCAGCACGCCCGGGGCGGCTTGGCCAGTGCCAGAGGCCTACGTGACTTCTCTGGATATAGCCCAAAGTAGCAAACAAAAGCAGCGGAATGAGACTGCTAAGGGGGTCTGTCCTCTTCCCTGCACACTCCCTCACTCTCTGGACTCCGAGGGAACTCCGCACAGGGATCTCTACCCACTCCTCTCCTTCAGCCTTGGACCCGCCTCTCCTGGGAGACAGGTGGGCGCCTCAGGCCCAGCGGGTGCTCTGATCCAGAGGACATCCCAAGGTCCTGGCCTCCCACCTCCTCCCACCTGGATGACAGAGCAGTGCCTCACTGATTTCTCAGCCTCCAGCCCCTTCTCAGGTCTTCATCTCGTGGGGCTCTTGTAGGCCCCTCCCCTCCTCCAGGACCCACACTGGCTCCCTGCTACCGACCCCAACCCTCGACAACTCTCCTCTCTGGCTCTCAGGAACCCAGCCTACCCTGAAGTCCAGTCATGGTGCTTACGATGAGCAGCTTCAAGGGAGGGAACATGAAGGACACCTCTGTGTAGCTTAATTGGTTAAAAGAGGAACGCTTGCCCATTCTGATACGACTGAGACAAAGCATTCTTTTTGTCAAAAGAGAATCACTGAAATGGTCCCAGATACCAATTGTCAGACCTTTCTACCCCATGGCCTCCTCTCCTCCTCCCTCCCTTTCCAAATCCTGCCCCTGCTCCAGGGCCCACATGAAGACACCACCACTTCCCAGTCCTTTTCCCCTTGAAACAAAGGATGATAAATGTGATATTGAATGGCAGTTAGAGAAGAGGTCCCATATCGCTACCATGTTCCAGGGTGGGATGCAAGCCCATGATGCAGGACTTGTCCAAAAGTCCTGTGACTCTCACCCACACCCTCATCTAAGGCATAGAAGGCCTAAAAGTTGGGATGGATGGGTTCCCCTTCACGTCAAGTACAGAGAGGGCCTTTAGCAGAGCACCGGGAGAGCTTGCTTAGCATTCTCTGAGGTTTGGGGGGGGCACCATGGACGCCTGCCTGGAAAATGAGCAAGTGAGAGGCAGGCTGGGCCCCAGGGTGACATCAAGGCAGACTGAGCCGAGATTCAAGGGTTGGCCAGAATTGAGAAAAGCCTAGAAGATTAGCGAGGGCATCATAGGCAGGAGGAGCAGAGCACAAGTGAGGAGACTCTAGTAGAAATGGTGTGTTCCAGCCTCAGGGCCCCCGCAGCCTGGCTGAAGAGCAGAGGGTCTTGCCAGCAAGACTGAGAGGGCCTGGAGAAGGCACCGAGGGCCAGGTCAGCGCCCTGTCTCCTCGGCCACTCTCCCCTCTGCTCGGTCTCCTGTGCCTGCCTCCCTAGGGCCACTTAGTCTCTCTGTGTCCCCTAACCTCTCTAGATTTTAATCGCCCCCCCCCCCCCCCGCCCTGTGCTGTGACAGCTGCCAGCTCAAACACCACCTCTGGGCTCCTCCTCCCTCACGTCTCCACTCCACATCTCCAGTCAACTTTCAAACACAATACATCCAACTCTGAACTCATAATTTTTCCTTCAAAGCCTGTTCTGTTTTCCTCATCTCTGTGATTTACAAGACCACCCTTCCAGCCAGAAGTCAGGGGTTTCCTCTGTCCACATGAAATGTATCACCACACCTGGTCGGCTGCCTCTCCAATGGTCACTGAAGTCCAGCCGTTTCTCACCAACTCCAATGCATCCTCTCTACCCAAACAGCCCCCATCACCTCTTATCCGGACACCTGGTCTCCAGCTGCCCCCTGTGTCCTCTACTCCCCATGGTTTACACAGTAGCCAGAGTGATTTTTCTGAAAATGTAAATCAAATCGTATTACTCCATGGCTTAAACCTTCCAATTGTTCCCATAGCACCCAGAATTAAAACAGCAGCTCTACCCTGGCCTAGAAGGCCCTGTGTCTGGGTGCTTTCCACGCTCCAGATTCATCAGGTGCCCTCCCAAGGCCCCAGTGACCCTGTCCTCCTCTGCCCTCACCACAGCACACCTCTCATGACTTGGGATTTATGTACACACTGATCTTCCCATCTGAAATGCTCTTCCCCAGCTCTCATTCTTCAGGACTCAGCTTAAATCCCTCCTCCCTGGTCTCCCCACTTCCTTTACGGAGATATCTTCCCTCTGCCTCCCCCCCCCCCCCTTAGGCACCATCCCAGCACTTGGTTTTCTTCACAGCGTGCTGTAGTTTGCTTACTTCTCATGCATCCCTACAAGGATCCAATGGTGGTACGGAGAGCTGTCCTAGGTGCTGGACACCGAGCTAGGAAAACCCTGAGCTCTAGCTCCTTGCCTCCAGGAGTCCAGTCCCACCCCACCCTTCATTCTGCCAACAATTCAGGTGCCACGGATGGAGTTATCCTCGCCTTCCCAGGCCTCCCTTCTACTTGTTATCCCATCAGTGGAGAGCGTTTCCATCCCCTTCCTTGCATCAAAGGCAAGCCACCTCCCTGTTCCCACCCAGGGCCAAATCTGACCTCGGGCAACCTCCAGGAACCCCAGCCAAGCTGCTCAGCAAGGCGGCTTCTGGATTATGAAAGGGGCCTTGTCTGCAGAAACCACAGGCTCACTGAACAGTGAGGGCAGAGAAGTGGGGAGGAGGAGAGACAGCAATGTACAACAGTGCTTGGGGCTGTCCTCTTACCTCCCTGCTTAATCTCCTTGATAAGTTTTATGCCATTTTCAAAGAGCATCCTAACGCCTTGTTTTCTGTGTCTGCAGGCTTTGAGGATGGACTGCTCTCACATCTTTCTGGCTTGAGGTCTAGGGTGGGTCTGGATAAACAGAGGCACTTTTGTGAGGTTAAAGAAAGATAGCCTGGAGCACCTGGCTGGCTCAGTCAATAGAGCATGTGACTCTTGATCTTGGAATTGTGAGTTCAAGCCCCATGTGGGATGTAGACTTTATTTTAAAATAAAATCTTTAAAAAAAAAAAAAAGGAAAAGGAAAAGGAAGAAAGTTAGCCTTTAGGAGTTTCGTTTGTTTTTGTCTTTTCTTGTTTTTGTTCACTTCCTATTGTGGAAAATTTCAAACATATACAAAGGTAGAGCTAACTGAATGATAAACCTCTGTACATCTCCCTTTGTGCCAGTCCTGGTTCATCTTTACCCCACCCCCCAGAGGACTATTTTGAAGCAAATTCCAGAATTCAAAACATTTCACCTGCACACAGTCTCATAGTACCTCTGAAAGATAAGGAACCTTTTATGTAAATATAATCCCAAGAATCACATTTAAAGATTTTTGAGGGGCGCCTGGGTGGCACAGCAGTTAAGCGTCTGCCTTCGGCTCAGGGCGTGATCCCGGTGTTATAGGATCGAGCCCCACATCAGGCTCCTCCGCTATGAGCCTGCTTCTTCCTCTCCCATTCCCCCTGCTTGTGTTCCCTCTCTCGCTGGCTGTCTCTATCTCTGTCGAATGAATAAATAAAATCTTAAAAAAAAAATTTTTTTTTTGACAATTTCCTCATAGCATCAAAGGTGCAATCAATATTCATCTTTCCCTGGTTGTTGTATAAATGGTTTTATTTTCGTGGTGTGTTTAAATCAGAATCCAAGTAAGGTCCACACTTGGCTATTGGTTGATAAAACTCAGAGATCTCTTTTAATGTATAATTTCCCTTCCAACTTATTTTGCTCTTGTAATGTATTTGTTAAAGAATATGCTTCAGCTGGAGACAGTCTCTTCGTCTCTTAGTCTCTTGCCGTTGTCTCTGCTTCCTGTGACAGTTACAGTTCCTCTTTGCTTTGTCTTTCCTGACAGCCTGGCAGGGGAGGGGACTGGGGGTCTAACTGTGATGTCATCAGTCATCTCATGTCCCTGTTTTGGAGAATACACCCCTTCCTCAGCAGGGCCCAGCGCTCCGGCGGCCTCAGTCCCCCGGGGTCCAATCTCTCTGGGGCACCCTGCCTCCCTTCACTGCCTGCACTGGGGTGGGGCAGCCGGTGGGCTCTGGGGCCTGTCCGTGTCCATCAGACACCACCGGGAGCACACCTGGTCAAAGTCAGGTTTACGGTCTTTCGGCACTGAGAGAGGCCAGACCCGGAGAAATGTGGGTGTCTCGGCGAGGGTTAGAAAGGACTTAGGGTCTGATCTGGACTTGAGTGAGGTGATTTGGGGGACAGCTCAGGGAGGGAGCATTTCCCTCTGGAGTGCAGGCAGTGTGGCAATGAGGGATACTCGCATTTCATGTAGGAGCCGCAGGGCAGAAAGCAGGCTAAGGCTGTCATCAGTAAAGAAGCCTCATCAGTAAAGAAGTCATTTGCCTTCATCAGGAAGGGGGGCGGTCTCTGGTCTTCAGGTGGGGGCAGTGTTCCGGTTGCTGTCATGGCTCAGGGGTGGTCAGGGACTGTCCTGTTGCTAGCTTCATCTGTCTCGTCACAGAGCAGCCTTGTTTGACGCAAGTTTGCTGCACAACTGCTTCTGTCAACAGGAGAATATGGTGGCCCGGTGGTGGGTGCCAGGCCAGCTCCCAGCTAGCAGGGTCCTGACTGCACCTGCGGTCTCTGTCCCTGAAGCCCGGGGGCCAGCCTTTGGCACTCGGGGCCTGCAGGCTTCTCAGTTTCAAGAGTGTGCTAGACCAGGGACCCGTGCCAAGATCTGCTTCCCGAAATTTGTGGCCTTCTCTCTCTTAATTAGCTAGCTGGGCTCTCTTGGCCTAGTCCCTTTCCATTTAGGGCTTATGCTTTTTGACACAATTGTTTTGTCCCTTGACTATCAGTAAGAGGACTCTGGGGAGGGATCAGAGGCAGGTGAGCCCACAGCACGTGTGAGGGTGGCCCTTAGAGCTTTCCCCTGGGCCCGCCTTGCCAGAGAACCGCGCCTCAGTGAGGCCCTGCCCTCCACGAGGGGATGCCTGGTACTTACGTCCAATAAATGCCCTCCTTGCGAAACGATGGAAATATGTGGACCAGAGGCTGATATTGGAATTAAGAAGGTCCAGTTCCCTTATTGCATGAGAGCCACATTGTTTCTGCTGGCACTCCACTTCATCACCTGATTTCCCACCGAGGGCTGTGTCATCATGGGGGAGTCTCCTGGATTCATTTGTTCTCCAAAGTGGATTCCCATGGCTGTGTAACTTCGTTTCTTTCTATCTGGAGCAGTAGAAATATTTGCTTCTTAGAAACTGTCAAGGTAGCAAATGGACACTTTAATAAGAACCATGCTTCTCATCTGTGAGATTCCGTATTTTTAATCAGCTAGCTGGACAGCTACTTGTCTTCTTTAAGGTATAAATTATTAAAGGCCACGGGAGGGAACATGTCCATTTAATGCAATGACATGCTTGCACCATTTATGTCTCAGTAACTTGGCTTTGCTCAGTTGTACTCTGTGGAGAAATAATGGCAATATTATAAAAGAATCATCACTAGGATGTGAGCCCAGGGAGCCAAGAATGTTCCACCACTGTCATAATTACACATCCCTGGTAATGTGTTAAAGGCGCAGGGAACGTCTCTGTGGCTACCACCCACGAAGCAAGCCAGCACTGGGGATGGAAAGTCTGGCTCGGGTTCTGCAAATCCCCAAATGTTTAATGGGGTTCATGGCATGCTCATTGAGAAGAAAGTGAGAGACCAGCCGGGGCCAGAGTTGCACAAAATGATCTGAGACGAAATCAATTTAGAGCCCCTTTTTAAAAAGCTTGTTCCTCTCTTTATAATCACATTTTTAAAGAGCTGTATTTGTATGTAGGCTGGGATTTGTTACTGGGAGTGAATATAATCTCTGAATGTAACATGAGGAGGGTATGTCATTAGAAAGCAACCCTGTCATTAACGGCGGGTACAATATGAACACTAGCACCGCCTGATGTGATTTATAGGGCAACCCTGGGGTGCCACATATGGCGCACATTTCGTTGTCCCCACAGCTCTGTTTAGCCAGTGATGAAGAAAGCCAAAGAGGCTAGATGTTACACAGTTAGGGAGTGATGACGTTCAGGGCAAACCTGGGTCTGACTCAGCTCAGGGTCTCTTCCTCCAGGAAGCCTTCCCTGATTTCCACACACCCTCCATGTAGCACCTGCATCATACCCTGCTATGTGTCTGCCCCCATGGCTAGACTACAAGACCAGGCTGGGAGCTTCTTCCTCATGTATTCCCAGCCGTGCCTCAAAGCAGCCTCTGAATAAATTCCTCCAAAATGAACCCGATGTCAAGTCATGCCCCTCCTTCCTTTGTGGCCAGGCTTTGCCACCTCTCTGTCCCTGTGTGGTCCTCTGAGTCATGCTCACGGGCACCTGGGGTGTGAACTCTGTGAAAGGGGCCGTTTCTTACAGATACAAATAAAGCATGAAGTAACCAGCCTTGGGAATGAGTCTTTTCTAAAAAAGGAACACAACAAGGGAGAAAGGGCAAATGTCAAGAGATGGCCAGCAGACCATGAGGACAGCCGTCTGCAGAGGGACACATTTTGTAACTGAAGTCTTGCTGGCAGCTCCCTGCAAGGAAGCAAAGGCAGGAAGGGTCTGGAGAGTTCGTCATGAAGGTCAAAAGTCTGTGCGGTTGGAGAAGTGGGGACAGCCCAGGACAAGGGGCCACAGCTCGAGGACTGAGGAGGAAGAAAGAAGCCTCATTTTAAACTCAGAACCATATTCATATCGATATTTGAGGAAGAGAAAGCATTCAAGAGAAACAGACCCCATGGGTCCGGAGGGAACGCCGGGTAAATGAAACAGTGGGTCATTATACCAGACATTACAGTGAAGTTCGGGCTCCGAGCCCAGACAGTCGGCGTCTGAATGCTGCTGTGCCCCTTTCCAGTGTGTGAGATCTCGGCCTAGTTGTTAAGCTGTCTGCCCCAGCTTAAAATGGGGATGATGCTTATATGCATTTAACTGGGTCGTTCTGAAGATGAAGGTTGATCCTGTGAGGCACTCCAGTCAGTCCACACGGCCAGCATGGGCTGGGCACCTATGGAACGTCCGCGCTGTGGGAAGTGCCGCTCATGGGCTAAGTCACAAGGTGCCCTGGGACCCCCCAAAGGCCGGCACGTGGATTAGTATCATCCCCATTTTATAGACGCAGAGACGAAAGTACAGGCTACCTACTATCTTTCCCGAGATCACACCGCTAAGAAGCAGCAAAGGCGGGTTCAATCTGGATATTCTGGTCCCAGAATCCCCCTTCGAACCACCGTGCTAGTCTGTGTCTCAAAAATACTCTTTTGTTAGTATCAAGGTACCTGTTGTAGGTTGAACTGAACTGTTTTCCCAAGAAAGATTGATTGAAATCCGAACACCTGGGATCTGTTTGTTCTCATTTGGGTGGACTACCCCTCACACCCGTGTCTAGATTTGTTAGGAATATTTCCCTTAGACAAGTGTCAGGTCACTGTTGATGAAACTCACCAAATGAACAGGTCCTCTGTGATAACACTACACATGGCCTCAGGTAATGAAAGCAAACCCAGCAAATAAAAATTCCATTTTACCCCAAAATAAATTCTTCCCTTTTAAGAAGAATTGATTACATTCTGACTCACTGTTACCTTTGAAATATTGCTTGCTTCCTCTCCTCTGTCCCTCATCCCCCTCCACCATGATCTCTCTCGGTAGAAAGGAGAAATGAGGGGGAGGAAACACTCTCTTTGTCACTTCTATCCTACCAAGAAGCAAGAACTGGTTGGTGACATGGAAATGGCAGGACTCAGCAGCATGTCCCCTGGAGACAAGGAAGGATGGGGTCCAGAGCATCCCCTGGGTCTGAAGGGACAATTCGAGCCAGCAGGTGTAAGCCGGAGCTCAGCAAGGAACTCTGGTTCTGACAAGGAAGTATTGAGCAGATAAAAGCTAGAAATCTCTACAGCTGCTGAAGCCCAGGTCTGAAAGTAGGGAGGCAGAATGTAGAACTCACAGCTGGACAGCATTTTTGTAAAAGAATGGAAGGACACCAAACGCCATGTTACAGAGTTTGATTCTGAGTAGAGGGGACAACAGATGGTTTCTGTTTTGTTTTCATTTGATTTTGTTCTGTGTTATTTTTTTGTGCTTTCCATGTGTTCTGCAATAAGCACCTATGCAATAAACACCTATGGAATTAGAAAAGTTATTTTTAAGAATATGAGCATGGGGTGGGGAGAAGATGGTATATTTTGTAAGACCTCATGAGTGATGACATAACAGTCACCATATAAAAGATTATTTTTGAAAGACCAGCTGTAAACTTCAAAATTTTACTGTGAAAAAAATATTTTGCAACTGATAAGAAACGTTGAGACCTTGGATAGCCAAGAATTTGTCCGTGTCTGCAGTATTAGGAATCAGTGAACACACTCCTTACTCGGGGCTCTTATACCGACCATTCCCTCTGCCCCAGCACTTTCCCCCAGACTTCCGCCTGGCATCCTTCCTCACTTCCTCCAGATCTCTGTTCCAACATTGATCTGACTACCCTGAATAGAAAAGCACCTCCTACACCCTATCACATGTGTGTCTGTTGTCTTCTTCCCCTCCCTGGAAAGTCATCTCCATGGTAGCGGGCACTGTACCATTTGTTCATTGCTACCCCCTGGGGCCTAAAACAATAGATGTAATAGGTACTCATTAAGTATTTGTTGAATGAATGAAGGAAGGAATAAATTAACGAATGCATGCATGAAATCAGATGTTTCAGGGGGTGGTACAAGTGACATTTTCTGGCACTGGGTCAGGAGACCGAGGTCCCCTCCCCATTGGCCCCCTGAGGATGACACATACACTAGGTTATCAAAACGAAGCCATGGCCTTAGCCCCAAACTCCAATGTATTCAGTCCCTGCTGAGTTCTTTCAGTCCCTGAGAAAAAGAATTTAAAGAAATTAGAAATGCAGAACACAGACTGTGACCGCTAAAGGCTAACTCCCACTAAAGGAACCCGGATTCCTTAGAGAAATGGCTGATTCCAGATGTGCGGCCAAAAGTATATAACATACGCCTGGCACACCTTGTCATGCCTGAAAACAAGGAGCTCTCAACTACTACCAGAGTGATGACAAGCGACCCAAGAGCCAGCTTGAAGGGACTCCCATTGCCCAACGAAGAGACCATTTGAATAATGACAACAATGTTTTGAAACACATCAACTATATGAAAATCAATGAGTTCATATTGATATTCAAAAAAAAAACCCAAATTAATTGATCATCTTGGGAAGTTGCTGAGGCACAAATTTCTTATTCTGAAAATCGATAAAAGAAAGGAAAGAACTGAGCATTTATCCTGCTTTCCTCTACAGACTATATTTCAAGATAATCAAATAAAGAAGGTATGTTTCTTTCTCTAGAAAGCCATTCAAGCTAATAAATGAAGAAGCAATGAGATAATTGGAAAATCACCATTTTGTGAATTCCTAATGAAAAACAGACCCAGGTAGTAATAATTAATGACTGCAAACCATTCACTAAAAGTCAATGGAGGATATTATAATGAATGGATCAGGGTGAAAAATTAAACCCACTGATCAATGTTAGTTAGCATCTCCAAAAGTGGGCAACCACACTTCACGTGCTGTTGGGGTGATGCAGTAGGACGCACAGAGCACCAGCAAGGAAGACGTTTTGGAAAAAGGAAACTAAGACCTGAATCTAATCTCCTGACTCTAACTCCCAGGAGAAGGAGCTATCAAGGATAGAATAACAGACAATCCCAGGAAGCAATAAGCCAAATCCAGAAATGTTAGAAATCCTACTAGACAAATAACTCCGGTTTTTTCAATAAACATCTAGTTAAAAAAAAAAAAGAGGACGGTGTCATTAGATCAAAGGAGACCTGAGATGTCATAACCAAATACGGTGTGTGGCCCTTATTTTCATTCTGATTTGAACAAAACAACTATAAAAATACATTTTTGAGATAATCAGGGAAAAGTGAATATAAGCCAGATATGAGATACTATTAGAAATTACTTATTTGGTTGAAAATGATAATATTGTGGTTAGAATTTTTAAGTTATTACTTTTAGAGATACATACTGAAGTATTTGCATATAAAGTTATATATTATTTGGATTTGCTTTAAAATACTCCTGCAAAATATATAAGTGGGCGATAGCTGAGACAAGAATGCTGAAAGGTGGGTAGGTCTTTGTAGGTGTAGCTGTTGGCCCCTGCACTTTTATACCCATGTAGCATCTCATCCAGAGGACTGGTTTCCTTTTTTAAAAAGTTTCTAGGGGTGCCTGGGTGGCACAGCGGTTAAGCATCTGCCTTCGGCTCAGGGCGTGATCCCGGCGTTACGGGATCGAGCCCCACATCAGGCTCCTCTGCTATGAGCCTGCTTCTTCCTCTCCCACTCCCCCTGCTTGTGTTCCCTCTCTCACTGGCTGTCTCTATCTCTGTCAAATAAATAAATAAATAAAATCTTTTAAAAATAAAAAAAATTTAAAAAATTAAAAAAATAAAAAATTTCTAATTTATTGTAGACCAACACTTTTATAAAGTACAATAAAACTTCATTGCCAAAACAGCTAAATGATTTTAAAAAAAGATATTCAATATAGAAATTAAAATTTTTCATTGGGTTCAACATACATAAAATTATATTTCAATAAATGTAATCCGAACAAACATACCATATGGAAAGAGAAAAGAATGCTTTAAACTATATATGTTTTCCATTGAATGTGTGTATCTAAGTGATGAATTTGGGGAATTGCTGTTTAACATTCATAACTTTTTCCAGTTCCCCAATCACAGCTCAGAGAGTTATGAGCAAGATAGAGATTCCCCATATTAAATGTCTCTGCACCCAGTTTGAACAAAAGTCATGTATGTCAATATTTAAAGTTTTTAATGTGACGAGTGAGCTTACTTCCTGTTTGTTAATTTATCTAACCTACTTTGGACTGCTGACAATACTACTCACAGGAGATAATGTCCATCTAAACTTTTCTGTTTTGTTGTCATGACACGTCCAGGAGAGAAGTCAGCCTCACAGAGGTGTGTTGACTGGAAAGGCAGTAGAGAGTTTACAGTAATTTCAGCAAGCTCAGGCTATCCTTTTAACTTCTACCAAAAATGAAACAAATAATGCTGTATTTTAAGAATTCACCCTCTGTCTTTGATCAGTAGCCAGTGCCATCACTGGGTCCTGTAAAGTTGTAGTTCAATTTAAATTACCCACATCTTTGGATTTAAAAAAATAGATTCCAGAGCCATAGTTTCCTTACCTGTGCATTATCTTTTGATGGAAACTAAAATTCAAATTCACAGATGTACAGGTGTACAGTAATAGGCCACCATCCACATTTCTGATTGTTGTTGAAATATGTCCTACAAATCTATAGGAATTCTAACTTTTAGTTTTACCTTTTGATCTTTTGTTGCATTCCTTTGTTATTATTTTTTTTTTAGATTTTATTTATTTATTTGAGCTAGAGAGAGCGCGCACAGAGGGAGAATGAGGGGGACAAGCAGACTCCCCGCTGAGCGGAGAGCCTGACATGGGGCTCAATCCCAGGACCCTGAGATCATGACCTGAGCTGAACGCAGACACTTAACCAACTGAGCCACCCAGGCACCCCTCCTTTGTTATTTTTAAGGAAGTTTCAAGGTCATTAAATATATCTAAGCTATCAGACAAAGCCGCAAGTCGGGTTGTCCAAGTCACGTTTTTAAACACTGAACCAGACTGATTCCTTGCCTCACAGAAACACCAAGACTTGTTCTGCATTTCATTCTGACCGAATTCCCCCCAAAACGAACATTGTACTCAGCACACAGTAAGAAATTAGGCTACACTTCCCTCTCTCACATAAAAGCCGGATGATCTTTAATTCAATGCATTTGCCTTCATGTAACTCACAGGTTCTTCATTAATCACTAAGTACCCTATTTAGTTCACCTGAGTTTTTGGTTTTTGGTTTGGGTTTTTTTTTTTTTTTTTTTTTTTTTTTTTGGCAGCAAGACTTTTTCAGTGAAGGAAGCAATGCATTGGTTCACGAGCTCCTTAACCAGATGATTGCTCCAGAACATTCTCCCGTGCCTTCAGCCGTGCTAGCAGAACACAGCCTCCTACACGAAACTTTAGTTCCAAACTACATTTGTTGATAGTGTATTCTTTCATAGTTTTATATAATCGTTCAGAGCTAGTTGTACTAACGGAAAATGAAGTTAAAAAGAACCGCTAATACCACCATCGTGTTCACGTTGCAGATGGACTAGAACGGCCACACTAACAAACCTGGGCCTTCCTTAAGCTACGGTGACAAATGGTTCACTGGTTTACTTGCTCTATGGCTGGCTTTCTGTATTACTTGGCAGTTCCTGACTATGTGAATCTATGGTTGTTGAAACATAGGATCAAAATAACAGGGTTAAAAATAAATCACTGGAGGGGCGCCTGGTTGGCTCAGTCGGTAGAGAATGTGACTCTTGATCTCGGGGTCGTGAGTTTAAGCCCCATGTTGGGCCTAGAGCTTACTTAAAAATAAATAAATAAAAATTAAAAAATAAGCCACTGGATTATTATTTTCCTAGTTGAACTAATAATTTGGTAAATTAAGAACAAACTAGATTTTTTAAAAGTTATAAAAATACACACTTAGATTTCTCCTATTTTTGTACCCTTTCAGATTTTAGTTGCCAAACTAAACTTAAAATTATGCATGTTGTAATGTGTGTCTGGTACACAGGTCACACCATACATAATTCATCATGTAAGCTTAACAAATCCAGACTGGTCTACATCCTGCTCCTTGAGATGAGTCCAGTGATATCCACTTTGAGGTCATGGCAACGTCGTACTGCTATGAAAGTTTCTCAGTGTTTACTCTCAACTTCTGTACTTAACTTCTCATGAATCAGAAACAGACTGTGGACACCACGGTCCATGGATTACAGTTTGAATAGCACTTCATTGTACTATTCTCTCTACTTCTGTGTGTTTATCTGTTTTCTATCACTGAATAACAAATCACCACAAGCTCAGTGGCTTAAAATTACACACATTTATTATCTCATAGTTTCCATGGGCTATGAGCCCAGGAATGCTTAGCTGGGTCCTCTGCTCAGGGTCTGACAAGGCAACGGTAAATTATCAGCTGGGTGGGGCTCCCATCCAGTGGCTCAGCTTGGGAAGGATGTGCTTCCTAACTCTCTCAGGTTGCGGATAAATTCAGTTCCTTGCAGTTGTAGGACTGAGGTCTGTGGGCTGCTGCTCTCCTTAGGCAGTTCCCCCATGACTGTTGGCTTCACTGGGGCCAGCAGGAGAGAGGTCTATTGCTTGGAGTTGCTTTTGCTTTGAGCTTGCCTGATTAGGTCATGCCCCTTCTAGTAAATCTCTCTTTTCATTAACTTAAGGTCAATTCATTAGGGACTTTAACTACATTTGAAAAACCTCCTCACCTTTGCCATATAATGAAACCTAATCATGGCCATAACATTAGGAGGTGGTGAGCACGGAACTACCTTAGAATTCTGCCTACAGGGTATGTTTTTAAAAAATTTCTTTAATAATAATAAAATAAATTATATAAAGAATATATAATATAGAGAGACTATATAAGTTATATATAGAAAACCAAAAATCTATTAGAACTAATCAATGAATTCAGTAAAGTTGTGGAATACAAAATCAATTTATAAAAATTAGTTACTTTTCTACACACTAATAACAAACCCTCATAAAGAGAAATTGAGAAAACAATCTCATTTATAATTGCATCAAAAAGAATAAAATACCTAGAAATAAATTTAACCAAGGAGGAGAAAGACTATACACTGAAAACTCTAAGACACTGATGAAAGAAATTGAAGGAGACACAAATAAACAAAAAGATATTAAGTGTTCACTGATTGGAAGAATTAATATTGTTAAAATATCCATACTAAAGCAATCTACAGACTCACTACAATCCCTATCAAAATTCCAATGGCATTTTTCATAGATGCAGAATATCCTAAAATTTGAATTGAACCACAAAAGACCCCAAATAGCCAAGGCAATCTTAAGAATAAGGTTAAAGCATCATACGTCCTAATTTCAAACCATATTACAAAGCTATAGCAATCAAAATAGTATGACACTGGAAAAAAAAAAACCAACACATAGTTCAAAGGAACAGAGTAGAGAGTCTAGAGATAAACCCAGGTATATATGGCCAATTAATTTACAACATAGGGGCCAAGAATATAGAACGGAGAAGGGATAGTGTCTTCAATAAATGGTGGTATGAAATTGGGCAGTCACATGCAAAAACATGTAACTGGACCGTTATCTTAACACCATACACAAAAATCAACTCGAAAATGGTCTAAAGACTCAAACATAATATCTGGAACCATAAAACTCCTAGAAGAAAACATACCGGGTAAACTCCTTGACATTGGTCTTGGCAATGATTTTTTGGACTTAACACCAAAGCAAAGGGAACAAAAGCAAAAACTAACAAGTGGGACCACATCAAGCTAAAAAGCTTCCGCACAGCAAAGGAAACCATCAACAAAATGAAAAGGCAACCTACAGAATGGGAGAAAACACTTGCGAATCACATATCTGATATGACGTTAACATCTAAAATATATAAAGAACTCACACAACCCAATAGCAATAAAACAAAACAATGATTCAAAAATGGGCAGAGGAACTGAATAGACAGTTTTCCAAAAACGAGATACAAATGGCCGACAGGTGCGTGAAGAAGTGCTCACCATCACTCATCAGCAGGGAAATGCTAATCAAAACCAAATGAAATATCACCTCAGACCTGTGAGAGCGGCTGTTCTCAAAAAGACAAGAGACGACCAGTGCCGGCGAGGATGTGGAGAGAAGGGAACTCTTGTGCTCTGTTGCTGGGAACATTCATCTGGTGCAGCCACTGTGGAAACCTAGGGCCCGGCAGTCCTGCCTCTTGCATTTGTATAAGAAAAATGAGAATATCTTTAAAATAGGGGCACCTGGCTGGCTCAGTCAGTGGAGCATGTGACTCTTGATCTCAGAGTTCTAAGCTCGAGCCCCACATTGGATGTAGAGATTACTTTGAAAAAAAAATCTTTTAAAAATTAAAAAAAAGAGAATATCTTTAAAATAAAAGTAAGAGCGAGCAGCATTTGCAGAAGTAGCAGAATGACAGTGTCACATGGACCTCTCTCTCATCACACTGGCACTACCGAGTCCGCCGGCCAGGGGAAGACGCAGGCTTTGATGACGGTGAGGTCTGTATGGAATGAAATGATTAATGCCGAGGGGCACGTGAGGGCTGAGGGCTGGACGTGCCTCCGGGGAAGCCATGTCCCTGCGCTCCGCTGGTCAGTGGCTTCAGTGCTGTTAGTGGGGCTTTCGATTAGAACTCCAGGGGCCTGTCTTTGCTCTTAACCTTGTCAACATTTTCAGCAAAACGTTGATGGTTCTTCAGTTTTCCAAAACAGAGCTGGGAAGAAGAGAGAAAGTGATAGACAACAGAGTGAAGATTCAGAATTATCTTGGGAGTCAGGGATGTCAAGCTTACACTAATAAAGATTAATTTGCAAAAGGAGGAAGGTCAGGTTTTACACAGACGTTCTCCACATCACTAATACATTGTGAGTGTGGGAAGACTTGAGGGAATTCCTGTGAGAAAAGGACCTGGTGATCTCAGTCAACGCCAGGCCCCATGTCAACCAAGAGTTCGATGCGGCAGCTAAAAAAGATGGGTCCAAGGCGGGTTTGTCTCAAGCTCGCCAGAGAGCAGGCCCCTGGGGCTGCACCGCCCGCTCCATGGGTGGCCACGTGAGGGTGTGATGCTTGAGCGTTTCCTCTCTGGCCTCCGGGTGCCCAGCCCTTTTCGCTCCTCCCCGGCCCCTTTAGGCAGCTGGGTCACTGTACGTGCAGGGGCCACTTCCATATCCATACACCCCAACCTCCAGCAGCTCCTGACCGCCTACCAAATCACGTGCAAAGCCTTGGTCTGAGAGAGCTCTCTGTACCTTGGCCACCCCCTCCTTCCAGCATTCTTCTCCCTACTCTCTCCTGTATGTGTCAACCAAATAGGAGATCTCTGCATTCTCTGCCTGTAGTTCTCCCAGCCCCCCACTGGCTGCCATCTCTCTCCATAGTCTTCCAGCTGCACCTGCAGAAAGTTCCAGTCCTTCCTGTCCCTTGTGTTACCACCCCACCTCCAATTTCCCACCCACAAAACTCCATGTTTTTGTTCTGCTCTTATGGAGATATATATAACTATATATAAATATAACTATATAACTATATATATATAAATATAACTATATATATATAAATATAACTATATATATATAAATATAACTATATATAACTATATATAACTATATATAACTATATATAACTATATATAACTATATATAACTATATATATATATATATATATATATATATATATATATATATATATATATATATATATATATATATATACATAATTCCAGATGATGTTCATCTGGTGGAATTCGGCAGAAGGAGGGCCCTGGAAATGCCTGCGTCATGCTTCTCCTCCTCAGAGAACTGCCTTCGCTTCATGGGGCCCGAACTGAGGAATCCGTGTGTAAAGAACACTAGCAGAATGAGAATAAAGTGCCATGAGTAAATCTGAACCAATGCCCTTGATCCACAAAGTAGAACCCACTAGGATAATTAAGTTGGAATAGGCAGTCTTGGCTTGGAGTCAAAGTGAGACTCTTCCTTCTTCCACCTCCGCCTCCAGTGTAGAGACAGAGAGAGACAGAGAGAGCGCACGTGGGCACGTGGTCCGCTCACCGGAGTAGACGCTGCAAGTGGAAAGAGCAGGCAGCTAGCCAATCACCAGGCCCCAGGTCTTACCGTGGTATAAAACAGGAAGGTGGAGAGGGTACCGCAAATGGGAGGTGATCTTTTTTTTTTCCTAAGATTTTAGTTTTAAGTAATCTCTACACCCAGCGTGGGGCCCAAACTCACAATCTGGAGACCAAGAGTCACACACGCTATTGACTGCACCAGCAGGGCGCCCCTGGGTGGCGATCTTTAAAGGCTCAGCCAGCTAGTTCTCCAGGAAAATATGGCCCATTGACTACTCTGGGACCTACGTAACCGCAGGTGCCGCTTCCCCCGGGGAGGGAGACTGGGGTGGGGCAGAAGGAGGCGCAGGATTATTCTATCCCAACTAGAAACTGCTGGAGAACAGGACTATTGTTGTATATGCGAATAAATGATCTATTTACAATGTCCAATTCCTAGCAGAAACCTGGTACGTGGCACTCAATAAAGAGATGAATTTGTGATTTGCATTTTAAAACTAGTATTGACAAGTTTGAGTCTGCCAGGGATATGGTGTCCAGAATGGAGAGAAGTCTAAGAAACGGATAATATGAGCCACAGTTGCAGAATTTGGGTTATTTCTAGGGGTGAGGGGGCTTTTGCCACATTCCAGAAACAGGGTCGAACAAAGACTGATGATTGTGGAAACTACAGGGACATGGTTTACATCTCTGATAACGCAAGGACACAGCTTCCGGCGCGCAGCCCTCCTCGCAGAGGGAAACGCGGCCTTCAGAGGCCGCCTGAGCTTAGAGCAGCACGGAGCAGGTTCCAGCGCTGAGTCCGGAATTAGACTCAACGGCGTCCAAATCTGAGTCTATGAAAACGGACTTCATGTGGGATTCGAGAGACGGATAAGAGAATGACTTAGCCAAACATTTTAAAGCCAGATTTACATTTTAAAAATCCCATTTAAAAAAAAAGGAATCCCATTTCTTTTCTCTTTATCCACCCTGAAGAGAATGTATTTCAAAGACACTTGTGCCCCGCGTGTTTAATTATGTTGTATTATCACTGGGTCTATAGAGACAATACAATCAGTCTCCGGGAATATTGGGTTTTTGCACCATTATGTCCTGAAACCATTTATATCCAGGCTTAAAATGGATTAGAATCAACACACTTTTTTCTCTGAAAGTTCAAGGTTAGCTATTACTTTGAAGTTGGTAACTAGCTTTATTTATAGGGACATAGCTGGCATTTGACTTAAAAAATGCTACATGTACCAGGTCTGACCATGGGCTTCAGACAAAGGCCAGATTTTACTCAAGTTTCCACTTTTTTCTAACAAAGGATTTGTTGCAAAATTAACAAATCTGAAACAGTTCAGGGCAAATGATAGCCTGTACATGTTTAAATACATGAACTAATAAAAGCTACCATCTGAAGCCCAAGAGGAAGCCAGCTATTTGCAATTTTACAACTGGGTGATTGCTCTTTTAATTAATGTGATGAACTTGTGAGTTTAGTCAATTTAATTATAGAGGAAATAACTGCATTTTGTTTATTGCGTATTTGGTGTGATTAAAAATTTACTGGAGAAAAATCATCCATGAAATGTATTTTAACATTTTTCTAAATGGCTCAATGACATTTGGTGAGAAAAAAAAAAAAAAAAGAAACGTATTTCGTATCTACTGTTGAGTTATTTTTCTTTATCACAAGCTGAGCTGGATTTGGTCAGAACCAGCCTGTTGTGTAAATCAGCAGTGGCCGCCACGATTCACCAGACTAAAACAAATGAAAGATTGTTTATTAACTGGAGCCCCTTCTATTAGTCATTTGCTACAATTTTATAGTCTCCTTTCATTCTAATGCTTTCTCTGTCATAAAAATGTCAATAATTTCTCTTCGTATTTCATATTAATTTGTCAAACCAAGCTTGCACAATGCCATCAAGCCGTTCTGCCAGAGAGTTGGTGGGGGCTGGGAAACCAGCTCAACATACCAGTATGGTGGGCCACGTATCAAGTTCAATTTTTAAATAAAAGCTTATTGTGTACTTTCTGTGTGCCGGGCACCATCTCAGGCTGACAGGACTGGAAAAGCAACACAGACCCGACTTCTGGCTTTGGGAAGTCACAGTCTGATAACCAAAGGGTGTCAAGAAGCCCCAGTGTTACAACACAGGGACAGAGGAAGGGCACGAAGCCAGCAAACCCAAGAAAAAACAGGTTAATGAGGTATCTTTTTAGAGACCTTGTGACTTGGGGGTCCTTCACCCAGTTTAATTCAGAGTAATAGAATACATTCAGATCCCTTTTTATTTTAAAATGTGAAAAAACGTATGTATTGGTTCCTTTTATGTGTCAATTTAACCGGCTTATGGAATGCCCAGATACTCAATTAAAAATTCTTCTGGGCTTGTGGCGGAGATGTTTCTGGATGAGATTAGCATTTGAATCAGCAGGCTTGAGTAACCCCAACGGCCCTCCCCAATATGGGTGGGCCTCACCTAATCCCATTAAGGCCTGAATAGAGCAAAAAGGCTGAGTAATGGAAAATTCACTCTTTCTCTCTACCTGTCTGAGCTGGGACCTGGGCTTCTGCCTTGGGATTCCGACTTGGCCTGGAAGTTACACGGTCCACCATCCCGTCTCCTGCTTCAGACTTAGATGCAGCCTCCATAATCACATCAGCCAATTCCTTATAATAAATCTCTTCACCTACACATCCTATTGGCTCTATAGAGGAACCCTGACTAATACAACGTAACGTGGTCAACCTGTGACTATCCATTGGTTTCCAGTAGAAATGATGTGGTTCTGCCTCCCTGGAGGGTTTCTCAATGCAAACAAGTTGAACCGATACTACAATATTCCTTTCATTGACCTAAATGGGCATGGGTGCTGGTCAATTACATTTTCCAGTTAGGGGAGGACTAATCCATTCCTCTCCGGAAGACCCCAGAGCAGTCTCCTTTCTCCTGTGACTTCCACCTTCAGAAATGAACACCGTCATCAGGAAAGAATAAAGGTGGCCTCTAGGACAGTGTTTCTGTTCTGGGGTGCTCAGACCACCCAGGGCTCTGTGAAGAGGGTGGATTTCTGGGTGCCCTCAGATGCCCCTGGTAAACCCTGTGGGGGCAGGTGGACTCCCAGGACCCCCGTGCAGCTGGAGCAGGTCCCAGAACACCTCCTGACAACTATTTTCATCGCTGCCTCTTACAGTCAGTTCTGGCAACACGTTTCTAGATGCACCACTGTTTTGCTTTCTGTGGCCTTTATCTAAGAACCAAATCTAGTTTCTGCAGCCAGTTGTCCCAGGCACCCCACACATCCTGCTGTCTGCTGTGGAGTAGCTTTGGAGAAAGATCCTCTCCTCATTTTCAACCCTCACCCTAGGCCTTTTCTGTTTAACTAAAAAAATCAGAAATTGGTCCAATCCGTATTTTTAGGGAATCTTTTCCCAGCTGTGTTTGGGCAGTAGTTGGTGATCTGGTGACAGAAGAAATCCCTGATAGACAAAATAAGCTGTGTCCAGATGCTTCACCAATAAAATTGTGCCCTACAGTAAGAGCCCGGGCCCCAGACAGGCTCCTGTGGGGGAACCCCTCAACACGGGAGCAAGACAGCTCAGACGGTTCTGGGAGAGTCTCAGTGCACTGGGGCCCTTCATGACTCCCCCTCTATCCTTGCAACCTGGGGAATACACCTTTTCTTCCTCAACACAGAGGAGAGAAGGCAGTTTGTAGATTGAGATGTTTAAACCTCACTATCCAATTGCCCCAGGAAAATGCATAAATGGGTTGGCATGAATTTCTTATATAAAGTTCATAATTTAACTCACTGACCTTTTCCTTCCAGGGGAAGAAACTTCAACCCAAATGCCCATCACCTAATGAATGAATAAGCAAAAAATGGTATATCCATACAATGAAATATTATTTGGCCATAAGAAGGAATGGATGACCCAGAAAACATTATGCTAAACGAAAGAAATCAGTCACAAAACATACTTGAAGGACCCCACGGACCAAAGCGACAATACGTCTGCACCCAAATGGCAAATCCACACTGAGGCTCTGGGGAGAGAAACTCTAAAGCATGACTCGGTGATCTGGTCTTGGGCTTTGGCCCTGATATTTATTAGCTTTATGGCCTTAGTCGAGGCTCAAACATCTCTAAATATGAATTTTCTCATCAGTAAAAATAGGATAACAGTGTCCTCGTTTGTGAGAACTGAATGAAACCGTGTGTTCAGCACCATGGTAGCTTGTTATAGGAGTGGCCCTCCAATCACTTCTTGTATCTACACCCCTGGTGGTCCCCTCCCACATCGATTCTGGGATTAGCCGTGTGACTTGCTTTGACTGATGGCGCATTAGCAAACATAATTTGAGCAGAGGTTTAAAACACACTGTGCACTGGGGCTGCCTTAATACCACTCAAGTGTACCATGTGAAGATGCCTGGACTAGCCTGCTGGAGCTGTGTGACTTAGCAATCACCCAGTCCAACCACCAGCCATGTGCATGAGGCCATCTTAGACCATCCCGTCCTCGTTGAGCTGCCAGGTGACTGTAGCCATATAATAAGAGGCTCCAGGTGCAGAAGAACCAGCCAGCTGAGCCCATCCCAAATTAGTGACCCACATGTCAAAGACCACTAGAAACACACGCGTAGTCAAATGAAGTTAGTTTTATTTAAACATGTGGCAGAAAGGGAGAGTGTACACCAGAGGAACCAGAAAGGGAAAGGTGGGTGGACCTTATTATAGGATTTGGGTGTTTGCTGGGCTGGGTGATTCCATGAAGGGGTTAGAGAAGCAGAGGCAGAGTGTTTGATCAGGTGCTGTCAGAAAGGAGGGGCAACCTGGTGACTGGATCTCTTGGTAATTTTTACCTACAAAGTGGGAGGATTAAAGTCGATGAAAGTTGACAGTGGTAATTTGTATTAGCTGGAAGAGGGAGATGTTTCATTATTTTTGAGTTGTGGGATGTCCTCCTCTCTGTATCGTTTCAGGCATGATCACGAAATAGTCTTGCCTCTGTTTTATTCCATCACGGTCAAAGGATGGCCTTTTCTGAATATTGTTTATATGTCATGAAAATTGCTTATGTACACTCAGGAGCACTACAGCTGCCAGAGAACTACCAGCTGTTGGCTCTTGGTGCCACTTTTCACTTTTTTATACACAGAATCATTGGCAAGTAACACAGTTGTTTTAAGCCTCTAAGTTTTGGGGTGGCTTTTAATTCAGCAATGGACAACTGATCTGAGCTCTTTGTAATAGCTAACGTGCTGTTCAGGCCTTCTGATGCCTTCTGGGGTTGTATATGTACGAGTACGGAAGCTCCAACTTTATAGGAGTCCATGTGAAGGAGGTCACCAGAGAGACCTGAGGTGGCCAGGAGGCCACACACATGCAGAAGACAGGGCCTGTCTAATCGTCCCCTTCTTATGTCTGGCTCTGCCTCTTTCAGATGCCGCTTTCCAGGACCAGACTGTGACGCTCTATCTTCCTTTCCCACCCCCACTTCCACCCAGGGTCCCTTCCTAGCCCACAGGGTCAAGTGCAGGCTCCCCAGGACCTCTTCTCAGTTAACATCTCTGACAGGCATATGAAAACCTCTGATCATTTGTGCGTGAACAATCTATTCTGTTCACAGAGCCTCCCGTGGTTTCAGCCATCATGCACAGTAAAGGAGCCCATCTGATTTTTGGTAGAAGGATACACCTGCCCTTGCTCTGGGTACAGGAGGTGCTGACCCACTTCAAGCAGATGTGATTGGGGGGTAATAATTCTTGGTTATTGTTTCACCCTTTGAACGACCAATAACCCAAGAGTGAACTCTCATGCTTTTCAACTGGGTGCTTTTAGCTTAAATCACTGTCAGGCAGACCCTGGTCATAAATCTCCTGAGGATAGGTCATGCATCTTGCAGTTACTTCTTCTCTAGCCAAAACCTTCAGTGATGTTCAGAGAAGACAGGACAGTAAATTTTATTTTCCTCTTACAAATACCCTATAGGCTGTTCCTTACTGACAGTTTAAAAATTGACTCAAACTTAACCAACTTCTGGGAGGTAGTCTTTCATTCGACAACAACAATATGTTTCTCCATTCACCCTCAAAGCCAAAGGCAGTCCCTTTATCAGAGTCTGTCCGAGTCAGGACAGAAAGATCTACATGACTGAAAAGTAAGCACTCACACTGGTTTCATGAAAAGGAAGAGAGTAAACCCCAGTGGGAACAATGGGACGTTTGTCTTGATTCAATAGGTTCTTGAAAGAAAATGAAAAGCACTTGATTCATTTGAGGGTGATGAAATAATTGTATTTTATATGAAAATTTATTATTCCAACCACAGGGGACTCTTGAATTTCAATAGACCCCTCCTTCCATCGTACTCTATCAAACCAGCAGAGAGCCAAACACTGGGTAACCGCAGAGTCAGAGCATCACCTCAGCCACAATCCACTGGACCCTCCCCTCCCAGCTGTCCAGGTCGTCAGACAATGTCAGTGCCAAGATAGGAAGAGAATCCATACTTTGAAACCACAATCACTTAACAAAGTGTTTTCCCCCTTGATGAAAAATCCACCGGCCAGATTCCTGGCTCTGTTCCCCTGCGGCTGTCACCTAAGTGTTGTGTATCTCGGGGTCTTTGTGGAACTGCAATGGGGAACGAGCAAGAAAATACAAACTTTCTTTCAAAAATACAAAATGATAAACACAGTCTCTGTAAATTTATTTAATTTGTTATTCTACGACATCTCACTATCGTCACAATGGCAGCGGCTACAACGCATCCTTCCCACAAGTAACAAGAATAACTTGTGAGCTCCCCAAGGATAGGAGTCATTCCAACTCATCGGTAGACGCACTCTGACGCGGATCCCCCAAGGACACGTCCCCAGGCTATGCTTGCTGAACAGCGAGGTGGAATACTGAGTGTACAGGGAGTGGGTGGGTGGGTAGGTAGATGGGTGGATGGATAGATGGATGGATGGGAAGGAGAAAGGGAGGGAGGGAGGGAGGGAGGGAGGAAGCAAGCAAGCTGGGCCAAGATGGTATGCAACAGTATGGGCATTCAGATCACCAAAATATTAAAATACTTCCACACAAATTGGTAAAAACCCTTTCCCTGAGCTCTTCAAGTGCGTCGGATTGTCCCGGCTGCTTTGAGTCCTCGTCTTCCTCCCACAAAGCCATCAGTCCTTCCTACAACTGGCAACCGAAGAGCCATCATGGGGCACAGCACTCCGTGCTGACAGGCAATCTAAGTGGTTGATGCCCGTGTCCCACTCAACTGTGAAATACTTTGAATGTCTATCTTGTGTGGATGAGTGACCATTTCATTACTGGACTAGTTTTAGGCTATTAGCCCTAGAATAAAGTTCTTAATAAATCCTATGAATGAGATTTAAATTTGTTGTCAGTGTTTCCTACTTCAAAGCATAAAACTCCTCACGGTTGTCCATCATAACATGAAGCCTTTTAAGGCTTTACTTCACCACACTCCGACATTCCCAAATAATGATCTGCCACACGTGGGGTGGGACTTTTCCCTTAAGTAGCTACTTATTATATTAACTCACTTTTCTAATAGCATGGGTTTGGGGGGGAAATGCCTGCTGACCAATCACAAAATCACGATCAATGGGTACATCTAGGACAATCCTTCATTAAGCCTTGGAAGAATCTGTGACAAGTGTATATCAGCCCCACCGACCAGAGCTCATTGTTCGTCCCGTTGTGAGGAAGGCGGTGTGGGTCTCACGCAGGCCCTGCTCTGTCCAGCCACATGGCTGATGTCCTGTGCGGTTCTCAGCTCCCACGGCCTTCAGCTCCTCCTGCCGCTTTCCACCTACGCCAGAGCCACCCCGCAGGGCTTTGCCAGGGGGAGCCCCTGCTCCACTTTCCCTCAGTTCCCTGCGATAGTCTTTGGGCAGTAATGCCCCCACACCCAACACCCCCCACACACACCCCAATGATTAACGATGATTTCCAGAAACAAAACAGTGTAACACTAAGGAAGGGAATAACTGTTCTCTGTGGGCCCTTTCATTCCTGTGTCAGGTCCATCTGAGGTCCATCGTCCTCTTCCCAGGCCATGCCCAGGGCCCAAAGGAAGGGGTTCTTTCTCACCCCTTATCAAATAGCTGCGAGCATTAGTTTGCAAACTCTGGGGCCTGGTCTTCCCTTGGGCCAGACTGGAGTTTTGGGGAAGGTGGTGCCCCCTCCCTCGGGGACTCAGAAGCAGAATTACCCCTGAGCATTCAGTCTCAGGGTTGGGAGGGCAGGAAGTAGACTCTTTCTGCCCCAGTTGATCTCTCTCTGCTCCATGGCACATTCTTAAAAGCGTAGGATGCACCATCTACTATTTGGGAAAACTTTATCAAAGGGAAGTTGCTCTAAGAAATGTTAACAGTTAGCATTCCGGACGTGCACTGAGATAGACTTCACACAGCCAGGCCCGGCCGTGAAATGGAGCAGTCGCTTCTGCATTTTGAGAAGGGGAACACAGAGTGGCTGCCATCCTTCAACACAGAGTATATTGAATGATATCTTATAATTAGCTCTCACTGCTCTGACACAAGGGAAAAAGGACCTGGACCATTGCAATTCCCTCTATCAGAGCATCAGGAAAGAAGCGTCGTGGCAACATCAGGACGGCCACCTTCAATGGCACCTGACAAACTTGAAGTGGAGGTTTTCTTCTGCCAGAATCATTTTCCATTCCCCTCCCACGAGAGAACTGCTGAATGCCGCCTTCAGATGTAATAGTCCCTTTTTTTTTTAACAAAGTATAATAACTATGGTGTCAAATAGTAACACATTAGAAGAAATAAATATCACAGAGGAAAGAAGGCTCCCGTGTTTGCTGAATGTACCAACCGCACGGGTCTCCGGGGTTACAGGGCTGATCTGCGTCAGACTCCTGCTCTTTTCCCCAGCACCCCATCCCCTCCTGGGCTCCGTGGAGACCCTATCAGATAAAACTCCCATCCCAGCAAATGGCATGTGAAGTTTTCACGCAGGATCTCTCTCACACTCACAGCGCCTGCTGTCAGGCCCTGACTGAACGTGTCCGTGTGTTTCCAGGTACAGTCCCTGCGTGGTGAGCGGAAGCTTTGAGCCACGACCTCGCCAGGAAGGATCTGCAGCCTGGCTCCCAGCGGGTGGTGGTGGGCATCTGGGGGTAAGAACTCTCGGCTATAGATGTTTATCGGATTCCCTATTTCATTTTATTTTATTTTATTTTATTTTATTTTATTTTATTTTATTTTATTTTATTTATTTGAGAGAGAGAGTGAGCGAGTGAGAGAGCGCGAGCGGGGGTAGGAGCAGAGGGAAAGGGAGAAGCAGACTCTCCTGCTGAGCAGGGAGCGCAACGTGGGGCTCGATCCGATGACCCCGGGATCATGACCGGAGCCAAAGGCAGACACTTAACCAAGTGAGCCACCCAGGAGCCCCTATCTGACTCCCCTTGACAGAGCGGACCAGCTAGGGGAACGAGCGGCCGGTCCCGCAGTCTGAGTGGAGGGTCTCATGGCTGCCGCTCAGGGCTCTCCTCACTAACACATTATGTCTATAATCAGAACAAATATAGATTTTCTTTTTTAAAGAAGTGAACTCTGGCCTCCTCAGTTCTGAGATGGGCAGAGAAAAACAGAGGAACAAAAGCCTCTTCCCTTTGTCTCGGCGGGATGGTTCAAAAAGCACGTGGTGACAGTTGGGGTCTTTCAGGAAAACAGAAATCTCTCTAGGTCTTTGAACAGAGGAAGGTAATACAGGGAATTCACTGATCAGGTGACAGGAGCGCAGGGGAATTCAACAGGGGACAGCGGACAAAGCAGAAATGAGCCCCAGCAGGAAGCTACAAACACACCAGGGCCCAAGAGACAGCAGGAGCAGGGGTGTGTGGCCACAGCCAGACCAGGTCTTCCTGTAGATGCTGAGACCGTGGTGAGCTGGGACCACGGGGAGGGGCTATGTGGCAGGAGTGGGGCCACGGAGAAAGGCAGGCACCACTGAGATGCAAGAGCAAAGAGAGGGAGAAAAGCACCAGGGAGTCTCCTGTCCTCCCCCCCAAGTGTCCACTAGGCCTCCTATTGGGCATGCCTACCAATGGCCATTGGTAAAGGGCCCGGGGAAACGCAGGTGTCTGTGATGAAGAGGAGCAGAAGAGAGGCCGGGATGGATCTGAGGCATAGTGGGCACCCAGTCTGGTTTTTTGTACTGGTTTACCGGCCAAGACTAAAACCAAGACCAAGAAGTTAGATGGCCGTCCCATAATAAACACCAGCTTAGCTTTTCTGGCACCATCACACCCTTGGACAAAGGAGCAAGAATGTGCTCTGATGTGGGGATGAGAGAAGATCCCAGAAAGACTTTGAGAGACCCGAGGGGGAGGCCAAGCGGACCATCATGACAGCTTGCTCAGTCTGAGTTCCTAAGCATGGGTGGGGGCTGGGGTCTGAAGGTTGCGGTGTGTTGGACAAAAGCAGGAATCTCTACCCTCAAGTTCCATCAGGGGACCTAGGGGAGCGTGGGTCCGTGTTACTTGAGGGAGAGAAATTAGATCGGGGCTTCTAGTCACATAAAGATGACTGCAACCATGTCATGCGCTTGCACGGGACAACCTATTTGTCATTCGGACCACTAGCGCCCGCACTGTAGTAAAAGCGGGCCTCTCGCGGTGAGGCTGTGGGTGTGCTGCCGGGAGCTGAGACGGCGTACCCGTAACGAGTCCGGGCGGGCTGGGGGAGCAGTCCAGGGCTGCAGCCTCCTGTCAGGGCCGGAGACACCGCATCTACCCCTTCGGTTTCCTTTTCTGGAAAATGGGGTTGCTAACAGCTGCCTCCCAGCGCTGCGGTGAGGATTTCATGTGACGCTGAGCCAGCAGGGAAGCACGGAGCACAGAGCCTCCCAGAAACGCCTCAGATAACGGCAGGACGGTCTGCAGGGAGAGAAAGCTCTCAGAGCCTGCTCAGGACCACCCCCTGCCAGGCCCCTGGATACTCCAGCCCCAGGCTGGGCCAGTGAGAACACCGCCAAAAATGGCCTTCTTGCCTCAAAAAATTAAAATCGAACTACTGTGTGATCCAGTAACTTCACTTCTAAGAAGTTGATCCAAAGAAAATGAAAACACCAATTTGAGGAGATATATGCAACCCCATGTTCACTGCGGCATTATTTACAACAGTCCAGACACGGAAGCAGCCCGAGTGTCCATCCACAGGCACGTGGATAAAGAACTTGTGGCATATGGAGGGGAGTTGGGTAGGGGATGGGGTAACTGGGTGATGGGCATTAAGGAGGGCAGTTGAAGTAATGAGCACTGGGTGTTGTATACAACTGATGAATCACTAAATTCTACCTCTGAAACTAATAATACAGCATGTTAATTAAAAAAAAGAAGTTGTGACATATATATATATATATATAAAATGGCATATTACTCCCATAAAAAAGAATGAAATCTGGCCATTTGTGACAACATGGATGGCCCTAGAGAGTATTATGCTAAGTGAAATAAGTCAAGCATAGAAAGACAAATACCGAATGATTTCACTTCTACGTGAAATCTAAAAAACAAAACAAATGAACAAATAAAACAAAACAGAAACAGAGTCATAGAAACAGGAAACAAACTGTTGGTTACCGGAGCGGGGAGAGTTGGGGGCTGGGGGCAAAACAGGTGAAGGGGATGAAGAGGTACAAACTCCGGTTATAAAATATTGAGGCATGGAGATGTCATGTACGGCTTAGGGAATACAGTCAATCATATAATAACTTCGGACGGTGACAGGTGGTAACTGGACTTATTGCGGGGGTCATTTTGCAGTGTATGAGTATGAAATCACCTGAAACCAATAGGATATTCTATGTCAATTATACTTCAATTAAAAAAAAATAGCTTCTTTGCCACCTGCCTTAAGAGGATAAAGAATTGGAAGTGGCAAATTGCTTTCCCAGCCTGTGGCTCCTTATTTACACACACACACACACACACACACACACACACACACAACCTACAACAAATCACAGCCTGTTGAGACAGTCCCAGAAGTAAACCAGATCAGAAGACTATACGTTTGCTGGCAAAATATACAGCCGTCAGATGCCCATGAAAGTCCAAACACGTTGAAAAAAAGAAAGTGAAACCCCTGTAGAGACAGAAAAACCTGATGACTCACACTCCCACTGTCTAAAGGGCTGGCGGTGGTTCAGGGGTTGGGCACTCTGGAGGGTGGGTAACCACTGGGTTGGGGGGGAGGAGCAGTCAGTGGGTCTGTGAAAATGGACAGACATCTCTGAACATCACGGATCCCCCATCTACCCTCTGTAGGCAGCAAAGGAGCCAGGAGGGCTGGGTGACCACAGGGACGGCTGAGGGAGTGGGCTAACGACTCAGTGTCAAGGGCACGGGGGAAGCAGCTCACAGAGATGACGGAGGCAGAGGACAGGGTGCAGCCTGCTGGGAGGAAACAGAGCCCCACAGTGAGAGCCAGCGGATGAGTCCGGTGAATACCAATGGGAGCAGCAGGTGCGCGTCAACACTTAACTCACCAGAGTGGACGCCCAAGGCAGCTAGTAAAATACACAATTTTCTGATAGCTTCCTGAAAACATGAATCACTGCTTGAGGAACTTGGTCAGCCTCCTCTGGGCTTTTCAGCCATGACTCGAGGATAGTCTTCTTTCCTTAGAGCTGATGATCGCAATGCCACCCCCCCAAACTCCCCCGCCACTGCCGGGGTGAAATCACAGTAGCTCTGCAATTCTGTCTAATGTCAAGATAATGATTATTAAAACAAAAACAAACAAACAAAAAACCCACTACAGTTCTTGGGGGAATGGAGAAAGAGAATACAGAGGAGAGAAGGCTCTGGAAACTCTTTGGAGGGTCATGATCTCTGACGTCCATGATGCAGAAGGTAATATCTATTTATAAACTTTCCTTGGGCACCACCAGGTGAGGGGCTCTGGGCCAGGCTGCTGAGTTCGGCCCCACACCGTGTGGGACTGCAGAGACAGGAACCGGGGGACAGCAAGACGGGATGCGTGCTCTCGTGGCGGTAGAAAGGAGGCGTGCCTGTGTGCCTGGGTAATGCGGGGAAAGATGAAGAGGGTCATTCTGGTGAGAGTCTGGTGAGCATTGGGGTCAGGGAGAGATTTGAGTGGAGTCTCAGGGTGGGCATGGTGGGCAGAGACGGAAGGCTGGGTGGGGACATTCCAGGGAGGGGCAGAGCTTCCCAACGAAGCACGCTCTGGTGACGGTGAGTCTTCTATGTGTCGCAGTGGTGTGCCGGGGAGGTATCTTCCCTCAACGGTATCTATTAGTTTAAAGTTCACATGTAACAGAGGCAACCCATGCTTTATCGGGAGTCATTTTAGTGAATATGGGGTCTCGGGGGGGGGAACCCAAGCCTCATCTGACTGAATCAACAAATGGTGGGGGATTCTAGGCATATTCAGTGAGGTGGAACCACGGTAGCTCAGCATGGGGTCCCTGGAGGACGGTCCCTTATGACAGGCTCAGAGTGGGTGACAGGCCTCATGGGCCAGCCTGATTCTGTGAGGACTAACAAAGACTCTTTGCCTGATCAAACCTAAGTCAGGCTCCTTAGCCTTCTCCTTGGCCCATCTCTGCACAGCCTTATAAAATCCAGTTTCCGCAAGAACCCCCCCTCGATGTCGGATCACCCCCAGATCTGATTGGGCTCCTCATCCCCCTCTTCTTCCCCCAGGAGCTGTCTGATCCCACTCGCTGCCTTCAGCAAGCAGCCTGTCGGGTTGGGTTAGTCAGGACCCCTCTTACTGCTGCTGCTCTTTCTCGGTGACAGTCCAAACCCCTACTCTGCTCCTTGGCGACAAATTTCCACTTGCCCATGCTGCATTGGCAGTTCAGGGCGGTGTCTCTCCCCTGCTGCAAAATCTCCCAGTGGTCCCTGCACCTATCGTGAGGGTCCTGAACAAAGGCTGCCTAACCATCTTTACCAAGTGTCCTCTCGCAGGGCCACCGGCCTCCGCACTCCTGCCCCACCTGCCACCAGCCCCACACTCACTTCCCTCCTTCCTGCCCATGCCGCCGATGGTGGGGCCACACCTAAGGTCCAGTGGGGGGGGGCAGCTTGGCGCTGCCCTTCTCCGGCCCTGCGCCCGGCCCCCGGTCCCCGAGCTGCCACGGCGCGTGGACCCGTCTCCACAGGCGCAAGGCTGCAAACTGCGCTGTCTCTGAAATATATCCTATTTATACTAAATTGGTCACCAAAGTACATTAAAATAAAACACGAGCATATGCTTTAACGAACATGTGTTAAGTAAAATTAAACGTTTAATATACAAGCTGCCATGAATATTCCCTTAGGCAGAGTTTTTGCCTAGACCAAACTGGCTGACACCATTCTTTTTTTTTTTTTTTTAATTTAAAGGAAATACAGAAATGCTTTTCTCCCTCTTCTTCATTCCCTTCCTCTCAGTTCAGTCTTGAAGCCATCAGGTGGCACAGGGCAAGGTGGGGGAAAGCCGCGGGGGCTCCAGGCGGTGTTTCAGAGCCCAGCTGTGGTGCTTAGCGGACGGCCCAGCACAGGAGCTCTGAGCCCAGGTGAGGTGAGGAAGGCCCCAGCAGGGGGAAGGGGTGGGTGGGGAGGGGGTGACAAATGACAGTTACAAATAAGGAAGGAGAAAACAGAATGAACCCGTGGTGCTGGGTTGGAATTGGCAGTATCAGGGTGAACGCATATTCCTATATATACATGGGAATCAAGACAAAGCAAGATACAGCCGTAAGTGTTTGTAAGTGTGTAAATCAAAGTATGTATATATATTCCCTAGCTCTGGCCACACCTGGAAGCAGTGGCACCCCAAAAGCAAGGAGCTTAGCTCCCAGAACTTTTTTTTAAGGGGTGGAGGGGCAGAGGAAGAGAGAAAATCTCAAGCAGGCTCCATGCCCAGTGTAGAGCCTGACATGCGGCTCGATCTCACCACCCTGAGATCATGACCTGAACAGAAACTAAGAGTCAGACGCTTAACCAGCTGAGCCACCCAAGCACCCCTCCCAGAACTTTTAAATATCACTCTCAACTAAAAGAAGCCAGGACTCCTTAGAAAAATGGCTGATTCCAGGGCTGGGGCAGGGAACCTACAAAAGGAGCCTGGGACATCTTTTTGTTCCAGAAAGTGGGAAAGTGCTCAAAGAACAGTTTGTCAAAAGGCCAGATCTGAGACAATTCTATTATCAAAATCGATGATAGAGTCAGTGCCTGTAGTTGAACCAGTAGGGTTCATTACTCATTACAGTGAGAGCAAACACACACCATGGGGAACCATGGAGTGTCTCATAAGAGGGTGTCAGAAAAACCTATTATAGGATTGGGCTGTCATTTGGAAGGGTTTGAGGAGAGTCCAAAAATGTGGGGGCCACTCTGGATTGCACACTGTCCGAAAGTGGAGACATTTCTGCAATTAGGCATCTGAATAAATTATATGTATAAGGAAGGCAGACTAGATTAGGGATAAAGCTGTAATGGTAAAGAAGCAGGAAAGAGGGGGATCTTTGGCATTTTGTGGGTTGCATCTCGTTTTTGTTGTGCCTAGACAAAATTACGAAGTGGCCTTGTTTTGTCTCAATTTACCATGGTCTCAGAGGGACCTTGTCTGGTGCTGATGGTCTGTGAGTTGATTTGTGTCCAACAGAAGAATATACACGGCCTGGCTGCCAACACCAGGCTAGCTTCAAACACTGACACCTGGCTGTGAGCATCACACTGGCTCCCACACCTCAGGACTGCCTTTGTCTTTCTCATAATAATGGAGTAGCACCCATGGGACAGAATCAGAATCTACGAATCTTTACACAAGTAATTAATTAATTAACAAAATTGGGATAATGAGGAGAAGTGAGATTTTTAGAAATTAATAGATTTCATGTTCTAGAGCCGTTTTAGGGTTACAGAAAAATTATACAGAGTTCCTGTATATTTTCCCCACCCCCACCACACACACACACACACACACACACACACACACACACACACAGTGTTTTCCCCATTGTTAACATCTTATCTCAGTGTGGTTCATTTGTTACAATTTATTAGGCAATATTGACATATTATTATTAACTAAAGTCCATAGATTATACTAGGGTTCACTTTTTGTGTTGTACGTTCTATGGGTTTTGACTGGTGTACAATAACATGTGTCCAGCATTATACCACCATACAGAATAGTTTTACTACCATAAAAGCACCCATTCATGCCTTCTTCCCTCCCTCCGGCCCTGGCAACCACTGGTCTTTTGACTGAGTACCTCGTTTTGCCTTTTCCACAACATCATAGGGCTGCAAGCACACAGTAGGCAGCCTTTTCAGCCTGCCTTCTTTCACTTGGCAATGTGTATTTAAGTTTCCTCCGTGTCTTTTCATGGCTTAATATCTCATTTCTTTGTATTGCCAAGTAATACTCCATTGTGTGGGTGTACTAATTTATCCATTCACTTATTCGAGGATATTTTGGTCACTTCTAATTTTTGGCAATTATGAATAAAGCTGCTATAAACATTTATGTGCAGATTTTTGTGTGGACATAAATTTTCAGCTCATTTGGGTAAATACCAAGGAGCATCCTTTCTGGATCATATGGGAAGCCTATGTTTAACTCTCTAAGAAACTGCCAAGCTATTTTCCAAGGTGGCTGTACCATTCTGCATTCCAACTAGCAATGAAAGAGACATGATAATTACATGGATTGTAGTATTCTGGGTGGGATCTTAGAATAGAAAAAAAAAAATAGGCACAAACTAAAGGAATCTGAATAAAGTATGCGGTTCAATTAACAGTAAGGTATTGATATTGGTTCATTAGTCGTAACACATGCATCACAGCAGTATAAGATGCTAACCGCAGGGAGAGCCGGTACAGGCTTCACTAAATTCTCTGTACTAACTCTGCAAATATTTTGTAAATCTACGACTTTGCTAAAATAAAAAGTTCACTTAATATTTTAAAAAGAAATGTCAGAATATTACCGTTTTGCAATCCTTCAGTGAGTTAATATGATAGTAAGCATCAGCGGTGGCTATGATCACAAAAAGAAAAACAACCAGATATTATGTGCCTCTTGTATTCTTGCCAAAGGAATTAAACTTGAGTCTGGTCCAGTTTCTGGCTTCAGCTGCCAACTTGCAGGAAACACGGAAGCCAGAAGCACGTGTTTTTCTGCACCATAACCAACAGAACCCAATATCACCCATCAATAGTGAAAGAAAAGGAAAAACTAGGAAAGAGAATGTAGCAGCACACTCAAAAAATTAATACCCCGCTATTTATTTTTGAAGAATAGAAAGAAAGAAAGGTTAAAATTCAAAAAAGAAGAGGTGAAATTAACTTCACTTGGAGATGATATGGATGTAGACCTGGAGCAAAACCCGGGATGAACAACGGAAAACTATTAAAATAAAGAGAATTTAGCGAACTTGCTTTAAAAAAAATCAATAAACAAAATCAGTAGCTTTTGTACATGCAACAATAACCAGCTAGCAAACATCACAATAGAAGATTTCATTTTAAAATGACACAAAAACAAAGCAGGAATAGGATGATTAAAAATGTCAAATATGATAAAAAAAAAATTCTAAACTCTGGGCAAAACCGAAAGGACAACTGAATAAATGGAAAGACATAACATGTACAAGGTAAGAAAATCTACCAGATAAGAAGCATCAATTCTTCCTAACATTATCTACAAACTTAATGTGATCCCAGTAAAAATAGCATCAGTTTAATATCCAAACAATAGGAATTTCAGCAAGAACAAAGAAAATGGTACAAAAATTATCAAAGAACAATATGATTTCTCAAGCAAAACAGTCTACATTCAAAGGCCCTTTGAATTCTTAGTACAATAAATGAAGAGGAGAAAAAGACCTATGCCAAAGAATTTGATTAAGAAATTACAGAACCAAAAGAAAGAGGAAGGAAGGAAGGAAGGAAGGAAGGAAGGAAGGAAGGAAGGAGAAAGAAAGAAAGAAAGAAAGAAAGAAAGAAAGAAAGAAAGAAAGAAAGAAAGGTTACAGAACTAAAATAATCAAAAGGAAACTCTTAGAAACTTACAGAAAGGGAGAAAACCAGGCTATCTATAACCAATGATCAGGACTCAGAAAAGCATTGGACCTCCCAGAAACTAACTTTACTGTGAATTAGAAGACATCAGTGAAGAAACCTCTTTAAAACAGATGATAAAGAACTTGTCTCTTGGGGCACCTGGGGGACTTAGTCGGCTAAGCATCTGCGGCTTATGGGCTTATGATCCCAGGGTCCTGGGATTGAGCCCCATGTTGGGCTCACTGCTCAGTGGGGAGCCTGCTTCTCCCTCTGCCTCTGCCCCTCCACCCTGCTCATGCTGTTTCTCTCTCTCAAATAAATAAACTCTTTAAAAAAATTCTCTACTTCCATAAAAAAAGATTAAAAAAAAATAAAAGGGGTGCCTGGTTGACTCAGTCAGTAGAGCACATAACTCTCGATCTCAGAGCTGTGAGTTCAAGCTCCACGTTGGGTGTGGAGCCTACTTAAAAAAAAAAATAATTCACATACAGCTGAGGTATCAGCTAAGTACTAAGTACGGGAATAAAACTGACTTTCTGTTACTGTTTTATTTCCTTAAAAAAAAAATCTATTTACAGTGAAAAAGTCCAAACATGTTGAAAAGTAGGCAACAGTATAATAAACTGGCATGTATTAGGTTCAACCATGATCAGATCAACAATAATCAGGTCATGGTCAGTACTGCTTCATCTATAGTCTAACCATATTTCCCCCTCCTGTCTTTCAGTGTGTCTCCCTAAAAGATAAGAACTTAAAAATATGTAAGAATAATGCCATGGGGCACCTGGGTAGTACAGTCAGTTAAGCATCTGACTTAGTTTCATCTCAGTCATGATCTCATGGTCGTGAAATCCAGCCCCATATTGAGCCTGGAGCCTGCCTGAGATTCTCTCCCTTTCTCTCTGCCCCTCTGGCTTGTGCTGTCTCTAAAATAAATAAATAGGGACACCTGGGTGGCTCAGTTGCTTAAGCCTCTGCCTTCAGCTCAGGTCATGAACCTGGAGGTCATACCCCTCCCAGACCCCAAAGTGCTTGCCTCCTTTCAGGAGATCATTATGAAACAAAAATGTTAGGATGTTTGGAAACAGTAATTGGCCCAAGGGTTTCTCCCACCATTTATTCTCCATCAAAATTCATAACTAATTAGAGAGGATTTTCTAACAATAAACTCAATGTCAGCAATGTGGCTGTAGCAAAATATGTCATTAAATTATTGTTTTTAATTTGAGTTTTGTTGGTTTCATAGTTAAAAATTTATTTTGGTTTCATATAGCCATGGGCATATGTTGTATGTTTGCACTTAGTATAAAAATAATTCAAATTCACACAGGGGGTCTGCTAATTTTTTTTTCCTTGAAAGGGGTCTGTTCTTTGCTCAAATTTGAAAAACACTGCCTTAATGCATTGTTATGACAGACTTTGGAGAGCAGCTATAAAGAGAAAAGGGAAGCCACACCCGCATTAAGGAGGGATGTGATGTACTGAGCACTGGGTATTACATAAGACTGATGAATCACTGAACCCTACCTCTGAAACTAATAATACACTATATGTTAAGTAACTGAATTTAAATTTTAAAAAAAAGGGAGGACTCAATTAAAACCAGAAATGAAAGAGGAGAAATAAAATTGACACCACAGAAATACAAAGGATTATAAAAGAATATTATGAAAAATTATATGCTAAAAATTTGGACAATTTTGAAGAAATGGATAAATTCCTAGAAACATACAGCTTCCCAAAACTGAATCAGGAAGGACTAGAAAATCTGAACAGACTAATTACTAGCAATGAAACTAAATCAGGAATCAAAAGCTCCCAACAAACAAAAGTCCATGAGCAAATAGCTTCATAGGTGAATTTCACCAAACATTTAAAGAAGAGTTAGTACCTATTCTTTTCAAACTATTCCAAAAAATAGAAGAGGAAGGAAAGCTTTCAAATTCATTCTATGGGGCCAGCATTACCCTGATACCAAAACCAGATAAAGACACTTCAAAAAGAGAGAAAAAAACTATAGCCAATATCTGTGATGAACATAATGCAAAGATCCCTAACATATTTAGCAAACTGAATACAACACATTGAAAAAATTATTCACTACGTCCAAGTGGAATTTATATCAGGGCTGCAAGTGTTATTCCATATTCACATATCAATCAATGTGATACATCACATTAACAAAAGAAAGGGTAAAAACCATATGATCATCTCAATAGATGCAGAAAAGGCATCTGACAAAGTACAACATCCGTTCATTCATTCATGATACAAACCTTCAACTTACACAACTCAACGCCAAAAAGACACAAATAATCAATTATAAATGGGCAGAAGACATAAGGCATTTCTCCAAAGAAGACAGAGAGATGGCCGACAGGCACAAGATACACAAAATCACTTATCATTAGGGAAATGCAAATCAAAGCCAAAATGAAATTATCACTTCACACCTGTCAGAATGGCTAAAATAAAAAACACAAGAAACAACAAGTGTTGGTAAGGATTTGGGAAAAAGGAACCCTTGTATATTATTAGTAGGAAAACAAACTGGTACAACAACTGTGGAAAACAGTATGGAGTTTCCTCAAAATACTAAAAATAGAGGGGCACCTGGGTGGCTCAGGTCATGATCCCAGGGGACTGGGATCGAACCCCCACATCGGGCTCCTTGCTCAGCAGAGTCAGCTTCTCTCTTTCCCTCTGCCTGCTGCTCTCCCTGCTTGTGCTCTCTTTCTCTGTCAAATAAATAAATAAAAATCTTTTTAAAAATTAAAAATAGAATTACCATATCATCCAGTAATTCCACCTCTGGGTGTTTACTCCCCAAAAAACAAAAGCACCAATTTGAAAAGATATATGCACCCTCTTGTTTACTGTAGCATTATCTGTAATAGCCAAGATATGGAAGCAACCCAAGTTCCGTCAATAGTAAATGGATAAAGAAGAGGTGGTATATATATAATGGAATATTACTCAGCCATAAAAAATAATGAAATCTTCCATTTGCAACAACATGAATGGATCTAGAGGATATAATGCTAAGTGAAATAAGTCAGAGAAAGACGAGTACCATACGATTTCACTCATATGTGGAATTAAGAAACAAAGAAAGAAAAAAAGGGAAACAAAACAAAACAAAACAAAACCCACCCAGATAAATATAGAGAACAAACTGGTGGTTGTTGAGGGCCGGTGGGGGTGGGAGTCGGGGATGGGTGAAATAGGTGAAGGGGATTAAAATACACTTATCATTATGAGCACTGAAAAAAAAAAAAAAAGGAAAGCCACACCCAGCTCAGACATGCTCAGAGTAGTGCCCCCTCAGAGAGAGAGCGCCTGGGAACTGACAGGGAAGGTGCTCCTGGGGTTGGTGGGTCAGATGAGGGAGGGTTGTTCTGGGAATGTATAAGGGGGGCAATTGAACCATTGCCCTGTAATACTCGGGGCTCTCAGCTGCTATTAACAAAAAAATCTCAACTCAGACCCAAAGGGAATGTCCTGGCCTTGGGAGTGACTGGGGCCAGCTGAAATGTCTGGGATATCCTCAGGACACTTCCCCTTATGCCCTACTGCTCTCTGCATCTTAGCTTCATTCTGGCCAATTTTAAGAGGGATTCCCTATTGGCGGGCAGAGGCAGCCCCAATTTAACATCTTCCAAGCTTGGCAACCTCAACAGAAGAGACCTTATTTCTACCACTGTCTGTGTATCAGGTCCAGAGCATGTGGACCAGCCTATGTCCAGGGGATGGCCCAGGCCTGAATCCTGTGCCCACCTGTGGCCAAAGAGAGGGGCTGGCACTACCAAAAGGAGATGAAGGGGAGACTGTGCTGGCCAAAGCAGTGGCGCCATCATTCTCCATTCCAGCGTGCCTGCTGGGCAGTGTTGCTACAAGCCCCAGAACTCAGCAACACTGAGCCTGGCAGAAAGAATGGTGTTAAGGGAAAAATTACTCTGACACTTGTTAAAGCAGTGAGGCAGTCTTCACTCAAGACTATTGCAACGAGGGCGAGAGATTGGGCTCTACTCCACATCCAGCAAAAACAGTGGGGATTTATAGTCAAGGAGCAGGGTGAAGGGTCAGTAGATGGAAAATGACTAAGCAGGGACATGAAGGGGACAGGATTCTTGCTAAACTGATCTAATAAAATTCTTGCTATAGGCAGGCTAAAGACTTGGACAAAGGCAGAAGATGAACAACTTGATCAGATATCAAGGGTGGGTATTCTCTCTAAACTGACTTAGTGGGGACTCGGCAAGGATGGACACAGAAGTCCATGGTCAAGGCCTAGTCAAGAAGAGGGCTCACAGCTGTGTATTGGGTAAGACTGATGAATCACAGACCTGTACCCCTGAAACAAAGAATACATTATATGTTAATAAGAATAATATATATATATTTATATATATAAAAAAACATATATATATATACAAATATATATATATATATATATATTTTTAAAAAGGGGCACCTGTTCTGATGAGCACTGGATGTTTTACGTAAGTGATGAATCACTGAATTCTGCTTCAGAAATCAATATTGCACTGCATGTTAACTAACTGAAATTTAAATTTAAAAAGTTAAAAAAATGTAATCATGATCAAAACTCAGCAAATTATGTGTAGGAACAATTTCCTTAACCTAATAAAGAAAACTTAATACAAAAGAAAAAAAAAAAAAGAAGAAGAGGGCTCACGGTGGCCTAACTAATGTTTGGTAGAGGAGAGCCTTTGTCAGAGAAGCTGCCCGAACTGGGGCTTCGGGACAGGAAGGCCCACCAGAGAGGAGCTTTTGGTCACTCCTGATGCAGTCGTGAACTGCGAAGATGTGTTCCCTGGATGAGACCACTCACATGGAAGTCTTGGGGCAGGCTTGTCGATGTGGGGATGGATATAGGGGAGGAAAAATAATTTCCCTCTACCTTTCTAGGTTGTGTGGAAGACTCCCCGTATGAAAAGACAGATTATCTGGAGAAAAACAAACAGAAGTTTAATAATGTCTACCTCACGCATAGCCGGGAGAGGGCCAGGAACACTAAAAGTCCCTGAAATGCCCACACCATCACTTTAGAGACCATCGTCACCAAAAGACAAAAGAAGGATGTTGGTAGGAATGGAGGCAAGTTAGGGGAGGTAGCAGGAAAAATCCAGTAAACATGGATGAGGCTGTCATGCAGCTTTAAGTCAGATGCTGTGACAGGGGTTGATGTGGGAAACAAAGGCAAAAAAAAATTACGTTTCCTTACTGCTTACTTACAGCCCATTGGCAAGTCCTTGAAACAGGCAGAGTGACATTCCTCTAGGAGCACAGCTGCCTCAACGTTAATACTTTGCTAAGGGCAAAAGCCAATTTTAGCCCGACCCCCAGGATCCTGTGAGTCTACCTGAACATACGAAAATTCCTTTGGAAACTTCCTTTATCTCTATTCCCCCACCAAGATATATGTTGGCAATCATCCCCCAAGCATATGACCCACCGATATACATCTGAAGGGTTTCATGACTAAAATTTCATAAGACAGTAATAAATGACCTTTTCCCAACAACAGCTAGCCCCTCAAGGTCATGGAAACCTTGCTTCCAAAATACCTGGAGGTCTGTGCTAGTCCTAACCTCCTCCCAACTTGAAAGTATATAATGGGCCACTCCTCCTGACCCCAGTGCAGCTCTTTCTGCCCACAGGTCCTGTCCCTGTACTTTAATAAACCCACCTTTTTGTTCCAACGTCTCACGAATTCTTTCTTGGCTGTTGGCTTCAACAGCCTAACATCTTTCCTACATCAGTGGTTTAGTCATCCTTCTCTTTTTGGTACAAAGAGGGAGCGGGTGTTACAAATGGAGATTTCCTTATAAATGTAAATTTCCCTTACAAAGGAGTAAATTCTACTCCGTTTTTAGAGCTTCTCCTGCTTCTCTCAAAAATAAGCAGCTCAAAACAATCCTTATGCCAAAGAGGCATCTTTTGGAGTGGCATATTCTGTTATCCTTCAGGGACAACCTCCGAAAGTGTGAAATATTTAAAACAAAAGCAAAAGATTACTGCATGCCCCTTTAAACACACAGGAGATCACCGTCTGACAAGCCGAAGGGTCGTTTGCTGCTCTAGAGAAACGGAGCCTGGTCTGACATACTATTAACATACTGTCAACTATGGATCCATCTGGACATGAGATACTGACTTACAGAGATCAATACTTTGTAAATGGGTTTTGTCCAGTGATGGTGGTTTTCTTGCTCGGTGGACATCAGCCAGTCCTGTGCCTAGCTCAGCAATCTCGTCTCTGCATTCGTTCTTTCCCTGGTGGTGCGTGCTGGTTTCGTGTTACACAGCTCACCACCTGGGCAACAGGCTCGACCAACTGTTTGTCACAGTGCTATGCAAATCGTTGGACAAACTCTAACAACCGTTCCTTCCAAAACGATCTGAGCATTCCACCTGCAGAAGGGTTAAGACATTGTCAGCCTGTGCGGTGCTATGGGATTTTCTGGGTCCCCACAGGTAACAGTTTCAGCAAGGGCAGTGGGAGCAGGCTATTTGCATATCTCACACTTCCTCGGTTTAGAAACTTATTGATTCAAATATGCAAAAAAGCCTGGGGCAGGGACTGAGTAGGTGTGAAAGACAGCCTGATGGCTCTGCTTAGCATCAATTAGCATTTCAAAAAGTGTCAAGTTGCTGGAAGACTTTTTTTAATTGCTACTAATAGGAGGTTCTAGAGGGACCAGGGAGCTATCCTGCAAAAAGAAAGGTCTCCAAAGAGAAAAATGGGGTGGAGGGGGGAGAGGTGGGGTGAGATGGGGGGATAGGGTGGGGCTTCAGCTAGAAGTACAAAGGACACTTATGGGGGGGCGGGGATTTTGGAATCCTTAACGCTCTCTTCTCTCGCAGAACTTCTAGAGTTTTCCATTCAGTGGAGCTTCGGCCCCAGGGTAGCCACTTTTCCTTTAACATCAATGTTGGTAATACAGAGACAATGCTAAACACTGAGAAAAAAAGATGCTTTTCTGTTCCTCTGCTGTCACTTTGTTTGTTTTTTTTTTTAAGGAAATAGAGCCATCACCATAACATCACTCTCTTCCCATTACTGAGGATATTTTCCCTCTGAGCAGTTGAGGGTAGGAGGGGGCTGGAGCTCAGGAGCTGTTATGTTATTATACTTACCCAGTGTGGAAATAAACAAAGACTTCCTGAATGAGAACAGGCAGAGGCTAGTTACTCAGAGCTTGCAATGGCAAGGGAGTCAGCCGCCATCCCTGGTGCTTGGCGGAGACTCAACAGCAGGCAAGGGAGTGGGAAAGCTTATAGTGGAAAAGAGCGGAAGGCTTCAGGAATGCTCGAATTGGAGGCTGCTGGCATGGGGAAGCTGGAGGAGGGAGGGCTAACCAGAAGCGGGTCATCCCATGGGATTGGTTTGGGGAGCTCCTTTCGCTTTCTCTGGTCGCTCCTGAGTTAGGGGGTGTGATCAAGAAAGGGACTCCACAGTCACTGCCCAAGTGCTGGCCCTTCTGGGACTGGTTGCTGCGAAGGTTGTAAGAGTCACATTGTTACATATGGTCTGGCCATTGTCTGTTTGTACTTTCAGTCTCTCACTGGGGTTGTATTTATCATAAAAACTAAGATCAGGCAGAGGAATTGACGCGTTCTTGGGTCAAGGCAAGAGCTCCTGCAGATCCGGGGCACAAACAGTGACCAGTTTAGGAACGCGGATTAATGCACCTGAAACAGCACTCGAAGGAACCCTGGTCTCCCAGTCCCGCTGTCACCAGGAAAATGGGCTCCTTGGGCTGGCTGTCGGTGGCACTCAGCCGGGCTGGGATGTTACGCAATGCAGTCCAAGGGTTTGAGGGTGCACGGCTGCCACGGCGCCTCTCCAGCGCTTCTGTATCAACTGGCTTCCGAATGCTTCATGTGGGGGCCTTGGCATCAAGTAGCATGTTTGGAGGGAATGCCTGCGCTGTGGTCAGAGCCAGCAACAGGCAAGACGCCAGGGCAGCGGGCAGCGGACCAGGAGCGGGCACCCACGGCGGCCTGAAAGCCGCCCTCCTCTGGATGGTCCACGGACCTTGCCAAGAGGGAGCCGGAGCTGGAGCAAGGTCCAGTGATGAAGGACAGACCAATCAGCAGAGGAAGTGAACCACGGAGAGCTAGAAAACCAGAATAACTGATGTCACCACAGTTCACTAAGTTGGGACAGAATCCAGCTTTGTGCTTGGCTCAGGCTGCTCAGAGCAACATGACAGCGAATGGAAGAAGTGCCCTCGGCGGTGGCGGTCACGGCTGTGCAGAGGGCCAGACCGTCCAAAACGAGCCTCGGGTCCGGTCTTAATTCTTTTCTCCAAGCTGAGAAACCCTATTGCTTACATCGTGCTCAAAGGTGGCATGTTTGGCAGAAATATCTTTGTCGTTTACCTCCTTCCCCAGAGCGCTGGAGGCTGGGTGCCCCAGCATGAGAGGAAGTGTGAGGTCAGTGGAGGCCCCCTCCAGAAACCCTGCCCTGGGTAGCTCCTGTTAGCTCTTCACTTGAAGGAAACCTGGCCCTTGAGACTCAAGGAAAGAACCGTGGGTTTAGAGTCAGGAGTTGACCTGGTATGGAGTGACCTGGGCACAGGCACTTAAACACTTGGTGTTTACTTTAACACCTGTCAAAATTAGGGATGCCGTCCCTGTCTGAGTCAGGTCGTGTTCACATTCTTTTTTACCACAATGAGATAGAAAGCCGGGACTCTGAGGGACAGAGAGCAGACAAAGGGTTTCCATCTCTTATACCCTCTGTCTATTCCTTTGCCTTATGAAAGTCAAGCCCTATAAAATCCACATATTACCTGAATGTAACTTCCTCTGAGCGTGAGATTCTGCACATGACCAGATGCCCTGGTGTCTGGTTTGGTTTACCCGCCTTTGAGAGCAAAAGAACTGAGAGGGCTACCCCTGAGGCTCTATCTATGCAAGCGGCAGGGGAGCCTGACTTCTTTCTGTCTCTTTCTTCAGGACAGAAATTCTGGGTTAAAGGTGACATCTAACCACAAACTCTTCCCTCATGTGGGTCCCAATGAGACACCCTTCCCCCTAGTCTTGACTACACATGTTCTTCAACAAGCAATGGTAGTTTTAAACAAGGAGGGAAAATTAACAAGAAATTTACAAAATTGCATGTACTTTTCCTGGTTGCAGATACCAGGTACTTGTCCTGAAAAGGAATGTATCAATCATTGCACAGTTGCTTAAGAAAAAGATACTTTTTCTATTCCTTTTATCTGCTGCCAATGAGAAAGAAAAATCTCCAGCACCAAAAAGGAGACTTTCCCCCCCAAGATTTCCCAAAATAGTACCAGAGTCTCTCTACCAGTCAAATGTTACTTGAGCTTGGTCTGTGTTTGCATTCCAGAGACAGGCATGGCTGGCAAAAATATATCCTTGTGATAAAAAGAATCTATTTCTTTCAGACAGGGCATGTGTGTTGACTGAGAAAAGGAAGGTTCGTGCTTAGGTTTGGGGGTGAGAGGAAAGAAGGCTAGGAATACAAAAGCCAACATTGTCTTCTTACCAGAAGTGAGCTTTTGATCTTACCAAAGCAGAAGTGGCTCACAGAGCCTGCTGGGCACAGGGTGATGGAGTGAGGTCTAAGCAAGCTCCTCAGTATCACCTCACCCCTGCCCAAGTGCTCACAGGGTCTGCTGGAAGCTGACCCCCCTGGGCACAGCCAGCCATTAGGGGACTTGCTCAGGGTCACTCTGACCTAGAGACTGGTCATGGTTCATCCTGGTTGAGACAACAGATGGTTAGTCCAGGAAAGAAGCTCATGTGACCCATCTTTAAAACAGCTGTGGAGACAGAAGTATGCAAAACTGTCCCCACGTCCTAGAAGTATTTCCAGGGGCCATGCAAGGACCCTGCCAGCCAGTGTGGGCTGCTGCTTGTGACCAGCGACTTGGAAGAAGACCAAAAGGATCAGTGAGAAGGAGGGCCGGCGACGTGGCCGTGGGCGGAAACACTGCCCCAGAAGCTCTCCTCACTGCGGCACATCTGATAAGCCACAATTCAACAGGGACAGATGTGCGCTGCTGCTTGTGAGCTCAAGTGTAAGCAGAATCCTGTGAAAGAAAGTCAGAAGTTGAACTTCTCTTCTACACTTTGATTAGAGTCTTGGTGGATGTATGCAGATTCTTGGGGCTGAGCGAAACATCAGAAATTATCTAGCCCAACGAGTCACCATACAGTTAAGGACAGGGGCCCCGAGAGACTACGACCTAACTAAGATCTGCGGCTCAGTGCCCTCCCAACCCTAACGGAAGAGAGGCTGGTGTAGGCACACGTGCTTGGTGCCCCGTCAGGAGTCCGTACAGAGCAGTGGTTAAGAGCACAAGCTGTAGGGGCGCCTGGGTGGCACAGCAGTTAAGCCTCTGCCTTCGGCTCAGGGCGTGATCCCGGCATTATGGGATCGAGCCCCACATCAGGCTCCTCTGCTATGAGCCTGCTTCTTCCTCTCCCACTCCTTCTGCTTGTGTTCCCTCTCTCGCTGGCTGTCTCTATCTCTGTCGAATAAATAAATAAAATCTTTAAAAAAAAAAAAAAGAGCACAAGCTTTAGTACAAGTTCTGACAGCCACATGCTGTGATATTTTGAACAAGCGATTTAACCTATTTCCTCATTTGAAAATGGGGTAAAAATCAGTGATGACTCACAGCGAGTTTTCAATAAATGTTAGATATTATTTGCATGCATGTATATAGATTTGCACAAGCAATTTAACTTGTTTCCTTATCTGAAAATGGGGTAAACACTGTGTATGTTTGTGTGTATGTGTGTGTGTGTGTGTGTATTATACACATACAGTTTCAAAATACATATACAACTATAGGATAAAAAGGACCAAGTACCTGATAGAAAAAAGTCCATTTGAAAAATGCTGCAGGTCTCGGCTGAATGCAAGTTCAGCAGGAACTAAGGATTTGTTTGACGAGGCAGCTAAAAAAGCTAATGACACTCCAGGCTCCATTACAATTATCAAGAGAGGAAATAGCCTCCATTTTTTGGGTTAATCAGACCCTGATTAGACCATTGGTCCCAGTTTTAAATCACAGTGGCTGTCACCAAGCTGATATCCAGGACAGCGGAGAATCCGGAAACCTGGTTCCAGAAGGAAAGATTAAGGCAGTGGGGCATACTTAGCCAGGAGACTCCTTAGTGCGAGGAGTAGGATATGACGTATCTGGAGTCTATCATGAGGATGACAATCACTCAAACAATAACACCAGGACAATAGATGGAAATTAAAGGATGAATATTTAACCTCAACATAAAGATGAAATTTTAGCCATCACAGATGCTTACAAAGACATGGCTTTCCGTGCTGCAAAGGAAGTTTCTCAGCCCTGTGTATGTGAGCAGTAACTAGCTGTTATAAAATAGTTTCCACATTTGATAGCTGAAAATAACAGCTACTGTTATTATCTCTAATTCTTTTTTTCTTTTTTAAGATTATTTATTTATTTATTTATTTGACAGAGATAGACAGCCAGCGAGAGAGGGAACACAAGCAGGGGGAGTGGGAGAGGAAGAAGCAGGCTCCCAGTGGAGGAGCCCGATGTGGGACTCGATCCTGGAATGCCGGGATCACACCCTGAGCCCAAAGCAGCCGTCTAATGACTGCGCTACCCAGGCGACCCTATCTCTAATTCTTAAAACAACTCTATAGGGGAAGGCCTACTGTCTTCATTTTACAATTGGGACAACTGAGGCTCAAAATGGTAATTTAGCAGGCCCAAGATCATACATCTAATAATGAGATGAACCAAGATTCAAATCCAGATCTGATTCTAAATTGCACATTCATTCCATTACACCTTGATGCTGCTGACCTTCCAGTTTATTTTTTCCCATTCCTACCTGTCCAGCCTGTTTCTACCTGACTGGTCAATAATAAATGCAGAGTAGCAAATTCCCTCGTTGCTTTATCTACCTCGGATCAAAGTTGCTTAAGTTTGGGGGTGGCTGGGTGGCTCAGTCAGTTGAGTGTCCAACTCTTGATTTCAGCTCAGGTCATGATCTCATGGTGATGGAATCAAGCTCCATTTTGGGCTCCGCACTCAGTGGGGAGTCTGCTTTTCTCCCTCTCCTTCTGCCTCTCTCCCCATTTATTCAAATGAATAAATAAATAAATAAATCTTAAAAAAAAAAAAAAAGGTTGCTTAAGTTTTTTTGAAAGAACTCCTAGAAAGGAAAATTTCCCAGAAAGGAAAATGCAAATAAACAAATATCCATTAAATTCCTGAATATAAGGACAGACTACATCTTAAATAGAAGACAAAATATATTCCTTAAAAACCAAAATGAACATAGGTCCAGATTAGCAATAGCTTCCACCAAGAGTGAAATGAACATACACTCTATCTTTTCTCTTTGCACAGATATCTTTCAGGTGCCTGCTGCTGACTGGGTGGGGCTCTAATTCCCACTTGGGGGTAGATGCCAGGACTTGTGCCAATGTCACAGAGCTCACCAGAGACAGCACACCAAGGGAAGGTTCTAAGTCTTTAAGGGTTGTGAGAATAGAAAGTTCTTAGTGATCACATAATCTCCTGTTGGTATCAGAATCTGGGACTAGAATCATGGTCTTCACACTATATTAAATCTGTGGGGGTCAGTTCCCACCCCAGCATTAGCAAACATTTATGGACATTTTTAATGCTCCAAGAATAATCTACTGTGCATACATGATTAAACAATTACACTACAACTGATTTTTTAATCTGTATTTTTGTCAATTTCTCTTATATTTCTTTTTGTATTTATTTTTTATAACAGCTTCATTAAAATATAATTCACATGCCTCAGTTCACTCATTTGAAGCGTACATTTCAATGGCTTTTAGTATATTCATAGAGTTGTGCAACCATTACCACAATCGATTTTGAATATTCTTATCATCCCAAATCCCATACCCATTATCAGTCACTCTCCATTTCCCCTCAACTCCTCTAGTCCTAGGCAACCATGAATTTTACTTTTCTGTCTCTATGGATTTGCCCATTCTGGATATTTCATATAAATGGAATCATACAATATGTGGTCTTTTGTGACTGGCTTCTTTCACTTAGCATAATATTTTCAAGTTTTATCCATGTTGTAGCATGGATAAGTATTTCATTCCTCTTCATTGCTAAATAATAGTTACACCATTTTTTTGTTTATCTTTGCACCATTTGATGGATATTTGGGTTGTTTCCACTTCTTGATTATCATGAATAATGCTACTATGAACATTCATGTAAAACGGTTGTGCAGATGTTTTCATTTCTCTTGGATATATACTCAGGAGTAAAACTTCTGGTCATATGATCACCTATGATGTTTAACTTCTTGAGGAACCACCAGACTGTTTTCCAAAGCAGCTGCACTCTTTTACATTCTCCCACCAGCATAGGAGGGTTCTGATTTCTCTACATTTTCTCTACACCGACACTTGTAATTGTCTTTTGGATGATAACTATCCTACTGGATGTGAAGTGGTGGTGCACTGTGGTTTTCATTTGCATTTTTTTTTTTTACCTATTAGGGGTTTTTCTGTACTTTGAAACTACTCTTAAACATACAATGCTGTATGATTATTATATCTTCTTTTTTTTTTTTTTTTAAGATTTTATTTATTTATTTGACAGATAGAGACAGCCAGCGAGAGAGGGAACACAAGCAGGGGGAGTAGGAGAGGAAGAAGCAGGCTCATAGCGGAGGAGCCTGACGCGGGGCTCGATCCCCTAACGCCGGGATCATGCCCTGAGCCGAAGGCAGACGCTTAACCGCTGTGCCACCCAGGCGCCCCTGATTATTATATCTTCTTATTGGAATATAACTTTTATCAATATGAAGCAATACCACTATCCCCAAACATGCTTTTTGCCTTAAATTCTATTTTGCCTGATATTAGTCATGCTGTATGTATTTTTTGTTAACACTTTCCTGGCATATATTTTCCTTTATTATTTTTAGAGAACCTCATGTACCACACAGAGCTGATTTATTTACTTACTTTTTTTTTAAGATTTTATTTATTTATTTATTCGACAGAGATAGAGACAGCCAGCGAGAGAGGGAACACAAGCAGGGGGAGTGGGAGAGGAAGAAGCAAGCTCACAGCAGAGGAGCCTGATGTGGGGCTCGATCCCATAACGCCGGGATCACGCCCTGAGCTAAAGGCAGAGGCTTAACCGCTGTGCCACCCAGGCGCCCCTATTTACTTACTTATTGTAAGCACTGTGAATTTTAATAGAATATAGCCCATTTATGTTTACTGTGATTAAATTTTAAATTTATGCTTTCAAATTTACTATGATTTGTTTAGTATTTTTTCTTCTTTACTGCCTTTTTAAAGATTGACTGAATTTTGTTTACTTCATTTTCTTTTAGTGGTTTTCCTTAAATATTTAAAACATATTTAAACATGTATTTCTGTTAACTTTAGAAACTTCACAAGCTTTTTTCCCCCGACTCATCCCTGCTACCTCCCATGCTACACTTATCTGAGATTCCAATTCCAATAATAAAAATACTGTTAATAACAATGGCAATAGCCAACTAATATTGACAGAGCAGCATACTCTATTCCACAACTTGTCTTAAATGACTTAGAAGCATTAATTCATCAAATCTCACCAACATGTGTATGAGGTATACATAAGGTTATGTTACCTGCCAAAAGTAACACAACAGCAGAGCTTATATTAATGCTATTCATCAACATTTATTTGAACTTAAGTTTCACTGCTTCCTTGATAGGCAAAATGGGTGAAGGGGAGTGGGAGTTATGGAATGAATAAGTAATGGAAATATAAGGCACAGCATAGGGAATATAGCCAATGATACTGTAATAGCATTGTACTGTGACAGATGGTAGCTACGCTGCTGTAAGCACGGCAAACGTACAGAGATATTAAACACTATGTTGCACCCCTGAAACTAATGTAATATTGTGGGTCAGCTAGACTCAACAAATTTAAATAAAATCTTTGCCAATCCATTATGTGAGGAATTAGTATCTCAGAATAATTTTGATTTGCATTTCTCTAATGTTGAGTGATTTTAGACATTGTGTGTGTGAATACGCTTCTCATATATTTTTATCCATTTTTCTATTGAGTTCTTTACTTTCCTACAATTAACTCTTTCTCTGTAATGTATGTTTTAAATATATATTTTCATTCATTAACTTTGCTTATGGGTTTTTTTGTTTGTTTTTGTCATGCAAAGATTGAGGTTTTTAAAATATAGTTAAATTAATCAATCTTTTCTTTTATTGCCCCTATATTTTGATAACTAGAAAGCTTTGCCTATATCCAGGTTATAAAGGCATTCACTTATACTTTCTTCTGAGAAATGTATGATTTTGTTTTTATCTTTAGATCACTGATCTCTGTGGCTTATTCTCAGGTCCTGTTCTTATTTGAGAGTTCACTGAACGCAGGTTTTGCTGAGTTCTTGTATATTTTAAACTGTTATTCTACAGCCTCGATACTTGAAGGACAGCTTGGCTGGATATAAAATTTTTGTTTCACACTTTTCTTTCCTTGAGTTTTTTGTAATGGCTTCCGTTTTTGTCTTGGTTTGTATGATGCTTCTGAGCAGTCTGCTGCTAGCCTAATTCCCTTGCCCTTGTAAAATCATTTAGTCTTTTGGCCTGAAGGCTCTGAGGATTTTTTTTTTTTTTTTAATCTTTGAAATCTAGTAGTTTCATTAAGATATTTCTTGGAATCAACCATTCTGGGTGAATTTTCCAGGGTTCCCTATGGAACTTACCAATATGTAGATTCAGGGTTGTTTTATTAATTTTTTTTCCAAAGTCTTTTCTTGGATTATAGTGTTGTTTTTTTTTAAAGATTTTATTTATTCGACAGAGATAGAGACAGCCAGTGAGAGAGGGAACACAAGCAGGGGGAGTGGGAGAGGAAGAAGCAGGCTCGTAGAGGAGGAGCCTGATGTGGGGCTCGATCCCACAACGCCAGGATCATGCCCTGAGCCGAAGGCAGACGCTCAACCGCTGTGCCACCCAGGCACCCCATTGGATTATAGTTTTAAACATTAGTTCTCTTCTATAGTTTTATTATTTAGTTGTTTATTTATTTTAGAGAGAGAGAGAGAGAGAGAGAGAGCAGGGGAAAGGGCAGGAGAGGGAGACAAGCAGACTTCCTGCTGAGCATGGAGCCTGTCTTGGGGCTGATACCAGGACCCCGAGATCATGACCTGAGCTGAAATCAAGAGTTGGCTGTTCAACCGAGCCACCCAGGTGCCCCTAGTTCTATTGTATAGTTTTAAACATTAGTTCTACTCTATTCCCTGAAGCAGAAATTATGTTGAATTTGCTTTGACTGTCTTCTATCTCAACCACTTTCTCCACAATCCCTTTTACATCCTCTGTATTTCATTTTCATTTTCTTGGTTGTTTTCTGCCTCTCTTCAATGACCCATGATTAAATGTTCATTAGATCTCTCTTACTTATCTTGTAAGTTAGTCTTCATTCTTGAGATGATTTTGTCTTTTTCTTCCATTTCCTTGAGTCTAATCAACTTTTATTTCATTTTTTCTGCTTTTATCTATTTTCATTCCTTTTTGTTTCTTAAGAAAAGGTAGTTTTTCATATCCTAAAATATTTGTTTGAGGATATTGATTCAGTTTGAAGTACTGTGTTCATCTGTTTGTTTTTTGCTTCATGGTTGGTTTAGGAGGAAAGTTTGACTCTTATTTTCTATGTTCTTCTAATAAAAGTTTTATACAGGTGATGAGTGCATTCGTGTATTCATGGGGTGAGGCAGGTTTCTCAAGAGTTCTATGTTGAGAGCACCTTCTTCTGTCAGTGCATTGACGCACATTTTTTTAATGGATTGCTTTTTTGTAATGGAATGAGAGGAGCTTGCTTTCCTTTGAGTTTTTATTCTTTTCTCACAGGATTCTAGAACTCCTCTTGCTTCTTTCTTCCCCTCGCCACTCAGTTTACAAAGGACCTCACTTTTACCCTCTTCTTCCCCAGAATTCCACTTCAAATTCCACATACTTTTAAGTCCCTTCCCTGTAGTCAGTGCTTTGATTTAGCAGAACTCATTTTCAGTATTTTTGTATTTGGGATGAAATTTCTCTTCCTGAGAGTGATTTGAACATGAGCTTTGACTCACGCTCTTCCACACAGTTTTTCCAAGTCTCCCCTCCCCCAACCACTCTCCACAAAGGATTAGAAACTAGAGAGACAGTGCTGCTGGGATTTAGTGTATTTATACTAACAGCTTACTTGAAGCTTGTCGTGTTTTCTATCTTCTAGTTGTCCTGAAGTCAGCTGTTTCATGTGGGTTTATTTGTTCTTTGTACTGATCTACACACGTTTTGGAGGATATGTGGACCAATCAGCAGTTATGCATTTTCCTTGAGCTACCTGGAATTTTCAATAGCATCTTTTAACTCCTCGAATATATTAGGTATTGTTATTTTATTTTTTAAAGTTTATTTATTTAAGTAATCTCTACACCCAACATGGGGCTTGAACTCACGATCTGGGATCAAGAGTTGCATGCTCTTCCCACTGAGCCAGCCAGCGCCTCTAGGCCTTGTTATTTTAAATCCCATATCTGATATCTCAAGTATCTGCATCTCCTGTGGCCCTGTTTCTATTGTCTATTGCTTCTCTTATTTTTGGTCATATAGTCTTGATTCCTTGTATCCTGGTACTATTTTTTCAAGTACTAGACAGGGTATATGAAAAATTATAGTTAAAATTTGAATCCTGAATGTTGGTATCTTTCCCCAGAAAGGATTTACTTTCATTTCTGGTAAGCAGCTACAGGCACTCTCAATCCCAGACCATCTTAATCCAATAAGGGATTAAGAGAATTTGAAATGGCTTCAGTTCATATACTGACTAATTATTTCTGGTTCCTTCTGACTCCCAGGACTGATTATTTCTGGTTCATTCTTGCTCCTAGCCCAGGCCCAAGCCTTGGAGTTCAACAGGATCTCTTTCTAGTAGAATCCTGAACTCCCATCTTCATTCCTTGAAGTCACTGAGTCTCCTGAACTTCAGCTTCTTAGTCTCTACACTTTCAGAATCGGCAAACGCTTTGAGTTTAAACTGACTCCATGCTCACCTCTCTGGGCTTCTTTCCTCTTCCAGATCTTGGTCTTGCAATTTTTCACTGTTTTGTTAGTTCTCTGATGCCTTCAAATAAATATTTTTCTATTTCATCCAGTTCTTGTAATTGGCCTCCAAAGGAAGGGTTGGGTCAGTCAGCCTACTCTGCCATTGCCAAAATACTTTCCACAGCATTTCCCTGTTTCTTCAAGAATCAGAGTAAGACAAACTTCCAGTTACAAGATAAATAAGTATGAGGGATATAAATACAGCATGATAACCATAGTTAACACCAGTCTATTATATATATGAAAGTTGTTAAAATAAACCTTAAAAGTTCTTACCACAAGGAAAATGTTTTTTCTCCTTTTTTCCTCTTTTTATCGTATCTATATGAGATGATGGATGGTAACTAAACTTAGTGTGATAATCATTTCACAATATATGTAAGTTAAACCATTATGTTGTACATCTTAAAATTATGCCAGTCACATGTCAATTATATCTTAATAAAACTGAAAAGAATTATATTAACAATAAAAAGAAATCACAGTGAGGCCACTTTCATGAATTTATCTCTTCCGTCTGCTCACCCTTCTCTTGTAAATGAACAGAGGACATCAAAAAATCAAGAGACTGTTTCCAGTTGCATCTGAACGTTACCCTTATCTTTCCTCAGTCACTGTGGACATGGATCCCTCTTAAAGTAACAAGAGAAAACATACTGATTGCATGTTTTCCTAGGATTGCTATAGCAAATTACCACAAACTGAGTGGCTTGAAACAACAGAAATTTCTTCTCTTCTAGTTCTGTAGGAAATAAGTCCAAAATCAAGGTACCAGCAGGGCCATGCTCTCTCAAAGGCTCTCGGAGAGAATCCATCTTTGTCTCTTCTAGCTTCTGATGGCTGCTGCCATAGCCTGGCTTGCGGTCATACCAGTCCAGTCTCAGCCTTGTTCCCCTCATGACCTTCTCTTCCCTATGTCTCTATGAATGTATCTCCAGGTGCCCCTTTCTTCTCTTCAAGGACACTCCCCATTGGATTCAGAGTCCATCCTAAATTTAGAACGATCTCATATCAAGATTCTTAACTTAATAGCATTTGCAAAGACCTTATTTCTAAATCAGGTCGTAGTTGCAGGTACAGGGGTGGGTATGTAGAACTTACTATATATCTTTTGGGCGGACATGATACAACCCACTACACTGATCGCTGAACCATTCCTATGGATTAGTCTACTTAGCACTCATAACACCACTATGACTAGATACTATTAATTTGCCAATTTACAAATGAGGAAGTTGAAGTTCAGCTAGAGGCTGAGTAACTTGTCCAAGATTTCACATCTAGTAGTTTAAAGGTTTGGAACTGAGACTCAGGCCGGCTGACTCCAGAGCCATCACTCTAAATCACGACATTGTACCACATCCTCTAAGCCCCAGACTTTTTGGAACTGCCAGATTCAGGGAAAAAGGGACAGAGGACAGACAAGTCGCCTTCCAGAAACCATAGAGAAGAGCACGCAAAAGGGGTAGGGAAGGAGTTGGGGAACGTATTCCCTACTCCTCCTCCACTTCTTCCATTATTTCTCCAGACCTTTCATGCCCGCTATGGTTCTCCAGGTCCCAAGTAAGGTGTGCTGTCAACTTTGGGGGCCCACACATATTTTAGTTAGGCTTGCTTTTATTGTGAAGAACAGACAGTGATCCGCTAAAGGGTCCACCACTCATAGGATATAGTTGGCACATAAGGGAAAACTGCGATCATATGGGACTGAAGAGCAAAGAGTGTGGTGCAGCTGGCTAGCCCAGGGATTAGAGGGGCGCGCCATCGGGTTCTGAGGCAGCTGAGGAACTCTCGCTCGTGAGCTGCTTCGCCTCTGTCTCTCCTCCCTGTTCCATTTATTACTAATCACCACCCCCACTCCTTTGTGGTTGTAGCTCTCTCTCTGGCTTGCACGTTGCTTTAGCTTGCCCTGGCTTCACCTCCCCCTGTGTCTCACTGCCCTAACTGGAACCTCAGCATGGCAGCAAAGAGGGCAGCCACCTGACTGCACAGGTGACAAGTGACTCCCCAGTACCTTAATGGTACCTGATGCTTGCTTTAACCCCTCCTGCAGAAAGGACCGAAGTGGCTGCCTGTGTCATTTAGGGTCCCAGAAGCTAACACGTGACTGTTCAAAAAGGGATAGATACTAAAGAGAGTTATTGTTTATTTTTTATATTTTCAAGATTTTATCCATTTATTTGTCAGAGAGAGAGAGCGCAAAGCAGGGGGAGCAGGCAGAGGGAGAAGCAGGCTCCCACTGAGCAGGGAGCCCGATGTGGGATTCAATCCCAGGACCCTGTGATCGTGACCTGAGCTGAAGGCAGACGCTCAACCAACTGAGCCACCCAGGCACCCCCTAAAGAGAGTTTTAAGAATAGATTATTTCCAGAGGGGTGAGGAGGGTTAAGGGAACTGAAAAGCATGGAGGAGCTTCAAGGGATATAAAGGCAACTATTAGACCCCCAAGCCTCAAAGGGCAAGGAAAGGGAGCTGTTACTGGCATCAGGTGGAATCTATTGCCACAGGAGAGGGTGTGCTTGATGGGAGCTGAGCAGTCAGGCTGGACCAGGGGTGGAGAAAAAATACCTCCACTTCTTTGTCTCCCATCCTCCCGTCTGCGGCTGGTGCCTCCCACTGGCTGATCTAATCAGAAGCCAGAGGGCAAAAACACCCAGCTGTCGCAGCCCACAGAAGTCAGTCTTTGGGGGCAGAGAATGGGAGGGGAGGGTGGGGAAACAAAATTCCCAGCCATTGCCCACTGACGTGGGAAAATTACACTTCCTTCCTACTTACAGCCCATTGACAAGCCCTTGACACAGGCCGAGTGACGTTCCGCTAGGAGCTCAGCTGCCTCATGTGAAAACTTTGCTAAGGGTGAAAGGCAACCTTTGTCCGATCCCCAGGATCCTCTAAGTCTACTCTAACATAAAAATTCCTTTGGAAACTTCTTTTAACTCTAAACCTGCAAGATATGTGTTGGCAATCATCCCCCAAGCACATGACCCACCAATATACATCTGAAGGGTCTCATGACTAAGGCTTTATTAGGCAGTGATAAAAGACCTTTTCCCAAAAATAGCTAGTCCCCTCAAGGTCCTGGAAACCTTGCCTCCAAAATTCCTTAGAGACTTACACTAGTCCTAACCTCCTCTCGACTTGAAAGTACACAATGGGCCACTCCTCTTGACCCCAGTGCAGCTCTTTCTGCCCACGGGTCCTGTCCCTGTGCTTCAATAAAACCACCTTTTTGCACCAAAGACATCTCCAGAATTCTTTCTGGGCCATCAGCTTCGAACCCTAACATCTTTCCTACATCACCCACCTCTGGTTTACTCCTATTTCCAGTAGTTCTAGAAATAACTGGATTTGCTGAAGCTCTTCGCAGGGAAGGCAGCCACAGAAAGTTTCCATCACTGTAACTAGAATCCAGGGTGCTGAGAGCAAAGGAGAAAAGGTGGGGAAAGGACAACAGAGAGGGAGAAAAGGCAGGGCTGGGAGGTAACAGGAACAAAGTGGAGAAAGCTCCCTGCTGTCAACTATCACAAGCTAACCTCTGAGCCTGTGTTTAAAAATCGCTGCGCCTGCGCCGAGTTGTTTACCCACCTCGAGCACTTTCACCGGCCCCACATCTGTCGTTATTTTGGATGAGCTCACGGAGCCATCCGCGTTGCTCCTGGGCCCCTTCTCTCTTATATTAAAGCGCTTTTTAATTGCCACATTTTCTGAGGCAGAGAAAGCCTAATCTGAACGCAGCTTTAAAACTAACAGCAATCAGCAGAGATCCATCAATTAGCATTCGGCATTAAGCAATGCAGAATATTTTCCAAGGCTCCGAGGGCCTCTCCACACCTGAACATTCTACGAGGTTCATTCTCTCCTGTTTGAATAATATTCGGGCTCTTGAGTGACAGTTTCTCCCAGCTGCCAAAAGAATAAGCCATTTTCTACTGTAGCTCTTTTCTAACTCAAAGGGTACAGCTCCCACAAAGCTCTTTACTCGGATACACACGCTTTTTTTTAAAGGAAAAAAGTATCTGCTTCAAACCACTAATTATAATTTATTATAACAGTACTGCCCAGGAAAGTCAGTGGGCATCATGGACTAAGACTTTTTTCTTCAAAATGCAGGAAGAGAGTTGATTCCTGGTCTCTGGTATAAATTCATGAGACTACTTACAAAGTTCAGAGAATTCCTGGCAGCAAAGCTCCTTCTAATGATATATGTCACCTATACTTAGGCAGCTGTCACTTCTGGCAGCCTGGAAAGTTGTCTTTGAGGGTGTGAATTGGTGACATCTAACAATATTAGAATGACAACACACAGACATTTCTGATGCATTTCATTTTCTGCAGCATTTTCCCAATTTAATTACTGTTTGTGATGATAAAGGCAATATGTGGTTATTATAAAACATTCAAAACAAGAAAAGTATCGTACAGTAAAGAGTTACCTCAGCAGGCTTGGGCTGCTCAAACCTGCACCTTCCCAGGTCCAGGACCTGCCCTTGGACCTCTGAGCCTTTGGAGTATCCTACCCGGTGAGAGTGTCTTTGTATGCGGCCTTGGGCCACACCCGACAGTTGGTGCTAACAACGTGATTTACGGTGAACAACGCTTTTGTACACTTGAGGCTTCGGGCCTGCTGTATATACCTCTGACCGGAACGTGGAGAGTGCAAGCCCGTGTGACTGACCCCGGGACACTGAGGCTCAGTGAGCCTCCCCAGTTACGAACTTCCCTGGCCGGCAACATTTCACATGTGTTGTCACACGTTGTTGCTGGGCAAAGTGAGCACCGTCGGGGTGACTCCACAGGCTGAGGACAACTGGAAGCTTGTCCTGGTTTATCCTGCACTCCGTCCCATGTGCCTTTTCCCTTTGCTGATTTTAATATGAGCATAAAAGCTTTTCTGAGTCCTGTGAGTCCTACTAGTGAATCAATGAACATAATGGATGGTCTTGGGATCCACGATGCAAATATAAAAAATAAAATAAAAATTGTTGTCCTATTTCTAAAGATAATCTTTTCTTTAACACACACACACACACACACACACACACACACTTTTTTCTATACACTCCAACATTTTTTATTAATGGAAAATAGATATTTTATACTCTGTTTAGTAACCTTTTCTCAGTTAATATAAAATGAACACATTTTCCTGTGCCCTTAAATATAGATACGTTACTTGTACAGCATTCTGTAGTAGAGGACTTAAGGCCGCCTTTATTTAATCAGTCATCTGCTGATAGACATTTGGGTTGTTTTTCTCTATTATAAACAATGCCGCAATAAACATCCTTGTAGACAACCTCTCTGTAAACTTGTCTCATTATTTGTGATACTGGGAACTGTGATAAAAAGATTTAAGAATTGTGGTAACAATCACTTGATTAATGAGATGTTTTGAAACAGGTAGTTTTTAGACCTGTACTCTGAAGATTCTTGATATCTAAAATGATTGTAATTATACTAGAGTCTAAAGAAATTCTCATCCAATAAATTCTGAAAAACCTGTATCTGCAGTTAATCCAGAGTTAATTTTTCAAGTACACCCATCCTTAGGTCCTAAAGTATGTAGTTTTCATTGGTCCTAAGCACTTAATCTACTGTTTTCCAGTGAGATTTATTACAATCCATTTTTCCAAAAATTATATATATATATGTATCTGGCCTAAAACCAAGGAGCTACATACATGATCAAGAGTATTTGCCAGTAATTTCACTGCCTGAGAGAACAAAACAATCTTCAGATAAAGACAAAATAGCCCAGTGCCCATACAATTTATCACTTAAAATTTCTAGCATTCAGAAAAAATTTCTAGAAAATGTGATCCATAATCAAGAGGGAAAATACAAAATTAAGCAGACCCATGATGACTCAGGTATTGGTATTACCAGACAAGGATTTATAAAATAACCACTACAAATGTGTTTTAAAAGTTAGAGGAAAAGATGTGGGATAGGTGAATAGATGGGAAATGCCAAAAGAGAAAGAGAAACTCTTAAAAAGAGCCAATCAGTTCTTTATAAAACTGAAAATGCAATACCCGAACAAAGAATTCATTGGAGGGCTTGACTGAAGACTGGACACAGAAGAGGAAATGATCAGCGAAATCAGAGCTAGATCAACAGAAAGCATCCAAAATGAACCACTTAAGACCATAACTAGACTTATCACGGGGCTCATTTCACCATGTATAAAATAGAGGACCACTGTGATGTACACCTGAAACTAACAGGATATTGTATGGCAACTATTCTTTAATTAGAACATTTTTTGAATGAACCATATAGAGAAGATAATAATAATAATAGTAATAATAATGATAAACAAGAACATCTGAGACTTGTGGGACATTAACAGCCTAACATATATGTATGGAGTCACAGGAGAAGACAGATGGGGAAGAAACATTTTTAGAGATAATGAATGAAACTGTTCAAAGATTGATGAAATACATCAATCTACAGATCCAAGGATCAAAGTTAACCGCAGCAGGATGAATACTAAGAAAACCACACCTAAGGCACATCATAGTAAATTCAGAAAACCAAAGGGAAAGACAAAATCTTAAAAGCACCACTGTGAGCACCTGGGTGGCTCCGTCAGTTGAGCATAGGCTCTTGGTTTCAGCTCAGGTTGTGATCTCATGGACTGTGGGATGGAGTCTCACATGGGGTTCCTTGCTCGGGGGGTGGGGGGGGGTGTCTGCTTGAAGGATTCTCTCCCTCTGCCCTTCCCTCTACTCACACATGCATGCTCTCTCTCACTCGCTTGCTCTCTCTCTAAAAATAAATAAATTAATTTTAAAAAAAGGACAGCCAATGTAGGGAGGGGGATACATTGCATTCAGAGGAACAATATTAATAATGTCTGACTTCTAACTGGAAACTATGGAATTCACAAGACAGTAGAATGACATTTTCAAAGCATTGAAAGAAAATATTAGTTGACTTAGATTCTATATCCAGTAAAAATATCCTCCAAAAATGAAGACAAAATATAGGCATTTTGAGACAAAAACAGAATTAGTAGCTGAAACATACTGAAAAAAAAAAATCCTAAGGAACATAATCTTAGATAAAGACTTAGATCTGTAGGAAGAAGTAAAGAGTCCTGGAATTAGTAAAGTTGTGAGTAAACATAAAAGACTATTTAAAACCTTCTTTTGGGCCACCTGGGTAGCTCAGTTGGTTAAGCATCTGCCTTCAGCTCAGGTCATGATCCGAAGGTCCTGGGATCAAGCCCCATGTCAGGCTCTCTGCTCAGCAGGGAGTCTGCTTCTCCCTCTCTCTCTGCCTCTCCCCCTGGCTTGTGCTCTCTCTCTCTCACTCACTCTCTTTCTCTCTCTCTCTCAAATAAATAAATAATAAAACCTTAAAAAAAAAAAACGAAACAAAACAGAAACTTAAAAAAAAAAATTGAAGGCAAGCTTATTCGAAAATGCATATGGAAAGGCAAAGGGCCTAGAATAACCAGAACAGCTTTGAAAAGCATAAAGTGGGAGAAATTTTTAGACTTACTACACAGCTACAGAAATCAAGGCAGTGTGATATCAGTGGAGGAACAGACGCATAGATCGACAAAACAGAATGGAGAAGCCAGAAACAGACCCACACAAATATGCCCAACTAGTTTTTGACAAAGGTACGAAAGCAGTTCAATGGAGGAAGGACAGTCCGGTCAGCAAATGATACTGGAGCGATTGGCAGACACAAGACAAAACGAACAGAAACAAAAACCTCTATCTAAACTTTATACCTCATATAAAAAATTATTCACATGAGCCACAGACTTAAATTAAAAACTATAAGATTTTAGAAGAAAACATAGGAGAAAATCTTTGGAACCTAGGGCTAAGCTCAGCATCATTACTTAGTTGCTAGACAAGACACCAAAAGTAGGGTTCCTAAAAGAACACATTGCGAAATTAAATTAACTCATCAAAATTAAAAACCTTTTTGGGGCCCCTGGGTGGCCCTGTCAGTTAAGCGTCCAACTCTTGGTTTCAGCTCAGGTCAAGATCTCAGGGTCCTGAGATCAAGTCCTGCATCGGGCTCTGTGCTCAGCATGGAGTCAGCTTGAGATTCTCTCTCCCTTTCCCTCTGCCCCTCCTGCTTGTGCACTCTCTCTCTCTCAAACAAATAAATCTTTAAAAAAAATTAAAACCCTTTTTGCTCTGTGAAAACCATAAGAGAAGGAAAAGATAAGCCACAGAGTGGGAAAAAATATTTGCAAACTACAGATATCACAAAGGATTTGTATCTAGAATTATAAAGAACTCGCACACTCAACAAGTAAAAAAGTAAGCAATCCAATTAGAAAATGGGCAAAAGACATTAACAGATATTTCACCAAAGAGTATATATGGATGGCAAATAAACAAGAAAAGTCGTCAACATCACTAGCCATTAGAGAGATACAAATTAAGAACATAACGACACATTGTTACAAACCAATTGGAATGAGTTAAATAATGACGATAATAATCCGTGTGGATGAGACTATGGAGAGGCTGGATCTCTCATACATTGCTAATGGAAATGTTAAGCGGGGCAACCAAATTGGGAAACAGTTTGGCAGTTTCTTATAAAACTAAATATATACTTACCATTTGGCCTAGCACTTCCATGCTTGGGCATTTATCCCAGAGAAACGGTAACTTATGCTTACACAAGAACCTATATACGAATGTTCACTAAAGCTTTATTCACAATAGCCAAAATATGGAAACAGCCCAAATGTCCTTCAAAAGGAGTGAACTACTGATACATGATAATTGCATGGATCTCAGAGGCATTATCCTGAGTGAAAAAAAGCCAGTCTAAAAAGATTACATACTGAATAACACCATGCAGACAACATTCTCAAGATGGCAGAATTATAGAGACAGAGAGCAAATGAATGGTTGCTGGAGAATAAGAATGTGCGGGTGGGATGGGGGGGGGGTTGGGACTATGAAGGAATAAGTAGCACAGGGGAATTTCTCAGTAGTGATGGAACAGGCTCGTATTTTGTTTGTGGTGAAGTTATACGAATGCGTGCACGTGGTAAAACGGAACTATACCAATGCACACAGACACGCTCCCCCATGAAAACTGGTGGCATGTGAATAAGGCACAATTTCCTGGCTTTGTCACTGTTTTCCAGCCAGGTAACATGGTACCACCAGGGGCAGATGGGTGAAAGATACACAGGATTCTCTGTACTAATTTTGCAACTTCCTGTGAGTCTGTAACTCTTTCGAAAGCAAAAGATTTTGAAAAACGGTTGACTGTTTAAAGTAAAAGCAATAACAATGTGTGCAGGGCTTTGTAACAAATACAGAAGTAAAATATACAACAAAAATAGCACAAAGCAAGAAATGGAGTTAAATATTGTTTAAAGATTCTTATTTTTTTTTTTGTAGCGGTATAGTATTAATTCACGATTGAATGTGATAACTTGACGACGGGTACTCTAACCTCTTAAGCAGCCACTAAGTTACCTCATCTATCTATCTACCTACCTATCTATCTGCATAGTTAAAAAGCAAATAGAAGAGATAGAATACTAAAAAGTACAAAAGAAAGCATGAGGGCACCTGGGTGGCTCAGTCAGTTAAGCATGCGCCTTTAGCTCAGGTCATGATCCCGGGGTCCTGGGATCAAGGATCAGGCTCCCTGCTCATCGGGGAGCCTGCTTCTCCCTCTCCTCCCTGCTCATGTTCTCTCTTGCTATCTCTGTCACTATCTCTGTCTCTCAAATTAAAAAAAAAATTTAAATTTAAAAAAAAAGAAAGAAAACATGAAACAAAGAACAGATGGGACAAATAGAAGATAAGAACAAAATGGCAAGGGTGCCTGGGTGGCTCAGTCAGTTAAGTATCTTGACTCTTGGTTTTGGCTCAGGTCATGGTCTCAGGGTTGTAAGATTGAGCCTCATGTCCGGCTCTGGGCTCAGCACAGAGTCTACTGAGATTATCTTCCTCTCCCTCTAATCCTCCCCCTACTCACATGTGATCTCTCTCCCTCTCTCAAATAAATAAATAAAATCCTTTAAAAAGAAAAAGGGTAAATTTTATTTTTTTTAAAAGAACAAAAAAAGCAGATTTCACCAACCATATCGGTAATTACAGTAAATATAGATGGACTCAACGCTCCAATAAAAGATATGGATTGTCGCTTGGATTTTTAAAGTCTAAGTCTATGTTATTAATTAGAGGTACACATTGAATATGAGGACAAAGGTCAGAAGTAAAAGGGTCAGGGGTGCCTGGGTGGCACAGCGGTTAAGCGTCTGCCTCCGGCTCAGGGCGTGATCCCGGCGTTCTGGGATCCAGCCCCATGTCAGGCTCCTCTGCTGTGAGCCTGCTTCTTCCTCTCCCACTCCCCCTGCTTGTGTTCCCTCTCTCGCTGGCTGTCTCTATCTCTGTCGAATAAATAAATAAAATCTTTAAAAAAAAAAAAGAAGTAAAAGGGTCAGAAGATGTATGTTACATTAACATGAATCATAAAGCTCGTGTGGCTATGTTAATAACAGAGAAAGTAGATTCGAGACAAGAATTATTACCAGTAAAAGAGAAATATTTCATAATGATAAAAGGATTAATTCAACAGGACATGACAATCCTAAATATATGCACCCAACGACATGCCTTCACATTATAAATACATGAAGCAAAAATTGACAGAACCAAAGAAATCCTCAATCTTACTTGGATATTTTAACACTCCTCTCTCAGTGATTTCTAGAATGAGCAGACAGAAATGTTAGTAAAGACATAGAAAATTTGAATGACACCACCCACCAACTTAACCTAGTTGACATTTACAGAACCCCCCATCCAACAACAGGATACACATTCTTTTCAAGTGCACACGGATAGTCATCAATATAGAATACAGTGCGCCATTAAACAAGTCAACACATTTCAAGAATTGTAATCATACAGAATATGTTCTCTGACCACAATGGAATTAAACTAGAAATCAGGTTTTGTTTTTTTGGAAAACAAAATAAGTCTTCACATGTATATCAGCAGTCTCCCTGCCTCAAATGATAGAGATAAGATGGTCTTTATTTTACTCTATGGAAATCTGATAGCCCTTCCTGAATTATCAGGGTTCTCCAGAGAAACAGAGCCCACAGGATATGTACATAGAGAGAGGGAGGAAGGGAGGAAGGGAGGAAAAAAGAAAGATTTTGATGAATTGGCTTATGAGATTGTAGAGGCTTGATAAACCCCAAATCTGTAAGGCAGGCCACCAAACTGAAGATGCAGGGAAGAGGTGTGGTTCCAGAGCAAAGGCAGTCCCCTGCCAGGACTCCTTACTCAGGGGAGGTGAGTCTTTGTTCTACCAAGGCCTTCAAGTAATATGTAAGTCCCACTCACAAGCTTTACTCAAAGTCTACACCCATTTAAATGCTAATCTCATCCAAAAAAACCACTTTCACAGAAACATCCAGAATAATGTTTGACCAAATACTGACACATAAAATCAACCATTACATCTCGCCACCATGATTTCTTAAATTTCTTGAAGGTTAACCATTCCTACGGTGTCCAAACGAACATTTCTCCTAAATTAGTTCAGTGCACGAATCATCAGGCCACCTCACATGGGCTGTGAATGTGAAACCCAGCCTCCTCCAAGTTCCCTCAAAACCAACAAACCAACAGAACCCCATTCCCATGAAGCCTTTGTGGTTGTAACGTGAGTGAATGAATGTCGAATGAGGCAGGTTAGGCTCCTTTTCAGCGACACAAACATCAAATCGCACAATAAAACCCCTGCCACCCTGACCCTCTCTCTTCTCTTCCCCTTCCCTTTCTGCTCTCCCCTACCCCCCAATTATGTTCCATTTCAAAGATAAAGCAATCTAGATGTTTCTGCTGATACCTCGATGTCTGCGAAACCACACCTCCAAGGTCTTCCCATGCCCCGGTATTTTCCTAAGACAGGGCGGAAGCAGCATTCCCTGGGCGGCTGAACGTCATGCCTTCATCTCAAGCTGGTTGCGCCAGCAGGACAGCCTCTCCTCTCGTTCCAGTCCCCTCCAAATCAGAAGGAAAAAGCTGAACCTATTACATGTAAATACTAGTAAATTTCTTCCAAAAGAGGGGGCCCTGTGAACAGCACGAGGCTGGTGAAAAGTGTGGGAATAAACGTGCTTTCTACGTGGAACTGGGGGCAGGTGTGGACGAACCACGCCCGGCCGACCTGGCGGAAGGAATTCTGCTTTGCAGAAAACCGACCCTCTGAGAAGGCAGGGGCCACTCAGCGGACCTTGGGTCCTCAGCCCCCGCCCCAGCGCCGGCTTTGACCTAAGGGGGAAGGACGCTTGCCCTTTGCGCCCCCCACCTCCGTTTCTAGGGTCCCTGTGTTGGAGCTTCTTCCCTTTTGGAATTCACGATCCAGGCTCTGTTACTTTGGAAAGTAATATAATCAAACGAAATGAAACCCAGCTGGTGCCCGCAGCGGCATCACTTAATCTAGCACCTTGCAGAAAACACTCACGTTGTGACAGACAACTAAAAAGGCCAGTGCTTGCTGTCCCGAACGCAGGTCTAACGGTAGGCTTTCCCACCAGCCAGAGAGATGTTTGGGGAGCTACTTCTTCCTTGCTGACCTTCAAGCCTCACTGTGGAGCCGGGGGGCAGGGGCTGAGCGGCGGAGCGCCCGCAAAGCCCGGCTCAAAGAGCGCCTGCCCACGGGCGGCTGGCCACGCTCCCCGCAGCGGACCAGGGGTGAGGCGAAGCCCTGCACCGAGAAGGATCGCGCACCAAGAAGGGGTCCGACGGCGGGCGGCCCACGGGCCACCCCGCCAGGCACCCCACCTACCTTCCACCCAGCCGGGCCTTCTGCTGTCTCCGTGTCACCAGCGGCGTCGAGTCCCGGGGCGGGGTGGGGGCGGCGTTGCCGGCTCTGCTGCGGACCTGCGTCCCTCCGGCTGCAACACAAGACACGAGGGGTCGGAGCAGCGCCCGGGTCCCGTGTTGTAGCCCGAGGTCTCACACCGTGTCGTGAGGAGCCCGGCCTGTGGGCCCCTGCCCCGCTTCCTCTTCTAGGTGGGCCGCCTGGCTTCGGCTCGGCGAATCCGACTTGCTGTGCACCGGGACGAGCAAGCTGGAAAACAGAGGTCGGCATCGGGTCTGGGCGCCGGGACCGGGGCTGCACCCACGGCAGCAGGGGAAAAGCGATGGCGTCAGTGTGGGGCGGCCTGGAGCCGGCAGCACGGAGCCCCGCCCGGGGCAGCATGGGTGCGGCGCGTTCCAGGTGAGTCCCCGGGGCCTGATGGAAACGCTCCGAGAGCCGATGGGCACACAGATACTCAGCTGCCCACATGACTTTTCCTTCAAAGAATGAATTATGGCTATTTACAAGCCACTAATTACAGTTTATTACAACAATACTTCCTAGGAAATGGGTTCTTACTCTAATACTATGATGAGAATTTTATAAATGCCCGACTAGTACAATGAATTGCCCTGAATTATAATAAATATCTGTACTTTGGGAGTAAGGCAGTAAACACGGCATTATTGCTATCCATTTCCAATGGTCCTATGGAGGATTTATTACTTATTTATGACTTATTTTTATTCAAAAACTCCTACATATCATTTTTATGTGGATTCTTTTCAGTGAGCCATTTCTGGTTTTCCTTACAAAATAAAATGAGGTGGGTCCAGAATCAAAAGAATGGTCAACTTCAGTTCCAGCAAAGGTGACCTACTACAATTTCTGCTCCAGGCTCCCCTTCCACTAAACTCTGCTGAAGTCCTGGGCTTTGGGACTGATGGAGGAACCACACACAGCAACGCTCACCCTACTTCTGCCTCCACCAACGCAGACGCACCAGTTTTATTCAACCCATCTTTCAAAAGGGCAGTGGACTTTGAGCACAGATTGGATATTAAGTAAAATGTAGAAATTAAACATCACATGGTTTTCCCACCAATAAAAGAAGACAAGAATTCCAGAGGCTCACAAAGTAACATATCACACCCACGTTTGTATAGACTGAACAACTGAACAGGTTAAAAATGAACCATTTCAAAGGAAAATAATTCCTTCTCCTGCCTAAATGATGTAAAAAGGGTTCTTCCCCAAGGACCTGAATTCTCACCCATTGTATCTAAGTGTGTGCAGTGTCTGGGAGGTACGCATTCCCCAAATAAGTTATTTTTCCCCCAGACTCCTTTCACCAACCAGATGATTCTTTCCGAAGAGCAAATGAGGTCCTGGGGAAGCAGCAGAGGGCACAGAGGACAGCAGGGGACAGAGTTCAGGCACTGCTGGCTGCCATCCTCCTTCCCTTCCCTGCTTCTTCCTCTCCAGCTCAACCTCATGGGTTCCCAATGGCCATGTCCCAGCATCCTTTGCAGCTGGTGGCCTGTAACATAGTTCTAATCATGAGGGATTTAAGCTCTTCTTTTTCTGTTGTCATAAGGGCTCACACCAGTAGGCATATGTTTTTTAGCCTTTGGCTGTCATCTTCCTCCTGCCCAGAATATGGATGTGCTGCCGAGAAAGCAACTTGTGAGCATGAGGGAGAAAGAGCCCACGTCCTCAGTGGGCCACACACCAGCCCTATCCTCCGCCTCCAGGCTTCTTGTTTCATTCATGCATTCATTCAAGGAATATTACCACAGTGGCTCTGATAGTTGGCATTCTTCTAGATACCAAGGACACAGCAGGAACAAAGCAAAGACCCCATCCTCATCAAGGTCACATTCTAGGGGAGATAGACAAATAATATACAAATAAAGAAGCAAATACATGATGGAAGGGGAGCAGTGCTTGGGGAGAAAAATAAAGCAGGACCAGAGGGCTAGGAGTGCAGGGCAGGAGAGGTGCTACAGGAAACATCACAAGGGTACCTGGGAAGGTGTGAAGGAAGACAGTGCGAGGGCCATGTGACGTGTGCCACAAGGAGGGAGGGAAGCAGAAAGAGCAGACTGCACCAATATCACGGGCTTGAGAAAGAAAAAATCAGTGGATGGCAGTAGAGATGGCAAGGGCTAGTGTCTTGTTCTGTCCCCTTGTATGTTAAATAGAATTGCATGCCACTGCAAGGAATAGAAAAGTGACCCCCAAGGCTTAAGCAGGTAAGGGGCTCCCTTCCTCATGCCCATGCCAACTATGGTAGGCTCACTCCCTCTGCACACCTCCACCAAGAAACTCCCGGCTACCCTGATCTTGCCCTTCATAAGCTCCTGGAGCTTTTCTGTCTTGTCTTTTTGGACGTCACTCCCTTTTTAAGATCTTGTTGTGTTCTCAGGGCCCAGGACAGGACCTCTGAAAAAGGAGAACCTGTCACAGCTACCAGGCAGTGGCCTGCTGCTGGCTGTTGGGAGAAGCTCCCCACTCCCCAGGACCTCTGCTTAGAAAGTCCAGCCACTGAGGGTATCCACGTCCCCAGGTGGCCAGGCTCAGGGGGCTGGCTCATTCTGGTTAGACTCGGAAGAAACTGAAATTCTGTACGTGATGACCTTGCCTTTGAGAAAGAGCAGAAGTGGATTTGTGTGATGTTCTGTTTTAGGAAAATGAAGGTGTCCCCATATTTATCAGCATATAGCTGGCACTCTGTGGTGTGTTTTGAGAAACTAAGGGACACAGAGGCAGTCGGAGAACTAGGGAGAAAGTGCCATGGTGTTCATGGCAGGGAGACGCAAACCCCAGCCCTGGGCAGGCAGCAACGGAGGGTTGCTGAGGCCATGATGAGCAGATTCCAGAAACAGATCGATGACGAGCAAACACAGGCCCTGCCTGTTCGCCTGATGCTAGGAGACCTGGTCTCCAGGAACCAGCACCCGAAGTGTGGGCCACACAGGAGCAGAGCCTCAGCCCACCAGCCATGACTGCCCTCGCCTCTCTGCTGTTCCACCGGAGCCGCATCCGGGCCAGGCCTCTGACGGGGTGGAAGAACCGCCCACAGCACCTGGGGGACGTCTGCCCCACCCTGAGCGCAGGGGAGCCGAGTGCCCAGGAGGAGGCGGGGCCCAGCCAGAAAACCCTGGGCCCACGCAAGCTGGAAGGTGAGTCCAAGACAGGTGGAGACCAGAGGAGACCTGCAGTGGAAGGGGGCATGGTTTCGGGAAGATGAGAGCAAGACAAGCTTCTGGGCCCTTCCACCCCCACCCCACCCATCTTGGTCCTGGAGGGAACCAGTGGTCTCCTCCATGCCCAACCTGAGATGGAACTGCGTGGCTTGTTGGAGCCAATGAGAGGGCAGCGTGAACAGAGAATAGGAATCAAAAAGAAAAGCTAGGGACGCCTAAGGTGGCTCAGTTGGTTCAGTGGTTGCCTTCGGCTCAGGTCATGATCCAAGGGACCTCGGATCAAGTCCCACATCGGGCTCCTTGCTCAGCGAGGCGTCTGCTTCTCCCTCTCCCTGCTACTACCCCTGCTTATGCACTCGTGCTCTCTCTCTGACAAATAAAGAAATAAAATCTTTAAAAAAGAAATGAAAAGAAATGAAAAGCAAAGCTTAGGGCAAAAGTTGTAGCTCACAGAACCCTACGTGTCAGATGGCGGAATAAGGAAACCACACAGGGAGGGCAGCAGGCCCAAGACAAAGGAGAAAAGATGCTTTGGGTGAGTCAGAGAGCATCCGCAGCAGGTGGCGACCGTAGTGGTGGAGGGTCAGTGGCCTCCCCAAGAACAGACTTGGGGAAACAAGAATTCACTTCTGGAATGGCCAGTGGCCTTGGTAAAGCACAGGTGGATTTCAGGGCAGAACTAGGCTGCACGGAGCATCCTGGCAGCTTCCCCACTCGCCAGGGCTGGCTTGGTGCCCACAGGGCAGGCTGAGGCCTGCAGTTGGAGGGCAGGGGGCAGAACCCCCATCCGGGGCTGTGCCTCTGGGGTGCCGGCCCCTGGGTGCCCCCTGTGGGGGGGAGCTCATGACAACCTGCCCAGGAGTTTGGGAGGGAAAACGCTGTAGAAGAGACCAGCACACATGAAGGACCCTGACGTGTGAGTGTCAGCAAAGGCCTGGCTTCCCTGGTTGACCGGCTCCCTGACCCTCATGGGGGCTGCCCACAGCGGGCCCCGAGCCAGGCATACTGACCGTCCCAGTATGGCGGACTGGGTGGAGGGGGCACCTGGGAGTACCGCCCTGGCCATCACCCATCCCTGCTGTGCTTGGCCCAGGGTTTCACTTCGAGGAAGAACCAGAGAACCCTGAGGGAGGCAGTGGGGGCAAGGCCTGCAGAAGTAAGGGAAGGAAAGACAGGGCCAAATGCACCCTTCCTTCACTGGGAGCTCTAGAAACGCTCTGAGGACAGGCAAAGAAGTGAGACACTGCAGAACTGCCTCAAAATGACAAAATAGGATGTGTTAAAAATGGCCTCACTGTGCAGGGGGTGCAGGGGTGCCAATGGAACAGGCCCCCTTTTGCCTTCCATTGACCGAGGGTTCTATATGCTATTTTCTTCTATTTCTTTTTACACCCAAAAAAAAAAAAAAAAAAAAAAAGCCTCTACATTAAATAATCACCTTTCATCCATTTGTAATGCTCTCCCTCTGGGGCACCATACATTTCTTCTATATTATTATCGTATTAAAGAACCTAATACATTTTCTCCCCTTGGCTTCAGAACACGAGGCTCACAGGTGCTTCCCAAAGCAGGACGGAAGCCCACATGGTGAAGGGAAGGCTGGGGGCTGCTGGTTCATGGCATTTAATAGAATGGCCTCAAATCTCTACACCGCGTTTGGAGGGAATGCTGATGAGAAGAGAAAGTCTGTGCACCTCGCCTTCTACCACGTCATTTAGAGGAAAAGGCAAGTGATGGAGAAGGAGTACCGACCTCGAAGTAAAGAAATAAATGAAGAAAAATAAAGAAAGGGGTTTTGAATTCCACACCGTGATGCCCTTCCTCTGGGACTTCAGACAAGTCACTTAAACTTTCTAAGCCTCAGTGTCTTCCTCTGCAAAATGGAGAGATTTCAGCCTGCATTGGCCTCTGCCCAGAGCTGTTTTCACAGGTAGAGAAGCAGAGGGTCTTCCCTGTCACCCCCCGAAATGGGAGCAAGTGCTAACAATACAATGTTATGTCGATGGAAGATATGAGTGCAGTTATTATCAAAGGAAAACCCTGCATTCGTGTCACAAACGCTACTGAGCCTCCGGTGTGTGCCCGGCCCTGTGCTAAGTGCTGGAAATCAGGTCATAGCAGCACACCTGTGCAGGCCGTGGTGCCCAGCAACCGTTACCTGCAGCCAAATGCAATCCGATCTTCGATCCACAGTGACGGTAGGGGCGTTTAGGCTGTAGGGCAAGTAAGCCAGGGCCTAAGTTTTGGAGCCAGAATGTTCTGGATTCAAATTTGATTTACAAGCTGTGTAACCCAGGGAACGTTACATAATCCTTGTTAAAACACGTTTGTTTCTCCATCTTGAAAACGGGGGTGACAGTGCTGCGTTCACGGAACGGCCCTGAGGGGATCAGGTGTGATATCACATAAAGATATCATAAAGAACATGGCCCGCGGTACCTGGTAGGCACCAGCCGTGGGACTTCCTTCACGGTGACACATGCAGAGGTGACATGATGGCTTATGCCCCAGGCTCCACACAGAGGTGACCCTCAATCCACTCCTCACTGGTGCTTAGTCTAGATCCCACCCAGCAGGTGACCCCTCCGCTCTCACCACCTCCAGAGGGAAGAACCGGCCTGGGAGACAAACATAGATGTGCCACCGATGTTCCTGAGTGCGGGACTTCAGAGGAAGGTCACTGTGGCTGCCAGCCACTGAGCTGGCCCAGCGGCCGGCACACGGTAGGGCTCAGAATACTCGGCTGAATGAACCAACCAGTGGGTGAAGGTCTGACTTGAGCGAGGCCTTTGCTGGAGACTGCAGTTATGAGTTCTGCATATGCCGTGCACGCCCTGGGTCCCAGGCATGCTCAGCAGGAAGAAGGCTGCTGACCGATTCCAGCAAGAGGTTTGGGACTCACTGCCAGCTGTGGGTTACCTTCTGGGGGAGATTCAGGCACCTCGCATGAAACCACATGACTGGGATCGGTTCAAAACCGCACGTGCCAACCCGCAGATAGGAGACATTTGCAAGGTTAATTTCAAGACACCGGAGGCGGGGGCAAGAATGCCTTAGAGCCTGGGTCCCCGCCCTGCTGTCCCCCATACAGCCTTATCAGACACGATGCAATCTTCTGACCCAAAGGGAGGCTCACCCTTCTCCTGACTTCACTGAACAGTCTTCCCAGGCTCTCTGAAACCACTGAAAACTTTCTCCTTCCCCTCTCCAGGCCTTCTTCCTGAAGCTGGCCGTGGCCTCCCAGCATTTAAAAATGCTTTACAGCCGGATCTCTGTCCATCTCCAGCTGCTCCTCCGTCAGGAGCTGACGCTACAACTTTGCTCACACTGTCCCTCCACCGGCGTGCCCTTCCCTGGCCCTGCCCGTCACTGCACGGCCGGTCCTTCGGGGGCAGCTTGGGCATCCCTTCTCACTAGACACGCCCGCTTCTCACCTCCTCGAGCGCTAGGACGCAACCACATTTTTGACACCTCTTTATAGCGTAAGACTTCTAAACCATAAATGTTTTCTAGAGTGGGTTGTAAACCTCAGTAGATCAGGAACTCAATCACGTATGGCTTTGTGTACCTTGTGGCCCCTAATAAGGTGTCTCGAATACTGAGCGTATGTAATAAATATTTGTTGCATACATTAATATTTAATTACTTCATAAAAATGCCCCTATTTATCATAGAAATGGCCTTTTCTCTTCCATAGTCACAATACAACAATCCCGTATCTCAGAAGCTCTTGCTGATATTTTTTCGAGCAGTTATTAATAATTTGTCTTAAAATGCTCATTTAAGTGCCCAATGTGAAGATAAGAGGTCTGCTTTCCTGTTGATGCTCATACTCAGCCATAATTATCTGTCACGAGAGGCATGAAGAGGTGTGAAGATGAAAGCTCAGAAGGTCGGATGTGCTGCCTCAAACTCCTGAAACGGGGGACAATTATCAGCCGCCTTGAGCGTGGAGTGGGGGTGGGGCGTGATGAATCGTGCATGAGGCCATTTGTCCTGCATGTCAGTGAATTCAGTCTCCCCTCCCCCATCCCACGCCCAAACACACACACACCACACATACACACCCCCCCACACGTACACACACACCCACACACACACCACATACACACACGCACCCACCCACACGCCACATACACACACCCCACACATACACCACACACACACATGACATACACACATTCCCCCCCACACACACATATACCACACACACCCCACACACACCACATACAAACACATCCCCACACACACGACATACACACTCCCACACATACACACATACACCACACACACCCCACACACCCCACACACACACCACATACACACACCCCATACATACACCACACACATATGACATACACACATTCCCACACATACACACATATACCACACACACCCCACACATACATCACACACATCACACACACATCACATACACACTATATACACACATGCATCCACACACACCACATACACACCCCCCCACACACATATACCACACACACCCCCACACACGACATACACTCCCACACATACACACATACACCACACACACCACATACACACACCCCACACACACGCCACACATACCACGCACACACACACACACACACCCCACACACACCACATACACACACCCCATACATACACCACACACATATGACATACACACATTCCCACACATACACACATATACCACACACACCCCACACATACATCACACACATCACACACACATCACATACACACTATATACACACATACACCACACACACACCACATACACAACCCCCCCCACAGCCCACACACACAACACATACACGCCCCCCACACATACACACGCACACGCACATGCACATATGTGCACACACAGCTGCCTCCTCCTTACTGGGAGGGAGCACCACAGATGCCCAGGTCTGGAGATAACTGAGGTCTACTCCTTCAAGGACCAGATTTCAAAAACACATGAGGGTCCAGATGGCACTGCCCAGTCTTCCTAAACATGAGATTCTTAACCTAATTCAACCTTTCATTTATTGCTCAGAGTTATTATCATGGACACTATGTACTGTGCAATCCAGTCATACAGTGATTTTCTCAAAGCTCCGTGCCTTTTCCTCTCAAGTGCTAAAATATTTAGTTTCTATACCTGCTTTTCGTAAATTTCCAATCCCACCATGATGGCAGATTGTCTGTGGTCATTTCATGAGGGCACAGCCGGCAGGAGCACCCCTGCCCTGTTTGTGAAGACCAGGGAACTGGCTAACCAAGCTGGTCGAGGCTGTGTCGGAGCCACATGCGTATTATTCAGGTAGAGAACTAGCAGTCCTTGCTACATTTATTCTGGAAGCTCTGAGGCCCTTTCCTACTTGCTCCCTAGCGCCCTAGAAAGTTCAAGGTGTAAAGATCCCAGCTCTGACGGAGATGGCAGGCGAGCTCTGTAGCAGTGTGAATATAAGCTCCACAAGTGATCAGCAAATTCGTTTCAGCACATCGACATCATTCATCGTCTCAAATTAATGTCACTAATTTGAATTTTATTGGTTTTGTCGTTTTTATTATGTTTGGTTAGTATTTGTTTTGGTTTTATAGTTGTAGATGAGCTTATAGGTATTTAAATAGCATTACAATATGAAAACCAACACTGGGGATCCGTAAGAATTTTTTTTTTTTTCCAGTCCTGCCTTACAAAAGCTTCCTTGGTTTATACCACATGCCTGACACTCAGCCTGCTCCCTGGGGAGGCTTGTCTTTGACTCTGTTCTTGCCTAATGGTTGTTACTGGGGCAAAGTGACTGACAATAAACCTTCATGCCAAAGACAGCACAGACGGCCCCCAGGGCAACTAGTTACAAGGCTATAAAGAGGGCACTCAGATCATCCAGAATATGCTAATAATTATCTCTTTATTGCCATGAAAATAACCATGTAACTTTTTTAAAAATTAAACTTCTTATTTTGAGAGGTGCCGGGTGGCTCAGTTGGCTCAAAGTTGGCCTTCGGGTCAGGGTATGATCCCAGGGTCCTGGGACGGAGCCCCACAACCCCACATCGGGCTCCCTGCTCAGCAGGGAGTCTGCTTCTCCCTCTCCCTCTGCCCCTCCCCCCACTCATGCGCGTGCTCTCAAATAGAGAAAATCTTAAAAAAAACCAAACTCCTTATTTTGAGATAATTATAGATTCACCTGCAGTTCTAAGAAATAATACAGAGAGATCCATGTGTCTGTCACCCAGTTTCCCCAGTGGTAATATCTTGTGAAACTACAGTCCTATCATATCCAGGACACTGACGCTGACAATGTCAATGACAAAGTACGAATCTTCATCAGAATTCACCAGGTTAACATGCACGTCCTCGTTTGTGTTTATTTTGTGTGTATCTAGTTCTATGTGATGTTATCACATGTGTCGTCTCCATCACCACAGTCAAGATCTGGACCAGTCCTGTCACCACAAGGACCCCTGGAGCTACATCTCCCTCCTGTGCTGCATGCAGCCCCCAAGCCCCTGGCAACCACTAATCTGTCCTCTGGTCATTTAAAGAATGTTATACAAATGGAATCATACAAGATGCAATGTGTCAGGACTATACTCAGTATAATGGCCTGAGATCCAGCCGAAGTGCCGTGTGTGTCAATAGTATGTTCCTTTTTGCTGCTGAGTAACATCCATGGTACAGGTGCAGCCGCTTGTCTGACCATCTACCAGTCGAAGCACATCTGGGTGGTGGCAAGTGTTTGGCTATGACGAAGAAAGTTACGATGAACATTCATGTGCAGGTTGTTGTGTGAACGTCAATTTTCATTCCTCTGGGATGAAAGCCTAAGAGGGAGGGTGCTGGGTTTTGTGGTAATTGGATGTTTAGTTTTATTTTTAAAAAATCTTCTAAACTTTTCCAGAGCACCTGGGACATTTTGTTCAATATAACATTTTTAAATTCTCATCAAGAACTTATGGACACCAGTTTGCAAAACATAAATGTAGTGACTGATACAGATAACTAAAGACATCAGCAATGTGTCCTTGAAGATATAAAAAAGGAAGTGGCTAGTTCTGAATGGAAAAAAAAAAAGCTGTTAATAAAGAGAGGCTGGAAAAACTTTAAATTAAAATTTCAAGGCTCCCCACCACCCCAATGGTGGAGGCTTGAGTTTTGAGGCAGTGTCCTTTGTTGGAAAAACATTCTAGATGGCCTTTTGGCTATTCAGATGAAAGACAAGTCCCATTTCCTCAGGTCTAGAGGTCCACCCCCCCCCTAGAAGACCTACAGGCGAAGAGCCAGAGGAGGGTATCGCACTGTCCAGAGAAGGTGCGTTCCAGCTGGCCGTCACCTCTGGAGCTCCTGCTTCAGGGTCCCTCTCTGCTACCTCATTTCACAGACCCTGGAAACATCATCATCTATTTCCGTAAAATTTCTAAAAGTAAGTTTTTTTAAAAGGATTTTATTTATTTGAGAGAGAGAGAGAGCAGAGGGAGAAGGAGAAGCAGACTCCCTGCTGAGCTGGAAGCCTGATGTGGGGCTGGATCACAGGACCCTGAGATCATGACCCGAGCTGCAGGCAGATGCCTAACCAACTGAGTCATCCAGGCACCCCTAAAGGTAGGATTTTTTTTTTAAAGGTTTTATTTATTTATTCGACAGAGATAGAGACAGCCAGCGAGAGAGGGAACACAAGCAGGAGGAGTGGGAGAGGAAGAAGCAGGCTCATAGCAGAGGAGCCTGATGTGGGGCTTGATCCCATGACGCCCGGATCACGCCCTGAGCTGAAGGCAGACACTTAACCGCTGTGCCACCCACGCGCCCCTAAAGGTAGGATATTTTAACCACCGAGTGAGACCACTGCCCATGTCTACTCCAAACTCTCTATGTCACACTCACCTTCAGGCCAGGTGACAGTGGAATGGCCGTGGCATTTGGGGATCCAACAAAGGACATGAGGGTGGGCATCCATTGAGTTTGGATTTAGCGGATCCATTTATGGGACCTACAGTCACCTCTTGGTGGAGTTAAGTTATTGCTGACTTCCCTGGTACAAGAAAGTCCTCTGGGGACAGGGCTACCCTGCTCTGGGCAGGGGCCCCTCCTTGGTCACGGAAGCTGAGGGCTCATGGCCGTACTGTAACCTGAACATATGTGGGGACGTCCAGCAACAGAAAGATGTGGGTAGGAGGAGAAACAAAGTTTGAAATGCACAGAGCCAGGAGCTGGAAATTTCCTATGGAAATTCTGCAGAAAATTCCTTGAATCACCAGGCATATAAAATCGTAAGCAGTGGGTTCAGTTCTCAGCAACCCTAGTCAGAATGGATGTTCTCTCTTGTCAGGAACAGTCTCTACAAATGAAGCTTATACGATTATAAACATACCATACTCTTTTCATAAGCCTGGAAAATACTACCAGCACTGGTGCCGTCTCTGTAGAGTTGTGTGTTTTATGCATCCCAACATGTCAGATTCCATTTTAATAAATCTGACGCATCTTGTCCTGATGACATCGGGGGTTCCAGCCAAAGTACATTTTCATCAGTCATGCTAAAGGAAATTATGCTAATCTGAAATTGTGCCAAAGAGAAAATATGATCTTTCCCTGCTTTCTGTAGAATAAGGTAAGTGATCAAGGCATATGCCGTCCAAAGAATAGGGAAAAACATAAAAGTGTGTCAGGCTGTTGATTAATTAAAACGTCAGGCTGTTTCCTGCATTTTGTGCTACTTAAGGCATTTTCAGCCTTTTACAATTTGAAGTTCATTATGGTTTTTTTCCTCATTCTATATAAATATTTATTTTTGTAACTAATTTGTATTTATAACTCTGTAAGCTGCCCCCCTCTAAAGACTGTTTCTTTGGGAGACCCAGGGCCATTGTCCGGATGGGCCCTGGCTGTGAACGCCCACCGACTACTGTCTGGGTTATTTGGGTGGTTGTTTCCTGGGGTCCACGTTGAAGGTTCAGATTCTGCCCTACCCCTGCCACTGGAAGAGGCGGTTCTGCAGGCCACACGTTGCTCAGACAGTTCCCCGGAAAGTGCTGATGTTGCACATTTGTATTCGAATATCTTTGGAGGCCATAAGGGGGAGGGCAGTTTTCCCCCTTAGAGAGTGGACCTTCCCGCTGTCGATCATCCTGGGGCTGGAAACGCAGCTCAGACCAGGCCTTGATGCTGGGTGAGAGAAGGGGGCAGCCAGCTGGGGTAGTGGGGTCGGCTCGCTGAGTGGTGGTGATGGGGGCCAGGAGACAAGCTGGCTTTTCCTGGCAGTGAGTGGTCCTGTGAGGGTCCCTGAGGATAGGCCTGGCTCTGTGGGCCCCAGAAGCCAGCTTATCTTTAGGGTTTGTCAGCTGCTCTCCAGCATGTTCCCCTTTCAATGACCAGTAAGATGGTGGGGCTTACACTAGCAGGTGGCTTCCTCAAATCCTAGTGCCCAGGCTGCCTCCCAACATGTCAAGCCAGGGATAGGACCCCTGTTGGGGGTGCACCAGGCCCTAGGATTTTTCAAAGCTCCCCAGGTCCATTGCATTATCCAGCCAAGGTTGAGAGCCACTAAGCTATTAGAATTTGGGGGTTTAAAAGGAAACGTGACCTTATATGACAGTCATAGTCCAGTGCTAGGAGGACTTTGCGTGACCTGTAAATTGTTATGACTCTACTGAATCGTCTACGAGGCTGGTGGGAAACATGATAGCTTCCGTAACTGTTCCCACCTTCTTCAGCTTCCAGAAGCTGCCTTCATTGACATCCTTTCCCTCCAAACTTGCCAGGCCCCCCTCCGTTCTTAAAGCAGTCCCAGTGGGAAGAAGTGATTCAGGTCACCCAGCCTTCCCACGAGCCCCGAGCTAAGGGGCCTAGGCTCACCACTGCATTTCCCAAGTCTCGTTCGCTCGATGCCTTTAACACCGCCACAGGGCTCTCATGCATGCCTGCTGGTCCAGCCCTCCCCACCCAAGCGCCCCACTCATTTCTGCTCTGGTTCCAACCCAGGAGCACTGTTCAGTAGCTGAGGTCCTACTGCCCCACTCCAGTGGGCCTCCTGATCCCAAGTCCAAGGTCTCGTTAGCACTTAGGCAGAGAGCGCTAAGTGGCCTCCCTAATTCTCGAGCACTGACCAGCCTGGATTCTGGGTCTCAAAACCCTGGCAGCTGTCCTTATCTGAATCACACCTGAGGCGGCTGTATCTTTTGGAAAGAGGCTTCCCATCTTGCATCGCCTACCACGCCTCTGTGACAGCCCAGGGCTCGGGCCAGGGCCAGGCAATTTTCAAGCTGCTCAAGGAATCACTGTGCTTCATCACCAGCTCAGAGCTGTGGCAGGAAGGGCATCAGCACGGGAGGCAGGAGATCGGTACTGCAACGCCAGCTTTACCACTGGATTAATTTCCTATTGCTGACATTCACAAAATACCGCAAACTTAAGGACTTAAAACAACAGAGATTTACTATCTTCCAGTTCTGGAAGTCAGAATTTCAATATAAGTCACGCGGGGCTAAAATCAAGGTGCTGGCAGAGCTCTGTTCCCTCTGGAGGTTATAAAGGGCAAATTGGTTTCCTTGCCCTTTTCAGTTTCTAGAAGTTACTTGTACTCCTTGGCTCATGGCTGCATCACTCTGAGCCCTGCTTCTGTTGTCACATCTCCCTCCCTAACTCCGTGCATCTAATTTCCAGCATCTCCGTGAACAATTCTTTTGCAGTCCCATAGCTTTAGGATGGGATGGGTTGGAGGTATAAGCTGGGAAGTCAGCAGAGAGAGTATCTAATGTACCCAGTAGTCTGTATGAGGTCACGCAGGGGGTGTCGCAGGCAGGGGAGAGATGAGGTATAGCAGCGAGACTTGGGGCTCCCCAACATGTTCATACATGTTAGAGAGCTGATAAGCGGTAGCCAGCATGGGTGACTGAAGAGGAAGGGCGGTGGGACAGAAGAGCAAGAGACAGGGCTGCTTGAGAGGCCAGGAGAAGAAAGTGTCTCAGGAAGGTAAGAATAATCAATGTGTCAGTGCAACCGATAAGCTACAAGGGGCTGAGGGTCAGCTATTGGGTTGGCCACAAGGAGGTCACTGGCAACAGCACCGTGGGCCATTTTGGTGGAGTGGCAGGTACAAAGTCCTGACCAGAGAGAATTCTAGAGAGAACCGAAGACGAGGTAGGGACGGCTACCTTAGACAATTCCATCACCGAAGCTTCTGAGAAGGTAATCAGGGATGATGGGCAGTGTCCCAAGGGGAAACCAGGTCAAAGTGAGGGTTTTTGTAAATGTGAGAAATTACAGCAAGGGTGAATCCAGAAGGTCCAATGGAGGAAAACTGCAAGAGCAAAGGGTCAACCAGAGAAAGGAGAGGGAGCTGTCCACAAATCAAACAGTACAGGCAAGATGCAAATGCATGTGAGGTTCCGAGTCTAATGCAGGACCAGCTTCCTCATGAGGGCTGCTTTGTAATAGCAGCTCATATTCTGAGGACAGCCCAAGGTACGTGTTACATCAGTGACATGGAATTGCAGAGGAAAAGAAAATGGGAAACCAAAAAAATCTAGACCGTACCCCATACTTTCTCAAGGGCACCTCTACAGTCATCTGGCAATCTAAAAGCTGGGACCTTCAAGTCAGCCAATCATTCTGAACGGGTCTTTCACAGAATATATTCAAAGGTGACAAGCAATAGTATTTTTTAACACATTAACTTGGTCAAGTTACCAAATTTATCAGTTTGTGGGACTGCACATTGGCTCACACAAAAGCAGTCAACGTGTCCGTGTTCTCCCTCACCCCAGGTGCAGGGCAGATGCCGTGTCTGCACAAAACACCGTATCAGCGGCATACAAAACTGTTCAGACAGGAAGTAGATTAGCGGCTGCCTAGGCCTGGGGGTAAGAATGGGGTGTGAATACAAATGGGCAAGAGATTTCTTTTTGGGGTGATGGAAATTTTCTAAAATTGAATTGTGTCGTGTATGTACAACTCCTTAAATATACTAAAAACCATTGAATTGGACACTAAACAGGTGAATTTTATGGTATATAAATTATATCTCCTAAAACTGTTTTTTCTAAGAAGAAAGAGAGGCGTCTGGCTGGCTCAGTTGGTGGGCTCTTGAACTCGGGGTTGTAAGTTCGAGCCCCACGTTGGGTTAATTACTTAAAAATAAAATCAAGGGATTACTTAAAAATAAAATCTTTAAAAATAAAAAAAATAAAAGGAGAGAGAAAACTGTTCTGTGAAGACACGGGTCCTTCAGGGGGTGGCTAGGAGGGGATGCAACCAACCTCCAGCTCACTTCTTATAAGCCAGAGCCTGTCTTCATTGCTATTGGATCCAGAAACACCAAAGTCACTTGGCAGAAATCAGGTTGGTAAAAATGAGCAGCAGGAGCTCCTCAAACAGAAGGTCTAGCCCCTGGTGTGTTCGTATGGTGGTTGATCTGTAATTACTTGACCAGTAATCCACAAAGATTTTCATCAGCTAATAATGAGACAGAGAACCTGAAGGACTCCATAAAAATCTGCTTTTTGCTCCTTTTCCTGCTTCTATTCTCCCACCCTACACGTGCCTTGTAATGCCAATAGTGTCTGTCCTCCTCGTAAGTGGGACAGGAGTTCCTGGTTTCTCTAGAATAGGTAACATCTAAAGAAGGACCACGTGAGAATGACCAGGAGAATCTATCACAGGCGTATTTCAGAACACCAGAGCTAGACATCTCAGCGCCAAGAACCCGTGGCTCCAAGGAATAACACCTGGGCCTTTGTCTTTGTTCTATCAGGTTCCTGGATGCTGGAGAGGACACGAACACCAGGCCACTGTCCTCAGTAAAACCCAGACTCTGAACAAAGATGAGACTCATGCTCCTTTCTTTTCTGTCTCCCTGATGCTTCATCGGTAGCTGCTCTCCCTGTGTCTTCAATAAACTGCTCTCACTTCCTGCTGGCTCATGTTTTATTTCCATCCTTCCCAAAGCAAGGACCCTCCTGGCTGGTTCTGTGACCCCCTGATGCAACTCCTGCCGGGATCAGGAAGAGTATGGTGTCTGAGGCTCTTTGATAAGCAGTAGTGGGCTTCAGGGATAAACAGATGGAGTTCACAAGGAAGAACCAAGGCTGTGCTTATCCCGCCAATTTGTGGTGCTCACTCTATTCCAACGACACGGAGATTCCCATTTTCTCCCCTAAGTTTGGGTTTGCTTCTGACTGTCTCAGGAGCTTGAATCTCTGTCCCAATCCCCAGCCCAACAGAGTGATAATAATGCACCCCTTGGATTATAGGTCACCACTCCCGACATGCAGCTCAGCATGGTCCCCTCTAGAAACTGCCTAACCTCTCTCTCAACACTGAACTACTAAAGAGAAGAGAACAAGCCTTGGCTGGCCCTTTCCCTGACGGTCCCAACCCCTTAAATCCCCCACCTAGAGCTAGCTTTAACTGTAGGAGGGGCTCAGCGATGGCCTCAGGATATGGTGTGACCTGGCCGGGCGATAGCAGATTGTCTAGGTATTGGAGGTAGGTTTTGTCTCCCTCTGTTTCAGGCTGTAGACCTCCTGAGCTGGGCCCTGTCTTGTCCCCACCCCTCAATCTGCCATCGGCGTCTCTCTCTTACTGTTCTCAGGCTCCTTATATCCTCACTGTCCACCCTGCCCCGATCACTGCAGGTCAGACCACCGCCATCCACACAAGCCCTTCTTTCTACTTGATCTGAGCAGTTGAGAACAGAGGCTCAAATCCTGGCTCCCCTTATCCACTGAGCACCCCGGGCAGGGATTTACCCATCCATGCTTCAGTTTCTTTATCTGTTGTGAGCATTAAATGGATTAATACCAAGAAAGTGTTTATTAGCGCAGTCCTGCAGTAAATGCGCACTCATCGTTAGCTCTTCCACAGTCCATGAACCATCCCGTTGCCATGCCTCTGGGGGCTCTTCAGGTTTGGGGCACTTTCTAGCTGCCTTTGGTATGGCTGTTTGTGGCCCAGGAGTTACAATTTTACTGCCAGAGATTTTTTTTTCTTCTCTTTGGTGCTGTTGCCGAAGTTTGCGCTTGCTGAAACCGCCAACTCTGGCTAGCAAACATGCTTTCTGTAGTAATTTGCACCTATTCCAAGGTAAGCCAAGACCAGAGTAGCCTGGGCCCCAACGAGGAGTGACTGTAGCTTTCCTCATCCCTGTGCTGTCCCCCATTCCTCCTTGGCTCTCCGTCACCGGACAGTGCAGAAAGGAGTTGTGTAACAGGCATCCACATTTGTCACTGCAAAACCCTTGTCTTCTGTAGGGACTCATTTTCCCTTCCCTGTCCTAATTCTCTGACCTTTTAAACCAGAGCTATTATTACTCCTAATTTGCATTGAATGGTCCCTTAGCAACCATCACACACTGAATGGGATATCAACTTGCTTCTGATACTGCTAGATTTACCAAAAACTTAGCTCTTCCAGAGTGTAACTTAAAATGTGACAAACAGAAATGTAAACAGCTTTCACCACATCCACATACATAAATATCCTCCTTTATAGAAGAGCTGCACGGTAGCCAAGTTGACCAGAAGGCCCATTTTGGATGAATCCCATTTTTCCCTTGCCATCAATAAAAAGCAGTCTCATAAATTTATTTACCCTTGAAACATTTTTGGACCCAAAACAGGGCCACTGTTCTTAAGACTTAAAAACACATCTAAGGGGTGCCTGGCCGGCTCAGTCAGTAAAGCAAGCAACTCCTGACCTTGGGGTTGTGAGCTTGAGCCCCATGATGGGAATACTGCTTACTTAAAAAAATTTATTTTAAAAACACATAGAATATTTAAATAAGACAGATATTTTCATAATACTTTTAAAAATAATACTTTAAAAAGATATTTATTAAGAGTCTACCTTTTCTAGATAAGAGAGATAGTGGTATGCTGATAAACTAGTTCTCTGGAAGAAAAAGAAAGATCTGTTTTGTAGTGCCTGCCTATAGCCATGGTGTAAATACTCCCACCCTGGCTGATTTCAAGCCATCGGCATTAACAAGGGGATCACAAAATCCCTGAATACAGTGTTGAACAACCGCAACGGTTCTAGCACACCATTGGAAGGCAGACTAAAAGGTACATAAAATGCAAGAGGGCAACATAAGCAAAAAGTAGGTGGAAAAGAAGGAATGAAACAAGGATAAGGTATAAAATGGAGCCAGGAATTAGTAAAAATAATAATGCATACAATAAAGCCCTATAAACAGGTTTAATACTCCCATTTGGCTTTAAGAAACTTCCAGCACAGAGAGAAGCTTACTTAGTTCACAGTGTCCTTAAGATATAAATAAGTCTCCTGCTGAGAAGTGCCATTTACTCTTCTTCAAGTAGGTCACGTTTCTCCTGAGGGTGCCCGGGAAGCAGAGACTGTGTCACACCATGGATGTCCTCATCAACATCAGGGTGACGGCTTGACCTTGAGATTTCAGTTAAGTGAGCAGCTGTGTGGATGCCGGGCCCAGCCAGAGTCCAGGGACCAGCATTCCCGCATTCCCAGTTTAACCCCCAGCAGGGGGAGCTGGGGACGTATTCCATGGCCTTTGAGTAATCTTCCAGACTTTTGCTAAAGACCAGACTGTGGTAAGTTTGGAAGTGTTCTCCCAGAGCCTACCTGAGGGACTTTCTAGAGATCCCAGTCTTCACAACATTCCCATGATGGGGCTTCTGCTTCAGGGCCCTGATCAGCAGGCTGGGCCCCAAGAATCGGAGCTTCACGTCCCTGACAGATCAATCCAGAGCTACCCACAATCCTTGGAACCTTGTAGTCTGAATGGTTAACCACTTCTTTGAGGGTGAGCCCTCTAGCTGGTCTGGTTCCCCAGCCCTGACCTGACCTTCCTTTGTCCTCTTCGGCACCCGGTGGCTGCGCTCACAGAAGGCCCCGTGCACATCTCCACCACTGGCTCCATTTGGGTAGAAATTCACATTTATTGGCACAGGTGTGCAGCAACGTTTCCCAGAGCAGGAATCAGTCCTGGTTCACTCAATTGTCTCATACTGTCACCAAAACCACAGTGGAGTCAACAAACGGCCTTTGTGACTTCTTCATTTCTGCTTTTTTAGGTAGAAATGAAGACAGGTGGGGAGAGGCATTGACAGTAATTACCAAATTACCAAAAAGATGGCAACAACACCTGGAATACACAGCATCTTTCCTGTTATAAAGAGAATCTCAGGCTACCTTGGCCTGGTTTTCCTCACTGAGGACAAAGCCACAAAGTTCGTACTTCACTCCCAGCCCTGGTGAGATGCGGGCACCCTAGCCTCACCCAACAGAGGACAGGCTCTCAGGACATCTGAAGGGTACAGAAATGGCAAAGGTTGTCTCTTGGGGCATGTTCCATTCTCACCCAGCCAGTATTCTCATTCCTCTGCCCTGGATCATTCCACTCACAAACCCAGCGTTGCCTATGCTGTGGCTATGGCCAAGCCAAGCTCTGCAAAGGAACCTGAAAGCCACAGTACTTTTCCGGGAAAAGGCCTCTGACAGACGCCATCGTCCTATAATTAGTCCAGCAATGAAAAACCTGCGGGAGGAAAGGGACGCAGTCGCTGTGTGGCTGGGTGTAAGCGTGCGCATGCGTATGGACGCACGCGCTCTCCGGGCATCACCTTTTCCTAAGTTCTGAGAACCCTCTACTAAATGCTTCCTGCAGACCTTAATTATAACTAGATATAGGAAAATACAGGAACTGGGAAAGAAAAGGGTTATTTTCTTAAAAGAAGTAGCATATTCCTTGGTTAAGTAAGAGGACAAAGTGTCTAGATTGCTTTTTTTGAGCACTCTTCTCAGAAGTATAGTCATTCCTTTAAGGATTTTCCTGGTGTCAGGCATTTAGTGGATACATTGAGCCAAGCCCAAGTCTGCTCCCTGGGCGCCCGCCTCTCCTTCTCTGATGCACTAAACTCAGATCTCAAATCAGCTGCCCACTGGTTGATGGGCTCTATAAACCTGCAAGCGTCTGGTGGAGAAATGTGACGTATAAGGCATACGATTGCAGGAAGCGTTCCACCTGCCCCATTCAACAGGCGTCGCAAGGCAAATTCTTTCTGCAGGCCAACAAAAACGTGAGTGTTCTGCTAGAACTTACAAGGCCCATCAAGGCATAATCTGGCATCATCTGTGGCAAATAAATGCAAATATACAGTTTTATAGTAGCTCTCCTCACAGTGGGTCAAAGTCCTTCCCATGTTCTCTTTTCACTCGCCCTGTTCAATGGAGATGGCAATAGACCTCCCTCTCTGTCTTCAACTCACTCCCCCTGCAGCCGACTGTATGGCACCTGGGGTCTTTGGGGGGTTGCAGCTACAAGCAGGGTCTGATGAGTTTGGCCCAGTCAAAGCACTCCCATTCCCCTGGCTCAGGTGTCTGGTTCAGGGTTGAGCTCCCCTAGTGTGACTCGAGCAGAGTGAAGCACAGGGCCTTCATCCTTCATTGGAGGGAGCTGGCATCCCCCACCCCTGCCAAGGGAAGCCAGTCTCAAGAAAGAGCCAACAGAGAGGAGAGTCAAGCAAGGAGAAGCTAAGAGAAATAGAGCCAGAAACACAACCCAGATCAAACCACTCCTGGAGCTCATCAAGCACTTGGGGGACAAATCCCAGTGAATCTCCTCCGATGGTCAAGCCTGTGCATTAAATGGGATTTTCAGTAACCTGTAACCAAAAACAGCCTGACCAAAATACCATGTCTTCTGAATTACTAAACAGTTAATAAAATGGAAACTACCAACATCTTGTGTGACAGGCTTTAGAAATCTGGCTTTAGGGGCTCCTGGGTAGCGCAGTCGTTAAGCGTCTGCCTTCGGCTCAGGGCGTGATGCCGGCGTTCCGGGATCGAGTCCCACATCGGGCTCCTCCACTGGGAGCCTGCTCCTTCCTCTCCCACTCCCCTGCTGTGTTCCCTCTTCCGCTGGCTGTCTCTCTGTCAAATAAATAAATAAAATCTTAAAAAAAAAAATCTGGTCTTATGGGGCACCTGGGTGGCTCAGTTGGTTAAGCGTCCAACTCTTTCTTTTTAAAAATAATTTTTAAAAAGATTATATTTATTCATTTGACAGAGAGAGAGAAAGAGGCAGGCAGAGGCAGAGGGAGAAGCAGACTCACCGCTGAGCAGGGAGCCCGATGTGGGACTCGATCCCAGGGATCACGACCCAAACCAAAGGCAGATGCTTAACCAACTGAGCCACCCAGACACCCCACCATCCAACTCTTGATTTCAGCTCAGGTCATGATCTCAGGGTCATGATCTCAGGGTTGTGAGATCAAGCCCTGCATCTTGATTCTCTCTGTCCCTTTCCCTCTGCACCCCCTGCTTGCATGCACGCATGCTATCAATCAATCAATCAATCAATCAGTCAATCAACCCTGGCTTTGAAAAGTACTATACTCAAAAAGACCAAAAACCAACAATAACTGTATATTTTCATGGGGTAATGACACATCCAATAATTCATGCACTGTTTTCTACTTATACACTGCCCTAAGTGGATTTGAGTGAGCTTACAATTTTAAAAACACTATATATTAGGATAATTAAAAGACAAATTAAATATCCAGAGGGAAAAATGGATATATGCAAAAACAGTAATGAAGTATAATCATTACACAGAAACATAACAATTTGGCTCAGAGCATCCTGGCAGCCAAGGTTAAAAAAAAAAAAAAAAGCTTAATTTTTACATAATTCTTATTATCTGAAAAAAAAATCCCTTTTTGCCAGAAGATATGGCATTTTTAACCCAGAAATAAGTAAGTAAGTTCTACTGTGATTGTAGACAATTTGGAAAGTTTAGGCCCCTGAACACTGATATTAACCAAACCACTTCAGCTTATCCGTATTAGAGGGTCAAAGCATCAGCATTAATCTAAGTACTAGAAGTATTACAATGCTTATGTCAGCACTTACAAGAAAATACAGCAAGCGGCAGTGAATTTTTTTTAAAGAAAACACCATGTGACACCAGCCCCACAGGGCTCCAGCCAGAAACAGGAGGGCACAGTGAGGGCTTATGCTCTGCAGCCCCTCTGTGCCCAGAGGACAGACAGGTCAGGAAGGCAGAGAAGCAGATAGATGACAAAGGAGAAGGGAGTCCATGTGGGAGTCCTCAGAGAGGTAACTAAGCTGCGAGACCCTGATGTATGTGGCAGGAGAGAGAAGATAGGCTTCCTATGCTGACACAGGGCTCCACATTTCCATGGAGAAATATGGAAGCACAGAGAAATTGTGCTTGCCTTGAAAGAGAAAAGGGAGCTCTGGACACAATTTGGACTAGGAGTACTATTATCCCTATTATCATGCTAATATCTGACGAGGAAAGCGATGTTTGGCTTTTTGACCAAGATTTCATGGCTCATCAGAGAGGGAGCTAAGGGTCTGATCTGAGGTGGTCACCATGTCCATCCCATCCATCCCCTCTAATGGGAGCTAAGCTCCGGGGGACAGTTCCTTGTGAACCGTGAAAGCCCCTCCAGCTCGCTTGCACCTTTCCACATTCCCACGCTGTCTCACTCTACCCGCGGCCCCAAGTATGAGGCATGAAGAGCCCTGGGAAGCCTGCCATCAATGGGCCAAGGGAGCCAGAGGAGAAATGCTCCAGGAGCAACGCGGCAGGAGGCCCTGCGACGGCAGTTGGAGGCTTCTGTATGCCTCCTCACTGTCCCCTCTCCTGGAATCAGCTCCCAACAAACTGCCTGCAGCAAAGCCCTTGTCGCAGGCTCTGCTCAAATGCAAACTTAGCCAAGAAAAGGCAGCAGCGTAGAGGACATCACAGCTCAGAAGGGACAGCTCAGCAGATTCTGAGCCGCTTTGGACTTTTAGTGAGAAATCATTGACCGCTGCCCAGCTCTGAAGAAAGAGGTGCGGAGGAGGAAGAGGTGTTTAGGGAAGGATTGGCTCTGTGGCCAAAGACAACAGCTTTCAATGACCGAATAATACGTCAGACTGAATGATACATTTTCTGAAGATTGACTTGCCCGTTTCAAAGTGAGTCATGACAGGCACGATCAAACCATGCAGTTGTTGGACCGCATGCGGAATTCTCAGACAAACGCGCTACAAAGTACTCTTTCTCTTGGGCAGTTGTACAGGGCTGATGAAACGGGTCTCGCAATGGTGCTTGCCAGTTTCCTTCTAAGTGGAGCACATGCCCCTAGTTTGAAGCGTAAAAAAAAGGACATGTTGACTCCTTTTGCATATCCTAGTGCTACAGGCATCCGTTGAAAGAAAGAAAGAAAGAAAGAAAGAAAGAAAGAAAGAAAGAAAGAAAGAAAGAAAGAAAGAAAGAAAGAAACCTAATCTTCTTCAAGCTCTCAATTTTTACCAGCTGTTTGCAAAGTGTGAGCCAATGTGCTGAGAAAGGGTCCTTTCATGATTGCGTTGTATCTATGCAACTGAATCCAGTGGTCACTACAGCCAGGGGTTTTCCTGAGGACAGCAAACGGATCTACTGCTAGACAAGGCGGCGAGCAAGGAAAGAGGCCAAGATTTTTTTTTCTACCATCGCTCTTACCTCAACATTTCAAGATATTATTCAGAAAATAAAATGCTATTAAAGAATCTCATTTCAGGAGACATTTCACAAGAAAGTTCTCCAGCAAGGGAAGGCTAATTTCTTCAGACACAGAGAGCAAGCTGCTTCCACGGACGCTGGTGTTTCTGAGCTGCTCAGAGAAAGGTGACATCCAGACCTGGGACCCAGAGCCCTGAGGACGGGGCAGTGGATGGATGGTGGGTGCTGAGGTGGCTAAGCTTGGACAGAGGCCTGCTGTGACTGCAACTCCGATCTCTGGGAGGAGGCACTGGGTAGCTGGGGCTGCAGTCTCTCAGAGGAGTATGGTGAATCTGGCTTCACAAGTGTTGGAAAAACTACAAACAGGATCAGATAGGATCCAGCTGCCCCCTGGGAGGAACCGTCACCACCAGAGTGGGAACCATTATTTAAGTGATCGTCACAGGAACCTACAAACTGGGAGAAGGGGGCCAGAGAAAGTCCCCTCCTCCTGCAGCCTCAGGTTCTATCGAGCGCCCCCTACTGGCAGAGCCTAACTAGGTGGGGGGCAGGGGGAAACAGAAGGGTTTGCCAAGTCCCAGCCCAGCCACGCAGAGCAGAGAACGATGGGTTTGCAACAAAGCCACAACAGCGTAATGACTGGCGCAGCACTCACCAAGACTTTCAGCCTCAGAATACGAAAGCTGTGATTTTCAAATGTTTCCTCTGCTTGGAATTCAGTGAAAAGGTAAAATACCAAGGAAGCTAGAGAGGAACTGTAGTCTCCTGTTATGTTGGCGAAAGTGCACTCAGCTCAGAAGGTGGGCTTCGGGTAAAACCTGAAGACAGTGAGGGAGGCAGCTCCTGCATATTTGAGCAAGCTCCCCATCAGCGAGGCGGGGCGGGGGGGGGGGGGTGGTTGGCTGAAGAACCGCATTGTGCTGGAGATGCATAAACAGTGGACAACACTTGGGATGCCACTGGAAAATCAAAGGACAGGGATGGTGGCAGAGAAAAAGGAAAAAAGTGGAGCTTTTCTGGCATTTAAGAAAGCATTTTGCGTTGTGGGAAAAGATTGCTTCTGCTTGGAACTCATTAATTTTGAAGAAAGCAGCCTCATTCTCCTGTCTCTAGGTCTGCAGACCCACATTCTCCTTTGTACTTCTGGAAAGAACCTGGAAAGCAGGCCAATACTGGGAACTTATGTGAGCCCACATACGGTCCTCCCGGGGCATTAACCACTGGGGGGCTCTCCCCCCATCCCTCCAAAACAAAATAGTCTGTTCAGTTGAGTAAGGTCAAACCATGTGTTATGTTTTTGGAATGATTTCTATTCAGAGATATAGGACATGTGGATGTAAGGGGCTGGCATTTATTAATATAGAATAACTCGTGTTCAAAGTCCCGGGATAGTGAGCATGTTGCTGGCAATCGAGAAAAGGAAATCAGCAAATCCTAAGGAAATGACCTCTGTGAGATTTGCACTCACAGCCAACGCCTGAGAGGGCGAGGACCTTTTGAAGACCTCAGGATGGAAACCTCGGCCCCTCCATGGAGGAGGAGGCCCTCCCTCCACTTCTGGGCCTTCTTTCCAGGCCTGGTGGCTGCATCAGTCCTGCCTCGCCCCCAGTCACACAAGGGCATCGTGGCCCCTAGCCCGGGTACCTTGCAAGGCCTTTTCCTATTAAATGATGATAGAGATGACACTGAGGTTTATTTTTTTCTTTTTTCTTTTTTTAAAAGATTTTATTTATTTATTTGACAGAGACAGCCAGCGAGAGAGGGAACACAAGCAGGGGGAGTGGGAGAGGAAGAAGCAGGCTCCCAGAGGAGGAGCCTGATGTGGGGCTCGATCCCAGGACCCTGGGATCACGCCCTGAGCCGAAGACAGACGCTTAATGACTGAGCCACCCAGGTGCCCCTGACACTGAGGTTTAGAACAGGAAAATATGACAAAATTATGCAATAAATGTATAAAAATGCCCTGAGGGTAAATGCATGACGCACTTTCTAAAAAGTCCCTACAGCTTTAAATGCCTGTGATTACGGCTCTGAACCCTGTTGTTTGTTATTGTCACGTTTAACTTTGGCTACTTGCTTCTGTGCAGAGTGGATGTTTTTCAAGTTCAAAGTGAAAACTATGCCTTTTATCTTTCTTATAAGGCTTTTCTAATCTTCACCTGGCATTCATGTGCTTTTGGCAACAGATGTTTCTATCCCTCTCCTTACTGTTCCACTGCGACTCAATCCTACTAAGAAAATTTTAATGCTTTGTGGGTGCTTTAATTAGCTTTTGGGGGAAAAAAGTAATTATAATGTGGTAATAGTCCTTTAAGAAGTCAGCTACCTCTAGGATATCTGTCCTCCTCTGAGGCTACTGACAAAGAACCAAGGAACTTAGAGGTCTTTGGCGATGAAGTCCCCCCAAACTGTATGTGAGACTTTTGTGCATATAACCTGTGCTTTTGTCAGAGAAGTTGTCAATTGTTTTCGCCAGATACTCAGAGAATTTGTTGACTTCAAAAAGTTTGGAAATCCTGAACCTGTCTAAAATCTGTTACATGAATGAATGGAAAAAAATTGATAAGTAAAATGGTTTTTCTTGTCCATTCAATTTCTTTTCCCCATCCCCCCCATTCACCTTGCATCTCAACTCCCCCCCACACACACACACTTAGTTCCTTTAATCATTAATAGCTGGTCATGATTTTTTTCTGAGCTCCCGCTTTGGGCTTCAGCCAGTTCCTTTCGAACCACACACAAGGCAATGTTTAGTGTGTAGAATTCACCTTCTCTGGGAGGAATATTCTGGGGAGTAATTGGCTTCATCTAACACAATCTCCTGGCCCCTCAAGCTGGGGGTGGGAGGGAGTTCTGAGGAAGGGACGGTGACTCCTACTTCAAGTTGCAGAGAAAGGGAACAGCAGAAAGAAGCCAAGCGAAGCGGGTAGAGGAACGTAGAAAGCAAGGGGCTCCCACCTGCCGGGTACCACTCCTCCATGCCCAGGCTGAACTTCCTGACCCAGCCCCTACCTAAGGGCCTGCCTGACTGCCTGACATTTATGCGCGTGCGCACACACCCATCACCACCACCACCACCTGAGGCCTGCCAGCTCTTGCAGACGCTTTTATTCAATCAGCCAACCCTTTGGAGGCCTAATTATGTACCAAGTACCATACTAGGCATTGAGGAGCAAAGTGTAGTAAGTTTAGAGTCTAAAAGGTTGGCAAACAGAGCCGCGCGGACGTTCTGGCGCAGCTCTGCAAGTGGATGCACAGATGGGTGGGGGCGGGGCATCACCGGTGGGCATCACTGTCCTATTGTGGGGACAGCAGCTGCCCAGAGGGCGGAACCCTGCACCCTGCCCACCATAAATCTGGTGCCTGCGCTGGCTGCTCTGTTCCGCTGTGTCCTACTCTAGCCTGTAAAAGGCTACTACATTTAAACCTAGTAGACACGTGGGCAAAGATATAAAAGACCAACACTCATGCCTAGAAAAAGATGCCCCGTGCCACTGGTTGTAAAAACAATGCAAATTAAAACAATACTGACGGAGGCGGCCTGGGTGGCTCAGCCGTTTAAGTATTTGCCTTCAGCTCAGGTCATGATCTCAGTGTCCTGAGATTGAGCCCGCATTGGACTCCCTGGCGGGGAGTCTGCTTCTCCCTCTCCCTCTGCCCCTCCCCCCTGCAAGTGTGCTCTCTCTCGCTCTCGCTCTCTTTCTCTCTCTCTCAAATAAAACCTTAAAAAAAAAACCCAATACAAACAAATGGGTAAACATTTTAAAGACCGCTAACACCAGCACCGATGAGAATGCAGGGAAATGCACACTTCTTAAGTGCTGGGGGAAGTATGAATCATTACAATTTTCGGGAAAATAATTTGGCAATACCCATTAAAATCAGCAATACATATCACCTTGGATCCAGGAGTCCCACTTTGGGAGATTTCTACTACAGGAATAAAAACACCATCATTGTTAAAAACAGAAAAGGAAAATAAGTGTGGAAACACCCTAAATACCCACAATTAAGGAGCAACTGACTAGATTATGGTATCTGTACCAGGAAATACTGTACAGCCATGAAAAAGAATAAGTTATATTTATACACATTTGCCTAGGAATGTCAGTGATGTATTATATAGAGGGAGTGTATTTAAAAGAAAATTATGGGGGCAACTGGCTGGCTCAGTCAATAGAATATGTGAGTCTTGATCTCAGGGCATGAGCTTGAGCCCCATGCTGGGTGTAGAGATTACTCAAAAAAAAAAAGTTATGGATAAATATGTAAAGAAGCTTATTTTTAGGCAAAATATAAAGAAAAGATGAGCATTTGAGCAAAGAAAGATATAGAAGGTTACAAATCAAACTATTCAGATTAGTTGCCTGAAGGAGTGCAATCAGAGGGAAAGAGAAGATTATTGCACTGTTCTTAATTCATCTTTGCTTTGTTAGACTTGCCATAATGGGCATGATTTTTTTTTTCCCAGTAATTAGAAAAAATCAAGTCAGGAAAAGGAGAAGACAAGTCACAAACTGGGAGAAAATATTTGCCAAAAATATATCTGATATAAGAGTGTTAGAAGGAACTCTTAGGGGCACCTGGGTGGCTCAGTCAGTTAAGCGTCTGCCTTTGGCTCAGGTCATGATCCCAGGGTCCTGGAATTGAGCCCTGAGTTGGGCTCCCTGCTCAGCAGCAGGGATTCTGCATTTCCCTCTCCCTCTGACCCTGCGCCCACCCACTCTTGCTCTCTCTCTCAAGTAAATAAATAAAAATTTTTAAAAAGGAACTCTTAAAACTCAACAATAAGAAAACTAAAAACCCAATTTAAAAAAATAAGCAAAAGATCTGAACAGACACCTCACCAAAAAAGATATAAAAATGGCAAATAAGCATACAAAAAGATGTTCAACATCATATGTCAATAGGGAATTGCAAATTAAAACAAAAATGAGATACTGCTACATCCTTATTAGAATGGCCAAAATCCAAAATACTGACAATACCAAATGTTGGTGAGGATGTGGAGCAACAGGAACTCTCTTTCGCTGCTGGTGGGAATGCAAAATGGTATGGCTACTTTGGAAGACAGTTTGCCAGTTTCTTACAAAACTAAATATACTCTTACCATATGATCTAGCAATCACACTCCTTGATATTTTCCCAAATGAGCTGAAAATTTATGCGCACACAAAAATCTGCATGGGGATGTTTATAGCAGCTTTATTCGTAATTGCCTAAACTTGGAAGCAGCCAAGATGTCCTCCAGTAGGTGAATGAATGCATGAACTGTGGTATATCCCCACAATGGAATATTATTTAACACAAAAGAGAAATGAACTATCGAGCCATGAAGTAACCTGGAGGAAACTTATATGCGCATTACTAAGTGAAAGAAGCCAAACTGAAAAGGCTGTATACTGAATGATTCCAGCTATAGAACATTCTGGAAAAGGCAAAACTACGAAGAGAGTAAAATGATCAGTGATGGCCAGGGGTGGGGTGCAGAAGGAATGAAGAGGTGGAGTGCAGAGGATTTTTAGGGCAGTAAAACTACTCTGATACTATAATGGTGGGTACATATCATCACACTTGTCAAAACCCATAGAGTATACAACACCAAGGATGAACTCTAATGTAAACTGTAAATTTTGGATGATAATGATGTGTCAATGTAGGTTGATGGATTATAACAAATATCCCACTCTCTGATAGGGATGTTGATAGTGGGGAGGCTGGGCATGTGTGGATGCAGGGCTTAGTTGGGAAATCTCTGTACTTTCTCCTTGGTTTCGCTGTAATCTCAAACTGCTCTAAAAAATAAAGTCTATTAAAAATTGGTTTAATAATTCTGAAAAATTCTAGTAAAGTGTTTAGTTTTAGATACAGCCTATTTGGAAATGATCACCACCTGGGATTGGTTTGATCTTGGTCCTGCCATTCAAGGGGATGTTTTGGAGCTGTTAAAAAGAATAAAATGGCATGTAGACGCTGCAATGGAAATACATTCCAGGCCTAGAGATGTGTAAAGAAAAGATGCCATAACAACAAATACAGTATGATACCATTTGTGTTGAAATAGAAGCAAATCTTGTGAGTACATGTTTGTTAATGTACAGAAAATTGCTACGTGGCGGATAATAGACTCTTAGCAGTGGCTGCCTACCTCTGGGGGATGGGAGGGAGGTCTCATACCCTCCTGTCTTGTCTGAACTTGATAAGAGTAGATTGGTTTATAAATAAGTAAAAACTCATTGTTTTAGGAAAAGCATCCTGCCCTTGCCTCCTATCGACAGATTCACTGAGATGTGAGTGTATACTCTGACCAGCGGTTATAAAGCCCATGTCACGCTCAAGCTCACACAATCAATCATCATTATCTACATATGGCACCTCCTGGCCCTCCAGTGTTACAAAAGGAAATATCGCAACCAAGTTAGGGTGTATCCAACTTAAAGAATTAGAGGGATGCCTACATTTATATAGTGCTTTACAGCCTAGGAAGGGCAAAAGGTCCCCTTTGAGGATTTGTCTTTACAAAAGTAATACATAATGCACGCAGTAATTTTAAAGGTACATCATAAACAGAATGGCAAACCTGTCCTCACTATAAACACATACCAAAAAAAATCAAGTAAATGCATCAACAAAGTGTATCATCCCTAGCCCTAGCTATGCAATAAGCGATTATGAGAGAATCCACTTTACAAAAATTTTTAAACCCTCTCTGCACGGAAGCTCATATGTACACATAAGGCACAGCCTAGAGCAAATAGAAAGTGTGTCTTCAAAAGCACCCAGATGTCCCTGGTTTTTCTCTTCAGTTGCCTCTGTCCCAGGGGAGCAGTGTAAGTCCCACCCAAAAGCTGCGGTGGGGGACCGTGTGACACAGAATGCGAAAGGACACCTCATGCTTTCTACCTCCTCACTCACCCCAGACAGAGCAAAACCAGGTGTATATGGTGCACAAAGACTTCTGATTATCTTTAAGTATATTATCAGATAATGTTCCTCTAGATTCATGATTTTGAAAAAAGTTTTGCAGTGTTTTAAAGGAAGTTGTTAAATGTAGTAACAGGGTTGAAAATAAACTTTTCAGTGGGGAAAAAAATTCTCATTTTATGACAGACATCTATGAGAAAGTATCACTTGATGGATAGCTGACTTTTCAATCATGGATTTCACAAAGGGAGCACGTAGTTGCTGTGTAAGTTACAATAAAACATGAATAGTCATGGCCACTGTTTACTGACCATACACCATGTGTTTACAGGCACTCCAGCCTTAATCTTCACAATAATGCTATGAAGTAGGTATCCTTAGGCCCACTTTGCAGATGAGAAAACTGAGGCAAAAAGTGATCAAGCCTGCTCAAGGTCACGTAGCCAGGAAGGCGTGTATCCAGAACTGGATCCAGTGCCTTCAGAGCTCAAGGACCAAGTCCCTCTCCTGCGAGGGCTGACTAGGAAAGGGATAAGAAGTAAGGGATAGTCAGCAAATCCACACCACAGCAATGGCCTCGCCACGGGCCAGTTGCAAACCGATCTGATCCAATCAGGCTTCCACTCTGAGAACAAGAGCTGGGCGACCTGACAGCAGCAGGGAGCTGGGTGTTCACAGTGCGCCCAGAGAGGGTTCAGGGGCCACTGGAGATGATGCAGGCACAGAAGCTGCAGAGCAGAGAAGGGCTGACGCTGAACCCAGGAACTCAGCAGCCTATGCGGGTGACCCAATCCCATCAATGCCAAGCGTGTAGGTAACCATCCCAGAGGGCTTGCTGGGGTGTTGTACGAATTTCTACCATGGCCAGTGCAGCCAAGGACACCATTAATGAACCTCACTTCTTGGACATCCTGGCATTTGGAAAAAGGGGGCCGACTGATCATGTTTCAGCCCAATTCAGCAACGATTTATTATCCTGGACAATTCTACAAGTTGGCAGGGCTTACCTGGGTGGTTCTTATATTCCACATGGTGCCTACTGGTGCTCAGCTGGGGCTGGCACATCCAAGATGGCTTCAAGCACATGACTGCTACCTCAAGTGAGGTAGCTGGATTAGCTGGGGACTGGCTAGATTTCTCCTCACATGGTTGTTCATTATTCAGTAGTCTCAGGCAAGCCTCTTTACATATCAGCTAGATTCCAAGAGGGCAAAAACAGAAGTAGTAAGACCTGGAAAAGCCTTCTAATGCATTCTATTAGTCAAAGCAAGTCACAGGGCCAGTCCCAACTCAAGAAGAAGCAAAATAAATTCCACTCCTTGATGGGAATAGTGAGCTAAGCAAGAATTACTGGCAGCTATCTTTGTAGACAATCTACCACAAAACATTAAGTGGAAGCTGTTAAATCTTACTTAGCCACCAGGTGCCCTTCTGCCTTTCTCCCTTTTCTCCATGTTCCTGTCTAGAATGTGGGTGTGATGACTGGAACCTCAGCAGTCATCTTGCAACCATGAGGTTACCTGGAAGATGGAAACTACACACTGAGGATAGCAGAAAGAAAGAGAGAAGGAGATTAGGTTCTAGGTGAGACAGAGGAGCTGCTATACCAGCCAAGGACAGCCTCTACTTCCAGAGCATCTACACATTAAAAAAATAATAATAAAAAATAAATACAGATCTTACTTAGACAATAGTTATTTGTTTTTTCCAGTGGACACAGGCTCAAATAAGAATAACTAAGAGAAGGAATTGCATAGCCCACACTCATTTCCTGTTTTAAAAAAAGTAACTAATAGTACATATTCTGATTATTAAGTTCCATTAGAGCCATATAAGATATACTAAAGCAAGATTTAAAGTAACAATTTAGTGACAAGTACCTTGCCTCTAAGGTATTAGGAGGCAGTCCCTGGGAGCTTATGAGAAAGTGCTAAGAGGCTCCTCATATAAACACTGCCTAAGAAAAATACTTTTAATGTCTTTCAGCCAAAACTAAGCCTGAGTGCCTGTTCTGAACGCCTTACCATTTAGGAAGAAATAGTATGCAAAGTTCAAATAGTATCACCACATCCTCCATCCCCTCATTTCTCATTTCCCATTCAATCAACAAACCCTCTCCAATAACTGAGGCTTTATCTGATTCTTGGATATATGTAACCTGCCTTTTCTCTCCCCTTTCAAATTTTTTAAAACATCAAATAGGCAAGTTTTATAACACAAGAACAGGATTAAAAAAAAAAAAAAAAAAGATGTACCTAGGAAGACTCTGGGACTGATAAACTGAAAAGTGGGAAGGCCATTTAGGTATTACAGGCCTGATGGGCACACAGATGTAACTCTGCAGTGACAACCAACTCCTCAGCCCTCAAATAGGACAGCAAAGGAAATGGCTGCATCCAAGCATAATACCAGTCTTTTGCAAAGCAGCTGAACTTGGCTATGTTATTATTTCACTCGTTTTCATGTAGAGTTTAGCAAATGTTTCATTTGATTTTAGTATATATTTCAAAGTATTAGAATATTTTATATTCTCATCTATTTTAAACTAGTAGTTAGCTATCTGAAACAAAGGGACACATTCTTGAAATACATTTAAATATAACGTTCTGCTGCCATAGACAACTGAGCCCTAGAATAATAATTTGTCGTGCTGTTTTGTAACACTTTGATCCTAAAGTCTAATTATTTCCACTAAATGCTCTTCTAGAGATTCCTCTTTGAATGTTCATCAAGGTATAGAAAAACACAGCACCTTGCAATTTATCTACTAACCCAATTACATGTTTATACCTTATCATTTGATAATTTGTCAAAGGAAAACTTGTTGCCTACATGTTGCATCCGTTTCTATACCGCCTCTGGTAACTTTAAAATCCCAGCGGTAACCAATGTATTCCTCGCCAGAGACCGCCTCTGACTCCAGTGACCTGTTCAGGGTCATGTCCCCACCCACGCGGCAACCCACACAGCTCTCCTGCTGCTCACTTGCGCGCCCCACCGAGCTAGGGGACCCACTAGGCTGTTTCCAGGCAGTCTTTTGTTTGTTTCACTTTGCTTTTACTTCCCGTATCTTTGCTTCTTATCTTTCTGTTGTCTGCTTTCTGCTTCCAATCTCTCACTGCCTCAGCATCCGCTGACTTTCAATCTTAAAACACCCCTAAAGTGGTGGCCGTGTCTTCCCGTCTGCAGCTCATGCTTTACCCACGCAGTTACTCAAAACTCAGGGGCACAGACCAGGGCTGTACCACCGTTTACAAAAGAAGCACTTTGGCCAAGGTCCTCAAGAGAATGATTAATGCTCAGCACTAATAAAATAACCACTTAGCCGCCTCTCCCATACACATCATCTTATTTGCATGATTTGTTTTTATACCATGAACCCACTTAGTAGGAGGTCCTTTCAGATCTCCTGACCCCAGCCCTGGGAGCCGCAACTGTGCCCAGGCCCCGAGCCTGAATCACCAGCCGGCTACGCTCGCCGCTTCAACCCATTTCGCCCGCCGACTGCTCGAGTCCCAGCACCGGGCTCTGACCTAGACGCTGGAGTGGTGGACGCGGGCTCACCTGGATCCGCCGCGGAGCCGGGCGCCGACTCACCTGCTCCTTCGCGGACTCACCTGGATCACTCCCAGACCCGGGCGCGGGCTCACCTGCTCACCGCGGGCTCACCTGCTCACCGCGGAGCGGCGCGGCCGCACCTGGGTTCGCGTCCTGCTCGCGCTGCTGCGGCCGCTCTGGAGGCGGCTCTGCTCTGCTGCAGCCCCGCCCGCCGGGTCGGCAGGGAGGTCCAGCCAACTTATCCGTGTGCCTCGAAAGAGACGGCTGCTGGGAGTAGGTACACCCTATTTCGCGGGGTCTTGGCGTTCTCAGGGACCCCTCGAAGCCAGTTCCCTCCGAACACTGACCGAGACCTCCCCGGCGCTCTTCCCTTTTCCTTTGGTTAGGGAATTAGCGGCGGGGCGCGGGGATCCATCGGAAACAGAAAACTAATTTTCCCCCTGCTGGTGATTATGGGGAACTGCAGGTGATGGAATAAACCTGCCACCGAGCTTCCTTCCCTCCCGGCTGCTAAGGTTGGGGTCCTTCCCACCTTCCACCCCATCAAAAGTCAGAAAAGTTGCCTTTTATTCATTTTTTAAAGTGCCATATTAAGAGGAGGCAACTCCGTTTTAGCCCTCAGATTACTGAGGAGGAGAAACATTAAGACATGGCACAAACTAAATTTTAACAATTTATTTCCAAGGAAAATTGCAAACGTAAAAGGAGGCAGAAGAGTATAATGAGGTCCCAGCTTTTGGTAATGGTGGACTAATCTTCCTGCAGATGATGATGATAAAAGTTGAGCAAAACTTTTAAAAGCAGTATTTGAAGACCTTGGAGAATGACCAAAAGAAGGCAGAAACTGGATAGGAGAGCAACCTTGAAAGACGAACAGAAATTGTTGAGATTTGTGAGTTGGCAGCTTTTTACCCGAGGGCAGCCCCCCAAGACAGGGGCTGCTCCAACTGCAGAGAGCTACAGCCTACTGACTGGGAGGGGACAAAAACAGTTTGAGGCCAGTAGAATTGGAAAGTTAGAGGAGTAATCCAGGGAGGAATCCGTGCAAAGGATGAACCCCTAAATATTGCTGTATGGTTTTCCATTGAATTACCATAACGAATTACCACAAGGTTAGTGGCTTAAAACAACGCAGATTTATAATCTTACTTCTGGAGGTCAGAGGTCCTGAACAGCTCTCACCAGGCCAAAGATAACAGGACACAGCCTGTCTCTTTGCAGAGGCTGGAGGGGAAAATGCATTTTCTGCTCACTCAGCTTGTTGACAGAATTGAGTTCCTTGAGGTCTGTGACTGAGTGTCCTGCCTTCTTGCTGGTTGTCAGCCGAGCATCAGTGCCAGCTCCCACCGGGCGCTGCTGCACTCCATGACTCGAGGCTTCCTTCCTCCATCTCCAAAGGCCACAACGTTGGGTTGAGTCCCTTTCAGGCTTCAAATCTGTCCTCTTTGTCTTCTGTCTCATCTCTCTGACCTACCTGGAAAAGGTTCCCTACTTTTAAAAATCATGTGATTAGACTGGGCCCACCCAGATTATCCAGAATAACCTCCCCATTTTAGGGTCAGTAACCTTCATCACATGTGCAAAATCCCTCTCGTCATGTACAACAACAGATTCACATGTCTGGTGATTAGGACATGGACAATTTCAGGGGGCCACCATGCTGCCTACCAGAGTCTGTCCTCTGCCTCAAAGATGTCACATCCTGATATCAATAATTATCTTAAATACACTAGGTGTGCCAATTCAGTGACAGAGATTGTCAGACTGGATTAAAAACAAAACAAAACTTTAAAAAAAGACCCAATTGCATGCTATACACCCAAAAAAAAAAAAAAAATGTACTTTGAGTACAAGGACACAAAGAGGTTGAAAGTAAAAGGACAGGGGTACCTGAGTGGCTCAGTCAGCTAAGCGTCTGCCTTTGGCTCAGGTCATGATCTCAGGGTCCTGGAATCGAGCCCCCTATCGGGCTCCCTGCTCAGTGGGGAGCCTGCTTCTCTCTCTCCCTCTGTCCCCCACTCATGCTCTTGCACGCACGTTGTCTCTCTCTCTCAAATAAATAAATAATAAAAGAATAATAAGTAAAAGGAAAAAAGAAAGTAAAAGGAGTTACACCAGACAGAGAGGAAGAATAAGAAATCTGAAGTAACCAGCAAACATATGAAAAGATGCTCAACATCGCTAATCATAAGAGAAATGCAAAACAAAACCACAGTGAAATATCATCTCATATCCATGAAGACAGTCACTACTGAACAAACAAACAAGTCAAGCAGCAACAACTGTCGGTGAGGAGGAGGAGAAATCGGAATGCTCATGTGCTGGCCGCAGGACTATGAAGTGGTACAACCACTATGGAAAACAGTATGAAGGTGCCTCAAAAAACTAAAAATAGAATTACCATAGAGTCCAACAATCCCACTCCTAGGTATTTATCTAAAAGAATTTAAAGCAGGATCTCAAAAAAAAAAAAAACTTTGCATACCCATGTCCATCACAGCAGTATTCAAAGTAGCCAAGAAGTGGAAGCAAACCAAATGTCTGTGGACAGGTGAACAGATAAAGAAAGTCTGGTATATACACACAAGGGAATATTATGCTCCCTTTAAAATGAACGAAATCCTGTCACCTGCTACAAAAGGATGAACCTCAAGGACATTAGGCTAATTGAAATCAGCCAGTCACAAAAGGACAAAGACAGTATGATTCCACTAATATGAAGTATCTAAAGTAGTCAAAATGATAGAAACAGAACATAGAAAAGTGGTTTCCAAGAGCTAGGGAGAGAAAGGAGAGTAAACTAGCGTTGAAGGGTAAAGAGTCTCAGTTTAACAATATGAAACAGTTCTAAAGGTCTGTAGCGCAACAGCGTGGGTTTACTTGACACTACCAAACTGGACATTTAAAAATGGTTAAGATGGTAAACTTAATGTTATGTGTTTTATACCTCAATGAAAAAAAAGGAATCTGAAGTGACTATATTAATATTTGACAAAATAGACTTTCAGGCAGAGCATTATTAGAGATAAAGTGGGAAATGTCAAAATGATAAAGGGGTCAATGCATCAGGAAAACATGACAATGAAAGTATTTATGCACCTAATATCAGAGCTTCAAAATATCTTAAGAAAAACTAACAGAACTAAGGGGAGAAATAAGCAAGCCCAAAATCATCATGAAAGAATTTAAGACCCTGCTCTTGATAATATATGGAACAAGTAAACACAGAAAAATCAATAAAATATCTAAAAAACACCATAGCTCAGGGATTGGTGAACTGTGGTCTATGGGCCAAATCCCATGAATAAAGTTCTACTGGGAAACAGCCACACTCACTTGCTTCTGTATTGTGGGTGGTTATCTGTATGTGGCTGCTTTCACAGAACTGAGTACATACAACAGAGACCACATGCCTTGCAAAGCCTCAAATACTTACTACCAAGCCCTTTGTGGGAAAAGTGTGCAAACTCTACAAGAGTTTGACTGCCTGTTTGGTAGAGCTATTGTACAAAAGCTGCTTTGAAGTCTTTGTTTGTCAGATAATTCCAACATCTGTGTCAATTTTGCTGTTGGTGTCTGTTGATTTGTTTTTTTCCCATGTGAGTTGAGATTTTCTTGTTTTTTCATAGGCCAAGTAATTATAGATTGTCTCCTGGAAATTTTGAATATTATGTAATGAGAACTCGGGTCTTTTTAAAGTCCTATGGGGAATGTACTTATTTTTGTTTTAGGCGATAGACCTGCTTAGGTTCACACTACAAGTTCAACCCGCCTTCTCTGAGTTGTGGTTCAAATTTAGGTTCAGTTTCTAAAGCCTTTGCAGTACCATTAGGGTAGATCCTGCATATTTACTACTCAGTGGTCATCTGGAACCTGATCGATGGTCTGTTAGTTCTGTTCACAAAGTCACTGCTAAACTGATCATATCCATGTGTGCACAGCTCAGTGAGCTTGGAAATTCTCATCCAACTTAATGGGATTTTCCTATAAAGTTAAGAAAGAGCTCTTCTTTCTCCATAATTTCCCCAGTACTTTCCAGTAGTTTTCTACAATGCCCCTTTCTGGTTCTGTGGCCAGAAAGCTGGGGAGAGAAAGTTACTCCATCTTTGGCCAAGTGGGAAGAGGCAGAAAGAGAGGGGGAGGAAAAGCAAGAGAGATTGGTTGACTGAAGAGGAATGTTCCCCTTCCTCAGAATTTGGCTCCTGCTGGCTCCTGTTGTGGCCTTTGCTGCTGCCAACAAAGGATGGGTTGGGGGCTAAGGCTCAACTACTGGAGAGAAGGAAAAGAAAATGGAGAGAATTCCACACCCTCTGAGGGTTAGATGTTTTCAGCTAGTCAGCCATAACTCAAGGGCTGCTCCTAGAGCTCTCCCTACACACATCCCACTTCCACTTCTGGGCTTCAGGCTGCATTGCATTCAGCCCAGCAGATATCAAAGGAACAATAATGATAAACTCACCTCCAGTTCATTGGCACTTTAAGTCATTCAACCTGCTACTGTTTACTTTTCAGTCTTCCTATGGGTGCTCTATGCAGTCTGCCCAGGTTTTATGATTACAGTCAGTGGGAGAGGCAGGATGGAGCGTACTTACTCCATTCTTACCCAGAACGAGAACCCTAATAAGAGATTAAAGAGGAGCTATCACTACAGATCTTATAGACATGAAAAAGATAATAAGAGAATATTACAAATAATTTTATGCCAATAAATTTGACAGTTTAGATGACATAGACAAATTGCTTAAGAATATAGTTTATCAAAACTAACACAAAAAGAAATAGAACAGCTTTAGATTTATTAAAGAAATTGAATTAGTTATCAAAAACCTTCCCAGAACACCCCAGCCCAAAATGGTTTCACTAGAGAATCCTTTCAAACATTTAGGGAAAAAATAATAGCAATCTTACAAAAAACTCTTTCAGGGGGTGCCTGGGTGTCTCAGTCAGTTAAGTGTCCGATTCTTGATTTTTGGCTCAGGTTATGAGCTCAGAGTTGAGCTCAGCGAGGAATCTGCTTGGATTCTCTCTCTCCATCTCCCTCTGCCTTTCCCCTGAGCACACACACTCTCTCTCTCTAAAATAAATAAATAAATCTTCAAAAAAAAAATAAATAAAAACCCCAACAACAACAACAAACCCCAAAAACCTCTTTTGGAATGAGAAGGAGAAAGGCATGCTTTTCAACTTGTTTTGTGAGACCAGCATATCTCTGACACTAAACCTTACATGACGTAAATACAAAAAACATTCATAAAATATAAGTGAATTGGGGTGCCTGGCTGGCTCAGAGGAGCATGAGACTCTTGATCTCGGGGTCATGGGTTTGAGCCCCACATTGGGTGTAGAGATGACTTAAATAAATAAAACTTTTAAAAAATAAAACATAAGTGAATCAAATCCAACAATACACAAAAGCATCACAAGAAAGTGGGTTTTATCCCAGGAATACAGAGTCGGTGTGACTAGATCAATCAGTGTAACTCACTATATTTAGGTAATAAAGGAAAAAACCTATATCTCAATTGATGCAAAAAAAGGAAAAAAAAAGAGCATTTGACAAAATTCAACATCCAAACTCACTGTTAACAATTGTTAACTCATGGTCAAGCTAATTTCATTTTCAACCCCTTCAACTTCCTTTCCTTCCAGTATGATTTTGCAGCAAATCCTTATTGAGCCCCTGCTCTGTGCCAGGCCCTGGGCTGGGAGTCCATGTACAGAGTAGCCAACAAGTCCCGCTGCCAGGTGTTCACATTCAGGAGGGGTACAGGTAAATGGTGAATGAATAATAATTTCAGATAGTGAGGTTATGATGACAATAATAAAAACCAATTATGGCAGAGAGGGACTTGATGGGCAAGGGTGTATGTGTTGGGGGGAAGTTCTTTATTCCAGTAGTCAGGAAGGCCTCTTGAGAGATATTTGAGCTGATCTTGGAATGATGAAGAAAAGCAGCCATGGGAGGGATCCTGTCTCAAAGTGGAAAACAGCAAAGGCCCTGCAGTAGGTCTGAGCAGGACATGTTGAGTGACAGAGAAGGCCAGTGTAGTAGGGCCAGGGTGAGGGTGGGTGGGTGAGACAAGGTGAGGTCTGAAGTGGGGCAGCAGCCATGCAGGGACCTGCACAACACAGCCAGGCAATTGCGTTCCAGGTGCAATGAGGAGCCTGGAAACTCTGAGCAAGGATACTCCCTGTCCCAAAAAATGACCTCCATTTTAAGAAAGTCACTTTGCTCTGTGAAGAATGGACTGGGAGAGAGGAAGCAGGCGACAGAGGGCACCGGAAAAGAATGTTGGAGGCCATGGCAGGGGTGCAGGCAAAAGGGAGGGTGGCTAAGGTGTGCAGAGAAGTGACCAGAGTCCCTATCTGCTCCTGGTGGGGAGCTGGTACTGCAGATGCACTGGCTGCAAGGGGTGGGAAGAGGAAGCAGCCATGGCACTTGGTGGGGCTGGGATAGAAGAAGACAGGGTGGCTGGGCAGGTTGGTGGGGGAAATCAAGCATGCCATCTGGGCCGCACTGCATCTGAGAAGACAAGTTGCAATGCAAGCAGAGATGCTGAGGAGGCATCTGGATATAGGAGTGTAGTACTCAGAGGCGAGAGAACTGAAGGAAAGTGTGCGGAGGGGGGGCAGGGGGCGGGCAGGGGAAGTAGGCATGTGTGCACGTACAGTGCATCTCTCTTCTTTCTGTTGTATTGGTTAGTGAAGCAGATAAAGAATCCAGAAACAGATGCAATGATGTTAAAAAGCTTATATGTGATAAACTGGCATTTCACCTATGCCCTGGGGTTATGAGGACTGTATGAGTTACAAGTAAGATGCTTAGAAAAATGCCTGGCACATATTCAGTGTTTGTTACGTTTTTTTAAACTTCAATCCCAATAGCAAAAGAGTAATTTACCTATGAAGAGATATCCACACAACTTGCTAACCATTTAGAAAAATGTGTTTACTTATACTTAAGTAAAAATACATTTTGTATTGATTAAAGATGTGCATTGAAGAAATTAAACTAGAAAAGTATAAGAAAAACATTTGGATGAATAGTTAGTTGTCTAGTCTTGGCATAAATGAGGCTTTTTTATTTTACTATTTCTTAATTTTTTTTTAATGCTTCACAAATTTACATGTCATCCTGGCACAGGGGCCATGCTAATCTGCTCTGTATCCTTCCAATTTTAGTATATGTGCTGCTGAAGCAAGCCTACATGAGGCTTTTTTAAAGCTACACAGGAGGGGTGCCTGGGTGGCTCAGTCGGTTAAGCATTTGCCTTCGGCTCAGGTCATGATTTCAGGTCCTGGGACTGAGCCCCAGTCCGGCTCCCCACTCAGTGGGGAGTCTGCTTCCCCTCTTCCTCTGCCCCTCCCCCTGCTTGTGGTCTCTCTCTCTGTGTCAAATAAATAAATAAAATCTTTAAAGCTACACAGGAAATCCAGACCCAATAATGAAAAATGTTTGACCACATACAAAATCCTATATGGTAAAAATGCTATAAACCATGCCAAAGATAAGAGGTAAGAAAGTATTGCCTTATATATGACAAGCATGGGATACATTTCCCCAAAACACAAAGATCTCCTAGAAGCTGATAAACAACCCAACAGGAGATTTCTCTTCACAGGAGAGAATGTAAAGCATCAAGAAACATATGAAAAGAGACTTCATCTCACTAGTATTTAGGTGAACCAATGGCTATCACATCTTCTGACCCAAGTTTCTCAGATATTGATGCTGGCACTGCACATTTCTACAACCTATTTTGGATGATCTGGCAAATAAAAATGTGCATAGCATTCCACTCTGTAATTTTTCTTTAGGAATTCAGACAAAAGAAATAAAAAGCACCAGTATATACAAGATTTTTGCTGTTGCAAAAATATACGTCCTGTCCTGGGAAGATGTGTATGATCTATGGTTAAGGAAAAAGGCAAGTTATGTAGTAAGGGACTAACTTTCTATTTTTGGTTTAGCATTTTTTGTGTATGTTTTGGCTTTTTAGTGTGTGTGTGCGTGCGTGTGTGTGTGTGTGTGGTGAGAGGGGATTTTTACACACTAATCCATTTACTTATGTGTGGACATAGAGGAGAAGATACCCAATTAAAATATGTCTCTACAGATTGTAAATACATTTTTCTCTTTAGAAACTTCTGTATCATTTGACTAAATGCTGATCAGAGAAGTAGGATGGAAAGGTGGGAAGAGCAGATGTAATAAATTTTCTTTTAAAAAATTAAAATATGTCTCTACAGATGTAAATATATTTTTCTCTTTACAAACTTCTGTATCATTTTGACATAAGACAGGCCAGGTCTGAGGACCCAGAGGCTAAGGATCCCTCTTGGCTAAGAGGATCCTTGTCTTTGTGCAGGAGAGCAATCAGGGAAGTGAAAGCAGAGTTTATTGAATAGTATAAGTAACAGAGTATAGCAGATGGAGAGTCTGGGAGACTCGGAAAGGAAAGGAGAGTGAGTCTCTTCAACACTTGGGGTTAGGGGTTCATATTGGAAAGGGGTCCAGGGTACATGTTCCTTCATAAATCCAGGGTAGGGTCGAATTCAAAGGTGAGTGACAGGTGAATAATAGGTATTATTTCATAAATCATCAAAGGTGGGGGTATTGATGCCAGTGTTGGGTGAGTTTTGTTCAAACCTAATGTCCTGGAACATGTTTAAGATTCAGTTCTTTTTAGATTTTATCAGGTATTTGGATGCCTAGTATTTGTATTTTATCAGGTATTTGGATGATTAACTTTCTTGCCTCCCCCTTGGAGCAGGAACATAGTTTCTTTGGTTTATTCAGCGGCAAGGTGAAATATAGAACATGAACAAATGGGGCCTTGCAGAAAAACAGCAGAGATGGAGCCTTTCTAAAAATGGAATCCTTTCAGTTTCCCTATCTCAATTTAAGTCCTTTCAGATATTGAAAATTAAGGATAATAAGGGTCTAGTCTCCAGAATTTATTTTTTGAAACTCTAACAACTCAACAACAAAAGGCAAACAACCCAATTTTAAAATGGGCAAAGGACTTCAATAGACATTTCTCCAAAGAAAATATACAAGTTGTCAACAAACACATGAAAGAATGCTCCACGTCATTATTCACTAGGAAATGCAAATCAAAACCACAATGAGAAGCCACTTCACACTCACTAGGATGTTTAGAATAAAAATAAATTTTAAAAAATGAACAAAGGAGGAAAATGAGGGTTGGGAAGATATGGAGAAATTGGAAACCCTGTTAAACATGAAATTACCATATGACCCAGCATTTTCACTCCTGGGTGTTTATCCAAAAACAACCCCTGAAAACAGACCTGTTCCTAGCAGCAATATTCACAACAGCCAAAAGGTAGAAACAACCCAAATGTCCAGCATGGATGAATGGATAAACAATACTTGGTATGCATACAATGTAATATTCAGTCATAAAAGGGAATGACGTTCTGATATAAGCTCCAAGGTGTGTGTACCTAAAAAACATTATACTAAGTGGAAGAAGCCAGACACAAAAGATCACGCCTATGATTCCATTTACAAGAAATGTCCCGAATAAGCCCAATGAGCCAGAAAGCCGACTAGTGGTCGCCAGGGCCTGGGAGGGAAGGGAGAATGGGAAGCAACTGCTAAATTGGGATGGGGTTCCCTTCAAGGTGACAGAAACGTTTCCAAACTCGGTAACAGCGGGGTTTGCACAACACTGAACCTGTGCCGAACTGTTAACGTTCTGCTGTGTGCATGAAGAACGGGAAAGAAGGTGAGCTGGCTTCTGCTCTGAGAGCAGGCCGGCCTGCTCTTCCCTCCCAGGCCCACGGCCGAGTTGACAAGGGTGGCCTCCTTGCGGGCCGCACACCGCCTGCCCGGCCCAAATCAACACCCCGGATGGAGAATCTAGAAGGCGACGCGGGCTGAGGAAATGACAACAGGAGTACCACAGAAGCGCTATCAGGAGCGAGAAAGAGAGGCCCGCACAGCACCGGCGTGCAGACGTCGCCAACCCCGCTGGGTCACACCGCTCCGCGCAGCCGCAAGTCTGCGGAGGATCCTCGCCGGCCCGCGGGGGACGGGGCGGAGCCTGGGGGCGGAGTCTAGGGCGGGGCCAAGGGCGAGGAGAGGGTCGGCCTACGGGAGGGGCGGGACGCGAGGGAGACCGGAACTCGTCAGCAGCGAGCGCGGGTTTCCGGAGGGAGCTTGGATTCCGAGGTGAAAGGCCGGCAGGTTGGGAAGCCGGCTTTCGGAGAGTCGTCTTGTGGCTCGCCTTAGTGGCGTGGGGCGGCGGGAGCGATGAGGCAGAAGCACTACCTTGAGGCTGCGGCGCGGCAACTATACGATAGCTGCCCGGGCCAGGCTCGCTATCTACTGTAAGAGAGGGGCGGAGGGGAGGCGGGCGGCGGCGGCGGCGGGGTCTCCCCTCGTGCCTCACGTGTCTTCTTCTTCTTTGCAGCTGGGCCTACAGTTCGTCACACGGTAGGGAGAACGTCCGACGGTTGTGGGTCAGGTTCTCGTCGTCCCGCTCCCCTCCATTCCGCGCAGCGCTCAGGATGTCGCAAAAGAGAAATCTCATCGACCCACTGCCCTCGTAACCCCCCCCCCCCCCAGTGGCTTCTGTTTCGTGAAAACTCCGGATTCCTTAGACCTCTTTTCTAGATACCCTCACTTCCTTGGTGACAGTTTTTCATCCAGTCTCATGGCTTCCAAATTTATACACCCCACCAAGACTTCTCCCCATTCTAGGCTCATAACCAGATGCCGCCTTGACACCTTTTGAATGTCTGTCAGGCCAAAACTTGAGCCTTACCCCCCAACAAAGCCCTCCTCCAGTTCCTCCCAATTCAGTAAATGGTAATTTCATCCTTAGGGTGAATTCAGCCCCCAAACCCTGGGGCCATTCGTGACTCCCTAATAGCCTTCCTCTCTAAGCCAACATGCCAGCAAATAATGCCTGTTGGCTTTGGAATATATGCAGAACCTAGCCTCTTTTCACTAATCCATCTTATCATCCTGGACCAAGTCATCAGCTGGGTTATTGCCAACAGCACTCATGCATGTCTACATCCATTCCCAATTGAGCAGCCAAAGTGAGCCCAGGAGAAGTCCAAGCTGGATCATGTTGCTTCTCTGCCACAAACTCTCAAATGACTTCCCATCTCAGGGTAAAAGTGAAAATCTTTTAAAAGGACTACCAAGGCCCTACATCAAAAGCCCACTTTATCATTCCAACCTGCTTTCCCTTTGGCTTACTCAGCTCCACCGTTAGGCCTGCTTGCTTTCACAGCCTTTGAAGTTGCCCTTTCTCTGACTGGAACTCTTACCTCACATATCTGTGTGAATTCCTTCCTCGGTTCCTTCTGCTCTCTAAAGATGTCACTCCACAAAGCCTTCCCTGGCTACCTTATTTAAGAGCATGGCAGCCCCATTGCCACTCCCTGTTCGCCTCTTTTGTCTTCCCAGCGCTACACAGTTGGTGTTGCTATATTTACTTTGTCCACGAATTGTCCTTTATTCACTGTTCTGTCTCTTGTACCCAGAACTGTGCCTGGCACTTGACAGTCACTCAATAAGTATGAATGAATTTAACATTTGGCAGAGCTGAGTGAAAGCATGGTCCTTAGTTGAGTGCTCACTAACAAATAATTGGTGAATAAAATCATGGTGTGCCTCCCTTTCCATTTGCATCGCCCTCACACCCTCACCTTTCCCTAATAGCCACGCTTTCTTTTTCACTGTACTTCTACCTGAAAGCGCTTTACCAGTAATGGATGCCATCTCCAAGTACAGATATTTGGAGTATTTGACCTTCGTCAAGCCACTTCTTTGGAGTGCTTCTGGCTGGTCCATACAAAGTTTAGTAGTATCCAGGGCATTTTAATCATATTTTGTTACAGTTGTTACCAGTCTTACTTTTGTTTGCCAATGGCTCCCCTAGAGTGTGAGTTATTTAAAGATAGCAGCTTTTTTACTCCTTATTTATGACTCCCCAGCCTAGCATGATAGATGGCTGTCTTGATTGCACAGACAGTCTGGGGCAAGTCTGTTCTATTACCTTGTACTGAGAGCTACCTGCAGAAAGCCTGGCCCACAAATCACAAAACTGTGCTAATTGTTTAAAAAAGAAAATGACAGTATACATATAATTTATTGATTTGTGATAAATATGTTTGTAAAATTGTGAGACAGCCTTTGTTACTTAGTAACAAGTAATGAGTAAGGTAGCAAAGAGTGGGGACCTAACATGTCTATTGCTAAAAGGAGTGAATGGGTAGAATTACAGTGTTTTGCAAAATAAATTATTGCCAATTTGTCTTTTTTGCAAGTTCTCCTATTTTGAGTTTGCTTAAAGAGAATATATATCCGTTCATATTAAATAGTATACTTTATCACAGAATTTTGGCTGTTTGAGGTAACAGATATTCTGATTTGCTGAATCATGAGTTTCATTTGTATAATTTCAGATGATAACATCACTTTTGAAGGAACATGTCCGTACTGTTTCCAGTTGCTGGTTTTGGATAACTCTCGAGTGCGCCTCAAACCCAAGTCCAGACTGACACCCAAAATACAGAAACTTCTTAACCGGGAGGCAAGAAATTATACACTCAGTTTTAAAGAAGCAAAAATTTTGAAAAAGTACAAAGACTCTAAAAGTGTATTGGTAAGATTTCAATTCCAGTATGTATAAATAAACTAGAATTTTCTTTTACTTAAAATGAGGTTAAGGATCAGGCTACATTATAACTCAGAGGTTTGTGATAGTATACATGGATTGTCAAAATATATACATAAATTCTTTTTCTAGTGATTGATGTTTCATTGAGAGTAAAACTTATTTTTAAAAAATTGATTAATGTATAGTTGATACGTTAGTTTCAGGTTTACACACAGTGATTTGACAGTTATATACATTATGAAATTCCAACCATGATAAGTCAGCCTCTGGAATTAATGAAGTAAAGAGGTGTGAGAATTCATTTGATTGGTTTTATAAATTGATTTAGATCTATATTTATAGAATATAGAATCGCTAAGGGTTTGAAGGGGTCACTTAGATTTTCAGTGATAATTTGCCATGTTTTATTGGAAAACAGCTTGGAGTTCTCCAACAAATATTAAATGTCAACTGCTTTTATAAAGAACATTCTTCCAGATGTTAAAGGGTATCAGTCACAGTCTGATTCCCCCCAAACATGGTTTTACATTGAAAAAGTAGGGACTTTGTTATCTTTAAAAAGGTGTTTTAGGGGCACCTGGCTGGCTCAGTTGGTGGAGTATAGGACTCTTGATCTTGGTGTCATGAGTTCAAGCCCCACACTGGGGCTTAAAAATAAAATCTTTAAAATAAATTTAAAAAAAAATGTGTTTTATATTAAATACAGATGTTTAGCCAGTAACTTTTTATTGAAGATTTTCTCATTTTAAATTTGTATCTTGTCTGATTACTGCTGCTGGATTACGGACTCCCTGAGGGCTGCCTCTCTTACTTGGTCATACCTGGTGTAGTCCCTTACGTACAAGAATTTAATGAACATGTAGTTTATTGAATTAAATGATAAGAGAAATCAGGCCCAATATTTCTCCTTTTTACGGTAGTTGACTACTTGTAAAACATGCAACAGAACAGTTAAACATCATGGTAAAAGTAGAAGCTTTCTCTCAGCACTGAAGAGCAGTCCTACCACTCCTACGAGTAAGCTCAGCCTGAAGACACCAGAGAGAAAGACTCCAAGTTCTGCAAACCTCAGTCATACGTGTGGTTCCAAGGGCAAGAGTCCAGCCTTGATATTCAGGTATCTTAATTTGTTAAGCTATTTGCATTGCTGGTGTAAACTCTTATTTTTTCTACTTTCCTCTGTTTTATACTCCCTAAATTTGCCAAGCAGTTCAGGCCTTGGCCCCCATTTTTTTCGTCCATACCCTTTTCTTCTCTAATGTCATATGCACACATAATCTGTGCTTATAACTTCCAGCTATATTCCTCTACTTCCAGCCTCTCCCTCTGCCTGTTCTCAGCTCCTGCTAAATATATCCACTTTATCACCCCAACATGTCCCCACAGCTGACTACTCAAACCGGCTCGTCCTCCTAAGTTCCTTATTCTGTCAGTAAACATGCCCTTGTAGACAGTCTGACGTGAAATGGTGCGTAGAGTAGACAACTCCTACTCCCTTGGTCCTTGTCCAATTAGTTGCCAATTTCTAAATGTCCTTCCTCCATGGGGTTTGCATCTGTTCTTTTTTCCTCCTGCTGTGTTCAATCTGTATTCACTTTTTGCTGGGACTACTACATTAGTTTCCTGCTTCTAGTTTCAAACCCTTCTAGTCTGATAATTTCCTTAAAGCACAGCTCTGATTAGCTGTAGCATGTAGATCAAATGTTCCAGCATGGCTTCCCAGCCCTTCCTAGCTGGCACGAGTGCATCTGCTGGCTTACTTTGCCTTAATTCATCCTATGTGTCAGCAAAACTGAACTGAAGTAAACTCACAGTTTACATTCCTGCTCTAAACCTTTGTTCTGGGTATTTCCTCTGTCAGAAATTCTTGTGGAAACCTCACTGGATAGGGATTTGTCAGCTGCTACTCAGTTAACTATATGACTGAGCACTGAACTATTTTTGTAATTCACAGTACTTTATTCACTGTGATAGTAAATTTAGTTTCATAGAAACTGGGAAAGGGGGGCGCCTGGGTGGCACAGCGGTTAAGTGTCTGCCTTCGGCTTAGGGTGTGATCCCGGTGATCTGGGATCGAGCCCCACATCAGGCTCTTCTGCTGTGAGCCTGCTTCTTCCTCTCCCACTCCCCCTGCTTGTGCTCCCTCTCTCGCTGGCTGTCTCTATCTCTGTTGAATGAATAAATAAAATCTTTTTAAAAAAAAAGACTCTCTTTTTTTTTTTTTTTTTTTTTTAAGATTTTATTTATTTATGTGACAGAGAGACAGCCAGTGAGAGAGGGAACACAGCAGGCGAGTGAGAGAGGAAGAAGCAGGCTCCCAGCAGAGGAGCCCGATGTGGGACTCGATCCCGGAACGCCGGGATCACGCCCTGAGCTGAAGGCAGACGCTTTAACGACTGCGCTACCCAGGCGCCCAAAAAAAAGACTCTCTTAAAAAAAAAAAAAAAAAAAAAAAGAAACTGGGAAAGGAATTTTTGAACATTTTTATACCAAAAGAGAAACTGAGTCTGATAGTTTCTTGAACATAAATAGCAAAATTCAGCAAGGACTGAATTATCTGTTTACTGCATTGAGTTTTTATATTGGGTTGACATTTATAAAATTGGATAAAAATTAAAATTTCAAGTCTATTTTTCTCTATATTTTGATTTAATTATTTTGATATTTGGCATGATAGGAATTCATAGAGGTTTCTACCTTATTGGATAAATGTAGATAAAAGAGAATTTGGCATATTTAAAATAATTCACTTGCGTTTAGATCAGACTGCTTCTTAGTTATATGCAGGAATGAGAAAGATATTTCACATTTATCGTACAGATGGGTAATAGAAGAAGGATCAGACTGACAAAACCCCAATAAAGTTTCGTGGGTGTGGAACACAATTGGAGGGCATGAAATAGAAGGAAACAAAAATACACACACAGCAGCAGGGGAATCATTTCATCCAGCAAATATTTTTAGAAGACCTCTTCTGTGCCTGGCACTGTTAAGAATTAGTGGAATATACAATTAGTAGTACAAAGTCTGCCCTATGGAACTTACATTCTAGGTGGGGAGATACAATGGAGTGGTACCTGCACGTGTAGATTAAAATTCTTCATTTTTTAGAAAGGAAATGGTCTTGAGCTCTGAAGAAAGAGGTTTTTAAAGTCCTTAGAATTGTCATGAATCTTGATGTCAGACTTAAAGGGAACTCAGACCTGATGACACTTTACTTTTAGCCTTCTTCAGGTGTGATAGAAACTTCCAGAACCACCCAGTATATCTCCTGAAGGTTGCCTAAAGCCTATGTAGTGAGGAGATTTTTAACAAAATGGGAATGAATGCTGCGTCCAGCCACTGCTCATTTATGGCCATAATACACAAGAGTAGAAAGGGATTCTAGAAGCAATTATTTAGGCTAAGCAGGAAAAGCACTTTTTAAACGTATTTATCAGTATGCCTAAGTGTGGTTTTGTTTGTTTTCAGGACACCTATATCTGGACAGTCAACACCCACTTGTTCCTCAAAAAATGTGAGCAAAACAAAGAAACATTTCTCTCAACTAAAAATGTTGCTTAGTCAGAGTGAATCCCAAAAGAATTCAAAGTTGGACTTCAGAAATTTCTTACTGTCTTTGTAAAGGATGGGCTGTGAAAATAAATGTTTAATGCAATTTCTGAAACTAAAGTTAGTCAGAAAAACAGCTTTCTTAAAACTTCTTTTTTATTCTGGGGTGCCCCGGGTGGCTCAGTTGGTTAAGCTTCTGCCTTCAACTCGGGTCATGACCCCAGGGTTTTGGGATCGAGCCCCTGGTCCAGCTCCCAGCTCAGTGGGGAGTCTGCTTTCCCCTCCCCGCTGCTTGTACTTGCTCTTTCTTGCTGTCTTGCTGTCTTTCAAATAAATAAATACAATCTTAAAAAAAAAACCAAACACCTTTTATTTATTCTTTAAATACATGGAAACTAGGGTCCAAGAACAAACTTTTCTGGGCATTTTTCAGTGTTTATGGAGAGAACACCTCATGAAAATGAATAACCGAATCCTGCCTACCTCACAGGTGGTTGTGAGGTGGTGTAAAATATATGAAAGGTCCTTGTAAGTAGCAAAGCTATATGGACATTGAGTGGTTATATTATTTTATCTTCCCATAATTAGCAGTTTACATTATGTCATTTTCTTTCAGAAAGAAATTGAGACCTTTATGAGAGGGCCTGCTCATTCCTTTCTAGGTGTTTTTGGCTTTATTGCTAATTCAGAAAAAGGTTGAAGTATGTGTCCTTGTTTTTCCACAATCATCTGCATAACTATTAGTAAAAACTAAACATTAAAAAATTTTTTAAAAATAGAGCTGAGGGGCGCCTGGGTAGCACGGTCGTTAAGTGTCTGACTTCAGCTCAGGGCGTGATCCCGGTGTTCTGGGATCGAGCCCCACATCAGGCTCCTCTGCTGGGAGCCTGCCTCTTCCTCTCCCACTCTCCGTGTTTGTATCAAATAAATAAATAAAATCTTTAAAAAAAATAATAACAAAAATAAAAATAGAGCTGAACATTATTCCTGTTTTGCATGTAAAAGTCAATATATGGAGCATTCTTAATTGTAAATCACTCAGATACCCTAGGTTTCATTTTTATAATTTTCTATTGTTCCTAGCAATATTTTATCTCAAGTGGCATTTCATTTGCTCTGGTGAAGACTTATTTCTAGGTCTTAAAATTTAGAGCAGAATACAACATATTAACAGTTTAGCTATGTTAAATCTTCTCTGGAACACAGATATACTAAAATGATAGGCTAGGGTTGTAGTCAACCTGTCTTTTAAAAGTTCCTTAAATAAGTAATTTAGATACTTTAAACTATAATCTGTTTCCAAGCTCTCTCTGCTGTTTAAAAATTTAAACTTAAACTTCTATTAGGGCCTGGCAAACTTTGAAAGTCCAAGGTTATTAACAAGTTGGTCTTGTAGTTACATGAAGTGAAATTATACTAATAGTGCCAGCATCAGAGAGGGATGGCAAGAGTCATCCTTCTGAACTTCTTTAGCCTTTGAGCCACAGGCTGAGGGAGCTGGGCCTTCCCTTTGTGTCCAGGGCATCTAATACAATACTTTGGTCATGGCACTTTACCTTTCTCGCTAACTTCTCACTGGAGTTATCTGCTCTTGTTTGCTTATCACCCATAGTGACCTCTTTATAGTTCTTAGGACATAGCATTTTCTTGCCAGTTTGGGGCCTTTGCATGGTTTTGCAGACTGCCCTCCACTCCAACCCCACCACATTATGAAGGGCCACTCTTTTATCAAAGTGCTGGTGGCCCTATCATTTCCTGATTCTGATTGTGTCCCCAACTGCTTGTGAGCTCTTTGCCAGCCTGCATGATTCTCATTTGCTGTGGCCCAGCACATAGCACAAGCACGGCAAATATCCCTAAGCCCCTACATTTACATTTGAATTCATTAGCCCACTTGTTACAGACCAGGTTTAGAACACAGGTCCTTTAAGCTACCTGACTGGGAAATGGATAAGAAGTAGTAAAAGCAGGAACTTCTAGGTGGGAAGTTGTTCACATTAACTCAGTCGCAAATGAAAAATACTATGGATTCTTGACTTTCTCTTCTGTTTGGCAGAAGGTCTTTGGTCATCTTTAAAGAGAATATTAATGCTGTGGACATAAAACTCAGAAGAAAACCTAGAACTAAGTCTTCATAACCTTGGATTAAGCAATGGTTTCTTAGCTATGACACCAAAATCAAAAGCAACAAAAGAAAAAATAGATAAATTGGACTTCAAAATTAAAAACGTGTGTTTAAAATGAGGACAGCATCAAGAAAATGAAGAGATAACCCACTGAATGGGAGAAAATGTTGGCAAATCATGTATCTCTTAAGAGGCCTATATCCAGAATTATAAAAAACTTTAAATTCAATAATAAAAAGACAAAACACGGACAAAGATTCTGTGCAGACACTTCCCTGAAGAAACAAATGGCCAACAAGCACATGAAAAGATGCACAACATCTTACATCTAACATTAGTCATTAGTGAAATGCAAATCAAAACAGTGAGCTACCACTTCATACCCCCTAGGATGGTTAAAATCACAAAGAGTAACAAGTGTTGATGAAAATGTGGTGAAATTGGCACTCACACATTGCTTCTGGGATTGTAAAATTTGTGCAACCATGTAAGAATTTGGCACTTCCTCAAGAAGATGAGCATAAATTACCATATGACACACAATACCACACCTAGTTACATATCCAACAGAACTGAAAACAAAATCTTGTATATACATATTCATAGCAACATTATTTGTAATAGCCAAAAAGTGGAAACAACCCAAATGTCAACCTAACTACAAATGGATACATAAAATGTGATATATCCATACAGTGGAATATCATTCAGCCATAAGAGTGAATTACTGAAACATGCTAGAACATGGATGAACCTTGAAAATATGTTGAAAGAAAGTAGACACAAAAGTCCACATAATGTATGATTCAATTTATAAGGAATGCTCAGAATAGGAAAATACATAGATTAGTGGCTGCCTGAGGCTGGGGGGGGAACAAGGAATAACTGCTAATGAGTATGGAGTTTCTTTAGGATGATGAAAATGTTCTGGAATTAGCAACGGCCACATAACTCTGAATACTAAAAACCACTAAAGTCTACAATTAAAAGGGTGAATTTTGTGGTATGTAAATTTTATCTCAGTAAAGCTGTTCTTAAAAAAATGAAAACGAAACATTTCCTAAACAGATTACAGTGTAGATACTTAGGATTAAATGAAAATGATAGTCTCGTAAAGAGAAGCAGCAAACATGCTTTGTACAGCTCAGGCTTCGTACAGCTCTAACTCCTGGACGTCCGTCCCATTGCCATATGGCTTGTTCATACACTGATGTATCTACTGCAGTGCTTCCTAAAGACAGCTCCCGTTAGCTCTGGGCTGTTTGTCCAGTCATGGGATAAGGAGCCTAGAACATGTGACCAGAGAGCACCACTGACCCTGGGGACTGCAGCAACCCCATGCTAAAGGCTGCCATTATGAGGATGAAAAAGAGGCCCTCACCATCCAGAGAGGGATGGGCTGGGCAGAATGCTGAGGAAGAAAACCTAATCAAGACAGGGTGGGAAAGGGGCGAGAGCATAGACCTAATGATGGCCTCATCTGCATCACAAAGAACTTTGGGGTCACATAGTTGATGACAATCTGTAGGCCATTGTTCTCTCCCTCAGCACAGCCCCTTGGACCTTAACTGCAGAAAGCACAATGGTGAATTTTAATGTGACCACTACTCAGATTTTAGAACTCTGAGTAATATTCGTAGGTGGCTCACCCCTGAGAGGGACAGAGGGACAGTCCCAGTGAATTAACTGGGACTTCAAATGCAATTACACACTTGAGGCGCCACTCTACTTCAAAGCTGAGTTCTCTCATTTTCTCACCGGTGCCTCTCTTGCTTCTCTCTCCAGAAGAGCCAGCCTTCCTCCTACCCAACAGGCCAGTCTGCCCATCTAGCCTGGATGCCACCCCTGCTCTGACTCCAGTCATTGGAATAGTCCTGCCTTTTCCTTCATCTTCAGCTTCTTCCTCTTCTGGATCCTTCCCCTCCACACTTTTTCTTCTTTCAGTAAACCATTTATTGATGTGTAACACCCACAGAGAAATGCTCAAAGCTTGGACCACAAGCCCGGGTTGGATGCCTCAACTGGACTTGTAAGGCACCCTTCCTGCCTGCACAGTCTTCTCACACAGAGGTCTGGTGAGACTTGTGCCTGTGTGCCTCCCAGTCCGAACTCTGGGGGTGCTGCAACCCCAGGGTATAATTCAGGTAGAAAGTGTTCAACACGCTTCTCTCTATCCTGGGACTAAATTTACAATTAAATATAAACAGGAATTTTTATAAATAAAAATAAATTTGTAAAATAATACTAGTTATTTGAAAAGAAAATACCAATTTTTCTTTTAAAAGCCATTATGGAGACAATTTTTCCAGAGGCTACTAGCTTTAATTAAGTGCAATTTTTCTTTTATTTCTTTGAAGATTTATTTGAGAGAGAGAATGCGAGCAGAGATGGGGCAGAGGCAGAGGGAGAGAGAGAATCATCAAGTAGGCTTCCCACTGAGTGCGGAGCCCAGCCTGAGACTCAATCCCAGGACCCTAAGATCATGACCTGAGCCAAAATCAAGAGTTGGCTGCTTAACCAATTGAGCCACCTAGGCGCCCCACATAATTTTTATTTTCTATTTGGATGATTAAATTGTTCTGTCTTGGCCAGTGAGAGCCCCCTTTAAGCTGGCTTTATTCTTGTAACCCTATGAGAACTTTGAAAGCATTCTCCTTGCTTTCTTGCAAAAAAGTTCCAGGACCATCGTCATTCTCTCAGGCCTAAGACATGGAAGCATCCACTCTCCAAGAAACCCTGCTAGTTTCGAACAGAAAGTAGTGATGCCAGAAACAGGATGTTGTGGATACTTTTACCGAAGGATAGTAATGGTGCTGCTACCAGACTCCTAGAAAGTGAGAGCTCAAAAAGATGAATTCTTAAAAATCCTGAGTTCTCATATTTAAAATTTACCTCTCACATTACCAAATGCCTACTTGAATGTTTTAACCCTTCAACCAAATGACAGTATCCTTTATAATGTGATGAGCCATACAATTATTCCTTTAATTATTCTTAATTCTGATAAAAAAATGACTTGTTTGGGAGGTAGTACAGCCTACTGGTTAAGACTGTAGCCTTTGTGGTAGTCTATGACATTTAATTAACTGTGTAATCTTTGGCATTCTTAATTTCCAAGAGTCTGTTTCTTTCCATGTAAAGTAAGAATAATAACAGTACTTACCTGATAAGGATGCTGTGAGGACTCAATGAGGTGGTACGTTAAAAACACCCAGAAGAGTAGATGGCATATTGAAAGTGCTCAAGCAATTTGTCCTACTATCATAATTGATCTAAAAAAAAATCTATAAAATTATGAATATCAACACCAGTAAAAAACAAAAACAAACACAAACAAAAAAAAACAACACTAGAAGAATAAGATCTAGCATTCCCCTGGGTGGTTGTCCTTTGAAAGCATTTGTAAAAAACTGTTGTGATTATACTGACAAAGACTCTCTTCTTGACCAAACTTTACTGAGCCCTATTTTTGACTAGGTGTCATCCTTGGGCTCTGTCTTCTACCTGCCTAACCCAGATTTAGCAAGAATCCTGCTAGGTCAGTTGAGGGAGAATTCCCCCACCCTTGACATCTGATCATCTGGCCTGCCTTCAGCAAGAATCCCCTCACCTTTGATGTCTCCTCTTAGTAATCTCCCACCCCATTGTTCCCCTCACTCTGTTCCTTGGCTATAAATCCTGAGCTGTCTGACATCTTCAGAGTTGAGCCCCATCTCTCTCCCCTATTGCGATAGTCTTGATACATATCACAAAAGTCCTGAATAAAAAGTCTTTCTTACCCTTTTGACAAGTGTTACAATAATTTTTTTCTTTAACAGTATCAAAACTTGTCTTAATATATCTTCAGTCTAATTGTTTAAGTTCATATTCAATTCAAGGCGGTTTGGTGTTCTAACAATTGACAGCTTTGGCAACTGATTCCTTGAGGTAGCATTTGAGTACTGGAGATTAAGGGAAACCTGTCCTATGAATTCACTTCATGAAATGCAGAAAATCCAAGTGGTTCGGTCTCCAAAGTTATGCACAAGGGGTCATTCCAGCTTCAGTTATGTCTTCTTGCAGTGGCTCAATCCATAGTGGTAAGTGCAAAATTTTTATACCCAAGTTCCTCTGGAATAATTCCAAATCACCTTTTACTTTTCTCAAAGACAGAAACTGTAGTAACACTTTTGGAATTAACATATTCTTTCATAAATTCGGCATCCCAAAATGTTAGTTTTAAATCTTGGGTACAATTATCAATTGTCATTAAAGTTAACAGACAAAAGAGAACGCAGTGGTACAAGTGTTTAAAGTATACAGTTTTTTAAATATTCATTTCAATCTTGTTAAGCCCTTTTGTATTGATATGAAATATTTTAAATTTATCTTTTCAGACCAATTAGCTTTTTAGAGAACATTTTTTTACTAACTTTAGTATACAATTACACACACACACAGGTCAAATGTACATATAATTTACAGTATTTAAAAAATGTCTTTAAATCCTCAACTTTTAGAAATATAAAATCTTTAGACCTATCATTAAATCATACTGGTTTCAGATTAGTTATTTCATCGTTTTATTCTGAACTTAGGAAAAGATCACACACAACTCATGTAAAGATTAGATAGTGGTGTTAAGTATCTATGTTTTGGGTTTTTGTTTCAATATCTTAGAATTACATTTACAGGGATAGATCTAAATTCTCCCTGTTAGTATTAACTAACTATAGTACCAGCTACTTTTTTCATATACCCTCAGGAAAACACCAACTGAGATATCTGGTATTTAAATATAATTGTATATGACTAACAAGAAGAGATAAATAGAAGTTTTTTTAGGTTAGGTCTAAAATTGTCTTTTAATTTCTAAATTTTGTGGCCAAAAGCAGGCTTATTTTTTTACTAGTGACAGTTTTTATCTTTTTAAAATTCAGTTTTATGTTGCATTCCCAAGTCAACACAAGCAAAGTTTCCGAATTTTAAATATGTGTTTAAACTTCTGCCTTTGGGCTGATCAAATACCTGACTTTTGGACAATTGGAATATAAAGGAGTAGTTGGGTAGCAGTATGGCTACCTTCAAGCTTCTGTTTAAAACTCTCACTTGGACTTCTGGATTTTGCAGGGAGCATACTCCTCTGCTAAGATTCTGGTAAGCGCTGTGTTGTTTCCTCATGTCCAGTCAATAAGAACTTCACTATTCCCACGAGCTTCCAGGGTACCTCTAAAATGCACTCTCTTGTCTAGGATAAAAGTCCTCATTAGAGAGAATGTTTAAAATATTGCAGGCATACCAATTCTAAAAAATTTATAAACTTTCTAATCAGTCAATATATGTGAACCAAATATGTTAATATTCTAAGCATTTCCTTGAAAACTATAGTACTTAAATTCATGAGAGAAACACTCAGACCAGCCAGCCTTAGTTTTACCTGGGGGAATTCAATAACCTCAATTAATACGTGAGCCTTTGGGCTCACATAGGCAGTATTAACTTCAATAAAAGCAGGAGAATACATTCCACCTAGACAGTCCTTGGGTTAAACTGTAAACAGAACCCTCACTCAAGTCTTTATAATAAGGTCCAAGTCTGAGAGACACAGTCAAAGCTGGGTAAGAGATGCTCCCTCAAGGAGAATTCAAATATTTTACTTTAGCTAGTACACAGTTCTGGCTGTTGCTTCAGCTACTTTACAGTCAGAAATGGCATTCCTCAAATTATGTGGTCAGACAAACTTAGATGTTGTGTCCAACCGAAAGTAAAGCTAGTCGTTTTAGCAGTGAGAACAAGTGGCATGGTCCTTGGTCTACAGTTAAGACAGTCAGTCTGTCCCACTGTCCCTTTGTCAAATACAGTCAATCCCAGTCATGGCAACAAGTATAATGAAAGAAGTTAGACTGCCCATCATGTTTCATTTTCATGTGCAAGGGGGTCTTTATTTTACTGGTTCATACTATAACAATTATTACAATTGATTTTAGATATGGAGCCATGTTCTAGCCATCATAGCATTTCATACTACATCAACAGAATAAAAAACTATCACCTTTTTATCTACAGAGCAGAGAAAAATAAGTACGCAGCTGTGGCTTGGGGGTGGGAGTTAAGAACAAAGGGAACAATTTTAAAGACTGCTTCTTTTTTTTTTTTTTTTTTTAAGATTTTATTTATTTATTCGACAGAGATAGAGACAGCCAGCGAGAGAGGGAACACAAGCAGGGGGAGTGGGAGAGAAAGAAGCAGGCTTATAGCAGAAGAGCCTGATGTAGGGCTCGATCCCATAATGCCGGGATCACGCCCTGAGCCGAAGGCAGACGCTTAACCGCTGTGCCACCCAGGCGCCCCATTAAAGACAGCTTCTGTTATTTAACCCAAACAGCACATGATTGAAATCAGGCAACTACATTGTTCTTTAAAACCTTACCCTTCTATCCAAAAGAACTACTCTAAACTTAGCCATGTTATTCAACATGAGTAAGATTAATGCCTTCAGATTTCCATTGAGCTAAAAGTATGTTGATATATACTATTCCATTAATTTTTCATTTAATTCATCAGTATTGTTGAGACACAGGTAAAGAACATATTTTTTAAAATCTTTTCATTATTTTTTCGACCCATGGTCAGTTGATCAACCTTAAGAGATGAGTTCAAATGCCTTTCATCTTTTCGGTAACATTTTTTCATACCATTGTGTAGAACTTATGATATTACAGTCAGTGTCTCTCTCTCCCACATTAGATTCTGAGTTCTACAGGGCAAAGCTGTATCCTCATGTTTCAATTCTCTCAGCTTCTGGTATGTATTAAACAATGCATATTAAACAACGCATTCATTCAAAAACCACAGAAACTGTATTTGCTTTATTAAATGGAAAAGGGGTATTTATTTGGCTATATTAATTGGGCTTCTGACAATTTAGGTCCATAAAATCTTGATAAGCTGAGGAAGAGTTCTGGACTAGGTATTCTTGGGAAACTACAAACTCTGAGAACTTATTCCTCTTACTGGTTACTACAGTTCAAGTTCAGAATGGTGGCACCATTCTTGAAACCGAAGAAACATCCAACTTTTCCCCTAGACAGATATCAAAGAAATGTATTTCAATTCCTGTTTCAACCCTAGTCAACAGGTGATGGCTGCACGAAGCTTTGATTTTGATGAGGCTTCACAGAGACATATGCCATAAGCCAGAGACAGAGAAACCAATGGGATAAAGGGCATGTATGACATATATGTGTCGTTCTTGCTCTAAAAAAAAAGTGGCATGATTCAAACAAAATGAAAACTTGCAGAGTTCTTCGATAAACTATTCAAGGATCGGAAGCACCTGATGATACAATTTTGAGTTTATAACTAAAGTTTGTTAGTTCTTATTGACTACCTTAGCTGGTATATCTTTCTAGAGAGTAAGACTACTTATTTTTTTAATCTGCTGATCTCTGGGAACAATTATTGAAATCAGGTTTCAGTTTTATCCTTTAGGAAACAAAAGTACATTGTGCAGAAGCATTCTTAGAGAAAATACAAATTACCATTTCATTAAGTAGCATACAACGAAACAAGTCTATACATTCTTAACGCTGCAGTTTAATAACAAATGAGGTTTCTAATGAAGAGTTTTAAAGTGCCTACAGGATGCTATCATATCCATATGATGCAACAGAATGCTATCATATCCATATGATGCACTGACTAATGTAACAAAAACAGAAACCAAATCAAAGTTGAAAGTAAACATGAAACAGGAATATTTTAACCAAATGATGCTTATGCTGGCACTAATTTTATATAATAAAAGTAACTACTTAGAATTTGTAAAATGACAGCAAACAAGCACTTAGTAAATCTCCTCATTGTATCTAATCTCATTAGAGTATTCAAAGGTAATTATTAAGCTGCCAGAAATACATCTAGTGGATATTTTATTTCATATATTACTACGACTAAGTAACATCTGAAAATAACATTGTATACTTATTGCCCTGGATTATTTTAAAGATTTTATTTAAGAGAGAGAGAGCGCGCATGCACACAAGCAGGGGAAGGAGCAGAGGAGAGGGAGAGAAAGAATCTGGAGCAGACTCTGTGCTGAGGATGGAGACTGATCCAGGGCTCGATCCCACGACCCTGAGATCATGACCTGAGCCAAAATCAAGAGTCAGACGCTTAACTGACTGAGCCCTGCCCTGGGTTATTTTATACTTTTTAAAGGTTTATTATTTATTGGACAGAAAGAGAGCACAAGTAGGGGGAGCAGCAGGGAGAGGGAGAGGGAGAAGCGGGCTCCCCGCTGAGCAGGGAGCCCGACGTGGGGCTCAATTCCAGGACCCTGGGATAATGACCTGAGCTGAAGGCAGACGCTTAACCAACTGAGGAACCCAGACGCCCCGCCCTGGGTTATTTTAATTAGCAGCTGTTTCACTGTATAACTATGAGGATTTTTAGACTCATTTAAATAATATAGAACTTCTAAAAAATTCACACCAAAAACACTTTTTGTTTAAAAAGATAGGTTTGGGACATCTGGGTGGCTCAGTTGGGTGTGTTCTTCAGCTCAGGTCCTGATCAGGATCAAGCCCCCAGTCTGGCTCTCTGCTTAGCGGGTAGTCTGATTCTCCCTCTCCCTCCTCCCCCTGTTTATGCTCTGTTTCTCTCTTTCTTTCTCTCTCTCTCTCTCTCTCAAATAAATAAAATCTTAAAAAAAAAAGACAGGTTTTCTGTTTAAATATTATTTTCAAGTCACATGCTTTGAAAGAGATATTAGCCTTAAAAAAAAACAACAAAAAAGTCTATGCCATAAGAAAAAATTACACTTTTTCAGTCAATAAGCTCAATCATTAGCAGTTAGCTTTTTATTGGTTCCTGGTGGGAAATATTACACGCAACTGGAAAAAAGAGCTTTATGCGACTGATGTAAAATTTCACCACAACCGTAACTACTCTGTCCATCAATGGATATAAAAGCAAGAAACCAAAGATAAAGGAACTAGATCTTTCTTCATCATGCTAGCCAAGACATGGAGACTAGTCCAAACAGGGAGAATGTTAAGCCCTAATAATGCCATTTGCCTCAGGATAGAATATTTAGTGCTACCAGCTAGCTAGGAAAAGGAACTGAACATGAAGCTCACCCAAGATCCTACATAGCTCAAATACCAGCTCAAAAAGAAGAATGAAAACAGTTTAATTTCCCTCCATTAAGCACACTCCAGCTGCAGTATATAACCAAGGCATCACTTCCCACCTTAGGGCAGTTATATAACTGGATTCCGCAAAGAGATTTTAAGAAGAGTTCAAACAGCATCACTAGTGCTCTATTAACTTGGCCCATAAAAATACAAGACTTTATAATTTAAATATCAAGAGCTGGAAAAAGGAGACAATAAATACTACTATTAATGCATGATTTAAAACCTCTTAAAAACTCTCATCTGATGTGTATTTCCACAAGTAAAATGAAACTTTTTCCTGAACAAAGAAATACGGCTTTAAAAAGATGATAAACTTAACCAAACAATACCAGTACAACTTAATTTTTCTAGAATATCCGAATTAGCTAATGGCTCTAAATAACAATTTCACTTAAATTCAAAATTTCAGTTTTGTACCTTTTCCATGGTGCATGGAATTCAAATGTGAAATGTATAATTCTAAAACTCATTTCACATTCCACTTTAAGTCAATAATTATTAAGATAATTATTATCTTTACCACAAAGGCACTAAAAATAGTTTCCATTTTTGATATCATTGAATAGTTGGAAATAAAATCACAGGGATTTCAGCAACAAAAATGGCTAAACCTGTGGTGGTTTAACTACACCAAGGGCTAGTGAGTCTTTTATATCGGGTAGATGATGGACAGACCCCAGACTGCATTTCAGTTTCTCCTTCACTCTACCCACCTCTGAAGAATTGCAAGACATGCGCTGGACAGAGAAATGAAATAAGGAAATATGGAAGAATTTGCCAGGGTGGAGAGTGGGGTTCATTAAGACTTGGAAGAAGACAGATGAAAAGCATTTCTTGGCTTGTCAAGAAAGCACAGTATTTTTAACAGTTGCTTTTGTTGGAGCAAATCCTCACTCCCTCTAACGGCTTCTCATACAGGAGAAGAAATCTCTTTGAGGTAAAGTGTTGGATGCCTGGACCTGTGATGCACAAAGCAAATCTGGAACCTGAGTGTGGGTCGGAATTACCTAGAGGGCTTGTTAAAAAGATATATCACTGGTTCCCATCCTGATTTTTCTGATTCAATAGACCTGGAGCCCCAGAATTTACACTGCTAACAAGTTCTCAGCTAAGGCTAATACTGCTGGCCTATGGAACCCCTAACTTAGAAAAAATATGCTAGTTTCAAAATGAAAGTAAGCTTTGGGCAATTCTAAAAGTTGTCACTGTATTTCATTCCCACTAGATTGAGAGAAGACATGCAGTTGAATAATCTCTGTATATCTCAAAAGGTTTGACATTTACTGTCTAGAATACCCTTATCAATAGTTCATTCTAACTCTACTTTGTGTGAATGTAAGTACTGCTCTGAAAAAAACAAATGGAAATCAAAGCAGAAACTTGCACAGATGTTGGTACACCCATGTTCACTGCAGTATTATTCACAACAAAATGTGGAAGCAATCCAAGTATCCATCAACAGACAAATGGATAAACAAAATGTGGCATATCCATACAATGGGATACTATTCAGTCCTAAAAAGGACACATGCTACAACATGGATGAACCTAGAAGCCACCATGCTAAGTGAAAGAAGCCAGTCACAAAAGGACAAATATTTCTAATCCCACTTATATGAGGTACCTAGAGAAGTCAAATTCACAGAGACAGAAAGCAGAATGGCAGTTGCAAGGGGCTGGGGAATAGGCAGTTATTGTTTAATGGGTAGCGTTTCCATTGGGGAAGATGAAAAAATCTGAAGATTCATGCTGGTGATGATTGCACACCAATGCTAATCATCAATGTACTTAATGCCAGAGTACACTTAAAAATGGTAATTTTTTTGTTACATGTGTTTTGTTGTTGTTGTTGTCATTGTTGTTGTTGTTACATGTATTTTACCTCAGTAAAAGCAAAAACAAACCCGGGTGTAACATCCTTTGACAAGCCCCCTCCAGCAGTGCTGGTTTTTAACTTGCATACTTGCACAATATTATAATTTCACTATAACTTGACATGTGATCCAAAATATGAATTTGGTAATCATGGAGCTGCTTACAGAACGTATCAGTGTAACGGGCATCATCAGTGTAGTGGTTAAGAAGCCCAGGCTCAGGGCCGAACTTGGAACTGGATCTGAAGCCCAGCTTCACCATGTGACCTGTTCAGGGTCACAAAGAATTTACACTGTGTCATAGTTTCCTCATCTGTAGAAGTGGATAATCAGAGTATCTATTACAAAGGATATATGAAGTGCTTAGAACAGTTTCTGGTGCACAGGTAAGCAACATATGTGTGTGAACTACCATTATTGTACAGTACAGACTATAATTTGCTTTGTAGGGCACCGTTTCTCAAAGTGCAGTCTTTTCTCAAAGCGCATCAAAATCATCTGGGTACCTCGCTTAAAATGCAGACTTCTAGATCCCAAATCTTCTGAAACAGCATCTTTGGATATAGGTTCCACTATGTAAAACCTGCTACTGCAAAGGGGAAAACTGGGTGGGAATGAATGGTTAACACCTAGATTCAGATAAAGTGACCACAGGACTTCCAGGAACAGAGGAGACCCAGGAGCAGTGGTCAGAGGACGACATTTCCTCAACTTTCTAGACGATAAGAATCACAGAAAATTCTGATTTAGTAGGTAGGTGCCCTTTCTGAAAATGTCCCAAGTGAGTCTTATCAAAGAAGTTTGACAAACACTGCGCTAGAGATTCCCACAGATTTTTAGTATTCCCCAATTCTGCTTTAAATTCAAGATGTGGTGAGGGCCTGTGCTCCAGAAGCGCGAAGTACCAAATGAATCTGTCCACTCAAAAGCACTTCGGCATTACTGTGCAGGTCACAAAAGAAGAGGTGATCCTGTTCTCTCCCCATAAGGAACTTGCTGAAGAATGAGCTGTAAAACCCATACTTTATTATCTCATTACCTGGAATTACAAATTGTGAAGCACATCATGGACTTCGAAGTTGGTCTAGAGTTGTGGTTGTCAAAAATGTGGTCCCTCAACTCAGTGGCCATCAGCATCAGATTGTTAAAAATCTAAACTATCAGGCCTTACCCCAGAAGCTCTGGGAGCGGGGCCCAGTGATCTGTAGTTTAATCGCCCTACAGGTGATTCTGACGTTCGCTTAAGTTTGGGAACCACTGGCCGAGCCAAAGGAATCTCCTCCAAGTTTCTGCACCATAAAGTCACTGAATACTTCAGTACTCTGCTTCCTTCCCAGTCCATTAATCTCTCCCCTCCCACCGCACATTCAATTAATCAGATTCACTGAAATCATCTACACATTTCAAAAACAACATAAAACTTTATTAAGAACATCTTATATTGTCATCAGATACAGCCAAAAAAAACGGGTAAATAAACAGGGAAACTTCATCTTCCCATGTGCTATTGCCACCTCAGAACAGACTTGTGTGCGGATGGCTGGAATTACAGACGGCAACAAATGCTCTGTATAAATAAATTCAGTAACACAACGCTCCCTTTCTATACAGAGAAGAACTGGGTTTACACTTTAAAAAGCTTTGATATAGTGCAACAACTATGAAACAAGACTACATCTTTAGGAGCTATTTCTTAATAGAATACAAAGCAGTTTTGTAGCTTTACGTTATTTCATATAATACAAATTTTCAGAATGGAAAATTCAGAAAGGGCATTCTAACTTTCCCAACTAATTTGTACTTTTGAGTTTTTTCTTTCTAAAGGTTTCTCAGAGCCGGTTCACAGTAACTATACTTTAATAGACGATCTGCTCATCTACAGTGACAACTGACAACCTAGTTTTGTTCTTTTAATTTTGCAAATCGAGATAACCAGGTCATCCCACCTTTTGCTGATTCTGAAGAAATTCTTATAGAAAAACCCTGATTCAGAGTGCAAGTGAGAAGAGGTACCACAATAGCTGCATCTGGACTGGTTTTCCTAGAGGGGGAGTTTGGCTATTGAGCACAGCTGATTTTCTCAGACTCCCGGGTTCCCCCAGGTGGTTCTTTTACTTACTGTAGTGATGGAAGGAGCAGAGGGAACGCCAGGGGATCTGTTCAAATTGCCACTCCAGACAGCTCTCTGCACTGTTTGTGGAGAAAAGAGTGATGGTATCCATTCAAACCACAGCACCCCTACCGCAAGTGTGGTGACATGCTTTTCTCTTGAGGGGCCAGGCCAGACCGCACTCAAAGACGCATGATTTGCCTCATGTACATACACAGTGGAGAAAATGCTCATGATTTAGAGTTTGGTATTATAGTACCCCATCTTACCCCATTTCTTGAGAAAATCTAAGTCTACCTTTTAGAAAGGAAGACTATTTGCTGCTAAGGCTTACCATGTTAACTATCATAAGGCTGAAAAGATAACTTCTAAACCAGACCATATTATTTGTGTTTACAGTTAGTGAATTAATCAACAGCTAAAGGTTTGTGGAGGATTGGTCAAAGGGTGGGACTGGGGGTAGGATTCAGGTTGAGTACTATCATTTATCACAAATCGCATCAAGCTCTTTAAAAAAATAATGCATTTTTATCATAAATATTTAGAACAGATACTGGCATTAAAATCAGTATCTAAGTCAGAAGTCTGTCTTAAATGGTGAAAATATTTCAACAAACTTCTAATAATTCAAATCTTCCCAGGAGTACATAGTTTATAAATTAGCTTTAAATGGAAAAAAATATATTTTGAATGGGTAAATCACCACTTTAGCAGATCATAAATAAGATCAAGACGTTGAAAATAAATTAATATACACGTTTTTGCTTTCACTTTAACAAGAAAAACTAACTTAGATGGTATACTTTTATAACAGGTATAACTAGGTTTTTATAATTGTGCATTGGTTACCCCACCACCCCCATGCTGAATCTTCTTCTTACATATCCTACACCTAGGGACAGAGGTACACTAGACAGACAGACACCCCAATGTGTGAGTCTGGCTGCTGCACACCATTTCCTTAGAGTGATGTTACAAATGCTGGTCAGGATCTATTAGTAATTTGTCAACCACATTACAAATTAAGTACATTCATGGTTAAGTGGATTAGGTTCCCAGGTGAGCTTTCTGTGGTAGTGTTTACAGGGAACTTAACTTCTATTGTTTCTGTGAGAAAATCCGCCCAGAGTCCTAAAAGTTGACTAAAGACTTTGGACTATAAGCCATATATGGATGGGGACTACTAATATGTGTCTATGTTTTGGAGAGAGCTCAAACCATTAAAAGCACTGTTTCCAGAGCTATTGGGTACTAAAAATAAATATCTGCCTTCTCCTTCACATATAAATTCATTTTAACTATAATTTCTAATATTGAGAACAAAAGAGTGAAGCCATTCAGACTAGTGAGACATAATTGGCTTGTGGGATTTAAAAGATGTTTTATTGACTATCTAGTTTGAATCTGCTTACAAGGCAAAGAAAAATGTCTAATATGTAATGAATGAAAATAATGTTTATCCTAAGTCATTATTGAGTACAAATCCACAGCTTAACAATGTGATTTAAAAAGAAAGCAGGAGAGCATGCAACTGCTCTAACACACAGGGTTAGAAATAAAAGGTAAAAGTACATTTGTTTTGGTAATTCTAAATATACAAATATAGCATTTGCCAGATCTACCCTGTAGTGTAGCACTGCTTAATTTCCAAATATACAGTCATTCAAAAACCTTAAGGAAACATTAAAAATGTTCCAGGCTACTTTACTGAACTTCAAGGAATATTGTGTTGAGATTTTAGAGCTAAAAATACTATTGTTTTTAAAGTTAAATGGCTAGGCGAATAATAAAAGTATCATTATTTTATGTTTCTTTTAATCCCCTAGATGGCTTTATGTTAAAGGGATCGATTATGTTAAAAGGAGACTGATTTGAAAATAGCAATCAGCTCCAGAATCAAAGTTGTCCTCTTGGTAGAAGGTCAAATTTTACATTTCTAAAGCATTTTCATATTAACCTACTCAAATAATTCTAAACAGTTTGATCAAGGGGGTCCCTATTTAACACTCCTTTTATTCTACACTGGCAGCTGGAATGGAACCCCTACAGTACTATTGTGGAAAAGTTCTCTAAGCTTGACTCTGACCCTTACTTTAGTATTAAATTACTGACCTCTAGGGAATAAGGAATCAAAGGCATTAAGAGGCACAGAACTGATATTTTGGTCAGGGAGAAGGGTGAAGATTAAGTTGGAACATTTAATCACTTCTACAATCAAGGCCTAACTATACCATAATAAAGTCTCTACCAACTCTTGATTAGTTCTCACCCTTTAGGAATTACATACTTTACAGTGATTAGATACTGAAGAAAATAAAGAAAAATATTTGAAAATACATGAAGAAATAGAAACATGGAATTTCTCACAAGGCCCTGGATCAAAAAAATTTACAAAAGGATCTTTTGAAAATAATCACTATTTGTGAGCTTATTAATACACAGAGATCATCACTTTGTTTAAACTAAGTCATGTTAACTTACCAATAAAATAGTAAACAAACCAACATTTTAAACAATTTTATAAATTACTTGTCACTTCTTTTGTTAGTCATCCTCTCAGCCATATACAAAAATAACGCTACAGGACTGTCCACCTAACCTGTCTCCACTTCTTGCAAAGTCCTGGGCCCTGGAAAGAGACTGGTCATCAATCTTCACTGTAGATGTCTCCTGCAAAGGGCAGGTGCATGTGGCTTCCAGTGACATTGGGCAATCGGGATAAGTCTGGCAGGCTCTGGATCCGGGACCTGAGTTCTTTGCGCACCAGGGAAACTCTGGCTAACTTGCGCTTGTATTCCTGTAACATCAAACCACTTTTATTAGCATTCTTGGAGTTGAGAGAACTATCTAGCTAATACTCTGCATAAAATCTGGTATTACACTCAGTTAATGCTGAATAAAAAAGGATGATTACAATGTTAGCATTAGGATCAAAGGAGGACTTCGGAAATATACTGCAAGGTAAACTCTATTATTATGAAAAACCACAATCTTTTTCTTTTTTTGAGAGTATGAGCCCAAGCAGGGGGCGGGGAGGGGCAGAGGAAGAGAATCTTAAGCAGGTTCCACGCCCAGCATGGACCCCAACTCGGGGCTCGATCTCACAACCTGAGATCATGACCTGAGCTGAAATCAAGAGTCAGATGCTTAACTGACTGAGCCACCCAGGTGCCCCAAGAAACCACAATCTTAAACAGTTGTCACACATCTGTGAAAAGAAGACTAATATATTAATATACTTAACCTCAACGTGTAAGATTTTCAGGCATCCTTGGATAAGAAAAATTATATATCTGTTTTCACAAACCCATTATTTTCAATTGTGAATGTTGGCAACAAAGCACAGGAGCATTATCAGTACCTTTGAGTTTGTCTCCAATAGAAACAAGTTGTATAATATTACATTACAGTTTTTTAAAGCTATCTTGAAATACTGTTTATGTATTTATTCATTTGCCAGAGAGAGAGAGAGAGAAAAAGAGAGAACAAGCAGGGAGAGTGGCAGGCAGAGGGAGAAGCAGACTCCCTGCTGAGCAGGGAGCCTACTTCCTGGTGAAAACTATTTTTAAAAACCATACTACCATTTAAAGCCTCTGGAAATGATCCTAAAAGCAAAGAACATATGAAGAAACATCCAGTCCAGAAAAATCCATTAAGAAATGCAAGCGTCTGTGGTCTCTAAACCAAGATGTTCCCTCCCCCCGCCTCCCAGCTCAGCAAGACAGACTCCTCTCAGACCACTGCAATAACACAAGGATCACTCTCTCGCAGCTCCCAGTCAGAGGGCTTTCTTCCTGAGAAGGACAAGATATCAGCATTTGTCATCCTACCCCCCAACATCAGCTACCTGTTGCTAAGGCTGTCTCAGGATAGTGTAGTTAAGGGCCCAGGGGCCCTTCAATCAGCCCCCATTGGTGAAACAGAGGCTCTACCTTGGATGTGGGAAGCCAAGAATACTGGGGCACTGAAAACCCTTGCCCCTGGCTCAGGAGGTGATGGTCTAATCAGAAAGGGAAAGCTGAGATGAACACAGGTTGCTGCACCCCTCCTCACTCTCACTAAGAGCTCAGCTTCTATAGCAGAGGTAACACTCAAAAAAGTTTACCACTGTCCGCATCCCTAGTTACAGACCCCCGACACAAAAGATTTTGCCTGACAGAAGCAGGCAGTAAAACAGAACCTAATCTCTTCACATTTTAGTTACAACAACAAAGCAAGAAGTTCAAGTCTAAGGGTACCGTCAATAACAGTGGAGGCTGTGGTAAAAGGCAACTAAGAGATTCGTAATAGAAGCTAAACTGTAGGTCAACTAATTTGCAGGAGAGAACTAGGGAAGAAGACAGCTGGAAGGTAACTTCCTGGTGTCAGAACAAATAATCTAACACTGACCTCAGAAAGGAAATCAGTTATCTCAAAGAGATATCTGCACTCCATGTCTATTGCTGCATTATTCACAGCAGCCAAGATATGGAAACAACTAAGTTTCTGTCAACAGATGAAGGTATAAAGATGATGTGGTGCATATATATATATATATATATATATATGTATATATATATATATATATATATATATATACACACACACACACACAATGGAATATTATTCATCTGTAAGAAAAAAGATAATTCTGGCCTTTGCAAATGGATAAGCCTAGAGGACCTTATGCTAAGTGAAATCAGTCAGAGAGAGAAAGATAAACACTGTATCTCACGTACATGTGGAATCTGAAAGAAAGAAAGGAAGAAAGGAAGGAAGGAAGGAAGGAAAGGTGAACTCAATAGAAACAGTAGAATGGTGGTTACCAAGAGCCGGGATAGCAGGGGGGAGATGGAGAGATGCTGGTCAAAGGGTACCAGCCTTCAGTTATAAGATGAATAAGCTCTGGAGATCTAATGTACAGGATGTTGACGATATTTAATAATACTGTGTTGTGTACTTGACATTTGCTGAGAGGGGACCTACGTGTTCTCACCACACACACACAACTATGTGATGTGATGGATGTATTAATTATCCTGATTGGGGTGATCATTTCAAGAAGTAGACAGGTATCAAATCATCACACTGTACAGTTTAAATATACAATTTTATCTGCCCATTTCCCAGGTGTACCTCGGTAAACCTGGGAAAAGCAAATCGGTCCTTACCCTATTAGTAAACCAACACTGCCCCCTCACCCCCCCAAAAAACTCCACAAAAAAATCTAAGCATGAAAGAGAAAACAAAACTTGTGGGTCCAGTGGCACACATGTACTGTATCAGGGAAAGTCAACCTGATAAGTCAGTCAATAGGTAAAGCCAGTACTGGTTTTTTATTTTATTTTTTAAAGATTTTATTTATTCGACAGACAGAGAGAGAGCATGAGCAGGGGGAGCAGCAGGCAGAGGGAGAGGGAGAAGCAGACTCCTCGCTAAGCAGGGAGCACGACATGGGGCTCGATCCCAGGACCCTGGGGTCATGACCTGAACTGAAGGCAGATGTTTAACCAACTGACCCACCCAGGTGGCCCCAATACTGGTTTTTAAAATCCCTTTCCTAATCTTCTCATTCTTTTCTAACTAAACCTGTATTTTGCCAAAACAGCTTTCAAAAAATTTATTTTGGGGGCACCTGGGTGGCTCAGTCATTAAGCGTCTGCCTTCGGCTCAGGGTGTGATCCTGGTGTTCTGGGATTAAGCCCCACATCGGGCTCCTCCACTGGGAGCCTGCTTCTTCCTCTCCCACTCCCCCTGCTTATGTTCCCTCTCTCACTGGCTGTGTGTGTGTCTCTCTCTCTCTCAAATAAATAAATAAATAAAATCTTAAAAAAAAATTTATTTTGTGTTTAAACTTAACTTTTTAGTCCTAAATGAATTTAATTCTGTCCAGCTCCAAAGAAAGGGAAGAACTTGAATTTTAAAATTTAAGATAGGGGCGCCTGGGTAGCGCAGTCGTTAAAGCGTCTGCCTTTGGCTCAGGGCGTGATCCCGGCTTACCGGGATCGAGTCCCACATTGGGCTCCTCCGCTATGAGCCTGCTTCTTCCTCTCCCACTCCCCCTGCTGTGTTCCCTCTCTCGCTGGCTGTCTCTCTGTCACATAAATAAAATCTTTAAAAAATAATAATAATAATAAAATAAAACAAAATTTAAGATAAAAAATTCCCCCCGAGCAAAATCATTAAGAAATTAAGCCCCTTCCCTTAGCAATAAATACTGAGCTGATATATACTACTTCTACTGCCAATGTATAGTATTGTTTATTCTACCAGTATGAAAAACTTTTGATGCAAATCAAAACCACAAAGATATCACTTCACACCTACAATCATGGCTATAATAAAAAAGACAGACAAGGGGCGCCTGGGTGGCTCAGTCGGTTAAACGTCTGACTCATGATTTTGGCTCAGGTCATGATCTCAGGGTCATGAGATCAAGCCTCCACATTGGGTTCCACACTAAGTGGGGAGTCTGCTGGAGATTCTCTCTCTCCCTCTGCCCCTTCCCCACCCCCAAACCCCACTCACACTCTCTTTCTCTCGAATAAATAAACCAAAAAAAAAAAAAAAAAGACAGACTATAACAAGTGCTGACAAATGTGGAGAAACTGGAACCCTCACACACTGCTGGTGGAAATGTAAAGTGGTCTGGCAATTCCCAAAAGACTATACAGAGTTACACTATAACCCAGCAATTTTACTTCTAGGAATATACAAAAGAGAAATGAAAATGTATGGCCACACAAAAATTTTAACATGATTGTTCATAGTAATTCATAATACCCAAAAAGTAGGGAAAAAAATCCAAATATCCCTCAATTGATGAATAGAGAAACAAAACATGATATATTTCTACCATGTAATATTATTTGGCCATAAAAAGAAAAAAAGTACTGATATATGCTACAATATGAAACACCCTTGAAAACATGCTAAGTTAAAGAAGCTAGCTAAACAGACTATATATACTGTATGGTTCCATTTACATGAAATCTCCAGAAGAGCCAAATTTATAGAGCCAAGCTTAGGGGCTTGGGGTGGGATGAAGTGGAAATGGTTAAGAAGTCTCCTTTAGGGTTGATAAAAATGGTCTAAAATTATAGATTGTAGTGATGGTTGCAAAATCCTGTAAAGATATTTAATAATTGTACACTGTAGGAGTGCCTGGTTGACTCTGTCGGTAGAGCGTGTGACTCCTGATTTGGGGGTTGTAAGCTGGAGCTCCCTGTTGGGTGTAGAGATTACTTAAAAATAAAATCTTAAAAAAAAACACAAAAAACTTGTATGTTGTTACATGGTATGTGAATTACATCTCAATAAAAATATTAAAGGGAGGGGAAAAAAGGCTGAGAAACTCAATGCCACAAATAGTATTGTTTCTTTTTTTAAAAAGATTTTACTTATTTGAGAGAGAGAGAGAAAGAGAGATCATGCTTATGGGGAGAAGCAGAGGGAGAGGGACAAGCAGACTCCACGCTGAATGCGGAGCCTGATGTGGAGCTCAATCTCGTGACCCTGAGATCATGACCTGAGCCAAAATAAAGAGCCAGACGCTTAACCGACTGAGCCACCAAGGCACCCCCAAATACTATTGCTTTTAATGCGAAATGGATTCCAAGTTCTGCTACTTTACTAAGAAATTCAATTAAAAAAAAAAAAAACCACATTCAAGGATAAGGGTGAGCCTGTTATTCTAGGTGCAGTAAATGCCAAGCTCATACAATATAAACACTCTCCAACAAATTCCAACCTGCCTTCTTGAAAAGACCAATCTGTTAATGAAAATATTACACAAAAACCAGTCATGAACATGAGTGATGGTCAAAAGCGTCAAACAAAATCAATGCCATAGAAAATAAAGACATTGTTTATCATAACCTACTTTCTATACATCACCTGTAACTTACAACACCCACTAATTTACATACCAACATTTTAGATGTCAGTTCGACAGTCTTCTGACTTGAGATTCTAGCTCTTACTGCATATTATTTTCATTTTTCAAACAAATGCACCATTCTGTTATTTGATATTGAATTTGAGTGTCTCAACTGCTCTATTCCATACTTGAGTTAAACGTTTCTTGAGTATCTACTACAGAAAGTACCAGTCACTATGCTGGGAACACAAAGATGAATCATAATTCTCACCTAGAAGAACTCACAATTTAATGGGCATGCAATCAAATGAGTAATTACAATAAAATATGATGTATTCCATTAGAGGCAAAAACCACTTTCTGTGACATACCAGAACTGGAGGATGGAGGACTTTGCCACTCTGCGGAGTTCAGGGAAGATTTTCAGAATTGAGGAGAAGTGAGTACAACATAATAGGACATAGGAACAGCAAGATAACAGGGCAGTGAGGAAGGATAAAGAGCATGATATGAGCATGCCAATTCACTACCAACACAGAGCACGGTACAAAGTGAAGAAATTAATTCCATTACCAAATACAATCACATTTAAGAGGATGACCCTGAGGAAGAAACCCAATTAGGAGTTTACTGCAAATGTCTAAGACAGACAGACTAGGGCCTGAACCAAGCCAGTAGTAGCAGAGCACTTCACAAATTACACTGTATGTCAAGCAGCAATGCACTTTACAAACTACGCTGAACGCATCCAACACCTTACTTCAAAAGACAAAAACAATTTGTAGTAAGAAAAATCAGCAGGACTGGTTGTAGTTGATGTAAAGAACGATGAGGTTTCAGGCTTGATGAGTGGTTGGATGGAGGGGCTATTATCTGAGATAGTGAAGATGGGTAGAAACTCCTTTGGGGAAGATAAACAGTTCAGTTTTCAACACGTGAGGTGTGTTATCCTTGGGACTTCTAGTAGAAGGCACTTGGAAATGTGGTTCTAGCATTCTGAGCAGGAAGTAAGATGTGGGCTTCAGAGGCAGCAAATAAAAATCTACCTATAAACCATGATATGTGCAGGAGCCCATTAGGCCTGTATGAGTGCATACATAGAAATGTTTCTGAGCCATCTTAAACCACTTTGCTTCACCCTTCCCCCACTCTATCTTCTGTATATCTACCATCAGCCAAGATATTGTTAAACTTTGCTTTTCGTGGTTTCAGAAAAAAATAAATGTATACTGAACCTGCCTTACTGAATTATCCATCATACCACGCCACATCCTATGATTCTAATTACACCAAAATATGGCATGTGTCCTCCCATTCTTGGTTGGGAATCAGACATACAAGAAAGAGAAGTAGTCTAATGACAGAAGGCAGAAATGTTCCTAGTATTAAAAAGGACTAAAAAAAACAGTGAAACTTAATCAGAAGGCCTATACGTGGAAAGGTCTGAACTTTTTTCTTAGGAAAATACAATCTTCCCAACAGATTCTTTTGTTACTATGACTATCCAACCCTCAGAAGAACAATATACCATTCACATCCATTATGTGAAGAACTCAGTAATCATCCTTAACCAACTCAATATCTGCTCTCCAAGTTCTTATGCGACAACTCAATACAAATCGGTATAATCTGAGATTTCAAAAAGGTCCACTTAAAGCATTTCATATGTGAAAAGTTTAATGGATTCCCACTCCTTAAGTGTGGGCTGCACATGGTGACTTATTTAAAAAGAGTACAGTATGAAAAGGGGAAAAAATCAACTAACTTTACAGTAGAGAAGCCTGACAAACACTGCCTCAGCAAGGCGATCAAGGGCACATCAACACTGATAGGTCATTTGATAGTAAGTACCCTGATAAAATGTGACGAAAATGGCACCTGACCTCTGTGTCTTCCTGTCGTCCTTCCTCCCCGCCACCCCCTCCTCCCAGTCTAATTTTTTGAGGAAAACGTTAGACAAATCCCAACTGAGAGATATGTCATGAAATCCCTGAGCAATATTCCCCCAAATTATCAAGATCATCAAACACAAGGAAAGTCAGAAAAAGTGCCACAGCCAAGAGTCTAAGGAGACATGACAAATAAATGTAATGTGATAACCCAGATGGGATCCTAGAACAGAAAAAGGACATTAGGTAAAATTTTAAAAAATCTGAATAAAGTATGGAATTTAGTTAATAAAAACTGGTTCACTAATTGTGACAAACATACCATACTAACATAAAATATTAACAACAGGGAAACTGGATATGAGGTACAATGAGAACTCTCTGTACTGTCTTCACAGCTTTTCTGTGAACTTAAAATTGTCTAAAATAAAAATTTTTTTAAAAAATCTAATGGACAAATTAGGGGCGCCTGGATGGCTCAGTCATTAAGCGTCTGCCTTCGGCTCAGGGTATGATCCTGGCGTTCTGGGATCGAGCCCTGCATCAGGCTCCTCCGCTGGGAGCCTGCTTCTTCCTCTCCCACTCCCCCTGCTTGTGTTCCCTCTCTCACTGGCTGTCTCTATCTCTGTCAAATGAATAAATAAAATCTTAAAAAAAAAATCTAATGGACAAATTAAACATTTCCCTAGATTACTGAAGTTGTTTTACATACATTCTTATCTTAATCTTCACAAAAATCCTGCAACAGAGGTATCTCTATCCCTGTTTTACAGATGAGAAAACTGAGATTTAGAAAAATTAAGCATTAAATTGCTCAAGTCAGAAATGCCCGATGCCAGCCATGCAACACATTTTATTTAATAACATTCACCAAAATTAATGAAAAATAAACTAATAGATCTTAGTTATTCTTGGACAAATGCTACAACAATCACCATTCAAAATGCTGATACAATCAAAAACTACTCAAGATGTTTTGGAGAATTCCATTTATATTAAATTATCCACATTCTGATACAGATTTGTTAAGAATATTGCAGAATGATCTGCAATTTCAGACTCCTAATAACATATTAAAGCACTACACTAAATTTATTAACAAATAATGAGGAATTGTATTAAACCTGCTCTGAACACAAAATTTTTGTGGAGCCAAAAATGATACAAATTTTTCTTCAGAATCTTTTGTCCAAATTATTCCTTTTACCTGCCCAGGATCTGCATCCAATTTCTATTCATCCTTCAAGTGCCAGCTCAAATCCCCAGCCCTCCAACTGAACTTTCCCTGATTACTTCTCCCATACTGAACTTTCACTACTACCTGATCATTCAACAACATCTTGCTCTGACATCCTACTGACTATTCACATACTACACATATAGGATACACTAGAAAGTTAATGAACAATGAGAACACCAAAAAATAACAGAAACCAATTCTAGTCACCTGAATAGCTAAAGCTGTTTTACACACACATAGATTTCTTGAGAAATACAACATTCATAAGAAAATGCAGATCTTTTTCTTCATTAATGGCTTAGCTACAACCTTTTATTTTTTTAAGATTTATTTATTTTAGGCGGGGAGGGGTAGAGGGAGAGAATCCTGAAGCAGACTCCCCACTGAGCGGTGGAGCCTGAAAAGGGCCAGGCCTGATGCACTCCGATCCCATAACCCTGACATCATGACTGGAGCCAAAATCAAGAGCCAGCCACTCAACTGAGCCACCCAGGCGCCCCAAAAATTATTTTTGAAAACAGCATACAAATCAAATGAAAAACTTACCTGAGTGCTTTTCTACTAGGAACAAATGATATTTAAATTAACTAGAGAACCAACTTTGCATCTTTTCCCTCTACAAATTCTGCTCTTTTCCATTTTTTTTTTAAAGATTTTATTTATTTATTCAACAGAGATAGAGACAGCCAACGAGAGAGGGAACACAAGCAGGGGGAGTGGGAGAGGAAGAAGCAGGCTCATAGCAGAAGAGCCTGATGTGGGGCTCGATCCCAGATCGCCAGGATCACGCCCTGAGCCGAAGGCAGACGCTTAACCGCTGTGCCACCCAGGCGCCCCTGCTCTTTTCCATTTTAACCACCTGTTTAGCCAAAAGCTATTTACATTTTAAATGAGACACATCATAAATCCATAACTATTTTTTTAAAAGTAGTCTCTACACCCAACGTGGGGCTCAAATTCATGACCACAAGATAAAGAGTCACCCACTCCACTAACTGAGCCAGCCGGGGCCCCTGTAAGTCCATAACTATTATGTACATAGTATAATTCAAGTAGTGTATGTGTTACATACCCAAAACTCTACAAGAGATAGGCTTTTCAGAACCCCAGGCTTGATCCTCAAACTACCTCTCCCAACCTTTAATCACTATTTTCCAAACTTCAATTAACTAACTGCCACCTTTTATTAATTCTTCACAAGTCACCTATACTGTTTATATAGCATTTCCCTTTAAACCAACTCACTAAGAGCTTCATTCTAAGAAACAACATCCATATAATCTCAGCTTTGTTGTGCTACTTGGAATTTCACTCACACATTAACTACTAGAATAAATGTTCTCAGGCAGCACCGTGGCAGGAGTAGCACTTAGAACCAAAGATTTACCTCATTCCCATCGTTGACATGAGTCACTTTACATCTTCACTATTTCCCTCAGTTAACAAGGCCCATATTTCTGTCCTTTATTTGCTAGAACTATGTGTTGTTTCCCAAGGGCTGAAAACTTTGATTACCATGTACTTCGACATTAATGAATTATGTGTGATGACTTGTGCACACTGAAAGTGGGTTAGAGCTAGCCTGAAATCTGACCTTTGGAAAACCTTTCTTTACAACTGAATATATATTGTCTGATCATCTCCATTTTGGAAGACCTCCTTTAAGACCAGACACTGCCACAGAAACTTTTCCTACTTTAGCCTCACGCTAACTTCCTATGAGCCATTTCTATTAGTTATTTCTGAACTTAAATACTATTATACTGTTTACTAGTCTTCGAATCCATAATTAGGGTGAAACACACTTTGTGTCCAGCAGAGCACTGGCTATGAACAGATCCCTAGTCAATACTTCTGGACATGAAGTCAGAAGATCTGGGTGCAAGTACTGCCTCCTCAATCTACTACCTGTGTGATTTTGCGCAAGGACTCCCTAAGATTATCTAAGCCTCAGGTGTTTTCTTTATAAAACAGGGACACGTATTTTATAGGGCTGTGAGGATTAAATAAGTAAATGTACAAGTTTTCAAATTATGAAGTGCTATATAATTTGTGATTACCATTCTGGGATGGTACCAGAATCATCTTGCACTAAGAAGAGTAAAGAAAATAAAAGTCCCCAAATTTGGAGTTCTTGTTCATTTTAGGGCTAAGATACAGTTGTTCTAAAATTCCAATTGCTTTAAATAAATGTTTTAACTATTTCTGAATTTAAATATTTATATGGCTGTTTTCTTACAGATGCTACTAATAATTCCACTCTCAGGTCATACTTGACAGTGACTTTTAAAAAAAGACTTGGGAGAATTTCAGCTGCATCCACATGTGGTCATTTAAAACTGGGCAACAACTGCAAGCATCAGGCCTACCATGTTACAGCCCTTCTCCCTATCCACTTTCTGAGAGCTGCTGTAGTGGGAGGAGGAATGCATCAAGCAGGAAGCCCAATCCCCATTCTACTGAGCAAGCTGTGTAGTGTTTGCAGGATGCAAATCTGAGCATAGCCCAGGTTTCAGAATGCTTTGAAAACAGGGCTTTGGGAAGTCATTCTCTCTCACTTTTCATTTGTAAAATCGATCTTTATGGTCCCTTTCAAGAACAATGTGATGGGACTGAATAACACCCAATAAAAAGATATGCTAGTAATTTTTTTTTCAGCAAAGGAAACAGGGAACATCTGAGCATGATGGTTAGACTTTCCCCAACAGTATTTCTTAGCGATGGAGATAGTGGTGTAGTATATCCATGACACCTTATTTCCGAAGTATTTCCAAAGGCATATCTATGCAAATACCTAAGCAATTTAATTTCTTCCTATGTATCTCAATACATTTATCCTTGGTCTGAAATCTGATTCAGTTCTATTTAAAATTAATGTTTTTATCATTCTTGCCAGTCTTCATTGTAACTAAATATTTGAGAATTAAAATAAGTAAATTCTTGGGTGACAAAAGAACAAATTAGTGTTGAAGGTAAAGTTAGTTATCTTCACTCAAAATAGTACTGAGGCGTAATTTTTATATTATAGAACCCAATCCTCACAATCTTGATTCCTTTCATTTGTTCTCTTGCAGACCCCTAAGTGGTTTTGTTCTTTAACGTGTATTTCATTATGACCTTTGCCTCTCTTAAAATGTTAACATACACATCTTTCTTAAGCCTCTGTCTTCAATATAAGCTTTGATTCTTATTTTTCAGGATTCACTATACTTGACTTTAATTTCATTACCCTGGGGTTGGGGCTCTTTGCTAGGATAGATAGGAAAAGTTAACTGAAGTTGATCAAGACTTAAAAAAAAAAAAATTGCACAGGGTTGTTTTTTTAACAAGGCCAAAAAATTCCCTGATGTTAGGGACTTTCTCAGACTGTGAGTAGTCAAGTCTATTGCCATCTCCAGGAGAAAGAGGGCAAAGCAGATAAAGATATTCAGTGGTTTGCTCTAACTTGTCTTCTATAAATACCCAAATTTGGCTTGGGATCTAAACCTGCTTTTGATAATTAAAAAAAAAAATACATAAATGCAGCCATCAAATCCTTTATTTCCTTTCACATCACTCCTGATGAAGCCATTTTTCCTTGACTGTGTGCACAAGTTTTAGCATTTAGTGGGAAATACTTCAGTGTAAATAACCTCTAACACAACCTCTGACATCTTTCGAAGGTTTACTCTGATTCTCTTAAATAAGTTTTCTAAAGGCAGATGCAATCTAGCATATTGTGATCCTAACTAGAATTTTGATGTGCTTACTAAATGCCAACCATTGTTCTAAGTGATTCATTTAATCTTCATAGGTAGAAACTATTATTACCCATGCATTACATATAATGAAATTAAAGCACAATTAACCACTGATTAAGAAACTTCTCCCAAAATCAAGAGATTAAGGAGCAAAAAGAAATTCATACCTAGACAGTCTGGGTTCAGAGTTCTCATGCTTAACCATTATGCTACCCTTTCATATCTTGGAGTTATTAATGGGATGGGTATTCTGAGGAAGTATGTTATTCAACTGAAAGTTACTCTACATCAAATACAGGATCACCACAGTGGCAGGACTAAGTCTTGTCCGTAAAACAAAATCCTATAAACAAGCAAATTGTGACTTTTATTAGGTAGTCTAATTCTGCCGTTTAAACATCCCTCGAATTCCCAGTAGTGGAGAGTTGTCCTTTTCTTACGAATAGCATATGGGCCTTAAGACTAATTTTTTTAAACACAAAAAGGACCAATAATAGTAAAAGCAGCAACAACACGGAGAAGACACAGGGAAATGACACAAGAAAAGGAGCTAGTCTACTCAGGAGTGATGACCAATATTCCAGGAAAGCAGAACCTGCTGATATAAATTATCAGTTTTGATTTTAGTTGGGAAGAGGCTGTCCAGGAGCTAATAGCATACAGGCTAATTCTGTTTATTAAACAACTTAAAAATCAAGTTGGGAGCAGTAATTTAAGTCAGTGAGCTATAACAATCAAGTTAATTTTTCTATTCTATTTCTACTGATATTTAAGTGAGCAAGTAGACTTAATTATGCTAACTTTATTTTCATTTTCTATGTGACCTTTCAGCCTCACTCCCTCAGTACATATTATCCAGTTACTAAAGAATCACACTATCTTAGGGTCATAAAGGTCAGCTCATCTGGTGTTTAACAAATTGGGTGTCTCATGGAACACTGTTACACAAGGTTTTAATAGGCAGAACATAAGTCAGAGATTATGAGCTGTTTTGGGAGCAAAAATAGTTTCTCTGCTACATCCCTCCTCCAACCCTTAACATGCTCATTTCAGAGCAAAGCTCCAAGAGCAAAATCTGATTTACAACATTCCTCAAAATCACTGAAATACATTTTTGCTGAATACATCCTACCCATTTCCCAGGGCTAATAGTTTATATATAGAATACAAACAATAGACCCAACGTTTCTGTTGTCCTGGTCATTCAACCTCTTTACCACTTCAAACAGCAAACTCACTACTTTAACCTTCACTTTCGAAGAGTAGTTTCATTGGATATAGAATTCTAGGTTGGTGAGGTTTTTCTTTAAACACTTTTCACTCCTCTTCCCTTCTTGAGTGGTTCTGCTGAGAAACTCACTGTAATTCTCATGTCTCCCTTGCCCCTACTGTTTCTTCCAAGGTTTTGGCTTTGGCTTTCTGAGATACGCTTAAGTGTAGACTGTAGGTTTTTTTGGTATCCTGCCTAGTATTTGTTCTTGCAATTTCTTAGATCAGTGATTTGATGTCAGTCATAATTTTGAAAACTCTTGGTCATTACTTCTTCAAATATTTCTTCTGCTTCAATTGTTCTCCTTGTGTTCCAAGCACATGTGTGACATCTTTCCAAATTATCCCACAATTCTTTCAATGTTCTATGTTGGGTTTTTCCCCCTTATTCTTTTTTCTTTTTGCATTTCAGTTTGGAAGTTTCTATTCACCTATTATCAAGCTTACTGATACTTTCCTCAGCAGTGTCCAGTCTACTGAGGTGACCATCAAAGGCACTCTTCATTTGTCAGTGTTTTTTATTTCTAGCATGGTATCTACTTTTCCATTAGAGTTATTAACACATCAGTTAAATTCCAAAAGTTGTGTCCTACATGAATCTGCTTTGTCTCCTCAGGCTGTTTCTTGACTTCTGGCATGCTTTGTGTTTTTTCAAAAGCTGAACATGATTGTAGGTAATGGGAACTTAGATAAACATCTTTATTGTGAGGTTTTACCTTCATCTGGCCAGGAGACGGGTTGTGTCTGCTGTAGATATGGATGGCAGAGGCTTAAACTCAGTACTTTATTAAACAGTCCTTTCACATTAGTGAGTTCTAACTGGCAGAATGGTCTTGTCACCTATACCATATCCACTGGTCCTAGTTCTACCCTCTTATCTAAACCCAACTCCTCTCTTCTGATAGTTTTCAAACTATTATCTGATAGTTTCATGTGAAGACAGGTAGCAGCACATAAATTATGCCTGTCCCCAGGTCTGATCTTTGATATCCCCATTTCCTTCAAATGTCCTCCAAAGTACTGTTTCTATTTCGTCATCCAGGCCCCTGCCTCTGAATACACTGCAGTTAATTCCTTTTGCTAACGTGGAATCCGAAGCTGAGTAAGAAACCCATCAGTGACTGAACCAGCATCCAATAAAACAGAATGTACTTGCCATATAACACTTAGTGTATCTTAACACTATTTATGCCAGCTACGTCACCATGCTAACTGCTCCATGACTACTGCTTCCTCTCATGAAGTGATGCCAAGCCAGGTCCTGACCATACTGATGCAGTGAGCTTAGGAGGAACTGACTGTGGAAGTTTTTAAGCAGAGAAAGCAATGCAAGATTCCCACAGATCCCCATTCAATTTGCACTGGTTATGGAACAATGGTCATTAAACTCTGAACAATTATTAGTCTCAGAAGTGGCCCTAAATTGAAGTTGTAAGCAAATCGGTGTGCATGTTGGATTTTTCAAAGCTGTTGGCAACTCAAAAAAGGTTAAGAATGTCCATATTCTTCTGGTATTCTATATCTTTCTGATTTTCATGAACACTTTTTTAAATTAAAAAACCCTAAACACACTTACATTCCCACAAGTCAAATGGTAACTACTATCTCATTAGGAATTAGAATACAAAACATTACTGTGGCATGTTAGGTCTAGCAACTAATAGGTCACCAAACTTATCAAGTTTACAGATAATGAGCTGCCTTACTATCTGTGTGCATTTTGTTATGTAAATTGTTTTAAAATGCATAGTTAAAAAATAAAATGTATTGCTTATTAATCCTAAAAACCTCCCAAGAATATCACTTTATATTGGAATCAAATGACTGGATCTTAGAAAGTTTCCAAGAAGAAAAGGCTTTGCTCTGAAGCAATTAACTTTCTCCATAAACTGATCTAAACATGACCAGACTTAGGAGATGCTTTACAAAGAATTCTGCTTTAGGAAGTTAAGTCTGACAGAACTCTTTCTATGAGATGGTTAGTATGAATGACACACAGTTCTCCATAAATTTTTCATTGACTGAACTACATGAGAGGTTTATATTTTACTGAAACAAATCCGATGTATGCAATGGTATTAAAATTATCTAGACTTAAGTTCTATTTCTAACACAAATCTTACTTCAAAAGCAAGGAGAGAATAAATTAGATGGCATAGTTACCAGTAACACCACTCCCCTCATAAATTACAACGGTGTACTGAAGGAACTGGACCTAGGCAATAACTTTTATTAAACAAATAACTTAAATATTCTTGATAGTACATCTCTCCACAATTTCGTCACAGACACCTAGTTCTTTAAAAAAGTCCAATAAGTATAACTTATTTACCCAATGTGGATAAATGGTCTTTTTTTTCCCCTCAAAGTTCCACTCCTATCTGAAATGAAGGAAACAAAAAATAAATGCTGGCCAGCAGCTGTAAATGTTAAGTTTAGAAAATCACTTGCACATCATTTTTTTAAAAAATCAAAGTGAACGTACACAACTACTTAAAAACTTTTAAAAGAGTGGAACAAAATACATCAAAATGTTAATAATAATTGTTTTTAGTGGTTGGTGTAAACTCATGAATGCTTTTTTTTTTTTTTTTTTGTATTTCTCAGTATTTTCCAGATTTTTTTCTTTTAAGCAGGCTCTCATACCCAATGCGGGGCTTTAAATCACAACCCTGAGATTAACAGTCAAATGCTCTACCAACTGAGCCACCAGGTGCCCCTATTTTCCAGATTTTCTATAATAAACATGTATTATTTACATGGTGGGAGAGTGTTTTAGGAAAAAAAGACAAAGAAAAAGTTTTAAATTTTACATACTGCTTTTATAAGTTGAATTAAGCTTAGGTACTTAGAAGTTACCAAGCATGAGATAAGGAATAGTGGAAAAAGCCAAGAGCAATGAATTTTAGAACCTGAACAGATCTTATAAATCATTAGATCTGATATTTACATTTGAAAGATGAGAAAACAACAGGCTTGATATTATACAATTTCAAGTTCACATAGTAAGTTCCAGAACCTGTAACTCTTAAGTTCTCAGTTCATTATTCTAAGTTCATACATACTCTATACTCACTGAAGACTAAGTTATCCTAGTAGAATGTAAATTTGTACATGCAGTATGGCTAACTATTTAAAAAAAAATTTTATAACTGTTTACAATGACTTTTTCAGTCTATGATTTTTATAAGATAAAAGGAAACATATCAAAATGTCATTAGGAGGTAAGTGGCTTTAATGTATTCAGTTTAATGGGTTTTTCAAATTTCCTTGTAATATATTAATATTTCTGGGCTTCGGTGTTCTCAGCTGTAAAACATGTTTAACCACAGTTATCTACTTCATAGAATTACAAATAAAAATAGTACTTACAACAGTACCTTGGCACAGAGTAAATGCTGTTAGTTATTTTATGATAAAATTTCCAATTTTAAATTATTCTCTCTCCTACAGTGAAGTTTAAGTGCAACAGCAGGGTTTCAGGTTAGGTACAAAGACACTGGTAATTTTTCACTCACAGAATTCATGGAAACATATCCTTCATGCACTACTGGCAGATTCAGTCAAGAGGCCATATAATTCTGAGTATACAAAAACTAATAAGCTACTAGAGGCTTCAAGAGCAGAGCTTCTTGATGAATACATGTGTTTTCTTTTTTTTTTTTCATTTACAAAGCTCAAACAGAGGGCACTGGTGCTCACTGATTAGTCAGAAAGGATTGCAGACAGAGTGTAATCTACCATGCAGAGCCCAACCTGACAACCTAGAACTCAAACCCACTAGCCCCAGTCACCCATATGGTCCACTCCTTTTTTTTTTTCTTTTAAGATTTTGAGAGAGACAGCACAAGCAGGGGAGAGGGGCAGAGGAAGAGGGAAAAGCAGGCTCCCTGCTATACAGGGACTCCACATTCATCCCAGGACCCTGAGATCATGACCTGAACCAAAGGCAGACGCTTAAACGACTGAGCCACGCAGGCACCCCCAGATGATAACTTCTAAGACAGGCAGTGAGTTGAGGAAAAAGGGTCACCAGGTATACATGATACAAGGTGTTGGATGGGAACACAACACTAAATTCTGGCAGGCATTAAGCAAGCGGTACTGTTTGTCCCTATCTTCCTTCTTTGTCCCACTTTTCCTTCCGTCCATCTTTTTTCTCTTTTGCATTTGTTCCCTTGCCTCATGCTGTCAAAGGAAACTCTTTAACACTGTCATCATTTATAGCTGTACTGTGAAATTTTCAGGTCTGCATTACTTACAGGGCATCTCCAACTTTCACACAAAATTCATTTTGCTTGAAATGTATATATACCAGTATGCCTAATGTACACTATGTATGTACACAACATACAGATAATTCTAAACAGCTCTGACACCAAATTCAGGTTTCACAAAATAGTTAGCAAACAAGTCAAACTACCCCATAAGGATGCTACAGTCATTTCAGTTTGTACAGCAGTCTGGAGACATGTGGGTACTAATATTTGTGATAAGAATGATAGAAAGACATGCTAATGGTGGCAAATATTTAGATCCACTCAGATACTCCGTGGACTTCAGCTGGTTGTCTGTATGTTCCATATTAAAGGAAAATGCGAACAGATGGTCCAAACACAAGGGAATTTCATGAATCCAAAGAGAAGTATATTGCTCCTTTACATTTCATGAAAAGACAAGAGAAGATGGCAAATTTTTGCACATCTTTTGCTTTATAGATTGAAGGAAAGTTGACGGGACTATGGTCAAAAGCAACATTGCAGTTCTAGTTCAAGGCTCTAAAAACTAAATCCTTCTTTCCAACTTGAAGACTGGATCTTCCTGACTACTAAATGTTATTCCTATTTAGTTAAGAGAATGATATATTATTTAAAACTGCATTTTCTTTTTAATAATTGATCAAAGTCCTTACTAATTTTACATCTCAAATAACATATAAGGGCTTAAAATATTAACTACAGGGCACCTGGATGGCTCCATCAGTTAAGCATTCAACACAGGTCATGAACTCAGGGTCGCAGGGTCGTGAGACGGAGCCCCGCCTCGGGCTCCACACTGAGCAGGGAGCCCGCCTGGGATTCTCTCCCTCCCCCTCTGCACCCCCATCTTCTGTTCACGTTCTGATAAAACAAAAACAAAGCAACTTAAAAATATATATAACTATAGTAATTTGTAACTTAAGAAATCTGCCTGGTGAAAACACTGTCCCTCATAATATATAAGTTTGTTGCTAAAATGTCCTATATTTTTATTCACATTTTTTAGGAATGTATTATGTGTGAAGATGGAACACTGACTACGTAAGTCTAAACTTCATCAGCAGCCACACTTTTCCACAATCTCACAAAGTAGCTCCCTGTCCCACTGTTTCACTCTTATGCTCTCATTTCACAGCCATTATGACTATAATGCTGTTGCTTATATTGTTTCCTTACTTGCCTAGAATCTCCAACCATTCTTTTGTCAATCAGAATTAAAAAGTACAGAGCTTTTCGTAACATGGTTGTGAGGACACTCTACTTTCTGATGGATAGGGGTGGGCTGGGCTCTCCAGGTGTTAAAGCATTTTCAGTACGTCACTCTGCTGGGTTTTCTATTATTTCCTAGGGGAAATTTTTCCCCTCTGCCCGTCTTATACATTGTCTTTCTGAAAATGCTTGGTGGTTCCGGTGATATTATCTTTATGTAACTACAGACTGTATGTAACGTGCTTTGACTGTCAGTAAAGTGGACAAAATCCAACATGAACTACAGCAGTGATTAGTTTTTTTGAATATATATGATCCCCATCACTCCTAGGCCTCACCAGCCAGAACGGGACACTGCTCTTTTCCTCTGCTCGAAGCTCCCATGCAGACACAGATTCCTCACCACTGCAATCTGGTCAAGGAAGGAGATGCATTGGAGTTAACCCTCCTGATTGTTTCCACTCTGGAGTACCCTTACTTCCAACCTCCTGCTTCTAGGTGTTCCATGTGGGGCATAGAGTATTTGTATAAATGCTCCCACTTTTTAGTAGAGTAAATGCTAAGATGCAGTTCCTCTCTTCAATTCCTGTCAGTATTTTACCTTCTAAGAATACTGCCACTGGGAGGCACCCATCATTTCCTTTTTATCAGAGCAGAGCTATGTCATATATTATATATAGTAAATATAATTTCTTCATTGTCTGTGTATCAATATCTGTCTTTTAAGCAACTTTGACCAATCATTATGGACAGAACTTTCTGTGACAAAGAAAATGCTGTGTACCCCACACTATCCCACAAAGTGGTCAAAAGTCACATGTGGTTAATGAGCATTTGAAATACAGCTGGTGCTGAGGATTTAAATTTTACGTTTTATTTAATTTTAATTAACTTAAATAGCACAGGTGGCTAGTGGCCACCTATTGAACAAGCATGCAGCTCTGTATCTCTATACATTTCATCTCAACCCCTCTACTTCATCTGGCTTTCCACCTTATTTCTCTCCTCTGACCCTCTTTTCATTATATCTCTTTATTTTGTATTTATGTAATAGATATGTAACAATATATAAGGTATCTACATATACCTCTTTTTTAGTTATATGATAAAGACAGACAGTACTAAGTTTTATACATTTATTCTAACATCTTAAAATAGAAGTCAAGGGTAGAATGTTTAAGCAACTATCCTGTTTTTGTGTTTTCTACAGAATAGAATAAAAATCTAAATCATCAAGGAAATAATGTAACACTTTATTTGAATCCAAGTCTCTCAACATAATCAATTACATTCCAGAACACTGGGGTGAAATGTAGAAAACACTTCAGATCAACTTGATTTCTGAGACCATTACTTTCAAGAAATCCTGAAGAACTAAAAGGGTGAACGTGTGCACAAATACTGTACCTAATTTTAAGAAGGTAGATTCCATAGACAACAGACAAGTAAACCTAATACAGGTTAAGTCAGTATCTCAAAAAATGACTAAACATATTGCTTAAAAGAACTTAGGAATCCAGGCACAATCCTTAAGATGCTAAGAATATAACTAGCAATATAAGAACTTCCTTTTTTGAAAGGTCTATAGGTCTAAGACAGACATAAACTAGCTAGAAAACCTCCAAGTTTTCTTATGTGGGGCTGGAACTTCTGAGGTAGTTACTATATGCTGGGCAGTTTTAAGCACCCAATTCATGTAACTCCCATAATAACCATATAAAGCAGGTATAATTATTATTTCTATTTTATAGACAAGAAAACTGATGTACAAAGAGGTCAAATGTTTTGCCTAATATCAATGAGCTAGTAAGTGGTGAAGCCAGAATTTAAACTCAGATAATCCAGTTCCAGAGTTCCCACCTTTCATCACAAAGCTAAACTGCTTCTCAAAGTGTCCACTGGTCTAAGACCAAAGTCAACTAAGAAAAATTTCTAACCACAGACCTGTGTTCTGGCCTTATCTCTTCAACACATAAAGACATTTTATCTATAACTCAGAATATATCCTTAAGAAGTCTGCAAAAGAAAGCAAGCCAAGAGAGCCAAAATAAGAAATGACAAAAGTCGAGTTTTCAAGAAAATCTACGGGCTGAAACACTGACTCAATAAGATAATAAAGATACATATACTTTAAAAATTAAGTATGTAAGAACCTGATGAGCAATTCATAGAAATGCCTGATGTTAAAAAAAAATAAAGAGGTTTGAAGTAGTCCCAAAATTAACATGACCAAAAAAATGCCAATGCTCCACTTTCAAAAATATGTACACTCCATAAAAAAAAAACACACGCACACTTCAGAGCCTAGAAGTAAAGCTTATACACAACAAAAATAAATGTCATAAATTATTTATGCTATAGTAAAAATTTTATTTACTGGACCTTAAATATTCTTTATTTAAAAAATAAAAAATATAAAGACACATTACATATCTTACTATAATTACATACTTTGTTTACTGAACTGATCCTTAGATCCTTTCTCAGAGCCCATTACTTTCATCAGACATACACTTTTAAATATTTACTTGCGTTATTCCTAAACCCATGAATTAGGAAAAGTTATCTAAAAGCGAGGAGAATAAATGCTTTAAGCACTCACTGCAGCAATAAATAAACCAACAACAAAAAAAAACAATTTATAAAAATTACTTTATAAAAATTACAACCTAACAATAAAAGCTTTATAAAAATTACTACCTAAACAATATTTTACATTTACATTAAATAGGTCCAAACACTCTTGGTATCAAGCTCTTGGAGGCATGACTTTTCTAGTAGTCATGGACATTTATACTGATTCTCCTGTGGGCCACTTTAACAAGGCAACCTGCGCCTGTTGGAACTCCCAACACATGAAGATTCAGGAACCACAATAACCAAACTGGTACTGGATGGTGTGGCTGGTGTGCTGGCAAAACAGAGGCAAGGTTCTGGTCAGGTCTGGGTTGACCTGGCAAACTCACAAAACTCTGGCACTACCATCTCCTGTGACTCTGACTTCCTTTCGACTTGCCCCAGAACTGTAGAATCTGTGAACTGTCCCAGTGAAAGCTATAATAAATCCCCTTTTTCAAAAGAATCTCATAAAAATGTGAGAAAACGATCTCAACCCCCAACATCAGATAAGCATGCTATAAGGACAAACGCAACAAAAACAACAGCAACAACAAAAAACTCAAGGAAAATTACAAAAATGAGGAAAAATAATGAGGAAAGATAAACATCATGAAGATTCAACATAACAGGTATTTAAGCAGATCTGAAAAATCGAAACAAAAATAAAAGGCAACTTAGATCTTTGCAATAAAAGGGAACACCAAATATCAAGCAAAGTTAACAGAAGACCAAGATCCTACAAATGTGTTAGGTAAAGTGTTAAATGTGCAAGAGAAAGGAAAAATACAGTAACTAGGACAAAAGAGAAAAAGACATGACCCAAGAATTCTATATTCAGCTAAGCAGTCATTCATGGGTGAGTAGAAAGGAAAGCCATTCTCAGACATGCAAGGACGTGCACTATTTTTGTCACTCTTCATGACTGCTATAACTGTCCTTTATTTTGACATAGTTGACTGATAGCTATTCAAGTAAAATTTTTAATGACAAAACACGAAAAATGGTAATGACACAATAAAAAAATAAGAAAAATGATTCTTTATACATCAATAAAGGGTCTAAGAACTTATAAACAGAATTCATCTATAAGATGAAAGGGGAAAATGAAGGGGCTCTTATTTCAAATTATGCATTTTCAATATCAATAGTAGATTCTGGTTTTTATCTTCCATTCTAGATTTTTGATATTTTCCATTTTCCCCAATGCATAAATCTGTGTGTGTGGATACACACACAAACACACATATATATTTGAGCAAATACACTCTTGTGAAAATTTTAAAATATTAAGTACATATGTTTCTATCAATTTTCCAGAAAATGGAAAAGACTGCTCTCCAAACAGCGTGCTCCCTTTACATCAGAAACATTCAAGCAGAGGCTATCCTTTGGAAATGTTCTAGAATAACATCTAACACAATCCAGCACTGGTGGATTACATGATCTCCAAAACTCTTTCTAGTAACAAGTTATCATCAACCTTAGACTATATTTATCATCCCTTTATAACAACAAAACAGCCTAATTAAAATGGACAAAGGGCATGGACATTTTTTCAAGATGATAAAGAATCAATTAGGATGGTTACTATCAATAAAAACAGAAATAACAAGTGTTGAAGAAGTGAAGAAATTAGAATTCAGTGCATTGTTGGTAGGAACATAACATGGTGCAGCTGTTATGGACGGTATGCTACGGTACAGCAGTTTCTCAAAACACTGGAAACAGGATTGCCGTACGATCCAGCAATCCCACTTCTGGGTCTAAATCCAAAAGACCTGAAAGCAAGGATTCAAAAGAGATATGTGCTAAGAACTCATGTTCACAGCAGCATTATTCACAACAGCCAAAAAGTGGAAGCAACCCAAGTGTCCATCAACAGATGCACTGGAAAACATTGTGGTATATACATACCACAGAATATTATTCAGCCTTAAAAAGGAAATTCTGGCACTTGCTACAACACTAACAAAACCCAGAGTACATTATGCCGAGTGAAGTAAGCCAATAAGAAAAAGACAAAGAGTGTATGATTCCATTTATATTAGGTACCCAGGCAAATTCAGAGACAGAAAGAATGGCAGCTGTCAGGGTTGGGGACAGTGGGGAATTGGGGAGTTGTTTAATGGGTATTGACTTTTGATTTGAAAGATGAAAGAGTTCTGGAGATACGCTGCACAGCAATGAGAATGTATTTAACACTACTGAAGTGTCCACTTAAAAATGCTTAAGATGGTCAATTTTATGTAATGCGTATTTTACAATATTTTAAAATATAAAAACAAGAACTATGCCATCACTTTAATGGCTCCCAGAACTGCCCCGACTAACTAGCTACTTTTAGAGCATTATGCAACTTAAATGACCTGGTAAAAGGATAAAAGCAGAAAAAATTATTATGTAAAATAAGGGGTTCTGATATTTATTACCGTCTTCACACAGATTGTGTCACATGAATTTATACCAATAAAATCAACTAAGGCATCTCCACTTCCACCTCCTTTTGTCACCAGACAGGATATCATTTTGTTTTCTTAAATTGTAGCAGACTGAGCATGAAAATCACTTCGCTTCACGGCTTTATTTTCCCCCATACATCTAGGAATTTATGAAAAAAATTATCACAGATAGGCAAAGATTTAGCTAACGGTGATTCAAAACAATGTTGTTCAATAGCAAGAAACTGGAAAAAACTGCTAAACAGGCAGCTGGTTAAAGAAATACTTCATTTTAGATAGTATTTGTAATGAGAAAATGTTTACTGTAAATGTGTAAAAAAAGAAAATATGTAAAATAGCATGCACTATTATCATTCCATCTTCCAAATCTTGTAAATGGTATTTAAAGGGTAATGAGATTACAGGTGGTATCTGTGTGTTCTTATAAATGGTTTCTGAACTATGAGGAACACTTACTACTTGTACAATCAGAAAAACTTTGGTGTCAATTATTTGATTTTTAAGAAAGAAAAAAGAATTTTAAAATAGTTCACTCATTATGTCAGTTATCTCAATAAACCTGGGAAAAAATAAAAACAACAGACTTCACTGCACAAAAAATAAAAACGAAAAAGTTTAAATTTGATCTAAAACCAAAATCATCCTCCCCACCAAACTAGTTCCCTATTTTAATATTCTTTTAGTCAATGTCAGAATCATTTGCCCCATGGTTTTCAAAATTTCATTTATCATGGATTCCTTCTACCTCTCTCCCTCAGACCCAATTAGTAAATTCTTGTGATTCAATTGTTTCCCATACCTGCCCGTTCCTTTATTTTCTCACTGCTATCTATCATCAATTATGGCTCAGACCTTCATTATCCATAATATAAAATTTTCTAATTAAATCCTATCTGGTCTCCTTATTGCAAATTCTCCCCATTGTAATCTACTCCGTAACTTTAACTAGGCTTGCAAACACTGCCAATGCTACCATTCCTCTTCAACCTTTGGACTGTTAACAACCATCAGGTCAACCTGACCTTCAGTGCTCTCCACAATTTGGTTCCAACCTCCTTTCAATCTCACCTCACTCCTAGTAATTCTCAGCTGCTACAGTAACAATAGAAGTTGTCAGTTATTAAGCACTTACTTTGCTTCAGGGTGAGTGCTAACTTTTTTGTAAGCATGAATTCACTAATCACAACACCCCTCTTGAAGGGTATTACTATTATCAGCTATATTCTTTGAATGGGTGAGCAAGCAGAAAGCAATTACAGCTTAAATTACTTTATTTTTATGTAAAAAGAAAGAACACTGGCTTAAAGACTGATTTCATTTGTGGCTCCAGTTCTTCTACCAGGTAGCAAGCACTGTGACTCACAAATTCAGACCTTCTTCCCTGCTGAGTACCAATCATTTGTTATTCATGTTTTCTAACATTGTTAACATGTTATTCCACTGAAGGAAAAACAGGGCAAATTGGTAAAATAATTTTACAATTTTTAAATGGCCACTTACTCCTTTGTTTCAAATGCTCAGCTGCAGTTCTAGAAGCTGCAGTTCTTGAACACACTGCCCACCTTTTAAAGTACTGGACTATATTAATACTAATGACTTAAAAATTAGTTCATCTACTATGCTTGATATAATTTTCTTCAAAAACCTCAAATCTCTTTAATCATTTTTATTAAAGGACTATTCTTTTTCTGATTTAATTACAAAATAAATCACCAATTTAAAATATATTTATATTCTTCTTGCAAATTACATTTGTACTGGTATTCACTCATTCATCACTTGAATCATTTACTCACTCAACAAGATCACCGGGAGAAAATACTACTCCAAGCGCTTAGCATATGGCAATAAACATAAAAAACTAAACAGAGTTCTTCCTCTCGCGGAGCTCACATTCTAATGGCAGGTACAGATGATAACTAAGTACATATACAAGTTTTAAATTTTCAAAGAGTGATACATACTATGAAGGAAAAATAAATAAAAAGCCAAAAACAAACAAAACAAACAAACAAAAAACCACAGCAGTTTAATATTGTAGGTGGAACCGAATGAAAGGGCAGTGAAGGAAGCTGAAGAGGTGACACAAGAACATAAATCTAAATGAAAAAAGGCCCAGCCAAGTAAAGATCTGATGGAGACAGCATTCCAGCTATTCTGTTAAGTGATTAGCAAGGCAAAACCCTTCAAAACGCTTCACCTGCTTTAACAGTAGTAAAAACGGATGCTGTTGAGATGGTTCAAGATGATGTTAAATGGACACTCATGACTAGTGATATCGTGGAGGTTTAAATAAGCTCTAAAAGTGTAATGGGAAACATTGGAGAGTTTTAAACAAGGGTATGATGAGCCCTGATTTCTTAAAAGTAAACCACGCTGCAGTTGCAAAGGGCATTAAGAGAAAGAACAGGAAGATGAGTTGTTAACAATCTAGGCAATGAATGACAACCACTTAGACAAGGGTAGTCTGGCAGAAGTCACGAAACACATATACTATATAGTTCTATTTTACAAGACACAATGGCCTTCCATTTTTATAATAAACTGAACTCATATTTATCTCTACTCCCTCTCAAAAAGCCACTAAAACAGTAAAAACAATTTATTAAGGTGGAAACCCAAAGGAATGGAGAAGAGGGAATGATCGTACACAGCTGCCAAGACACTTTAAGAAGACGGAAAAAACTGGAACAAGGAATAATGACCGAAAGTGATATAATTCATCCTGAGGAACTTTGGAGAGGGTCAGGACTTTGAGGTACACCAAGCTCCTTGAAATGTAATAGTGAGTCTTAAGGCTGACAATAAGATCAACTGAGAATCTCCACATCAGTCTGTTAAAACTCTTATCCCATAGAGCCACAGACAGGAGTGAGAAACCAAGCCAAAGATCTGCATCTGAACACCCAACTCACAGACAAAAGGCCGGCCCTGTTCTGAAAACAGATGCCCTATGTTATCTACCCAGCAAATGTGATGCGTTTTTTGTTTTTTGTTTTTTTTTAGAAAAAATGAATGGCCCAGAAGACCTATAGATAATATTTGGGAATTATCGAGGACAATGATGTAGTACAATCTTAGTGAAAATTAGATTGATAACATGTATCAAGTCCTTAACATGAATCAGCAATTTCATCTTAGGAATTTATCACAAAAGAAGACATACATGAGTCAAGAGTATATTAAAAGAGATGTTCACTGCAATACTGTTTATAACAATATCAAAGCAGCTGAAACACTTAGTCAAAGAACACAGAGCTGTTAAATTATGATACAGTCATTCATGAAAAAGGAAAACAGTGGCCTAAGTTGTACATATATTACACGAAAAGGATAGTATGCAAAATACATGAAGCCGAAACACAAGGCTAAGTCTTTTGCTCAGGGAGCTTATCATAGGAAAACTATGATAAAAATAGATTAACTGCAAAATTAATAAAAAATATTAAGATTATGATTCTTGAAAAATTAACCATAAAAATTTTACTTAATGATATTTAGATCTCAAAAAATAAGAAACCATTAAGAAATTAGTAATGTCTGCTTTTAAAAAAAAATCCATATAGCTCCATCTTATCAAATTACTTTTAAATTTAAATCAATGATTTGAATGAAAAAAAGATTAAAATGTAATAGATTCCATAAGATGAAAGATTCCATAAGATGAAAGATTCCATAAGCAGTTCTCCATATCCTTACCACTATACCCTTAATAAAATGTGAAATTTGATAAATAACCATCAAAAAGCTATATGTTTAAAATGTAATAGATTCCATAAGATGAAAGATTCCATAAGATGAAAGATTCCATAAGCAGTTCTCCATATCCTTACCACTATACCCTTAATAAAATGTGAAATTTGATAAATAACCATCAAAAAGCTATATGTAGGTAACACCTTCAGCAAGATTTTTAAATTTGCACTTTGAGTGCTGTCTATTTAAGACATTCTCATTTCTTATAGTGAGAGAACTGACATTAGGAATTTCTAATCATTAAATGTCTCAGGCAAAACAAAATTTCTCTTAAGCATTAAAAAAGGAAAATTGAAGTTTCTGGAAAACAAAGTTTTATGAAAATAAACACTATTGAAAATCCTGGAAAATACTGTCTAGCAGATAGAGGGGATGGACAGCAAAAGTAAACGATGTGTTCAGAAACAGGGAGAAGGCCAAGTAAAGTAAGAAGTATCTACTTAGGAAAATGTCATTTGAAATATTAAGTATGAAAGCAAATATGTATAAAATAAGTGGAAAGTAAAAATTCATATACACGACAATCATTTTTAGTTAAAATTGTAGCCACGAACAATACCAAAAATAATACGAACAAAAATCTACTGCATAATTAAAGGAAGGTGAGTCAAATGGGCCATTAGAATAAAAAAGGGACTACGTTCCCATGTATACACATATAGGAATTAAGTATAACAGAAATGGCATTCCACAACATAATAAAAGATAAACTGAGTTATTAAGTCATTAATCATTATTTAATACATGACAAGGGACATTTACTATCACTTTCAATTAGATCCCTATGTCACACCATAAATTAAAAAATCCTAATGGATAAAATTACTAGGGGAAAAAACCCCAGAAAACAGCACACTATTTTTAAAGTTATGAATTGAGAAGACCATCTTAACTATATCCAGAAAGCCCAGAATCTATAAAAGAAAAGACAAACATTAATACGTAAACTTAGAACCAAATAGAAAAGTAGTCAAAAGATATATGGAATTTGCAACAAAAATAGTGAATAAATATTTTTAAAAGACGACCAATCTGAGTGAACAAAAAAATAATTTTTAAACTATCAGATATGCAAAAGTTTTTTAAAAATCACGGATATTCAGTGTGGACAAGGTTGTACAGGAAAAGATACACTCATACTGCATGGAGTTTAAGAAGGCAGAACATTTATACCTGAAATGAATACAACACTGTGCATCAACTATACTCATAAATAAATAAATAAATAAATGCAGCAAAATCTTAAAAAATTAAATAAAAAGGCAGAACCTTTTGGTGGACTTGAGTATCCCATCAACACATAAACATACATTCTCTTAGACCCAGATATTCTATTCTGCTTCTGAGAATCAATCCTGCACATATACTCGGATGCCTGCATCACCAGGATGCTCTCTGCAGCACTACTTACAATGCACAAAACTAATAAAAACAACCCAGTAGCTGAAATCTGACACCACGAGAAGAGGGACAGACTTAAATAAACTCAACAAATAACACCCACACAATGAATACTACGTCCTCAATTTCAAAAATGAGTTAAATCTGAATATACTGATGTTAGACTGCAAAAGATAACACAGTCCTCTCTGACAGTTTTCCCATATGACTTCTAGAACTTGGAACTATAATTTGACTTAAGAGCCATCAAATTGTGATTTCCAATTTTCTATGGAATTCTAGCAATTTAAAACACATCCAGGTACTATGACGTAAATAGGGATTTTATAAAAGCAAATTTCCTTATATCAGCTGTATTGAGCATCAAAGACATTATCTTAAATGTGAAAGAACTGCTGATCTCCGTACTTTCCCCTCCCCAAACAGTATCAAAATCAAAATGCCACTTTAAGTCCCCTATCCATGAATGCCTTCCAAAATAATAAACTAGGTGAACAAGAGTTTATTCAATAATTTCAACTCCTGAATGGTGAAATATGATTTCTACAGCAATCTGTGACATGCATTTTGTAAATATAAATTAGATTAATAGTCTATTTTAACAGTTATCTGCTTAATAACTAAAGTTAGTCACAAGTTCCAAAAATGATTCATAATTTCCAAAGTTTTAAAAAACACTTCATGTTTTCATTCATTACAAATGCTTTAAATAGCAACCTCCTTAAAAAATATGAAACAGACAATCCCTGAATGAATACTTTAAATTTGTGTTTGATTTAAAGAAAAACAAAAAACAACTACTCATGAATACCTGGTCAATGACAGTTAATGTTCAAAGATGCAGATAACTGAAAACTATCTGATGGTATCACAGCTTATATATATGGTAAGTATAAATCCTGACCTCTCAGTCTCAACTTCAAAGTGATGCCACCTACTTGATACAAAAAATGTCTAAATATCTCAAATCATTTCCATAATCTCTGACAAAGAAATCACCTAGTTATAAATGATAACTTACAAAGAGTTCTGTGGAATGACTTCCTAATTTATTGGAAATCTACATTTTTATTACTTGTAAAAACATGTTCAGCATAATTTAGGTGGTCTCTCTTAGTACGATAATATCCGGTCATGCTGAAAAACAAAAAAGTTCCTAGACACTTTAAGACAGTGATTACCTCTGAGGAGGGAGAAAGCAGAAAGAGTTGGAGAGATGGAGTTTTTAGCTTTTGCTGTGATTTTACATTTCTTTAAATAAAACCTGGAAGCAAACGTGCCCTTTGGAGGCAGAGTTCCTCGGTTCTTAACAACTCACTACCTCTTCGTGACCTTGGACAAGTTATTTAACTTCCCTGTGCCTCGGTTTTCTTTACCTGTAAAATGGGGATCATTCTTCCTGCTATATAGGATTAAATGAGTTGACAGATGTAAAGTGCTTACAATAGTACCTGACACATGGTAAATGTTACTGCTATTATCATCAGCCTCATCACCTAAAACTACCAATTTTGCAATCTAGCTGAAAGGAACCGGGAAAAGAGGGAACTGGAGGGTGGCATTTGATCTATTTCTACACTTCCTTACATTTCAAACATAAATTCTATTTTTGTAACCAGTGATAAATAACCAACTTAAGTGAAAAAGTATCATACAGTAGAATGACAGTTTCAGTCTTCAATTTTCAAAAACATGAGACAATAGAGGCTTTGGAGTTTGATATTTATTTTTAGCAGGAAGAATATGCTAATGATGATGACATCGTTAGAAGATACGCCCATGTCCAATACCTGCAACAGAAGCTCAATAGAAGTTAAAGAAACCATACCAAAAGACTAAGGACAAAAATTTCACATTACTTACCCTTAATTCTGCTAACAATAAAACAAGTACAATATGTTTAAGATTGAAGTTGCATTACAAGATCAAAAACTAGCCAATTTAAATATCACATGTATCTTCTTAAAATTTTTTACCTTTTCCTTTCTATGTACAATTGGGAAACCTTTCTAAAGGTAGAGCATGGTGCCAATAACTATGCTCCAAATTGAAAAGGGGGAATGCTAAATTAAAAGCTGAGAATTTGAGGTGGAAGAGCTCTTGATCAAAGAGCTGGTCTCACAGGTAGAAATGACGATCCTCTTTGGCAGAGACTGCTAAAACAAGAACTAGACACTTAGTAGAGGCAGTATCATAACGTACCTACAAATTTACATTGAACCGTTTAAATAAAGGGATCCAGACAAGTTAGAAATTCTCCCACATATACACATAGAATAAGAAATTGCTAGAGCAATAAACAATTTAAACAAGAACTAGTCAAAAAAGATTCTGGTCCATCCACCCCTGACAACAGCTACTCTGCTCAAAAGAAAGAGGAAAATGTTTCTCTTTTTCAGCCCTGTACCTCCAGACCCATCAATCGTATCGATCACTACTTAACTTAAAGTAGAGAGGACTTTCTTTTACCAAAGGGTGTGTATGAGCCAGGAGTGAGGTGGGAATATGTTAAACATCAGAATCAGGGATGAACAAAAGAGTAACTTGAAGACTAACTTCTTGAACAGAATTGATGAACTTTTCAGGGACAGGGAGAGGGGGACTAGCATACCCACAATTAATTATATGCCAAAAAACTCTTTATTTTTTGATTATATACCTAGAAGTACATACATGTACTCAGAACAGGAATTCAATAAATCCAACCATAATTTACTGTAGCTGACACCAGACTTTACACTGCTATTTTCCCATTAGTTACGTTCTTGAAAATAAGAGTTTAAACTCTTCAGATGAATTACTATTATTGGAATTCCACATGAATACTTTTATAAAGCAACCAATTTTCACAATACCAAATTTCTAAGTTTACTTAGGCTGCTGATTTGTTTCAAGTAGAAAGATACCCATTTCTGCAAGGAGTAGCTTACCTGGGCCATTGGCAAAAAAATGCAAAATGTGAGGGAACAAGAGTATTTTGAAATGCCTACCAAGAAATAAATTAAACAAATAAGCACTAAAGAAGGAAAAGGTTACGCACTTCCAATTTATGCTCTTTCTCTGCAAGGGCTTCCTTTTGACAACGAAGAAAATCTGCTAACATTCGAGTGAGTTGCTTCCTATCATCTATTTCAGCCGCCAATCTGCCATTGTAATCTGCCAGCAACATACAAGCATCCTCTACCATTTTAGAAAGCCTTTCTCCAGATTCTTTATCTAAGAAAAGCACAGAACAACAACATTATTATACAACAAAAACAATGCCATATGCCATTCCCTCACCCTGACTTCCAAAGAAGCTCCAGATCACATTTTTTCTTACCTGTTATCTTATCTAGTAGGGATACTTCTTGGACTTCAACAGGCAAAGATGCTATCCTCTGATGAACTGCTGCATCACCTGAAGCTGCATTCTCTAGATCTTGTAATGCTCTAACAAGATCTAGAGTCTAAAAAGTTATACAACTTTAGAACCATAATAAATGAAGCTTAAACAAATACAAAAGACTTAAAATTTATTTCATAATCCTTACTCTTTATGGGCTATATATTTGTTCAAAGTTTTAAATATAAACTACTTTTGAAGGCAGTCCATTTCTTTTAAGAAATATTAAGAAAAAGAAACTACACTACGTCAAGTATTAGAAATATATAAATTGAAAACTAAAATAAGACATGGCTCTCAGCCTTGAGGAAGTCATACTCCAGTGGTAGAGACAGATAGTGTAAAAATAATTATCAGACTCTGAAAGTGACAAGCTTCACTTACATGCCAAATACATACAGTGGCAAAAGGGAAAGCAGGCTATAACTTCAACCTAGACAATACAAGTTTTACATCCAACATATTCATTATATTATCATTATACATGAGCAGAATTTTTTAATACTAAATTGGATATCTGGGGTAAGGGGATACAAATCATGTTCTACTACAACAAAGAAGAGCCTCACCGATTCTACTTCTGCATGATGTAATTAAAGCACAAGAGCAACACAGTTTGGGAATATGCTTAAATATGGTTATCTTCAACTATTCTACAGTTTGTTAATAAGATCATTAAAATATCACAAAATTCCATAAATCTTATGACTAATACTTATATAAACACTTAGCCAATATAAAAATTATTTTATCATTAGAATATTTTACTTGCACTGTTTTCATATCAGATATAATTAGGAGGGAACGGCAAGCCTTTGCTGGTAACCTCACAATTCATAATGTCTATAAATTTATTCCAGAGAAAAATGAATACATTTTCTTTTTACTGGTCTCCATTTCCATCCCACCTCCTTCTTTTTTTCTTTTTTTAATCCCTAAGACTAGTTCCTGGAACAGTAGGAAATTATAAATACACTTGAAAAATATAGGATATAACCAATTCTGTGTATACATTAAGATGACAATGACAGATCATTACTGATTTTTCCTTAAGCTATTCCCTTACCAAAAAATGCTGTCAGTGGGGTCTAGTACAAAGTCTAGCATCAAACATGGTAAGAAAGAATGGACTCTAATAAGAAATATACTATCCCGCATATGCTTTTCATTCATTACTATGTGTTTAATATTCTAATATTAAAAAAATAATTTTGATGTAAGATATAACCCCCTACAAATGAAAGTGAGCTTAAGAGCAATGATGATTATCAGGAAACTTGTTTCTCATGGTGCTCCAATTAACTTTTATATTGTCATTTTTTAATCAGTCTTAGAAAGTTCTAAAATTTTCTGAAGTTCTAAGAAGTAATCTGGCTTTATGGTCTTGATATGCATGCTTTAACTACAAACCCCTCTCATCTCACCTTCACATTCCCACATGAATTAATTCTAAGTTTCCAGTACTGGGTCAAGGATCAGATAAAAAAACAAAGTTGTCTGAAAACAACACTAGCCTACAACTTTCTAACAGAAGAAAATGAAATGAGTTCAACTGGATCCTACAAAGAGGAATTTTAGCCATTCTTATAAAGAATGACATAAATAAAATGATAGCTACAAAGCCGAACCACTGAGAATTAAGTAGTACAACTAATCTGAAAATACTCATTATAAAATGAAAAGCAACAGCATTTTATTTAAGTACTAGATTAGAGTCAGACAAATACTCCTAAGAAGTACAACGGAGGTTACTCTTTTCATCAGGGAGAACACAAGAGGATCAGACCCTATATCTAGAACTTGGGTAAAATACTGTTCATGGAATCATAATAGGCTCTCAGCAGAAAATGCTTTGTCTTAATTATTACCAAACAGAAAGAAATATAAACCTTAGCGTTTGGTTGTTTGAAATGTTATTATTTTTTCCTCAAGCTTTTGTCCCTGGTGATCATGTGGGCTTCAGCACCTCCTGCCAAGGAGTGAACGGGTAGTTTGGTTCAGGTACTAGCTGAGCACCTAGCTGAGATTCTTTCTGCCTCCCCAGTATTAACACTGATACAACACACCCATAGATTTAGGCAGTGATTGGTTTTGTCTTTCTTTCAAACTCCTTTCATTGGGGAAAGAGCTTCACCCAGCCTCTGGTTTCATGCAATGAATTCAGGTCCAGTCCTCCAACTCCCACGGAGCACTTCGAGTTCTTATTACCCTAGTATTTCTGGAAAGCCATGTCTGCTTCCGGACCAAAGCTTAGCAAGAACCAGGCTCTGGCTCACATATTGAGTTGTGCTTCTGTACCATTTCTAGCCCACGAAGATATTTACCTTGTTTTATGAGTATGGCTATGTCTTCATTTTCTCCTTTTAAATTTTATCTGTCCCTCCTATATGTTTGAAACATAGAAGGAGGAAGCTTTAACACTCAATGCCCACATAATTAAAAGTTAAAAATGTTTTTCTGGAATCATCTGATGGCTAAAGAATGCTATACTGTACCAACCTGGGAGGACATGGGGTATTAAGATAATGACTCTAATCCAACTTATTTTACCATGGAACTCTATAGTTACATAGAACTGTATGAATACATGCTTGTTACTATAATACTCACTTTTACATGTTTAAAAGAAAAAATACTCTAAAGGGCAGTGTTTATCTCTAGGAATGGCATTTTCAGTGTACTTAAATCATATAACAAAATAGTCTTATCATATAATGTTTTATTTATTTAAAAGGAAACTATTTAAATGGAGGATATCTCACCAGACCTAATCATATTTAGCAATCAGATATCCTCTTTCTATGCAAAATATAGTTGCCTAATATATAATATACAACATACTACATTAAACATAAGCAATCTGTTAATCAGAAAATAAGAAATATTCACATAGCTTCTTTCTTGTTCTCAGAATTATAATGAAAATCAATTTATAGAAATAAAACACCAAAATTAATAAAGCTTGGTGGCCACATGAAGTAACAGTAACATAACTCCCTTAACAGAGAAAAACTTCTACCTGTGGTGGTTCACTTGGAGATCCCAGAGAGGAACAGTTTTCATTTTCATCCACCTTTATCTGTTCATAAGTTCGCTTCCTAGGCTTCTTATCACCATCTGAATTGAAAGAACACTGAAGTTTTAATGAAAGCAAACATTTTAACGAAGAGATCATGATAAAAGATTACACACTTACACAGAGCTTGCTTAAGTTGTTCTAACACATCATTCTCATAAACAGACCTTTCTTCCCAAATAGATAATACCCTTCCAAGGTGCTTCTTACAACTTTCATCAGTTTCACTGAAGAAAAAATACAAATAATAACAATTAATAGAGCTACTGAAAAGGTAATGGTGATTTTCAATACAATCAGACATTCATTCCCTGAAAAAAGCTGTTCAAATGTTTACTGAGCATCACTATGTGACCAGAGGTTCGGAGTGGATCAAGACAGACCTACTCCCTGCTTCCTTTAAAAGCTTATAGACATATATTTTTTTAAGATTTTATTTCTTAAGTAATCTCTATACCCAAACTGGGGTTCAGATTTACAACCCCGAGATCAAGAGTCACACGCTCTACCAAATGAGCCAGCCAGGTGCCCCTAGACACATTATTAAACAAAAAATTACAAAAAAATGTTAAGAGTGCTCACACTGGCTACTAGGGGTTTACAAAGAAGGTGCCCCTAACTGAATGGGGGCTGAATATGAAACTAAGAAGATTTCAAACAGGTGATTTTTGAATTTATTTAACAAATACTTATTGACCAAGGCACTACCTTTGACACTCTTTTGAGATACAAATGGAGCTTTATAGCAGCTGTTACTTATAAGGGCCACAAAAAAGAACAAGGTATTAAAGACAAGCATAATGCAGAGGCCTGGCTGACTTCAAGACAGATTTTAAAAAGTATCTGAGGAAGTAATATTTGAGATCCAACGACTGGAACATCAGGGAAGTGGCAAACAGACTACTCCCAACCACCTCCTTCTGCCCTCATCACTACCATTATAGACTGCTATACCTCTTGCCTGGATTTCTTAAGTCTCAGTGGTCTCTTAGGCTCTTACTCCTCACTCTATGCTCTACGTAATGTCAATCAAATCACAGGGCTCTTCAATCACATAAGAGCTATCAATCATACCAAGAATAAAACCAAAATCCTCATCCTGGACCACAAGGTGGACATGTTCTATTTCCTGGCTACTTCTCAGTCCACATTCCCCAAATACCTTTCCCATACAAATCTCCTTGCTGATCCTCAAACATGTCCAGCACATAGTTGTCTCACTGTTTCTGCCAAGTATTCCCCTCTACCTAGAATCCTCTCTTAGATGCTCAAGTGGCTCATTCATCTTTTCCTTCAGTCTCTGTTCAAATGCCACCTCCCCAAAATAGTCCTTCTTTATCTCATGATATAAAGCTCTCATACTCTCTACTTCTTTCCTTATTTCTTCACAATACTTACCTACTAGCATAATATATGTTCACCTGTACATCTAGTTATTACCTTTGTCATCCACTGAAATGCAAGCTCCACTAGGACAGAACTTTATCCTTTTTGCTACAGCATCCTTAGGGCCCAACACATAGTAGGCAGTCAATAAATACTTTATTGAATTTCTCAGGAGAGGCAACATATTTAAAAGCCTTAAGGTAGAAAGAACTAAAAGAGTGAGTTCAGTTAGCTTAAACTTGGACTGTAAAGCGTGTGTGTGGAAGAAATGTGAGACAGGAGTCTGAAAATGTGGATAGGGCCATGAAGCAAGTCTTGCTCAGGACTTTAGACTTAATCTCTGGGACAAATGAGAACAACTCAAAGGCAAGGGACTGTTATGATCAGCTCTGCAACTGTGACTAGTTTCCTACTAGAGGCTCCTGCAATTATAGAAATGACATTATGGGGGCGCGTGGATGGCTCAGTCGGTTAAGTGTCTACCTTCGGCTCAGGCCATGATCTTGGGGTCCTGGGATTGAGCTGCGCCTTGGGCTCCCTGCTCAGTGGGCTTCCTGCTCAGTGGGGAGTCTGCCTCTCCCTCTCCCTCTGCCCCTCCCCCCCAGCTTGTGCTCTCTAACAAATAAATAAAATCTTAAAAAAAAAAAAAAAGAAATGACATTATGGAAACTAGAATGGAAAGAAATCTAAAGAACTGTGCGAACTATATATACTACCTGGGATAAAAGGGAGTGAAGGAGAAAGGAGAATGTGATATACTATAAATCAGAGTAACAGAGAAAGTTAAAGATGACGGCTAATTTCTCATATGGGCATCTGGATAGATAGAGTTGGATCCACTGAGAGAGTGAAACCTGGAGGAGCAGCAAGTCTGATAGGGAGCAAGGATACAATATATGATTTCAATACGAGATACAGTACGTTTGAGATGTCTGAAGGCATACAACTAGAAATTCATGAGGCAACAGGATACAGGTCTAAAACAAAGAAAACACATCTGGACTGGAGGGTAGGATTGTGAGTTACTAGGTTGTGGATAATAACTAAATACATGCAGTGTATAAAATCATCCAGAGGTCAAGTGAAGAATATGACCAAAGAAAGAGGGCCTAGGACTGAACTCTTAAAAAATGCCAACATCTGAAAAGATGGTAAAAGACAATATCTAAAAGGAAAGATAAATAATATTCATTAAGAAAGTAACATACAGCAGTATTTCACACACTGTAAATTTTTAAAAAATGCATCCATTATGACTAAAGTTGCAGGGCATGCCTGGAGTTTATTTTCATCCTTAAATCATTGAACACAGATCTTCATTTACCCCTAGATTCTATAATTTAGACTGATTTAGTAGTCTACCCAATAATGTTTACCCAGTAACCTACCAAATATTTGCATATGTTTGGAAATAAGCATTTTAAAAGGACATAAGCCAAAGCACTGATTTTTACCCTCAGAATTTTTCTGTAGCAAAATTTTTCAACAGGCTTATACTTATTCTACATAAATATTCTATTTTAATATGTTCCAAAGCATTTTAAATGTTCCAAAGCATTTTAAAATGTTATGATATATATCCAAACACTAGAACACCTTAAAATTAAAAGCAATATGAAAGGAAAAGATATGACGCTATCCAGAAATATCAGCTGGAAAAGTGATAGCTTTATAACCACACAAATTTTCAATTCAAAACCTTCATTCATTCTTAATGAAGTTCATTCCAAAATGGCAGTTGCTTTTGGTCTCTTAAAGGAAAGCTGTTAATTCAAGTACTCCAAATACCCACCACTGCAACCGTTCAAAAATTTCCCTTCACACAAAGTATTTAACATATTTACAAATGCCATTTATAGTAAGTCTTTTCAAATGAAAATTTCAATGAAATACATTCCGTTTTTTGTTTGAATGGCTTACAGCAAATTTTAACAAAAGGACATATTATGTGCATTTAAAACAGATTACCTAGTACCCAAACAATTACCATACCTTGAAACATGTTTAAAAGCCTCCACTATAACTGGTGCAAAATCTTTTGTAAACTCCGGCCCCTTCCTTTTGCTGTTCTGAATGACATCATTGGCTAGGTAGAGAAAAGTAAGCTTCCTGTTTGGTTTGGCTGAAAAATAAAAAAAATAAGTAAAAATCTACTTGAGATACCCTCATTTAACTTGGACAAATTTTCTCAATACCTGAATCAAGGAGTTTGAGAACTACAACAAACCTACTAACCTTTATGTATCAGGTTCAACTCTAGCTTCTCATCCTACTACCAAACATCAAGTCACTATTCTTTAACTCACTAGGTTTCTATAGTTCCTGGAAGTGCATCATGTGAGGAAAAAAAAAAGGACTCAGGAGGAGGAACTGGTCAATAATTAATTTGTTTCCTTGAACTTTTACTAAGTTGCCCAAACTACTTACCTTCAATTCCTACTCTTATCACTATTCCCAAATTAGTACTTTTATACACCAAAATCCTTAGGTCTGTAAAAATGCATCTCTGTGACTCTATCTGTACTAAATTTTGTTAAAACTATTAAACACTACATGAAATACAACTTATTTAAAATAAGATGGTGACTGGTCACGTTAAGATGATACCCTAAAGCTTGAATTTATAACTATTTTTTTTTTTTTTTAAGATTTTATTTATTTATTCGACAGAGAGAGACAGCCAGCGAGAGAGGGAACACAAGCAGGGGGAGTGGGAGAGGAAGAAGCAGGCTCATAGCGGAAGAGCCTGATGTGGGACTCGATCCCGTAATGCCGGGATCACGCCCTGAGCCGAAGGCAGACGATTAACCGCTGTGCCACCCAGGCGCCCCTGAATTTATAACTATTTTAATACCCACACTGATTTTAAAGTTATCATTAAGGTATTGTAAAACAAGAGTACGAAATGTAAAATACATTGAAAGAGACCTCACTTCAATTAATTATGTATTTTTTGTTTATGAAATAAATATTTCCCAAGCTAACAGAGTTAATGTTGGAGAGACCAAATGGGCAGTTTAGATTTTCACCCACATTAGATTACGTGGCCTTAAATAACTGAATTCATCTAGACAAAAAGATGTCTCTTCTCACAATATTCCATGGGTGTAATCATCCTTCTAAAAGAAGGGAAAAGATTTCAACAATTGTGAGCCAGGATACATTTTTACTAGCTACAATGTTAAGTGGTATAGTATTAAGTACAACTCAAATAAGAGTGATACATATAGGTAAAATTTCGTTAGTTGAACATAATCTTTTATACTGACAATTTTCATAATATAATTTTACTAGAATTAAATATGAATTATTCAAAGTAGTATAGTTATACTCAGAAACACTGTACTCTGTGGCATCCACATTCAATGGTGTAGGAAACTTATGGTCAGGACTGATAATCCAGTGCACCATTTAAGACAAAAACAGGCAGGCTACATTTGGCCCTCTAGATTTGAGTTTCCAGTTTAATCATTCAACACATTAAAAGCCACTTCTGAGTTCACGTCTTTCTTGAGGGGGAAACTAGTGACACACACACCTTCTCACAAAAAACTAGAATACTGAGTCAGAGACGACCAGACTTTACAAATCTGTGCCATCCACTGCATAGTCTCATTTGCCTATCTAAAGATGTGGACCACCACTATGCTTTTGAAAGTCCTGGAGCAGAATAAAGATATGGAAGAGACGGCAATAACAAAGACCAACTTCTGATTCTTCTGGCTCTTGTCTGGTTAGATAAACCATTCAGTATAACTGGTTAAGATACCAGGACCCTTTCCCATGAAGAAGATCATAATGGCAACTTACCCAATATTCAAGCCTGTCTCTTTTTTACCTATCCCTGCCCAAAGAAAATCCCACCCAAAGGTTAATATTAATTAATTCAAGTATTCGCCTTCTCAGCGTCAAAATGAGTTTAAAAACTCAAATTTTTATTATTATCTAATTGGGAGACCATCTGCAGTACTTTAAATGGGTACCTGAACCAACAGGCTCCTTTTCCTAAATGGCGGTAACATTGATCAAACTTTTACTATGTGTTCCACACTATTCTAAGCACTTTACATATATTACCTAATTTAATCCAAATAATGTTAAGGTACCATCATTACCTACAATTGGCAGTTTAACAAATAGGCATCAAAAGAGTTATCTGCCCATAGTGAAATATCCAGGAAGGGATCAGCCAGGATTTGAATCCAAAGTCCAACTCCTAAGCATTCCCACTTAATAACTGTACTATGCCTCTTATGACTATGTTATAAATGAAAAAGGATGTTACCTTTTGGAAAGATCACATAGTGACTCAACCAAAATATTTTATAATGTTAGCAGCATTATTCACAATAGCAAAAGGCAGAAGCAACACAAGTATCCACTGACAGACAAATGAATACACAAAATGTGGTAAGCCATACAAATGGAATATTACTCAGCCTTAAAAAGAAAGGACATCATGATACATGCTACAGGAATGAACCTAGAGGATATTATACTAAGTGAAACAAACCAGTCACAAAAGGACAAATACTATATGGTTCTGCTTATATGAAGTACCTAGAATAGTTAAATTCATAGAGACAGAAAGCAAATGGTGATTGCCAGAGGCTGGGGGGAGAAAGGCAGAGAGCTATTGTTTAATGGGTTTGGATTCCAGTTTTATAAGATGAAAAGAATTCTGGAAATAGATGGTGATGATGGTTGCATAATAGTGTGAATGTACTCAATACCAATAAACTGAACACTTAGAAATGGTTAAAATGGTAAATTCTGTTCTGTACCACACAAACTTAACATGTGTATTTTGCAATATTTTTAAATCCATGGGCTACCATCTCTCAAAAATACAATTCAGAATGGTTTCGACAATGTACAATAAAGCAAAATTTTACAAGATTTCAAAATATATTTCCCAGCATATTCCAAAAAACAAACCCAGCATATTTCAAAAACAAACCAAAACCACAGCATGGATTTGGTATGGGGTCCAAATATCAAGACATTATTTTCATTTTTTTCCCCTTGTGGAACCCAAGCTAAACTATGAAAAAATCCTAGAAACTGCTATAATGTATACCCTTTTCCAAATTTTCAGTAAAAAAACTTACTTCCATTTAAAACTTTGTGTACCTTCATGTAGAACAAAAATAAACTGATGGAAGTAATCACAACAAGCAATTCCATAAGAAAATCACAAAAATGATTTTCAAATGAATTTTGATAATTTGAAAATAACAGAGCCATAAATTGTTAAATAAGCATACAAAATTAACAGAAAGAGCAAAGATACCATTTCATAATTCCTTAAAGAAAAAACTGTTGATAATAAAATATAACGCTTAAAAATGGGGCTGACCTAATCACTTCCTTTATTTCTATTGTCACAGGGCTCCTTGTAAAAACAGCTATTTTCTAAATCTTCCATTCAATTTAGCACTTATTTAATGTTTGCTATGTGCCAGCGACCATGCTGGGCACTGACCAAAAATAACCTTTCCTGTTCAATCAAGAGTTTTCAAGCTCTATATAGACTGGCACATGATAGGTCACATCACTAAAAAGGTGAGTTCTCTTTATTCCTTCTCTCCACTAATGTATCACACCAACACTGGAAGCAATCGTAAATATAATATTATATCCCAGTGTAACTGTATGTGTGTATACTGCTACTTTTGTGCCAATAAAGTATAAGCAAATAAGGACCAGTCAATAGTTACATTGTAAGGAATCATTTTCTTATATCTCTCACCTCTCTGAACTAAAAATTTTAAGCTACTGTGGGTATTAAGTATAGCCCTTTTCCTTGGAACTTGTAATGTGAACAGGTAAGTCAAAACAAATAGATGATAATAAAATCTGGCTGGCTAATGTATAAGGACATAGTATTACCTAAAATGTTGAGCACATCCCCCAAAAGGGCAATACAAATTCAGTTCATCACATAAATAAGAAACAGTTACATAATAATTCACAATTCAAATGAAAAAAATATCAACTACACAGCTTCAAAAAGAAGAGCCTGGGCTCTTAGATAAACAACATGAAACAAACTTTGCCAGTCAAAGGACTATATATATGCCACCTAGTTTCACCAATTCATGATCAGTTCAGAATCTAGTTTTACTTGTTCATAATCAGAAAGTGAGAGCATTGGGGCACCTTGGTAGCTTAGTCGGCTGAGCATATGACTTGGGTTCTGGCTCAGGTAATGATCTTGGGGTCATGGGATTGAGCCCCATGTTGGCTCCCATGCTTGGCGCAGGGTCTGCTTGGGATTCTTTCCCCTCCTCCCACTCTCTCCCCTTCTACTCCTTCCCCCAATTGGGTGTGTTCTTGCCCACTCACTCTCTCCTAAATAAATAAATAAATAAAATTTTTTTAAGTGAGAGCATCATTACTTATTTTCTTACAACTGTACAAACCACATGCCTATTCATTTTGATATAATGCAGAATATCATAATCTAAGTTAATCACCCATGTTTTTATGGTGACTGAAATTTAAAACCACACTAGATGACAATGCCAATAAATACAACAGCTAGAATTTTACTGTGTTATCTATCAACACAAGAACCTCTTTACAGAGGAAGCCTTCTATGTCGGAGAAGCAGCAAAAAAACTGAATTAACAAATATATATACACACAGACACACACATACCAATGAACACTACTGTAGGTCCTATAGGAGGAAATCAAAAGAAAAGCCATGATCTTGAAAGAAAAATCTATTAAGGACTTACTAACAATTGCTGGACAGCCTCATAATTATTTCTCTGGTAAACTAATTATCACTATAGACTACAAGTCATGTTCATATAGATGAACAGTTGGTTATATGGCAGAAACTGGTTTAACTCTCTTTGCCACAGAAAGTGCATAATCCACAAGTCATTCATGAATAGATTCTATCTGTCCCAGACAGGACCAAGAGTTCAGTCAGACACAGCTGACTGCTCCATAATAGCCAAGGTGGGTGAAAAATGAGGTGGATAAAGCCAGTGTATTCCTGTACCACTGCCACAATGCCTCAGACTTTTGGCAACCCATCCCTTACTTTAAAATCCTTCAAAGATTTTCTACTATTCTCTAGATAACATTGTAAATCCTTAATAGAAACCAAAGGCCCAAAAATGTCTGTCTCTGCCCTCTAAACTACTCTCTCTTCATGCCCAATACAACCGCTCCTCTACCTCCCCAACTCCTACCCATCCTATAGACCTCAGTTAAACAGGTTCCTCTGGTTTTCCTTCACCACTCGGTACGCAGGTTAGGCAACACTGATATGGTCTCATAGCACCCCAGACTTTCTTATGGAACACTATAAGAAAGTGTTATTCCAACTATAATTACTTTTATTTAATCTAATGCTTCCCAACTAAACTAAGCTCCATCAAAAGCAACAACTGTCACTTTCATCTACCCATCTATGGAATCAAGCTCAATAGCTGATTCAAACTTTGCTTAGTTATTTACTAAATCAATAGTTTTTGGCCTAGACCTGTTCCTTTAATTATTTGTTCCACTAAATTGGCCTCTGGTTTTAACCTCACTCGGCATAGCTGAAGGGGGGAAAATGTAAAATTACACTGCTCTCAGGCACCTCGACTTCAAATTCAGATTATGAAACACAAACTTTCTTACAGATCTAGCCAATCTTGCTTATTTTCAAAGTACTGAATTCAAAAATTTTTATCTCCTTCTCCATTCTAGAGTTCTCACAAGTCAAGAACCTATAGAAAAATGGGCTAGTGTGAATGGAAAGATGAAAGAAACACAAATATTGGGCAACTAAAACCAATTATCATTATCCACCTATTAGACTGATCGAGATCAAAGTCTGACACTAATTAAGTTGGAAAGAGTATGACTAAGATTATCACCTTTATTTCTTTTGAAGATTTTATTTATTCATTTTCCAGAGAGAGCAAGTGAGCATGCACAAGCTGGGGGAGCAGCAGAGGCAGAGAGAGACACAGGCTCCCTGCTGAGCAAGGAGCCCGATGAGGGGCTTGATCCCAGGACCCTGGAATCATGATCTGAGCGGAAGGCAGACACTTAACCGACTGAGCCACCCAGGCGTCCCAGATTATCACCTTTAGATACCTTTAGACATTGGTGGTTAATATACTTATTAGTGCAACATCTTAGAAAATTAATTTAGCAATATCCATAAAAAATGTAAATGCACAAATCCCTTGACCCTGCAAATTTCATGTCTAGGAATTTACCCTATGGATATATTATCATAATTGCACAAAAAAATCACTAAGGATACTCATCATAATAAGATATGACTATATGACTATAAATCATAGTATATCCATACAATCCAATACTCTACAGCTGTTCAAAAATGAGACAGAGGGGCACCTGGGTGGCTCAGTCAGTTAAGCATGTGACTTGATTTTGGCTCAGGTCATGATCTTAGGGTCATGGAATCAAACCCCGTGTCGGGCTCTGCACTCAGTGTGGAATCTGCTTGAGATTCTCTCTCCCTCTGCCTCTGCCCCTCCCGCTCCTCAAAAAAAAAAAAAAAAAAAAGAGAGAGAGAGAGAGAGAAATTTATATACTGATATGGAAAGATACCTCAAACATGTATCTCAAACATAGTGTTAAATTACACACATTCACACAGAGAGCAGAAAGACCTACTTTGGGGGAAGATCAAGAAATAATTTGGGGAGGGGGTGTATATCAAGAGTTACCAACAAAGATTTAAGTAATAAAGGGAAAACACATGGGGCACCGGGGTGGCTCAGTGGGTTAAGCGTTTGACTCTTGATTTTGGCTCAGGTCCTGATCTCGGGTTATGGGATTAAGCCCCACATCAGGCTCCCGGCTCAGCAGAGAGCCCATTCGGGATTCTTTCTCTCCTTCTGCCCCTGCCACGCACTCTCTCTCTAAAATAAATAAATAAATCTTAAAAAAAAATAAAATGAGTTATATATTAAATAATCAACTTGGACCTACATGCCGAAAAGGGTTTCTGGGTAGTGCTCACTTGATGCTCCAATTTGACTTTGTCCTATAGGTACACGATCTCTCTTATTTCAATGTTTGGTGTAAAAAAAAAAAACAAAACCAAAAAACCTCACAAAAACCTCTACCTAGACTTAAGCAAATGGACATCTTCCCCAGTCTAACAGGTCAAAGACAATTCAAGTTCCCGAAATAATTTCAAAAATTTTGATTTTAGTATATGCGGCAAATGAATTTTTAAGAAACCACTACAGAAGACACTGTCAACTGGAAGAGTTCTGGAAGAATACACATCATACAGTTTATTCACATTATACTTCTAGAGTGGGACTGAGACCAAAACTTTTTTGCTCTTTAAGAATAGTATTTTTAAAATAATATTGTGGAATTTCCACAGCTACTGTGAAAAACAGTGGGGAGATGCCTCAAAAAATAAAAAACAGAATTACCATATGATTTAGTAATTCCATTACTGGGTCTTTACCCAAAGACAATGAAAGCACTAATGCAAAAAGATATATGCACCCCAAGTTTACTGCAGCATCATTTACAGTCGCCAAGATATGGGGGTACCTGGGTTGCTCAGAGGGTGAGCATCCAACTCCTGATTTCAGCTCCGGTCATGTTCTCAGGGTTGTGAAACTGAGTCCCGTGTCCATGCTCAGCGGGGAGTCTGCTTGAGATTTTCTCCCTTGCCTTCTACCCCTCCCCCCACTCTCTCTCGCACGCTCTAAATAAATAAAGAAATCTTAAAAAAAAAATAATTGCCAAGATATGGGAGCAACCCAAGTGTCCACTGACTGATAAAAAAGATAGATATACTGTGGAATATTACTCAGCCATAAAGAAGAAAACAACTTGCCATTTGCAACAACACAGATGGACCGAGCAGGTATAATCCCAAATTAGACAAAGGCAAATACCATATGACTTCACTCATATGGAATTTAAGAAACAAAACAAAGGAAAAAAAAAGAGACAAACACAAAATCAGACTCTTAAATACAGAGAACAAACTGGTGATTGCTGGGAAGAGGTGGGGGGGAGGGTAGGTGAAACAGATAGAGGTTTAAAAATATGCTTATGGGGTGCCTGGGTGGCTCAGTCGTTAAGCATCTGCCTTCCTCTCAGGTCATGATCCCAGGGTCCTGGGATCGAGCCCTCCATCGGGCTCCCTGCTCAGCGGGAAACCTGCTTCTCCCTCTCCCACTCCCCCTGCTTGTGTTCCCTCTCTTGCTGTGTCTCTCTCTGTCAAATAAATAAAAAATTTTAAAAAAATAAATAAATAAAAGTACACTTATCACAATGAGCACTGAGAACTGTATAGAATTGCTGAATCATTATATTGTACACCCTAAACTAATAATACTGTATGCTAACTATACTCGAATTAAAAAAAAATACATATTGACTATTTTCTTATACCTAGGCACTGCTCTGAAAGTTTACTGTGTATCTAATTTAATTTTCAAAACAACCCTACAAGTAAGTTATTATCTCCATTTACCAATGAAACAATTACTCAAGTAATAAAATGCATTCAAAGAAATGCACTGAAATCAATTAGCAATCCCAGGACCCAAACTGTGGTCCCTACACATCTGCCAATAAAAGCAGGAAATGCATTAAGATAAGCCTGGCATAACTTGTCACGATAGAAAGCAAGAAAGCTATTTTAAAATCACTGGGGTTGTATCCAAAAGACAGGAGCGACCCTCTAAGAGGCTGCCACTGGCAAATGAGCATCAAAAAGAATGACTATAGGGGCACCTGGGTGGCTTTGTTGGTTAAGGGACTGCCTTCGGCTCTGGTCATGATCCCCTTGTATTTGTTATAAGACCCCTGGGGCCTTACTTAGAAAGTCTTTTCACAACGCAAGACTAGAAAAAACTATAAAGGCATGTTTTCTTTACATGATTCCATAGTTGATTTTTTTCAGTGTTGTATCTTTAACTGGATTAATTTTACATAAGGCACTGAGCAGAAATCTAATAATCATTTGTTAATATTACAGTCCTTCTCCCATGAATATAAAGCGGCTAATTTACCAAATGCCTACACAAAATGGGTTTCCTCATAAGTGTCTCCTCTGTTCCTTACATGTATATTATTATTCCTGTACTGACATCATACTCTTGTAACTTCAATGCCTTCAGAGGCTGTGTGGACACCTAAAAGAGCACAATATCTCCATTACTGTTTTCCCTTCAAAATTGTCAAAATTCATGGGGCACCAGTCAGTTAAGCGTCTGCCTTGGGCTCTGGTCATGACCTCAGGGTCCTGGGATGGAAGCCCACATCAGTCTCCCTGCTCAGTGGTCAGCCTGCTTCTCCCTCTCCCTCTGCCTGCCACTCCCCCGGCTTGTTCTCTCTCTTTCTGTCAAATAGATAAATGAAAATCTTTTAAAAAACTGTCAAAATTCACAAGACAAAAATTAAAAATTGCCTTGGCTCTTCCTCCACATTTACTTTCCCCAATGACCTCTAGATTTAGCTTTAACTTTCTTGAAAAAGAACAAATTTCTTATAGACTGCCCTGAATTTACAAATTAATTGGGAATAACTGGTGTTCTTGCAATTAATTTTTACTTGGCAATTTAACATAGTACTGTGCTGTTTTAAATTTTACAACAAGTGTGTATTTTAAAGCAATAAAAACTAAAAGTGTTTAGCATAGGTTATATTAAAATAAGCTTGTTAAAATACAACACGCAAACCAGAAAGTATCTTATACTATCTAAGACAAGAAAGCACTAGGAAAAATACTAGTCTCAGAGTTCCGAATGATGTGTCCCAGTTCCAATACAAAGACCAGTTTGTAGGGAATTTGTGTTTCGAAGAAGTAGTTTTCCCTATTTCTCCTGCAAAGTACAACTACATATCCTGGGCTTTTAAATAAAACAAACATAAGAAGAGAAACAAGGGCAGACTGCTAGGGACCTTGGGACCCAAAGAACAGTACAAGGTGAGTTCCTGGAATTTTCTTTTTGCCTTTATCTTAGATTGGGAGTTGAAAAAGTCAGCAACCCAGAAATCCGAACAGGTGCCAACACAAAAAGTTCCAACACAAACCTTTTCATTCTAGCCAAATGACCAGGAAAAGGGCAGCCTAGAAAGACAGAAAACTTTTAGACCATAACCAATCTACTCCAGCCAAACACCACAGGGAAAAAAATAAAACAAAACAGCACAAAAAACTGTGCCCCACCCACACCCACGCTAACAAAGGTTAAATGGGAAGCCAGGCTGTGATGTGGAGCCCAACATCTCTCCAGAGTAGTGTCAGAGAAGGCAAAGTTAGTGAGGCCTGGCCTTCATGGAGGCCTGGGCCTTCCATGCCCACCCAGCAATAAGAAGGCAGTGCCCCCTGGGATGGTGTCATAGAAGGCCTAGTGGAGAGCCAGGACTTCCACAATGGCCCAGCAGTCCTACAACCACACATTCCTAATCTCCCACTTTGTGGTGTCAGCCAGACTTCCACTTGCACTCAACAGTAACAAAGAGTACCTCCCTCCCCGATGGGGTGATATCACAGAAATCCAGATAAAACAGTATTAAATAAAGTCCAGATTCTCAAAACATAACACACATATAGAATACAGATCAAGCAAATATCACTCATTATACCAAGAACCAAAGGAATCTCAAAATGAATGAAAAAAAGACAATCAATAGATGCTAATGGTGACACAGATATTAGAATTGCAGTGACAGAGACATTAGAATTATCTGACAAAAATTTTAAGGCAGCCGTCATAAGAATGCTTCAACTAGCATATACAAATATACTGAAAATACAACCTATCAAAATTTGTGGAATAAAGCTGAAGCAGGGCTGAGAAACTTTCAGCACTAAATGCATATAAAAGAAAAGATGAACGAGTCCCAAATCAATAATCTAAATTCCCACCTCAAAAACCTACCATAAGAGCAAAAGTAACCCAAGGAAACAGAAAAAGGAAATAATAAAAGCAGAAATTAATGAAACTAAAACAAAAATAGAGGGAAAAAAATCAGTTAAACAAAGAGCTGTTTTCTCCCCAAGTTTTACTGAGATTTAATTAGCATACATCGTTATACATCAAGTTTAAGGTGTGCAGCATAATGGTCTGACTTACATATACTTTGAAATGCTTACAGCAATAAGTTTTAACATCCATCATCTCATATACACGCAAAAAAAGTTTTTTCTCCTTACGATGAGAACTCTTAGGATTTACTCTTAACGACTTTCATTTATATAATACAATGAGATAAATTAGTCACCATGTTGTACATTACGGCTCTAGTACTTATTTACCTTGTAACTGGAAGTTGGTACCTTTTGACCCCTTCTTCCAACCCCCCTCCCACCTCTGGTAACTACATTTTTGATGTCTTTTTGCTGAGTTTCTGTTTCTAGGGCTTTTTTTTTTTTTTTTAAGATCTGACATATAAATAAGATCATAAAGTACTTGTCTTTCTCTGCCTGACTTATTTCACTTAGCATAATGCCCTCTGGGTCCACCCATGTCATGAATAGCAGTATTTTCTCATTTTTTTATGGCTGAATAATATTTCACTGTGTATATATACAATAATTTCTTTATCCATTCATCTGAGGATGAACACTTAAGTAGTTTCCATGTCCTGGAGACTGTAAATAATACTGATATTAACATGGGGATGCAGATACCTTCTCAAGTTAGCATTTTCATTCCTTTGGATATATCCCAGAAGTGGAACTGCTACATCATATAGGAGCTCTATTTTTAATTTTTTGAGGATCCTCTATACTGTTTTCCATAGTAACTGTACCAGTTTATAACCCAACCAACAGTGCACAAGAGTTCCCTTTCATCCACATCCCCTCCAGCATTTGTTATCTCTTATCTTTTTAAGGATGGCCATTCTAACAGGTGTAAGGTGATACCTCATTGTGGTTTTGATTTGCATTTTCCTAATGATTAGTAATGTTAAGCATCAAAGAGCTGTTTCTTTGAAAATATGAATAGAACTGACAAACTTCTACCCGGAATGACAAGGGAAAAAAGGGAATACACAAATTTTCAGTATCAGAAATATCACTATAGATATCAAAAGGACAGTAAGGATACTAAGGGTATACAATGAACAACCCAGGACACATAAATTTGACAACTTAGGCAAAATGGACTACACTTCCTCAAAAAAATACAAACTACAACTCACCCAATGTACAATACAGAAAATCTAAAAAGTCCTGTAAGATTTAAGAAAATTGAATATATAATTTTTAAGGTCCCAAAAAAGAAATCTCCAGATCCAGATGGTTTCTGTCAAATAATTCTACCAAATATTTGAAGAATTTTAAAAATTCTACACGACCACTTCCAAGACATAGGGGAACAAACCCCAATTCATCTTATGAAGTCAGTGCTACTCTGATTTCAAAACAAGACACACACACACACACACACACACACACACACACACAAAATGGACCAAAAGTCCTTATGAACACAGATGTAAATATCCTTAACAAAATATTAGCAAACAGAATTCAGCAATATGTAAAAAGAATTCACAATCACAAACAAGTGAGATTTATGGCAGGGATGTATACCTGGCTCAAGATCTGAATACTGATCAATAATACAGCATATTAAGAGGCTAAAGAAAAAAATCACATAATCAACTGATGCAAAAAAGGCTTCTCATAAAATTCATCAACACTTTATTTTAAAATCTCTCAAAAACCAGGAATAGAGAGGAACTTCCTCAACTTGATACAGAATCTAAAAATAAAACTACAGCTAACATTCTATCTAATGGTGAAAGACTGACTGACCGCTTTCCCAATAATGAAGACAAGGAAGTTCACTCTCATCACTCTTATTCAACACAGTGCTTGAAATGCCAGCAAGTTCAATAAGAAAAAAAAAAAAAAAAAACACAAAGGTCAAAGATGAAGAAATAAAAGTGTACCCATTTACAGATAACATGACCATCTTCCCAGAAAAATCCCAAGGAAACCTACCACAAAACTCCTACAACTAATAAGTATGTTTACCAAGGTCACAGAAATCAAGATAAATACTTAAAAATCACTTCTATTTTAATACATAAGCAATAAGCACGTGGACAGTGAAATTAAAAATAAATACCATTTTAAATTGCTGAAATGCTTAAGTGCAAAAACAACAAAACACATACAGGACTACATAACGTTGATTATAAACATCAAAGAAGATCTAAGGAAATGGAAAGATGTGCCATGTTTACAGACTGAAGACTCAAAGTAATAAAGATGTCAATTCTCCCTAAACTGATACGCAGCATTAAAGAACCCTTATCAAAATCCCATCAAAATAACTTTTATTAATATAGAGAGATTATTCTAAAGTCTGTATAGAAGAGCAAAGGAACTAGAATAGCTAAAACAATTTTGAATATAGAAGGAACCATTTTACTCAATTTCAAGATACATAGTTGCAGTAATCAAGACTATGTATGGTGGGGCGCCTGGGTGGCTCAGTTGGTTAAGCATCTTCCTTCGGCTCAGGTCATGATCTCAAGGGAGCATGCTTCTCCCTCTCCCTCTCCCTCTGCTGCTCCCCCTGCTTGTGCTCTCTCACTCTCTCTGTCAAGTAAATAAAATCTTAAAAAAAAAAAAAAAAAGACTATGTATGGTATTCATTGGTGGAAGGAAAGACATATGGATCAACAGAAGAGAACCCAGACACAGAGTCACAAAAATAAGTCCAAGTCAATTTAAACAAAAGTGCAAAAGCAATTCAATGAAAGAGATAGCCTTTGAACAAACTGCTGGGGATTCTGAACACCTACATGCAAAAACCTAACCTTGACCTAAATTTCACATCTTATACAAAAATTGACTCAAAACATTATATAAAATTATATAAACATTTTAGAACAAAACACTGGAAAAAAAAAATCCAGGGCTAAGCAAGGTTCTTAAATGACATCAAAAGCATAATTATGGGCAACCAGGGGCTCAGTCAGTTAACCACCAGACTCTTGATTTCGGCTCAGGTAGTGATCCTGGTGTCTCAGTAGAGAGCCCAGGACTGGGCTCTGCACTTAGCAGGGAGTTTGTTTCTCTCCCTCTCCCTCTGAACTCCCATCCCCCTGCTCACGCACATGCACAGTTTCTCTCTCTCTCTCTAAAATAAAGAAATCTCTCTCTCTCTTAAAGATTTTATTTATTTATTTGACAGAGAGAGACAGCAAGAGAGGGAACACAAACTGGGGGAGTGGGAGAGGGAGAAGCAGGCTTCCCGCTGAGCAGGGAGCCTGATGTGGGACTCGATCCCAGGACCCTGAGATCATGACCTGCACCAAAGGCAGACGCTTAACGACTGAGCTACCCAGGTGCCCTAAAATAAATCTTAAAAAAAAAAAAAAAGGCATGATTCAAAATAGAAAAATTGGATAAATTGCAGTTAAGTAGGGGGTGTGCTAGGAGTGAAGTGAATATAGCTACGAAAGGGAAACAAGAAAATTCTTTGTGATGATGGAAATGTTCTGTATCTTGACTATAATAATGTCAGCATCACAACTGTGCTGGGCTTTTTATTCAACTTTTTTTTTTTTTTTTTAATCACAAAAACTAGCTCTGCATGATGTTACCATTGGAGAAAGCTGGCAAAGGCTAAACAGGATGTATTACTTCTTACAACTGAAAATTAATCTACAATATCAAAAAATATACAGTATTTTTAAAAATTTCACATTAATACCTCTAGTTTCAGGGCCGAAGAATCACTACACAAGCAATGCCCAAAAGAAGGTAATTGGAAGAAACTTCATACGGTATTTACGTACTTATTTAGACATTAATAGCAATTTCATTGATTTCACACCAAAAGGATTTGAAAGCTAAAGCTTTAAAAATTAAAACAATTACTATGTTAAATTAGGCAAGATTAGAATTAAATAAAACAAAATTATGTAAAACATTCATGGTCTTTATTAATCTGAGAGCAGTTTTCAAACTTTCTGCTCTCAGGACCCCTTCACACTCTTACAAATTATGGAGAACACCCAAGAAATTTTATTCATATAGCTCATATTTACCAATGCTTATCTTATTAAAAATTAAAACAGAACAACTTTAAAATATATATTAATTCATTTCAAAGTAGTAATAAAAAATTAGGTATTAACATAATGTTTAAAAAATGTATTTCCAAAACCTAAAAATGAAGAGTCCTGTTTTACATTTTTGCAAATCTTCAGCTCAACAGAATACAGCTGGATTCTCATATCTGCTCTCTATTAAATAAACCATGATAATGTTCTCTCAGTGGAAGTAATGAAAAAAAGCAGACTTCACCCAGATACAGTCAGTGCGAGTATTTTAATAGTTATTACAGATGATTGTGGATATTCTTTTTTGAAACTACAACAAAATCTAACAAATTCTAATTTTTAAAAAGATCCTAAATTGTAATATGGAATCTTAAAACATATTGATCAACTTTAAAAACTGTTATGTTAAAATCCTTGTCTACCATGCTCTTTTTTCTTTTTTTTAAAGATTTTTTATTTATTTACTTGACAGAGATAGAGACAGCCAGCGAGAGAGGGAACACAAGCAGGGGGAGTGGGAGAGGAAGAAGCAGGCTCATAGCGGAGGAGCCTGATGTGGGGCTCGATCCCAGAACGCCGGGATCACGCCCTGAGCCGAAGGCAGACGCTTAACCGCTATGCCACCCCGGCGCCTCTACCATGCTCTTTGGATCTTTTACTCATGCATAATTTTGTAACATCATGCATTGGTCTTCTGAAAAATACTGCTTCACAGTTACACAGACATTCCGACTACTGAAATATTTCACTAGGCAGTATCAAAAGTATAAATATCATTACTGATTTCACTGGAAAAGTGTTTAAAAGTATTGGGAAGTTGTTAGGCTCAAGGTGACACATGCAAGTTTTCCAAAAATCTATTCACAGATGACATGATTTTACTTGTAGAAAACCCTAAGGATTCCACAAAAAACACACCTATTTAGCAAAGTTGCAGCATATAAAATCAGCACTCAAAATTCAATTTCTATAAATTATAATAAACAATGTAAAAAGGAAACCAAAGACAATTCTATTTATAATCAGATAAAAACAACAGAATACTTAGAATTAAATTTAACCAAGGAGGTGTAGACTTGTTCACTGAAAACTACAAAACACCGCTGAAGGAAATGAAAGAAGACATAAATTCATATAGATCCCATGTCCACGGGTTGCAAGACTTACTGTTAATAAGATAGTACCTCTCAAAGTGACCTACAGATTAAATGGAAACCCTATTAAACTCCCCATGGCATTTTTGCAGAAATAAAAAAAACCCATTCTAAAACTCATATAAATTCTCAAGTGATATCAAATGGCCAAAAGAATCTTAGAAAAGAAATTAAAGTTGGAAGACTTGTACATCCTGACTGCAAAATTTACTAGAAAGCTACGGTAGTTGGAATAGTAGTATTATACAGGCATAAATACAGGCAAACAGATCAAAGGAACAATAGCCCAGAAATAAACCCTTACATATAGAATCATCACTAGTCATTATGGAAATACAAATTAAAACCCCAAGCAAATACTACTCCACACTCATTAGGATTATTTTCAAAACCAAAACCAAACAAAACAACACAAAAAATAATAAATTTTGGCGAGGATGTGCAGAAATTGAAACCATGGTACACTGCAAGTGGGAATGTAAAATGGTGCAGCTGCTGCAGAAAACACTACAGTGGTTTCTCAAACAATTAAACACAGAATTATTGCATGACCCAGCAATTCCACTTCTGTATACTTACTAAGAAGAAATGAAGAACCTATTCAAACAGATATTTGTACACCCATGTTCATAACAGCATTATACCCAATAGCCACAAGGCAGAAGCAACCGTAGTGGCATCAACAGATAAATAAATAAAATGTGGTATATACATAAAATGGAATCTTATTCAGCCTTAGAAAAATAAGAAATTTTGGCATATGCTACAACATGAATGAATCCTGCAGACATACTAAGTTAAATAAGCCAGTCACACACACACACAGAAAATAAATTATATGGTTTCACTTATATGAGTACCTACAGTAGTCAAATCCATAGAGTGTAGAAGTGTGGTTGCCAGGGGCCAGGAGAGAAGAGAATGGGGAGTTATTTTTTAATGGGTATGAAGTTTCAGTTTGGGAAAATGAAAAGAGGCCTGGAGATGGATGGCAATCCCAGCTGCAAAACAATGTGAAAGTATGTAATGCCACTGAACTGCACATTTAAAAATGATTAAAATGGTAAATTTATATTACCATAAAGACCAAGAAAAAACGTTAAAATGTTAAATTTTATGTTACGTATACTTTTTTTTTTAAAAGATTTTATTTATTTATTTGACAGAGAGAGACAGCGAGAGAGGGTACACAAGCAAGGGAAGTGTGAGAGGGAGAAGCAGGCTTCCCGCTGAGCAGGGAGCCAGATACGGGGCTCAATCCCAGGACCCTGGGATCATGCCCTGAGCCGAAGGCAGATGCTTAACGGCTGAGCCACCCAGGCGCCCCTATGTTACATATACCTTACCATGATAAAGAAAGGTGCACCGCACACACACACACATACACACACACACAGAGATGAGCACTCAAGGGTCAAGATATAATAAAATTAGTAATGTGAACTACTTTGATCAGCAGTCAGGACTGTGATATATTTTTAGCTATGAATGTGGTTTGAAAAACACAATTGAACCTTAGTACAGAGTGGTCCCTCTGCCTTGATTAATATTTAGGTACTACCAGTTTTCACCCACATTGGCTTTTACACTATCACAGCACATGTCAACAGTTAAAAGGGGGAAAATGTCTTAGAAGTATTGTGAAAATAATTTTTACCTTGTGGCCTCATACACCCCCTAAAAGAATCTTGGTGACTCACCAGCCACACTTTAAGAATACTACTCTAAGAATTGATAAATATAGGAAGAATAGAACAATATGACAGACTGAGAAAGCTAGACATTTTTCAAGTCTTTCTCAATAAGGGAAATGTTCAGAATTTGAATTCATTATTTGCCTTAAGATGTCAGAAGTTCCTAAATCAGGCACCACCTTTAAAAGAAACAGCAAAACATTCTGCAATACTCTTTCCAGCTCTAAAAGTCTCAGATGCGCCCTTTTATGAAGATGGCGCCGAAGACTAGGAAGGAAGCCCCTGCCCCTCCCAAAGCTGAAGCCAAACAAAGCAAAGCCTTTGAAGGCCAAGAATGCGGTGCTGAAAGGCGTCCACAGTCATTAAAGAAAAGATCCGCACGTCACCTACATTCTGAGGACCAAGATACTGCGTCTTCGAAGGCAGCCCAAACATCCCGAAAGAGCACCCCAGGAGAAACAAGCTTGATCACTATGCCATCATCAAGTTCCCCCTGACCACTGAGTCAGCCATGAAGAAAATAGAAGACAACAACACACTTGTGTTCTTTGTGAATGTCGAGGCCAACAAGCACCAGATCAAACAGGCTGTGAAGAAGCCCTATGATATTGACATGGCCAAAGTCAACACCTCGATCAGGCCTGATGGAGAGAAGAAGGCATATGTTTGGCTCCTGACTATGATGCTTCGGATGTTGCCAACAAAATTGGGATCATCTAAACTGAGTCCAGCTGGCTAAATCTAAACATAATTTTTTTCACAATAAAAAAAATAAAATAAATAAACATCTCAGATGCCACACACTCTCCAACAGTCATTCAATAACTCACTCAAGACATATTTACCTTGTGATAGATTCTGAGTCAACAAAGGAATAGGCTCAGTCCTCCAGTAAAAAGAAACTCAACACAGAACCATTAAAATACTGGACGATAAGTGCTATAACAATAGCAACAGAAAGTACTTGGGAGGTGACACCACAGAGTATGTCAGAGTTAGGAGACAGCAAATTTAAAGATAAGACCACTGATATGGAGTCCGGGGAGCAGAAAGAAAATGAATAAAGAAAAGTGAACAGAGCCTAAGGGTTCTGTGGCACATCACCAATATAACAAACATAAACATTATAGGATTCCCAGAAGAGAGGAGGGTGCATAAAGAATATCTGAAGAAACAACGGCCAAAAATGCCCCCAAATCTAGGAAAGACATGAATCTACAAATCTAAGCATCTCAATGAACTCTATGTAGGATAAACTCAAACGGATCCACACTGAGACACATTTAAAAGAAACTTCCAGAAGACAAAAGAATTCTGAAAGCAGCAAGCAATGACCCAGTCATGTACAAAGGAAGCTCAATAAGATGGACAGCCAACTTCTGATCAGAAACTACAGAGACCAAAAGGAAGTGGGATGCCATATTAAAAAAAAAAAAAAACCGCTGAAAGAAATCTGGCAAAACTATCCTTCAATACTAAAGAAATTAAGACATTTTAAGGTAAACAAAAGCTGAGGGAGTTTGTCACTAGTAGACCTGTCCTACAAGAAATCCTAAAGGGACTCCTGCAGGCTGAAATGAAAGGACATTAGATAATAACTAGAAGCCACAGAAAGATCATCAATAAAGGTAACTACGTAAGTAAATATAAAAACCAGTATTAACTTATATTTTGATTTGTAACTCTTTGTTTCCTTTGTTTAAAAGACAAATGCATAAAACTATAATTATAAGTCTGTTGATGGGCATAGAACTGATGAAGATGTAAGTTGGGACAATAATAACATAAAGGGGGGGACAGCTGTATAGGAGCAGTTTTTGTATGCTACTTAAGAAAAGTTGGTATCAATTCAAACTACATTGTTATGAATTTAGGATGTTACCTGGAATCTTTTTTTTCCCCAAAAAAACCTCATCCCAAAAACTAGGACTAAGGACTACAGATGGACACTTAACTCTTCCTGGAGACTAGAGGAAACTGCAGAAAGGAACTGACCCCAGAGCTTGGAGGTTAGGAGACAGAGTAGAAATAGAAAAAGAGTACATGTGGGCATCTGGGTGGATCAGTCGGTTAAGCATCCGACTCCTGATTTCAGCTCAGGTCATGATCTCAGGGTCATGAGACTGAGCCCCACGTGGAGTTTGCACTGGGTATGAAGGCTGCTTAAGATTCTCTCTCTCTCCCTCTTCCTCTGCCCCTCCCTCCTCCTTGCATTCTGTGTCTAAAAAAAAAAAAGTATATAAAAGCACATAAACGTGCAAGGTGTTTATATCACTTTTTTTGGAGGGGAAATTCACATAATATAAAATTAACCACATTAAAGTGTATAATTCAGCAGCAGTATGTGCAAACATAAGGTTGTACAACCATCACCTGCATTTAGTTCCAAACGTTTTTGTCACTCCCCCCAAAGATGACCTCAGACCCATTAAACAGTCATCCATTCTCCATTCCTTCCCTCCCCCCAGCTCCTGGCAACCATTTTCTATCTCTATGGATTTATCTACGCTGGCTATTTCATACAAGTGGAATCATAAAATATGTTACTTTTTGTGTCTGGCTTCTTTCAACCTCACATGTTTTTGAGGTTCATCCACACTGTAGCAGAATTCCTTTTCACTATATGGCTGAATAATTTCTACTGCATGAATTCCACTGCATCACATATATCTATTCATCCACTGATGGACATTCAGGTTGTTTCCACTGTTTGGGTATTGTGAATAGCACTCCTATAAGCATTCTTGTAAAGTATATGTTTGAATACCTAAATATTTCAATTCTTATGAATATACATCTAAAAGTAGACTTACTCGGTCATATAGTAATTCTATGTTAACACTACTAAGTAGGACAACTGGTTGGTTAAAGGGGCTAGATACAAGGAAATTACATGGAGGCTACTGCAATGGTGCTAGTAAAAGAGGAGGATGTGAGCAGTAGCGATATTACTAAAATAGCAACAAAGTAGCCAAAAGTGAGGCATGTATGCAGAGGGCCCAGACCAAACTTAAAGTTATGAGCTTAAGCACTGGTGGACAGTAATGTCTTTCAGTGGAATAGGAAAGCCAAGAAGAACAACAGTGGGATAGAAGTGGGGAAAGATGACATAAAGGGTTGCTTTGTCCAAACTGAGTTTGCAGTGTTCAAGAAATACCATTCAATAACACTGAGACTAGGCTTAAAAAAAAAGGATCACCGAGTCATCAACATACTGATGGCAGAATGTAGATACAGCAACTAAGGCACCAAATTATATAGACATAAAATGAAATTATTTTTAATCATTAAGAGTTTTTATGTGCTAGTTACAGCACATCAATTCCATTTTTAAAATTCTCTAACAGTAACTTACTTGGATTAAATCCACAAAAAATATAGTTGATTTACTAACTAAATTGTAGTAAATCTAGATAAAGCTGCTATATTACTCAGGGTTCTCTAGGAAAACATAATCAATAAAATGTGTGTGTAGATACATATAAAGAGATTATAATATTAAGAGGAAGTGGCTCATGAGACTATGGAGGCTGACAAGTCCTGAGATCTACAGGCAGCAAGCTGGAGACGCCTGAGAGCTGACAGTACGGTTTCAGTCTGAAAACCCACTCAAGACCCAGGAAGAATCCATGTTTCAGTTTGAGTCCAAAGGCAGGAAAAGAAGCCAGTCAGGCAGGAAGAGTTTCTTCTTACTCACAGGAGGGTCAGTTTTTTGTTCTATTCAGGCCTTCTGTTGACTGTGGCCGACTCACATTAAAGGAGGGCATCTGCTTTACTCATTCTACAGATTCAAATGTTAAATCTCCAGAAATTTCTTCAAGACATACTTTTTGACCAAATATCTAGCCACCTCAGGGACCAGCCAGGCTGACACATAAAATAAGCCAGCACAAGTGTGGTTCAAGACAGTAATTCATGATACTCTCCTAAGAAAACTGAATTTTTTCATCAGCAAAACATGGTCCTTGACTACCCAAACAAATTTCATTTGTTTAAAAAAAAAAACCTTTAAGGGGCGCCTGGTGGCTCAGTCGTTAAGCGTTTGCCTTTGGCTCAGGGCGTGATCCCAGCGTTCTGGGATCGAGCCCCACATCAGGCTCCTCCACTGGGAGCCTGCTTCTTCCTCCCTCACTCCCCCTGCTTGTGTTCCCTCTCTCTCTGGCTGTCTGTCAAATGACTAAATAAAATCTTAAAAAAAAAAAACAAACACCTTTAAAAGAGAATACAGTACACATTATAATTTGTGCAAATACTAAAAAAACAAAGACAATTTGCTGAATAGGTAAGAATTTTAAAGCCATGTTCTTGAGGCAGAATGACATTCCATGAGCTGGACCAAAGTGTGCCATCACAAAAATCAACCAAAGTAAGCTGTTGTCTCAATTAACAAAAATATGGTTTTTTTTTTCAGTTTTAAGTCTTTCTGCTTAAAGCTTAATCCTTTAACACTTCCTTCTATTAGCCTACACTAGAATTAATTAAAATACCTTTAGCACAGTTATGTTAAAGTTGTGTGCGACCTTTATAAAGTTATCAAGAAGTGATAACAGAACAAGTTTGAGAACTTATTTAAAAAATTACAATGAATACATTTAGAGTAAGATTGCCTGGTTCTCAGCCTAAGATGATTTGCCATTAAAAAGATGAGAATTTTCTGTAAGCTAATGTATAAATTGAAGTGTAACTCCAAAAATACCAAAACGTTTTTTTTCCCCTGTAAATAACAAGTTGATTCTAGACTTTATTTGGAAAAACAAAACAAGAATACACAGGAAAACTGGGGGTAAGAAAAAGACCAATTTGCAGGGGGCAGGGTAGGAAGGACTTGGGTGGGGAGATGTTCTACCAGATATGAAAACATACCAAACAGTGTCACAGTGGTACATGAACAGACACACCAATTAAACAGAATGACAGTCTAGAAATATACCAAATACAGATAAAAACTTAATTTAGGAGAAAAGACATTTCAAATACATGGGGATAAAAATGAACCTAAAAAAATGGTGTGATACACTAATGCCTATCCCGGTCTCTTATGCCAGCTGAAACCACTAAGAAAAAAACTAGAATACTTAGTAACATGAATTAATATTTATAAATTTTAAGATTAAAAAACAGATCCAGCTTAAATGTTCATCAATAAAGTAATGGTTATGTAAATTTTGGTGCACCCATAAAACAGAATACATGCAGTAATTTTTCTAAAAAGATTTATTCTTTTATTTGAGAGATGTGGTGGAGAACCCTCAAACAGACTCCCCGCTGAGTGTGGAGTGGACACAAGGCTCATGCCAGGACCCTGAGATTATGACCTGAGACACAATCAAATATCATACTATGTTTAATCTAGAAGCACACCTTTATTTTTATTAGAAATTTAAGGGTAGGGTGCCTGGTCAGTCAGTTTAGCGTCTGCCTTCAACTCAGGTCATCCCAGAGTCCTGGGATTGAGTTCGCATAGGGCTCCCTGCTCTGTGGGGAGCCTGCTTCTCCCTCTGCCTCCCTCTCTCTCTCTGTCTCTCATGAATAAATAAATAAAATCTCTTAAAAAAAAAAAGAAATTTAAGGGTAATTTGCCTAAAATTTTGTACCAGCAAAAACATCAAATGAATAAATTCTTTAAAAAGCTTATGTAGTAGGAAAGAGAACCTAAAAAAATGACAAGACAAAGCAAAATTTCATAAATTAAGTTCACACTGAGTAGGACAGGAATTAATATTCTGGAGGGACCATGTCTGCTTAAGGCAAAGCAATGTCTGCTTTGGGGAATGCAATATATCATAGACTCTGATCTAACTACCAATTTACAGGAACGGGTCTAGTTCTCAGTATATGGCTTATGGATCCCTGGGGTTTCTCCAGACGTTTTCACAGAGTCCATGAAGTCAGAACTATTTTCACAATACCACCAAGACATTATTTGCCTTTTTTTTTTTTTTTTACACTATTTGCCTTTTTCATTCTAGTTCTCCCACACGTGTAGAGTGGTATATTCCATGTCATGTGATACATAATACAGCAAGACTAAATGCAAAGGCAGACATGAGAATCCAGCTGGCTTCAAGTAAGACAGATACGAAGATTTGAAAAAATGTAAGTCACTCCTTTCCCTAATATTTTTAGGAAATAGTTACCTTTCATTATGTTACTTTACATTAACATGAAATCAATTTAGCATTCTAGTTTTAAAATAAGTAATTATTAAGTAAATATTTTAATTGTTTTCATTTTTGGGCACCTGAGTGGCTCAGTCCATTAAGTGTCTGCCTTCAGCTCAGGTCATGACCCCAGGGTCCTGGGAGGGAGCCCCACATCTGGCTACCTGCTCAGCAGGGACCATGCTTTTCCCTCTCCCCTTACCCCTCCCCCTGCTTGCGCTTGCTCTCTCATGCACACACTCTCTCTCTCAAATAAATTAATTCTTTAAAAGAAAGAAAGAAAGAAAAAGAAAGAAAGAAAGAAAAATGTTTTCGTTTCTAATGTAACTGTAACTAGATATTAAAACCCACATAAACGAGGGGCACCTGGGTGGCGCAGTCGTTAAGCATCTGCCTTCGGCTCAGGGCGTGATCCCGGCATTATGGGATCGAGCCCCACATCAGGTTCCTCTGCTATGAGCCTGCTTCTTCCTCTCCCACTCCCCCTGCTTGTATTCCCTCTCTAGCTGGCTGTCTCTGTCAAATAAATAAATAAAATCTTTAAAAAAAAAAAAAAAACCCACATAAACGAAAGATCTGAGGTCCTTAATTTTTTTTAAAGATTTTATTTAGGGGGGCGCCTGGGTGGCACAGCGGTTGGGCGTCTGCCTTCAGCTCAGGGCGTGGTCCTGGCATTATGGGATCGAGCCCCATATCAGGCTCCTCCGCTATGAGCCTGCTTCTTCCTCTCCCACTCCCCCTGCTTGTGTTCTCTCTCTCGCTGGCTGTCTCTATCTCTGTCAAATAAATAAATTAAAAAAAAAAAAGATTTTATTTAGGGGCACCTGGGTGGTTCAGTTGGTTAATCATCTGCCTTCAGCTCAGGTCATGATCCCAGGTTCCTGGGATCGAGCCCCACATTGGGCTCCCTGCTCAGCAGAGAGCCTGCTTCTCCCTCTTCCTCTGCTGCTTCCCCACTTGTACGTGCTGTCAAATAAATAAAATCTTTAAAAAAATAATAAAGATTTTATTTTTAGAGAGAGAGAGAGAGCTAGTGAGCAGGAATAAGAGGGAGAGAGAAGCTGAAGAAGACTCGGTGCTGAGCACAGAGTCTGATGTGGGGTTCTATCCCATAACAGCAAGATCACGATCTCAGCCAAAACCAAGAGTCAGACACTCAACCAAATGAGCCCAATTTTGCTGTGTTTCTGTGTAGAAAAGAGCCCAAATATCAGTGTTGTTTTGTAAATTCTGGTATGTTCATGGTCATGATTTCCATAGCAATGAATGCAATATATAATTTAATTAGTGATATATGTTAATAGTTTTATAATTCAGCCCCAATCTTGAGTCAGAGATTAAAATAACTGTGTTCAAAAGACAGTAGGTAAGAGAGTCAAGAAACAGCCACTGAATGAGAGAAAATATTTGCAAGTCATGGATGTGATAAGGGACTCGTATCCAGAATACATAAAGAACACTTACAACTCAATTAATAAAAAGACAACCCAATTTGAAAATGGGTAAGGATCAGGGTGCCTGGGTGGCTCAGTAGGTTAAGTGTCCAACTCTTGATCTCAGCTCAGGTCTTGATCTTAGGTTGGTGAGTTCAAGCTCCACACTGGGCTCCAGGCTGGGTGTGGGGCCTACTTTAAGAAAGGGGGGTGAGGGGGATCTGAACAAACATTTCTCCCAAGACAACATACAAATGGCCAATAAGCACATGAAAATATGCTCAACATCCTTAGTCAAAGGGAAATGTAAATGAAAATCACAATCATACACCAATTTACACCCAATAGGGGGCTATAATCAAAAAGACAGATAACACAAGTGTTGGCAGAGATGTAGAAAAATTGGATCCTCATACACTACTGGTAGGAATGAATGATACAGTTACTGTGGAAAAAAGTCTGGCAGTTCTTCAAAAGGTTATACATAGAGTTCTTATACGACCTAGCAATTCTGCCCGTAGGTATACCTCCAAAAAAAAATTTGAAAACATAGCCACACAAAAACTTGTACGCAAATGTCCATAGCACCATTACCCATAATAGCAAAACGTGGAAACAACCCAAATGTCTATCAACTGATGAATAAAACAATTCATAAAATGGATTATTATTTGGCCATAAAAAAGAATGAAGTACTGGGGCTCCTGGGTTGAGCAGTTGGTTAAGCATCAGATTCCTGGTCTTGGCTCAGGTTGTGATCTCAAGGTCATGAGATCCAGCCCCGCATCGGGCTCCAGGCTCCGCTCAGCATCTGCTTAAGACTGTCTGTCTTTCTGTCTCTCTCCCTCCGCCCCTCCCACCCACCCTCTACAATAAATAAATCTTAAAAAAAAAGGGGAGGGGAATAAGATACTGATAAATGCTACAACATGGATGAGCCTGGAAAACATTATGCTAACCAAAGAAGTCAATCACAAGGGGCGCCTGGGTGGCTCAGTCGTTAACCTGAGCCTTCAGCTCAGGGCGTGATCCTGGCGTTCTGGGATCGAGCCCCACATCAGGCTCCTCCACTGGAAGCCTGCTTCTTCCTCTCCCACTCCCCCTGCTTGTACTCCCTCTCTCGCTGGCTGTCTCTCTGTCAAATAAATAAAAAATCTTTAAAAAAAAAAAAAAAAGAAGTCAATCACAAAAGAGTGCTACTGTATGCTTCCATTTAATGAAATGCTAAGAATAGGCAAATCTATAGAGACAAAGTAAATTAATGGTTGCCTAGGGCTGGGGAAGGTGGAAGGGGTTGGGGGATGATGGTTAAAAGGCAGTTTCTTTTTGGGTGATGAAAACACTCTAAAATTGATTGTGGTGGCAGACTCACAACTATATGATACACTAAAAACCACTGAACTGTATACTTTAAATGAGTGAATTGTGTGATATGTTAATTATATCTCAATAAAGTTGTTGCAGGGCACCTAGGTGGCTCAGTCAGTTAAGCATCTGCCTTTGGTTCAGGTCATGATTCCAGGTCCCACGCTGCTGGGACTGAGGCCCACATAGGGCTCCCTGCTCAGCGGGAGTTTGCTTCTCCCTCTACCCCTCCATCCTGCTCCTGATCTTCCTCTCTCTCTCTCTCTCAAATAAAATCTTAAAAAAAAATTTTTTTTAAGAGATGTTACGAAACAACAAAATCCTGACTTACGTTTTTGGTTACACTCTATTGCATTTCTCAGGGAAATTATAGCTACTTTAGTCTTCATAAAGGCCTTGGGGTATATTCCTCTAAACAGAAATTCTCTTTTTCTTGTCCCCACTCCAGAAATTCTCTTTCTTTAAAGGAGACAAAAATAAGGAAGGTAGAACAAGAAAGGAAATCTTCAAAACTGAATGATTACCATGTGTGACATTATCATTTTACCTATTCATTCTTCTATTCTGAACAGTAATTTTTCCTAGTAGTGTCACATTTTTGTCTTCTTTAAACATTTCAAGAAACTAAAGAATGCCAAACTTAATATAAAACATTCAAATGATTTTACTCATTTACTTCTTTAAGTTTGATCAATTTGTTTTATAAACACTTATTTTGTAGAGATAATGTGAGGATTCACGAAATCACAGTAAGATGGCTAAAACAATGCCTGATACTCAGTATATTATTCTCATTATCATTATGCTACAGGCAATACAGGATCCCAGCCGAGGAGCAGAACTGCAGAGGTGAGGGTGGGGGAACACAAAGACTGTGTCCTACAAAGGTACAGTCATGTCAAGGAAAGGAAACTTTTGGCAGATAATCCAAGACCAAACAAAACTGCAGCAGCAGCATGACCATCACCACCACGACTACCACCCTCATGTCATCACCCAATACCACTCTCCTCCTAAAGCATCTATTTATATGCCTTTAATTTTTTCTAATTATGAAGCATTTCAATGTATAGAAATGCCTCCAAACCCAGCAAATAGCACATCTTATCATTTTCCCACGTGTATCAAATTTTTCAAAAAATATATGAAATATAAGATAACACAGATCCATTTTCACTTCCTCTCTTCCTTATGGTAACCACTATTTTGCAATATGATGTTAATCATCACTATGCATGTTTTAACTGTAACTACAGGTATCTGTGAACAAGAGACTATTGTTTTTACATGTTTTCAAACTTTACCAAATGGCATTTTGGTCTGCACCTTGCTTTCTTGGCCCATCATTTTGCTTGTTTGTTGTTTTCTAATTCAGTCATGTTGTTTCATGACAACTGCTGGTCAGTATTATATTCTATGAATATTACAATATATTTGTTCATACTCTCAACTAATGAGATGTTTAAGCGGTTTCTAATTTTGTTACTAAGAAGCTGCAATAAATATAATTTCTTGAGCACAGGTACTAGTTTCTAGGATACATTCCTAGAAGGAAAACTGCTAGGTCAAACACTATGTACCTTCAATTTCATTAGAGGTCACTAAGTTGATCTCCTTTTTACACTCCCAACCAGTAGTCTATGAGAGTTCCTGTCTCTCCTCATCCTCACTGATTCTTGATATTGTCATACTTTTTTACTTTTGCAAACTGAAGGGTATAAAGTGGTACATCATTGGTTTATTTTTTCCTGATTAAGTATCATTTATTGGCCTTTCAGGTTTCCTCTCATGTGAAATGCCTTTACCGGTATTGCTATTTTTCTATTGATCTGTGGTAGTTCTTAAAATAGTCTGGGTACCAATCCTTTATTGATTATATGTGTTTCTAAAATCCCCTCCCCCCAAAAGTACAAGCCTTTTGCTTATTTTGAAATCTACTAAAGTATAGGAGCAAAGACAATTACTGCCTTTTCAAAGTTCACTTTTATAACTAGGTTTCTCAAACCTTTCTGACCACTCACAGGAGATGAATTCCTCCTTGGGCGCCAACACACATACACTTATATATGAACTGAGAAACAAGGCTCTAAGTCAATTTCTCCTAAGAGATTAACCACAAACAAATACACAAGGACAGTTCTCCATTCCCTATAGCCAATGACACATTTTAGCTCTCATATTAACACATCATACAGATGTCATATGGGTCTGTAAACAAGCATCTATTTTGATTAATAACAGTTGTTAAAACCCCTAACTAATAAATAACCATCACATTGATACACCAGGATGTCTGCAACAATAACAAGGAGTGCCCATTCTCCCTACCCAATGAATTAAGAATTAAGGTGCAAACCCAGACCCTAACCAAATGATTTTTTTTTTAATTTTTAGTCACACTGACATACAATCAGTTCTTACAGATAAAGCTGCTCTACAGAAGTGAAATGATTCTGAATATTTTAGTGAGAGCACATACTGCTCATAAAAGTTAACTTTATTTACAGGAGCCCTAATGTTTTGCAAAACAAGCACGCTGCCCTAGAAGTATATAATCACAGAGCAAGAAAGGACTTTATATCACTCAATCTAACACCTTCATTTTGAGGTGAGGCAACTGCAATCCAGACATTAATAAATTCGCCGAATCCTAGTCCTCTAAAATCTACAAATTCTTCCACTGCATCATGCATGGATACAATTTTAGATTCCCCAATTCCAAAACTCTGATTCCACTATTAATTTTACAAGATTGAGTTGATGTGTTATAGAAATGATGGTATTAACTCCCATCCCCATACCAATCTTTTTTCCTTTCCACTTCCCTTTTCCACCCCTATCCTCCATTATGATCTACAGAATGAAAAAACAAAACAAAACAAAAAAACCCCAAACCTGACTGCCAGAATTTCAGGCCCTAATCAGGGACAGGGTCCTCAGCCCTTGACTACTGCCTCTGTGTTAAATCAGAGGGTTGTGTGGGGGTTTTTTTGTTGTTTTTAATCCTTCATTCCCTATGCAATAATACCTACTACAAGCGCAGAGGCTGCGGGAAGAGCGGTGCACGCCGTTCCTCCTAGCCCGTGGACTACCGACGCCAGGGAGCCGGGGGCGCCGGGTAGGGTGGTGCCGAGCAGCACGGAGCTGGGGTCGCTGGGGGAATGGGGCTAGCAGGGAGGGGGGCCCGGCGGCACCAGGGAACAGGCCGGGTGGCGGACCGACTCACCTTTACGCAGCTCCCGCTCCCACACGGTGACGATGGGCCGCGAGTGTTTGCGGTGGTGGATGAGCCACAGGGACAAGGTCTGCACGCTCTGCTGCGAGTTGCTCAACTCCGACAGCTTCTTCTCCAGCGCCGCCTCAGAGAAGGCTGACATCCCTCCGACACAGCGTTCACGCAGTCCCACGCGGTGGGGCTGAGGGGAGGAGAGTTTAGCCGCCCGCGCCGCGGCCTCGCCCCCTCACCCCACCCTTCCCCACGCCTTTACCACGGCTGCCGCCACATCCAAGACCGGCTGCAAACCAGCAAGATGGCGTCTGGCCGGCAGTGACGTCAGGGCCCACCCACGCCCCGCCCTCGGAAGAGGCGAGGCCAGGCGGCGGGACCTCTTAGCGAAAGGGCGGGGCCAAAACTGGCACAAGGGAGGCACACGGGGGCGTGCCGCCGGGTTTTTAGCCAGGGGAGGGGTGGGGTTTGCCCAGCCTGCCCCCTTCTAGGGTAAAACTATCTGCTGAAAAAGGAGTGATTGAAAATCTCTACATCGACGTTGTAAATTGGTACAGCCAATTTGGAAGACTATTTGACTATTTGACATTTTAAAATTGCACCTTCCCAGTGACCCTGCAATTTGGCTAATTGCCATCAGTGCCAGGGAAATAGCAGCACGTTTGCACAAGGAACTGTATGCTAGCTGTTCGGTCCGGCTCACTAACCCTAAAGACCTGGGACATTCACAGAAGGTAAATGGCTAGATTAATTGTGATACTGCATATTATAGAATACATGTAGTAGTTTAAAAGATTAATAAATCCAGTGGTGGATTGAAGAATTATTTTAAGTTTCAGAGTGAAAAATAGAGTATAACATTTGTTTTATAAAAGTCTAGATTGTGGCGCACTTGGGTGGCTCAGTCGGTTGAGCCTCAGACTCTTAATTTTGGCTCAGGTCGTGATCTCAGGGTTGTGGGTTTGAGCCACCCCCCCAGTCCCACCCCCGCTGGGCTCCCTGCTCACCGAGGAGCCTGCTTGGGATTCTCTCTCTCTCTCTCTCTGCCTCTCCCCCTGCTCATGCTCGCTCTAAATAAATAAATAAATAAATCAAATCTTTAAAAAATAAAAGTGTATATTATATATGAATTCATAAGTATGTAAATGCATGGCAAAAAGTCTGGAAGAATACCCACTACATCAATAGTGGTGTCAAAGACAGGATCAGAATTGGAGCCCTTAAACTGTGTTTATATTGTTTTCATTTTTTACAAGAATGGGTTCATGTATTTCTTATATAATTAAAAATTAATTTCAGAGATCTCATAATTAATCCAGCATTTTGGGGCGCCTGGGTGGGTCAGTTGGTTAAGCATCTGCCTTCAGCTCAGGTCATGGGTCCCGAGATTGAGTCCCACGTTGGGCTCCCTGCTCAGCAGGGAGTCTCCTCCCTCTCCCTCTGCCCCTCCCTACTGTTCATGTGCACTCTAGGGTGCTTTCTCTCTCTCTCAAATAAATAAAATCTTTTAAAAAAATTATCTAAGGGCATATGCAGTTACAACCAATATTTTGAAAACACAGCAATAAGTAACAATGTCAATAAATATAGATTTAACTGCTTTGTGTGGAAAGCCATGTTACACACATGTAGAGAATACTGTATAAGTCCATAGCAGGAGCAGCCAAATCAGACTGAGGACTAAAACAAACAGAAGAGTTGATGCTTTGCCTGAGTCACTGAGAGCAAAATCTAGCTGGGGAGAGAATATTTAAACTATATAATTATAAATAACACAGATGAGTAGTGTAAGTGCTAAATAAGGCATTCAAATCAGTAAATGAGTACAGGAAGGAACTTTTTACATACATTGAACTGGTTGGGAAAGAAAAGAAGGTGGAATTTACGGTGGTCTTTAAATTTCAGGTAGAATTGAGGTAGAGAAGAAGGGAGTATGAAGAATTGGAATCAAGTGAAAACATAATTTGGGAGATATTTTGTAGCAATTCTGGTGGCTGCAGTGTTCATGGAAGGGAATACTGTTGAAGATACAATGAGGTGTCAGAAGACAGGTAAGTTAAACTCTAAGTTCAGGCTAAAAACTAGACTAAACAGATTGGAAAAACGAAAGGATGTACAACAGGGACAGAAGTGTGAAGAGACAGAAATAGATATTGGAGTGAGAGGAAGAGAGAGGAGAGTTATCTCACCTCTTGAGATATCCTCTGAACCTCGTAGTAACATTAAGAATGGGAATGATGGGGCGCCTGAGTGGCGCAGTTGTTAAGCATCTGCCTTTGGCTCAGGGCGTGATCCTGGCGTTCTGGAATCGAGCCCCACATCAGGCTCCTCCGCTGGGAGCCTGCTTCTTCCTCTCCCACTCCCCCGCTTGTGTTCCCTCTCTCGCTGGCTGTCTCTCCCTGTCAAATAAATAAATAAAATCTTAAAAAAACGAAACTAAAATAAAAATGGGAATGATAAACTATAATTATGATCAAACAAAAAACACATCTGATGCCTACTTGGTGCAAAATTCTTGAACAGTACTTTTCAAAAGATAAGAATTCCTGTGGTTTTTTACTTATCTTTCTTGAAGTTTATATTAATATTTGGAATGCGACAGTATCTATCTTTCTGCTTTCTTTATGAACTCATAGTACTATGACAAAATGCATGGATTTGTCATACATAAGTCATTTGTCACATGTCAAAATGCTGGATTTTTTTAAAAAGATTATTTATTTATTTGAGAGAGAGTATGAGCAGGGGGTGGGGGAGGGGCAGAGGGGGAAGCAGCCTCCCCAGCAAGCAGGGAGCCCAACCTGGGACTCAGTCCCAGGACCCTGAGATCATGACCTGAGCCGAAGGCAAGTGTTTAACCAACTGAGCCACCCAGGCACCCCTGCCCTTAGATAATTATGACTTATTTTCATAATATCATCTGACTACTTCTTGATTTTGTCTTTCCAAATACAGGCCTGAAATTCAGAATAATATATTTTTTTCATAAACTATCTTTGGCTTTCCTAGAATAGCCACTGAGTAACAAAGAGATATGCTCCTTCAACTTAAAAAAAGAAGCCTACTGCAAGAAGAGACTATAGGCTAATATTGCTTATGAATATGGATCCAAAAATCCTGAACGAAAGACTAGCAAACCCAATCCAGCATCCTATTAAGAGGATTATGCATGACCAAGTGGGATTTATCTCGAGAATGCAAGGGTGGTTCAAATACAAAATTCAATCAATATCATACACCATATTAATACAATGAAGGAAAATACTCATGATCATTTCAATTGATGAAAAAAATAATCCAGCACCCTTTCATGTTAAAAAAAAAACCCTCATCAAAATAGGAATAAAAGGAAACTTTCTGAACATAATAAGTGTATGGGAGGGCACCTGGGTGGCTCAGTAGGTTAAGCATCCGTCTTCAGCTCAGGTCATGATCCCAGGGTCCTGGGATCAAGACTTGCATTGGGTTCCATGCTCAGCAAAAAGTCTGCTTCTCCTTCCCCCTTTCCCTGCCGCTCCCCCTGCTTGTGCTCTCTCACTCTGTCAAATAAATAAATAAAATCTTTAAAAAAAAAGTGTATGGGAAAACCCATAGCTAACATTTTACTCAATGATTTAAGGCTGAACGTTTTCCTCCTAAGGTCAGGAACAAGACAAGCGTATGTATTCTTGCCACTTCTATTCAACATTACACTGGAAGTTCTAGCCATAGCAATTAGGTAATAAGAAATGCAAGACATCCAAATTGGAAAGGAGGAGGTAAAATGATCTCTGTTTGCAGAAGACATGATCTTATACATTTAAAAAATCCTAAAAAAAAAATCCTAAGGAATCCACAAAATCACTAGAGCTAATAAGTTAACTCAGCAAAATAACAGGATACTAGATAAATACACAAAAATCAGGTGTAGGTCTCTGTACTAGCAATGAACAATTTGAAAATGGAATCAGTAAAATAATCCCATTTACAATAACATAAAAAATAATGAAATACCCTGGAATAAATGTAACCAAGGAGATTTTCAGGTATACACTGAAAACTGCAAAATATTGTTGAAAGAAATCAAAGACCTAAATAAGTTGTAGACATACCTTGTTCATGGATTGAAAGACTTGTATGGTTAATATGGCAATTATTACCCAAAGTAATCTTCAAAATCAATGCAATCCATGTTAAAATCCCAAAGGCCTTTTGTACAGAAATAGGAAAGCTGATCCTAAAATTCATGTGAATTTGCAAAGGATGGTATATAACAAAAACAATCTTTTTTTTAAAGATTTCATTTATTAATTTGACAGAGACAGAGAGAAAGAGAGTGGAGAGCACAAGCCAGAGGAGTGGGAGAGAGAGAAGCAGGCTCCCCACCGAGCAGGGAGCCCAACGTGGGACTCAATCCCGGGACTCCAGGACCACGACCTGAGCTGAAGGCAGATGCTTACCTGACTGAGCCACCCAGGTGCCCCTAACCAAAACAATCTTTTTTTTTTTTTTTTAAAGATTTTATTTATTTATTCGACAGAGATAGAGACAGCCAGCGAGAGAGGGAACACAAGCAGGGGGAGCGGGAGAGGAAGAAGCAGGCTCATAGCAGAAGAGCCTGATGTGGGGCTCGATCCCATAATGCGGGGATCACGCCCTGAGCCGAAGGCAGACGCCCAACCGCTGTGCCACCCAGGCGCCCCTAACCAAAACAATCTTGAAAAAGAAAAGCAAAGTTGGAGAACTCACAGTTCCTGATTTCAAAACTTACTGCAAAGCTACAGAAATTGAAACAGTGTGGCATATTATTAAGCCATAAAAAGGAATGAAGTAGTAATACATGCTAGAAGATAGATGAACCTCAGAAGCCTTATGCTAAGTGAAAGAAGCCAGACACAAAGGTCACATAGCACATGATTTAATTTATATGGAATGTCCAGAATAGGTAAATCCAAAGATAGAAATGGTTGTTAGGGGCTGGGGGAGGGGGAACAAGGGAGTGACTGTTTAACGGAGATTTTCTTTTGGAGTGATGAAAATAATTTTGGAACTAGATAGAAGTGATGGTTGCAGCACATCATAGATGCACTAAAAGCCACTAAAGTTTACACTTAAGAATAGTTAATTCTAGGGCACCTGGCTGGCTCAGTTGGAAGAGTATGTGACTCATGAGTTTAAGCCCCATGTTGGGTATAGAGATTACAAAAAAAAAAAAAAAAAACTTAAATAAAATAATTAATTCCATGTTATGTGCATCTTACCTCAGTACCAAAAAAAAAAAAAAAAAAAAAAAAAGGAAGCCTAACAGGAATAATTAGGTTTATTTCATATTTTCCAAATTTTAATTAATCTAAAACTGCTTTGAGGGCTTTTATGTTTACCAAACCTAGGATGAAAGAAAATTTACAAACTAAAAGAGTTTAGTCTTTCTAAGTTAAGTTATGTAGAAACTATTAATATAGATATGTTTCAATGATGTACTTCTCAGAATAAAAAAAGCATACTAGGGGCACCTGGCTGGCTCCGTTGGTAGAGCATGTGACTCTTGATCTCGGGGTTGTGACTCAGAGCCTTGCATTGGGCATAGAGATTACTTTAAAAGAAAAGTAAAATAAAAAGAACCATACTAATGTTTATGTACAAAGACTGTACAAAAATAGCCTACAAAAGATTTTACTTATAGGTTTCCAGGTTTAAATATTCCTGTTGGCTGACAGAATGTACAATAGCTTATGAACTAAATTAAAGGCCCTGGAGATTATTTACTATTCTCAGAATAATCATAAATTAATTCCCAATAGAGTATCCTACTCTCCCGTATTCTGATAATGGTACTAAATATGATAAGTTAGGGAAAGCTGTTTAGTCTTATCGCTAATATCATGAACTGCCACTGTCTATACCAGCCACCTAATCTGCTTCTACCTGATCTTAGACCAAGAGCTTTTAAGTTCTGAAGGAAATCAGAGAATAACTTCAATGGGAAGGACGTTAGCAAGTGCTGTTACCAACTTACAGAGCAGTAAAAACCCAAGGTGTTAATCCTTGGACTCAACTCTCCCAATTAGAGAGACACAAGCCACACTCAATTCATTGTGTTCATGGTATTTCTGGAAGCATAACAAATCGCCTTAAAACATGGACTTCAAGCAATAAAAATCATTTTATTTTGCTCAAAAATCTGGGGAATCAACTGGGCTCAGCTAGATAGTTCTCATTCAGAGTCTCACATGAGGTTATAGCCAGACCGTGGCTAGAGTTACCCTGAAGGCTTCATCACTCATATGTTTGGTGTCTAGGCTGGGAAGACTCAGACAATTGGGAGGTGAAACAGCTGGGGCCCCTTAGACCATCTCTCTCTCAATGTCTCTCTCTCTCCTTCCCTCTCTCCTTCCCACTCTCTCTCCACATGGCAGCCTCAGGGTAGGCAGATCCCTTCCATGATTGCTGAAGCCTCCTAGAGTGAGTGTCCCAGGGGCAACTGGAAGTCACACAACATGGCTTCCATCTTATTCTATTAGATGAGAGAGTCACCCCCCCCCCAAGTTTGTGGGGGTAGGGACATAGACTTCACCTCTTGATGGGAGGAGTGCCAACAACTTGCAGACGTGTTTTGAAATCACCATATACTACAAGACTATTCCAGCTAAAGACCCTTATGTGGTGAGTCAGGAATCCTCCAGAAGTAGAAAACTACAGATAGGAAAAGCATCCACCCAAGGTCTTCAAACCAACTTTACAACTGCATGGAGTACGCAGCTCTGACCCAAGACCCACAGAACTAGATCCAAATACCTGGAACCAAAGATTATCATGCTTTAATATGCATTCTATTGCCCGCCCTTTCTTTCTTTCTTTCTTTCTTTCTTTCCTTCTTTCTTTCTTTCTTTCTTTCTTTCTTTCTTTCTTTCTTTCTTTCTTTCTTTCTTTCTTTTCTTTTCCTTCTTTCTTTCTTTCTTTCTTTCTTTCTTTCTTTCTTTCTTTCTTTCTTTCTTTCTTTCTTTCTTTCTTATTCAGTAATCTCTACACTCAATGTGGGGCTTGAAGTCATGACCCCGAGATCAAGAGTCGCATGCTCTACCGACTGAGCCAGCCAGGTGCCCCTGTTCTTTATTTTTTAGTAATTTTTCTTCCTCTCTTTTGATTTAAGATACCTGATACCTCTTGAGCACAATCCCTATAAGTTCCTTTTCTTCATATTTTTCTTTTTATCTTTTTTTTTTTGGAGAGAGAGAGTGTGTATGTGTGCACACGTGCACGTGAACAAGGGGAGGGGCAGAGGGAGAGAGAGAATCTTAAGCAGGCTCCATGACCAGCACAGAGCCTGATGCGTGGCTGGATCTCATGACCCTGAGATCATGACCTGAGCTGCAATCAAGAGCTGGACGCTTTACCGACTGTGCTACCCAGGTGACCCTTCCTAATGATTTTCTTTTCTTTTCTTTTCTTTTCTTTTCTTTTCTTTTCCTTTCTTTCTTTTCTTTTCCTTTCTTTTCTTTTCTTTTCTTTTCTTTTCTTTTCTTTTCTTTTCTTTTCTTTTTTTAAAGATTTTATTTATTTGACAGAGACAACGAGAGAGGGAACACAACCAGGGCAAGTGGGAGAGGGAGAAACAGGCTTCTCATTGAGCAGGGAGCCCCCGATGTGGGGCTCTATCCCAGGACCCCGGGATGGAGCCCCTGACATGAGGCTCTATCCCAGGACCCCGGGATCATGACCTGAGCCAAAGGCAGATGCTCAAGGACTTAGCCACCCAGGCACCTCCTACTGATTTTCTTAATAACATTTTCTTTCCTCTAGCTTACTTTATTGTAAGAATACAGTATACAATACATATAACATATAAAATATATGTCAATCAACTGTTTATGTTGTTGGTAAAGCTCAGTCAACAGGAAGCTAATAGTTTTGGGGGAGTCAAAAGTTATCCATGGATTTTTGACTGTGCAGGGAGTTTGGCACACTTAAACCCTGCCTTGTTCAGGGTTCAGTATACGTAAAACCCAACAGACTTCTCTGAAATCTCTAGTATTACTCAACTATTCCAGAGAACACATAAATTAGGAGATCAGGTACTTTGGCTGATTTTCCCATACGTGTAAAAACTGCCATACAGCCATTGTCGCATCAGATGATTCAACAGCTCATCTTCCAACAAAAGGAACGTGACTTCAGTTCAGTAACAGATGATGTTTTCTAAACAACCTTCCAATCAATGGAATCTTCACAGTGGATCTGAACTTCAGAGGATAATATATCCTGCAGGCTGACTTCATCTGCTCCCTGCTAAAATGGGGAAGTGAGAAAGGAAAAAGATAACCCTGCAAGTGGAGAGCTAGACTGTCGTGTTCCTAACCAAACATCAACCACCCTCACAGGATATAAACAATAATGAGATAAGGCCATTCTGTGACTTTAGCGGAACCAAGCAGAACGGAGGCCACTTTGAAACCACAGAAATTGCTAACATCTTCCTCTTAAAACAAACACAAATGATTACAGGTGCTCTACCAATAATAGCTCTAACCCCACCTTAATCCTTTGGCCTTATAGATAAAAATTATCGAAGATCTACCCACTCACCAAACTGGCCCTGCTTCCTGACAGCACCCAATCCAGAACAGACCGCTGCTTTCCGGAAAACTGCCGCAGAATCAGCCAACACAAGCTCAAACCTTCTGATAAGCCCTTCCCAATTCTTTCCTAAAGACACGCCCCCGGTTTCTCGGATATGTGTTCTTCCTTGCTGCAGCAAATTGAATAAACCTCTTTAGGGGGTGTCTGGCTGGCTTAGTCGGGAGAGCACACCACTCTTGATCTCGGGGTCATGAGCGTGAGCCCCATGTTGTGTGTACAGATTACTTAAAAAAAAAAAGTAAAGAAAGAAAAAGAAAAAGTTACCAAAAAACCCCTAACTTCAACTTTAGGTAGTTCTTGTGGTCTTTCAGCTGGTTAGGTCTCATAAAGGATATACATCAATTAGTGGTTAGCTGTATGGGTAAGAAAACAGGTAATTTCTTCTTTACAATGTATATATTGCAGTATGGGTTGAGTTTTTTACCGCAAGCATGGATCGAGAAAAAGAATAAATATATTTGATTAGGGCCAGAGAAGGACCTCCACTGGCTCCCCTTGCCTGTAAGAAAAAGATCGTATCCTTAGTATGGCATACAAAGTTCTCATGAATTGAGTTCCACTCTTCCCAGCAGCCCCATTTGCATAGCTTCCCTATGTTCTTGAGCCTCTAGCAGTGCCAAACTTCTCTACTTATTTCCTGAATCCTATTCAATTCCATTTTCCACTGCCTTCTATCCACTTAAACACGCAAATAATATCCTTCCTGCAACTGCCTGCCCTTTCCCCAATAAAGAACGTCCTTTTAAAAACTGAATCAACAGGTGAATGTACAAACAAAAAGCAGTGTATACATGCAATGGGATATTGTTCAACAATAAAAAGAAATTAAATCCTGATACATGTTACAACTCAGGTGAACTTTGGAAACACTATGCTGAGTGAAATAAGCCAGACACAAAAGGACAAATACTGTCTGATTCCACTTATGGCAAGTACCTCGAGTAGGCGAATCCATAGACACAAAAACTAGAGTAGAAGTTACCAGGGGCTGGGCAGAGGGAGGAAGGAATGGGGAGTTATTGTCTAATGGGTACGGAATTTCTGTTTGGGGTGATTAAAAAGTTCAGGAAATGGTGGTGATAGTTGTACAACATTGTAAATATACCTGATGCCACTAATATACCCTAAAAAATGGTTAAAATGGTCAATTTTATGGGGTGCCTGGGTGGCTCAGTCAGTTAAGTATCTGACTCTTGATTTTGGCTCAGGTCATGATCCCAGGGTCATGAGATCGAGCCCACCACCCCTGAGTTGGGCTCTGTGCTCAGTGCAGAGTCTGCTTGAGATTCTCTCTCTCCCTCTGTCCCTCCCCCCACTTGTACATGCACTCTCTCTCTCTCTAAATAAAATATTTTTAAATGGTAAATTTTATATAATGCATATTTTACCATAAGAAAAGAAAAAAAACTTGATTTGAATTTTTATTATACAAAATTTCAGGAACATACAAAAATTAAGAGAAAAAATATAATGGACCTCCATGTACCCATCGAGAGTTTCAACAATTATCAACTCCTGGCTGAACTTCTACCCTTTCTCATACCCTTCCTCCACCACACACACATTGAATTATTTTGCGGAAAATTCCAGACATTAGATCATTTCATCAATAAATATTTTAGACTATTCCTCTAAAAGAACTTATTTCTCTACCAAGGAATTCCTATTCTTCCCTCAAAACCCAGCTCAGACACCATCTCCTCTGTAAAGCCTTTCCCCACGTCCCCTAGAGCTAGCAAGACGCATTGCCCCCTGTGGACTCACAACTCTTTGCCCCTCCCTCTACAGCAGGGTTTCTCAACACTGGCACTATTGATATTTTGAGACGGATAATCCTTTGATATGGGGGCTGTCCTGTACATTATAGGATGCTTAGCCTCCACTTCTAGATGCAAGTAGCACCCTCCTCCCCTTTGTGACAACCAAAAATGTTTCCACACATTGCCAAAAGTCCCATGGAGGCAACATTGCCCCCAGTGAGAACAACATCTTCAGAACTGCCCTTAAGAACTACATTGCCTATGCTTCTTTTCATGGATGTCTTCACTTCTAGACTATGAAATCCTAAAGAACACGGAGAGCTTCTTCTTCATCTTAAGGTAGCCAGTGTCTGATTCTTTTTTTTTTTTTTAGATTTATTTATTTATTTGAGAGAGAGAGAGAAAGAGTGGAGGGGGAGGTAGAAGGAGAGGGAAAGAGAGAATCTCAACAGACTGTGTACTGAGCGCAGAGCCCAGCACCAGGGCTCGATCTCACCACCCTGAGATCATGACCCAAGCTGAAACCAAGAGTCAGAAGCTTAACCGACTGTGTCACCCAGGCGCCCTGCCACTGTTGGATTCTTCCCGGGAATTTCATAGAAAGAAAGCTGGGAGGCCACGTGAGCTTTGGCAGATCTTCACAAAACTTCATAGAAATCTAAGGCCATTAGGTCCAGCCTTCCATTCAGTGCCTTAGTTACTTCTACAATATCCTAGTCCATTATTCCTCCAGCCTCTGTTGGAAGTCAAGTTATTGGGATTCATTTTCCTGCAGAGGGGCTCATTCTGTTAAAATTCTTACGGTGAGTGGAAGCTTGTTCACTCTGTTACTTTATGCATTGTCCCAACTCTGCCCTCTGAAATCTTGTAAAATCAATCTTATATGGCAGCCCTTCAGGTATATGAAGGCCACCTTTATTTTCTTTCACTAAATCATTCAAAAATACACATACTTGAACAAGAGAAAAGCCTCACTTCCTGGAAACCCCCCTCAAAGTCACCTAATAAAAATCTGAATGCTTTAGTCCTTCCTAACATCCCTTAACTGAGTCACTTCATGGTTCCCCCTAGTGTACATTCTCCCTCATTGCAACAGCCAAAAACCTATGTTGTTCAACTACTGGTGTGTTCGTCAAGATCTTTGACTGGAGGACATTGACAGATGGAACACCCAATAGGAGCCAGGCGTAGGGAATACAGCAATGAATGAAAACAAACAAAAAATTCTGCCCCTGTAGAGCTTACATGGAGGTAAAGAATGAACCCTGTATGTAAGTGTAAATACGTGGCATGCTAGGGTAAGGGCCATGAGCAAAAGTCATTGGTTGGGGGATGGTGGTAGTAGTGTGTGTTAGAATTTTTATTTGTTTTAATTAATGTTAATTAATTAATTAATGTTAGAATTTTTAAATTGCTTAGCCAGGGCCAGGCAGCTTTTTCAGAGTGTTCCCAGCAGAGGGAACAGCAAACCAGAGGCCCCAGGACAGTATGTTCTAGACAAGTCCTAAGATACTAGGCTGGTTCTCCTTTGCTCAAAGCCTGGCGTTTTATGGTGCAGCCCAGCAAGCTCAGCCTGTTTGCAGACAGTTACCTTGCTACTTCATGCTTCCCCATCCTGCACCACGTACTTCCACTGAACTGAAGAAGAAAAAAAAATTCATAACCAGCTGACTTCACGGAGCTCAGGATATGTGCCTCATCTCTAATAATGGAATCACTTGTTTCAAAGGAGATGGAGAAGAAAAGACACTGGATATCAGATTGGGAAATCTCTTTTAAGACAGGGATGCCCATCTTGAACTCCCAAATTTTTCAGCTTTAGAGACTAATAGGAGTTTAAGCCTCTTCTGTGGCATCAAGTAGCACTGAGACTTTCGTCAAACCAATGAATTTAACCGAACTTCATTTTCTTCATCTGCGACTTGAACCAATCAGGTCTATATTGCAGAGTTGTTGTAAGGATCGAGAGAATTATGCATAAGCCTATACCAGACCTTAATAAATGCTGTCATTTTTACTTCATAACCCTTTCCCATTTGTCAAGTGTTTTCAGCTACGATGAAGTGGAAGTAGAGAGCTTATTTTTTATGGTAACACCATACAGGGAAAAAAGGAAACGTGCCCTTTTGAGTCTGGCTATTTCACTTTGCATAATGTTTTCATTATGGTTCATCATGTTGTAGACAATTATATTTTTGAGTTGAATTTTTTCTCATGAGTGAGAAATTTTGCAGTATATAATTTTTTATATGATAAAAAGTGATTTGACTCTTTTCCTGTGACCCCACAATTCATATCATGTGTGTGTGCCTTTCTCCTTAGCCAAGAACAAGAAATACTTTAGGCTTATTCAAATATTTGTGTCCATTAGGAGCATTTTAAATTATTTTCACATAGATCTTGCACAGATATGTTAAATAAAACTGGTTCTTTAAGTTGACACAGGGAAAAAACCCAATAGTTGAACACAGGTAGCATCATTTCTAAATTACAGTTGTCTTCTCAATTTGTAAAATTTAAGTTGCATTAAAATTCCACAAGGTGGCAGACTGGTTCCATTAAACGGGGCTTACTGTACCGATTTAAATACATTCTAGATATTCCCAGTATTGGTGTCCTCAAATATAAAACAACTTCTTAAGCCAACATAGGGAATCTGTGAAGGTATTTTCTCCCAGAGACAAGTTTACAAATGATGCTTAATTTTATAAATCAGTTCACTAATCTTACCATTAAATTAGTTGTAATAGAAAATTCTATGATAGAATTTTACATTTAAACCAGACTTAAGAAATAATTTATTTACTTACATAATTCTGCCCAAGTGCAAATATCTTTATCCTTGGCTTTAAAGAAAACCCATGGCAGTGGGAATTTAAAGTGGTGCAGTTGTTGCAGAAAAAGGTACAGCAGCTCTCCAAAACATTGAACATCCAAAGATGTGATTCAAAAATTCCACTTCTGGGTATATATGAAAAGAAGTGAAGCAGAGACCCAGACAGGTATTTGTATATCCACATTCATAGCAGCATTATTCACAGTGTCAAAATGTGAAAGCAACCCTTCTATATCAATAAATGAATGGATCGTTAGAATGTGGTATACACACACAGGGGAACAGTATTCAGCCTTAAAAAGGAAGGGAATTCTGACATACTCTGCAACACAGATGAACCTTAAAGACATTATACTAAGTGAAATAAGCCAAACTCAAAAGGACACATACTGCATGATTTCCCTTTACATGGTATATCTGGAATAGTTAACCACATAGAGACAGAAAGTAGGATAGTGGTTACCAGGGGTTGGGGGGAGGGGGACTGGGGAATTACTGTTTAGTGAGTACAGACATTCAGTTTGGGACGATGAAAAAGTTCTGGAGGCGGATGGTGGTGATGACTGCACAACAGTGGGAATGTACTTAATGCCACTGAACCATCCCCATAAAAATGGTTGAAGTGGTACAATTTATGTTATGTATATTTTGTCACAATTTAAAAAAAGACATGGTAAAGAAAATGAAATCCAAATAGAGAAATTTATAAAAAATACTAAAACTCCCATTTTACTGTATGTACTTCCAAAATCTTTAAGCATACATCTGCACCTTTGTGTAAATAAATAACTTGATATTTTAAATTGTATAACTAAATCAAGAGAGAAAGATCTGCCTCCTCCTCGTTTTGGGGGAAAAAAAATGGGGGGGCACCTGCGTGGCTCAGTTGCTGGAGCATGCAACTCTTGATCTCAGAGTTGTAGGCTTGAGCCTACAGCCTACATGTTGGGTGTAGAGATTACTTAAAAATAAAATCTTTACCAAAAAATGTTTAACATACAGGAAACTTCTAAACTTCTTGGAATTCTATGAATTCTAATACACATATAGATTTGTGTAACTACCACAAAAATCAGGCTATAGATGGGTTCTGTTACTTCAAAAAACTCTTTGTGCTACCACCTCAGAGTCACATCTTCCTCCCCCAACACTAACTTCGGGAAACTACTGATCTGTTCTCCTTATCTTACTATCTTTTCTAGAATGTCATGTAAATGGTAAGATCCAATATGTAACCTTCTCTATCTTTCTTTTTCTGCATAGCATAATGCCTTTCATAGTTATGGAAGTGGTTGCCTCTATCAATGGTTCATTCTTTTTAATACTGAGTAGTGTTGCATTGAACAATACACCACGATTGTTTATTCATTCAACTCTTGAGGGACGTTAGGGTGGTTTTCAGTGTCTTGCAGTTATGAGCAGAGCTGCTCTACAGCATTTTGTGTAAATGGAAGTTTCAATTACTCTAGGAAAGATACACAAGAGAGGGATTGCTGGGTCATAACGTAGGTGCATGTTTACTTTCAAAGCAATTGCTAAAGGGTTTCCCATGGTGGCCGTACCAGTTTGTATTACCCACCAGCAGTGTATGAAAGTTCCAGTTGTTCTGTATCTTTGCCAGTAATTGATATTGCCAGTATTTTTTAAAAAGATTTTATTTATTTGAGAGCCAGTATTTTTTAAAAATGTTTTTAAAATTTTAAGTAAACTCTATGCCACATGGGGGGCTCAAACTCACAGCCCTGTGATCAGGAGTCATGTGCTCTATTGACTGAGCCAGCCAGGTGCTCCACCAGTATTTTTTATTTTAGCCATTTTAGTAGGTGAGTAGTGCTATCTCATCATGGTTGTTTTTTTTTTTTTAAGATTTTATTTGTTTGAGAGAGAGAGAAAGAGCATGAGTGGGGGTGAGGGGTGGGGGGTGGCCAGAGGGAGAGGGAAAGGGAGAAGCGGACTCCCCGCTGAGTGCAGAGCCCGACTGGGATCATGACCTGAGCCGAAGTCAGACGCCCACTGACTGAGCCAGCCAGGCGCCCCTCTCATCATGGTTTGTTTTTAAATCGTCTTAAAAAGTTGTGTGCCCTGGATCTTCAAAGGGAATATTTTGATAAGAACTAATTTTTCTTTCTCTCATAGTACTTGTTTTTTAGTCAATTTTCTTTCTTTCGATTTAGTATACAGCATAATGGTTTTATTTCTAGTTTTTCTAGATCTAAGAACCTGGCGTTTCTTAAGCTTTGCCATTAGAAATATGCTATTCCTTTCAAAACTCAGTAAGACCTTCCCCCAAAACAACCAACAACATTTCTAGCCCTGACATGATCTACTAATTTGTGTATGATACTTCCATAGTTGGGAGATATTCAAATATTGCTACCACCCATGATAGAAGGATGTCTACGTGTGGGACACTCTCCCAAGTAGTACCAGAGACATGAGTAAGATAGATTACAGCTTCCCATCCTTCCCAGTGCTGGATGTACATAAATTACTAAATGTAATTTCCTAATGTTATATAGGATCGACTGTGAATCCACCCCAATTTATTTTTGAAAAGTTACAGATTATTTTAACCATCATTGGAAACATGTCACTTGTGCAAAGCCTCTTAATAGCAACATATGTGACACATCACTATTGGAGAACCACTGTTCTATACTATTTCCTTATTTCATGTAGATTATCTAATTTATTGCCATAATTTTGCTCATAACATTATAACTTTTTGACATCCATAGGAGCTATCCCCTCTTTCATTTATAACATTGGAAATTTATGTCATCCCTTTTTTTGCTTGATCAGTATGGCTAGGGAGCTTATCAATTCTATTGATCTTTACAAAGAAACCTCTTTTGATTTTATTGATTTTATCTATTGTTAATTTTCTCTTTTACTGGTTTTTACTTATCAAGGTTTTAATTTGTATTTTCCTAATGATTAATGATGTTGAACATCTTTTCATGTCCTTATTTGCCACCATACATCCTCTTTGGTGAAATATCTGTTAAGTCTTTTACTCACCTTCAAAGCAAATTTTTCTTAGTGTTATTAGAGTTCTTTACATATTCTAGATACAAGAATTTTTTTGAATATGTGACTTGCAAATACTTTTCTTCCAGTCTGTAAGTTTCTCTTTTGCATTCTTATAAACAAAATTTTTCAATTTTGAGGAAGTTCAAATTGTCACTTTATTCTTTTATAGATTGTGCTTTGGTGTCATGTCTAAGAACACTGCTTAACCTCAGGACATGAAGATTTTCTTCTATATTTTCTTCTAAAAGTTTCATGGATTTCTATCTATGACCCATTTGGGGTAAATTTTTGTAAAAGTTGTGAGGTTTAGGTAGATGTTTATTTTTTTGCCCCAAATGTTAATTGTTCCTTAATCATTTGTTGGAAAGACTACTGAATTTATCATTGAATTGTCTTTCTTTCCACCTTTCTAAAAAACAAGTGGCCATCTTTGTGTGGGTCTATTTCTGGACTCTTCTTTTTATTCCATTAATTTATATGTTTGTTTATCCCTTGGCCAATTCCAGAGTCTTGATTATAGTAGGTTTATAGTAAGTTGTAAAGTTAGATGGTATAATTCAATCAACTTTACTCTTTCTCAAAATTCTTTGGTTATTCTAGTTCCTTTGCATTTCTATATAAGTTTTAGAATCAGCTTGTCTACCTGAAATATCCCATTGGAATTTTGACTGAAATGGACTTATTTCTATGTTGAGCTTTCCAATCAATGAACATGCTGTCTTTCTTTTTTATCAGCATTTTGTAGTGTTCAGCATGTTTTGTTAGATTTATAACTAAGAGTTGCATTTTGAGAGGAGCTATTTTAAATTGAATTTTATTTTTAAATTTCAGTTTCTAATTCTTCATTGCCAAAAATAGAGATAGGATTGACTTTTGTTATAGACATTGTGTACTGCAACCTTGCTGAAATTACTTATTAGTTCTAGGAAGTATTTTTGTAGATTCCTTGGGATCATGTCACCTGTGATTAGGAACAATTTAATCTGTTTTTCAATCCATATACATTTTAATTATTTTGTCTTGCCTTATTGTACTGACTAGGATTCCCAGTACGATGTTGAAAATTGGTGGTGAGACTGGACACCCTTGCCTAATACCCAATTTTAGGGGAGAAGCATTTTTCCTTTATTGATAAGGAAAAATATAATTTGCTTTATTGTTTTTTTCTTAATCATGACTCGTTTAACCTTTGCCAAATACCTTTTCTGTATCAATTGATATAATCATGTGGTTTTTTGTTTTTGTTTTTTTTGTAGTTTACTTGTACTATTCTTGTCTGGTTTTGATAACAGAATAATGTTGGCCTTATAAAATAAGTTGGGAAGTGCTCCCTTCTATTTTCTAAGAAAAATCATTTACTGTTTGTACTCTTTAAATATTTGGGAGAATTCACCAATGAAATGATGTCAGCCTGGAAAATTTGTTTTCAGGAGGTTTTAACTTCAAATTCAATTTCTTTAATAGTCATGGTATTATATAGGTTGATTAGTCATCTTGGATGATTTTGGTAATTTGTGGTTTTTGAGGAATTGGTTCATATGCTCTAAGTTACAAATTTTTGTGAATATAGTTTTATCCTTTTATTTTGAACTGAAAATGATAATGCAACATATTAAAATTTGTAGGATGCAGCTAGAGCAGTATTTAGAGGGCAATTTACAAGATTAAATGAAGACGAGAAGATTTCAAATCAATAATCTAAGCTTCTACTTAAATAAGGAAACAAAGAACAAAATAAACCCAAAACTTATAAAAATAAGTACAGAAATCAATGCAATTGAAAAGATAACAGAGACATCAATGAATCCAAAAAGTGTATTCTTTGTGAAAATCACTGACTGATAAACCTTTAGTTAGACTGATCAAGAAGAAAAGAGAAAAAAGACACATTACCAATAACAGAAATGGTATCATTACATAACCTACTGCTGTTATTAGTAGGATAAGCAAATACTATGGACAGCTCTATGCCTATAAATTTTGTGAGTTAGATGAAATGGACTAATTCCTTGAAAGACACAAAATACCAAAACTCAATCAAGATGAAATATATAATCTGAATATTCTTATATCTATTAAAGAAATTGAATACAGAGATTAAAAATTCCAGGCTCAGATTATTTAAGCAGTGAATTCTAACAAATATTTAAGGAATAAATACCAATACCATTTCTACACAACCACTTCCAGAAAATAATAGAGGAGAAAACTTTCCTACTCATTTTGTGCAGCCAGCATTATTCTGACACTAACATCAGACAAGGACAGTGCAAGAAAACTAAAGACCAATATCTATCATGAACAAATATAGAAACAAAAATACTCAATAAAATATTTGCATATTGAATCTAGCAATACACAAATAACATATCATGTACATGGGATTTATTTTAAGGATGCAAGGCTGGTTCACCATTTAAAATTAATTAATGTAATCTACCTTATTAAAACCACATGATCATATCAATTGATATCAAAAAAGCATTTGACAAAATTCAACATTAATTCATAAAAATTCTTAGCAAACTAGAAGGGATTTCCTCAATCTGATAAAGGGAATGTATAAAAAATTACAACTAACACTATATCTAATGGTAAACACAGAATGCCTTCCCACTAAGATCTGAACAGAGCAAAAATGTCCGTTTCCACCATTCCTATTCAACACCACACAGGAAGTCCTAGCCAGTGTAATAATAAAAGGAAAAGAAATATTAGGCATACAGATTAGAAAGGAATAAAGTGACCTCTTCTCATAGATGGTATTATATAGAAAATCCCACACTCTTTACAAAGATGTCTTAGAACAGGGGAGCCTGGCTGGCTTGGTTGGTGGAGCATGCAACTCTTGATCTTGGGGCTGTGAGTTTGAGACCCACTGAAAAATAAAAAAATCCTAAAAAAAAATTTCTTAGAATAAATGAGTTTAGCAAGGTTGCAGGATATAAGGTTAACACCCAGAAATCGATTTTATTTCTGTATATTAGGAAATAAATTGGAAATTAAAATAAAAAACCAGAATGATTTATAATGGCACCAAAAATGTGAAATACTTAGGTATAAATCTAACAAAATGTGTGGAGGATTATGCAAGCTAAATGCTATGCACTGATGAAAGAAAATTTTAAGGACTTAAATAAGTGGATAAATAAATACTGCTGTTCACTGATTAGAAGATTCAATATTATTAAGCTGTCAACTCTTCCCAACTTTATCTATAGTTTTAACCTGATCCTAATCAAAATCCAAGCACAATATTTTTGGATATTGAAAAAGTGATTCTCAAATCTTTATGGGAAAACAAGGACTAGAATATCCTAAACATTCTTTTTCATCCTAAATATTTTTGAAAAAAGTAAGCAAAATTGGAGATCTCACGATTTCAAGACTTGCTGATTTCAAACTTATAAAAATTCGGGGGTGCTTGTCTGGTTCAGTCAGAGGAGGATAAGACTCTTGATTTTGTGAGTTCAAGGCCCACGTTGGGTGTAGAGATTACGTAAATATATAAACTTTAAAAAATTCAGTAATCAAGACAGAATAGAAACTTCAGTAATAGATTCAAATAAATACAGCCAGAAAGTTACAGTAGGCAAACAGTGTGGTACCGCATAAAGACAGATGGGCAGACCAACGGAATAGAATAGAGCCCGGACACAAACCCTTGCATATATGGTCAAATGATTTTCAACAAGGCTCAAGATTGCTCAGTGGGGAAAGGACACTCTTTTCAACAATGATGCTAGAAAAACTGGATATCTACATCCAAAAGAATGAAGTTGTACCCTTACCTAACGCCATATACAAAAATTAACTCGATCAAAGAAATGAGAGCTAAAACTATAAAACTCTTAAAAAAAAGCACAGAGGAAAAGCCTTGTGACACTGGATTTGGCAATGATTTCCTAGATACGCCACCAAAGGTACAGACAACAAAAGAAAAAATTGACAAACTGAACTTTAAATTGAAAATTTTTGTAGGACATTGTAGGACAATATTACGAGTAAAAAACCCACAGAATGGGGGACAGTATTTGTAAATTACATTTCTGATAAGGAGTTAATATCCATAATATGTGAAAAATTCCTACAACTCAATAAGAACAAAAACCAAACAACCTGATTAAAACAGGGGCAAAGAGCTTGAACAGACAATTCTCCAAAGAAGATTAACAAATGGCCAAAAAGCCACAAGATGCTCATGATTAGTCATTAGAGAAATGCAAGTCAAAACTACGAGACACCACTTCACACCCATTAGGATGGCTATTAGCAACAACTAAGAAACAAACAGAATAGAAGACAAACGTTGGTGACGATGTGGAGAAATTGGAACTCTTGTACCTTGATAGTTGGAATAGTGAAATAGTGCATCACTGTGGGAAGTGGTACGGCAGTTCCTCGAAAATTAAACCTCGAATTCCCACACCATCTAGCAATTCCACTTCTGGGTGTATACTCCCAAAGAAATGAAAGTTAGGAAAACAAGATTATTTGTACCCCTGTTCCTAGCAACATATTTGCAACAGCCAAAAGGTGGAAACAACTCAAATGTCCATTGATGGATAAATGGATTAACGAAATGTGGTATATACATGCAATGAAGTATAGCCTTAAAAAGGAAGGAAATTCTGGCACATGCTACAGCATGGATGAAACTTGAAGACATACTAAGTGAAATAAGCTAGACTCAAAAGGACAGATCTTATGATTTCACTTACATGGTATAGAATAGTCAGATACATAGAGACAAAAAATTGGACAGTGGTTACCAGGGGCTGGAGGGAGGATGGAGAATTACTGTTTAAAAAGTACAGACATTCAGTATGGGATGATGAAAGACAGATGGTGGCGATGGCTGCACAACATGTGAAGGTATGGAACGCCACTGAACTGTACCTTTAAAAATGGTTAAAATAGTACATTTTATGTTATGTATATTTTACCACAATTTTTTTTACAAGGAAAAAATCTTTCTAGTTATCAATAACACAGTGCTTATGATGATGGCTAAGAAATAGTAATTTGCTACCTCCTTTGATTTTCATTACACTTAAGTGGGAAGTTCAAACTCTACTGTTTTTGGAATTGTAGTTTCTCTTTTTCTGGACTATGTTAGTTCCTCCCTCTCTGCACATTTCCCCTCCCCTCCTCTGCTCATTCTTAAGCCCTTGACTTCATAGGGTGGGGATACCACAAAGGAGATAAGTTTTTAAAGGACTTCCTGAACTCTAAAAAATTTCTTATACTTTTAATATGCTAAAATGTTTTCCTTAATCCCAAATTATTCAATTTTTTTTTTTTAGATTTTATTTATTTATTTTGACAGAGAGACAGCCAGTGAGAGAGGGAACACAGCAGGAGAGTGGGAGAGGAAGAAGCAGGCTCGCACTGGAGGAGCCCGATGTGGGACTCGATCCGGGAACGCTGGGATCACGCCCTGAGCCGAAGGCAGCAGGTTAACAACTGCGCTACCCAGGCACCCCCGGAATTATTCAATTTTTGATTCAGTTATGATCTTAAGTTTTTTTTTCTCTTTAATCGGCTAACATAGTATATTACAGTAATAGGTTTTCTGATAAACCATGCTTCCATTCCTAGGATCGCCTTACCTGATTATATTATATACTGAGTTTGATTTTCTATTTAGGATTCTTGTATCTGTATTCACTTTTGCTTTTCCTACATGATCCTGTGAGGTTTTGGGAGGGTCTGAAATTTTACCCCATTTAGAAGCTGCAAGTTAGCCAGTTACGTTTCATGGATAATGGCTGAAGACATGAGACTCCTGGGACACGAAGGACTGGATTGCTCACACGAGAGCAAGCAGCACGAGCATTTGCATTAGTACCTCTGGATGCTTATCCCACAATAGCAAAGTGAAAGGTCTCAGGTGAATGTTGCACATGCTGTGAATTTGTGCAGCAACGGAGCTTGGGGAATTCGCCTCTTACACAAGGCCTGAGCTTTGTCATAGACCTCTTCCTTCAAGGTTGTTCACTGATAAATGGCCTGAGCAAAGAGTGGTCAGGGCCCTCCATTGTTGACATAGCTAGCAAGAATGTATAGGGAGTCTTAGGGTCTGAGGTAGATTGCCTTTCCCAGCATGGCTTTGTTTCAAGATTACACTACTCTCAATTAACATGACGGCATTCTTTTTTTCTAATCCCAGAAACTACTTAAATAAGCTGGGTATTTATGTGCTGCTTGACATTTTCATAGAACACAGCAAACAGTGCCTTGTTTGGGAGGAGAAAGGGAAGGATTTTGGTGTGATTATTTTAATAGTAATTGACTTTCTATTTTTTCTTAGTAAATATTTATATTTTTCAGAAAATTAATCCATAAAGTTCTCAAGTATACATAATCTACTCTGTCTCTAGGTCTTTTTAAGATTTTATTTACTTGAGAGAGAGAGCACAAGCAGGGGAGGGGGCAGGACAGAGGGAGAAGGGGAGGGAGAAGCAGATTCCCCACTGAGCAGGGAGCCTGACCCGGGCTCCATCCCAGGACCCTGGGATCATGACCTGAGCCCAAGGCAGAGGCCTAACCGACTGAGCCACCCAGATGCCCCTCTATCTTTAGGTCTTTTTCATTCAAGGTATTACTTGTGCATTTTTCTATCAGTCTTTTAAGTTTTTTTTCCCCTAGAGATCAGCTTTTGGTTCACATTCTACAGCTCCTACACTTTCTTCTAATCTCCATTCTCCCCTATACGAAGCCATGGAAACTAACTACTTAACTCTTCCATGTGTCCGCTACGGAGTTCAACCTGGAGTGGGAACTATCCTTCCAGTTCACTCTGTTTTGTGTGTTGGTCCAGCACATCTTCTACCTTCAGAATCTGTGAAAAGGCAAGTCTGTGTTCCCCAAACTCAGGAACATTTCCAGCTGTTCCAGACCGTTTTCATCTTGCACTGATCGAGCAGCAGTAAGGTAGGTCTGTGGGCAGAATTCGGAAGCAGAGCAATCATTCCGCTAGAGGAGATGCTTCAAGTCATCCTTTGAGGCACCGTTAATCTAAGCCATTCTCTTGCTACCCACATCCATCCCTTTCACTTGGCTTGGGGAATAGAAATGCTAGTCCAGTTGACTCTCAGTAGGCCCTCAGTGGGGTAGAGCGTCTTGTCCATTTTATTATTTTTAATTCTCTTTAGACTGTAGGGTATCGAGCTTCTTCTCAAGCTTAAGGCTCTTGTTGTTATAAAAGAAAAATTAGGGGCACCTTGGAACAAACTGTGGATTAATATTTTTTGAAGTGTCTTTGTGGTAAAGAATTTAAAACTGAGTAAGGCCACCTAATAATATAAGACAGTCGGTAAGTATACTATAATCTGAATGGTACTTAAGAAAATCAGACATCTCAAATTCAGAGACAGAAAGTAGTACAAGGGACTGTGGGAGGAGGAAATGAGTTGTTGTTTAATGGGTATAGAGATCCAGTTCTGCAAGATGAAAAAGCTCTGGAGATCTATTGCACAACAATGTGAATAAACTTAAAACTAATAAGCTCTATGCTTAAATAGTTATGATGGTTAAAAAAAAAGAAAGAAAGAAAAGAAAATTGGATATCTGATATCAAGCTGACATGGGGAATTTATTTTATAGAAAAGCAACATCTAGAGAATGCCATAGACAGTTCTAGTATGTCTAAAGTACTACATATAAAAATGATAATTGCTCATAATGACAACACTGAAGCACTGAAAGATACCAAAGTACTTTCTGATCCAAGGAGTCAAATTATACTCAGTACGGTTTTAATGTCCTTGCCTATCTCCAAGCTCTGATATGCTGACATTTGGTAAACCAGATAACTAGAACATTCAATACCCAAGTTTCTGGCCATAGACTTACTCATCCTCATCTGGTATAACTCCACAGAAATATTTTAACATTCCAATTTCTTGGTTAAGCTATATATTGCTTGAATTCATTAAATATACTTAGACTTCTCTATTATACAAAGTTAAATGTACAACTAACTTAGTAAAAAGTGCTCACTCTGGTTTATTTTACTCTGACAAAAATGTTTTATGAATGAACTCTATACTTTACTAATATTGCCTTTTTAATTTAAGTTTTCTTTTCTATTTCATAGCCAGTTTTGTGACTTTTTTTTTTTTTTGGTAGGAAATCTGTGCTCTCTTAATTCTTACAGATTCTTCTTTTTTCTCTTTGTTTCTTAGCTAAAACTTAGTATGAGCTTTATTGGTATCTCAGGCTGTCTGTGTATGCCTACTCCTAAATGCCAGCAGTTCTTCAGAGGCCTGACATCCAGCATGGGGCTTACTGTGTTAAATTAGTTCTAGAAAAAGCATTAAAGACATTTTTCCTGAAATATACAGAATATGTCATGCCAAATCTCTTGTTTATACGATAAACTGGTAAAACTGGTAAACTGCACATACAGCTCATATTCCCAAAATAGAATAACTTAAATATTAAAACGTACCTTTGTGTTATCACCATAACTGACCTTATAAGCATAACAAATGGAAATATTCAATAAAAAAAAAATCACAAAATCCACTAACGGTAAAGGCTGCATATCACAGCATATGAACTCTCATCTCCCTATGACCTATTCAAACTACAGACAGCAATATTTTTTTAAGCTACTCTAGCATTTATGCCCTAATTAGAAATTTATACGAAACACAATTTTATGCTCAAATATGGAAATAAGCAACATAATTCCAAAACCCAAAAGTATCCCAGCATTCTGTAAAAAGAAATATCCCCAGCGGCTACATCCATGGTCACTAGCATCATTGTGCAGCATCTCAGGTACCTTAAAGAAAAAACAAGAGCAACGTTTAAGTTTTCAGAACCACAGATTAGTTTTTAGAAGGATTTACAGGGCAGTAATATCAGCTTTATACGCAGCTGGATATACTGATCCAACTCCTTGAAACAGGACCATATACCTACTGACTCTAGCTAATAATGTCACACAGCATTTCCTAGCAGTTTAATTCACAATGATTATTCACAGTATGTTCAACAAGTCAAAGTTTATATTGGTCCAGTTTGCTCCACTATGAAACGAAGAGCTATACTGATTACTCTGCTTTAGTTACTGCCTGGAGCTGAACCGAATATAACACTAAATTTGGAGATATGGACACTTTATATATAAAATCATAGCAATCAGACTGGCTGGGATTGTTATGCAGACTTTGCTGACAAAAAGAAGTAACTCCTTTGTTCATTAATAAGGAAATTATGAGCATTCTGAAGTATACACAGTATGCCAACAACATGTGGCTTGTGCTGGGTTTCCAACAAATGTATACAAATGAGTGGCTGATTACTGAGAGTCTACTCTCAAAAAAACACATCAGAAAGGGGTAGATACTTCTGTGTATCCTGATATACATTAGGCAGGATAAAGTGTGCTTGTGATCAACAATCCAAAAAGATAAACTCTAAAGAACCTGTGTTTTCTATGCTACCTTATATAGACGCACTTATTACTGCGTTTACTCTAAAGCCTTTTTTTAAAATTTATTTTTTATTTTTTATTCATTTGACAGAGACAGCCAGCGAGAGAGGGAACACAGCAGGGGGAGTGGGAGAGGAAGAAGCAGGCTCCTAGCAGAGAAGCCTGATGTGGGGCTCGATCCCAGAACGCTGGCATCACGCCCTGAGCCCAAGGCAGACGGTTAACGACTGCGCCACCCAGGCGCCCCTACTCTAAAGCCTTTTTAAAATTTTATTTATTTATTTATTTAAAAAGTAAGCTCTATGCCCAAAGTGGGGGCTTGAACTCACAGCCCTGAGATCAAGAGTTGCATGCTCTACTGACTGAGCCAGCCAGGTACCCCCTAAACTAAAGCCTTTTTAAAAATGAGGTTTCATGGGGTGCCTGGGTGGTTCAGTCAGTTAAGCATCTGACTTTTGGTTTTGGCTCAGGTCATGTTCTCAGGGTCCTGGGATCAAGCCCCGCGTCGGCTCCGCACTCAGCACAAGTCCGCTTGCGATTCTCTCTCTCCCTCTGCTCCTCCCCCAACCCTGGGATTCTCGCTCTCAAATAAATAAATAAATAAATAAATAAATCTCTTTTTTTTTGTTTTTAAAGAGGTTTCACTGAACATTTTCTTTATTTTATTGTTAGTCAACACTGTAATTAGACTTCTTAAAAACTTACCATATCAACCAGAGCAACATACATGAATAAGCCAGCAGTAAGTGCAAATATCCACATGGAAACATTTTCGGCATAATGACCAATGAAGATTCCTGTTGCCATTCCAAGATATGCCAGCATGGCTGACAAAGCATTATAAAGAACAGCCTGCTTAACAGTCATGCCAGCCTTTAGTAAAACAGCAAAGTCACCTTTAACAGAAAACAAAAAAGGGGACAAAGTAATTAAAAAAATCACTTTCAGACACATACCCAAGAAACTTCTCAATTTAAGAAATTCTCTGATTTGAGGGGCGCCTGGGTGGCACAGCGGTTAAGCGTCTGCCTTCGGCTCAGGGCGTGGTCCTGGCATTATGGGATCGAGCCCCACATCAGGCTCCTCTGCTGGGAGCCTGCTTCTTCCTCTCCCACTCCCCCTGCTTGTGTTCCCTCTCTCGCTGGCTGTCTCTCTCTGTCGAATAAATAAATAAAATCTTAAAAAAAAAAAAAAAAAGAAATTCTGATTTGTCTGAGGGAAAAAAAAACAGCAAACTTAAGAATTACCCAGGGGTAACAGTGTCAGTGTCAATCACCCTAACAGCTCTATAAATGACGGTATTTTTTTGTCCAAAGTTTTTCTTAAGGCTTCCACTCTGTCAGTGAATGATAAATACCATGAACTTACACGGTCTTCAACAAGCTTATAATTGGGCACAAAGAAGAGGAGGGTGGAGAACACACATGAAATGATCAGCAAATGATAAAGGCAATTTATAATTAAGAGCTAAGGAATCGAATATTCTAGTTATAAAAGGATAAAAAGGGAAATTAAGATGGGAATAGCTAAGGGAGGCTTCATGGAATATGAAGGATCTAGAATGTGGAACATAAACCAGATGTTGAGGATTATAAGCATCTAGCAGGCAGATGGGAGGCCTTCTGAATGGCAGAACACATGCCAAGGAACAAAACTGAAAATGGCAGCACAGGTGTGTGCAAATATGTATCTATAAGAAGAAAAACGAGGACATGAACTGGGATCCAGAACAACTCTGGGAAGGTTTTAAGTCCTGGTGACAGGGGAGAAAAATACTCAAAATAGAATTCATCAACTTTCCTTTTCTTTAGCTTCAATGACAGTCTCTTTGCCAATTTCTCTCTGTTAACGGAAGATGATTTCTTTGAATTCTGTGGTCTTATTCATATTGTAGATATGAAGATAATGATCACTGATGTCACCAGTATGCTAGTACAAGAAGGCATCTGGTAGGGCACAAGGACAAGAGAGGAGGCCCAGGTATCTCTCCGGCAACCCCCTAGAGGTAACTGTGGAATCATACTCATAGGGTCAGAGTTCTGGCTGGAAACACACTTATACTCAGTAAGAAAAGAAAGCCAGCTGGGTGAGTAGAAGGCACAAAAGTTATGAGGAAACTTGCTAGAACTATCAAGAGCCAATGCCAGTGACACTAGGATACTTCATCCCCCTGGAAAATACTGTTTACGTGGTTCTCTTACCTAATTCATGAGGCAACTCATGACAAAACACAGCAACAGAAGTACTTAAACCACTCGATAAACCTTCAGTAAAAGCAGCTCCTGGGTAAAAATCAGAGAGATTTTGGCTACATTATTTTACGGGTGTTTTTTAAAAAAAAATCTTACCAGCATACATAATGAGGTGAACGAAGTAAACCAGATTCTAGTCATGAATTAACAGAACTTTCCCAGCTGCACTCTGCATCTTCTTTACAAGTCATGTTAGATTACATTCCATTAGGTTTAAAGTTCCCAGTGCAGCATAAGCAGGTACAAGTGAGAAGGGAAAGTTCCACTATGCTTCAGAGTGATTAGAGGATCTTATCACAGACCCGAGAAGTAACTGTTATCACGTAAAACATTTATGTAAAAAGTACACTGATTTAAAAGGTTTAGAAGAAAACGCAGCAGTCAAGAGTACAGATACGTTTCACTGGCCTCAGAAGAATTCACTAGGTAATTAGACTTGTTTATATTCATTCTTTGGCTGTCTAATAAGGAAAGTCTAAGATACATAGCTCCCCCCGTAGCTCCCCCATTTTAAAAGCTAACACTGTATACAACTGATCGCTTATAATGTGTGACCGAGCATGCGCATGTCCTCCTTTGTTGCTTGTGCTGTGCACAGTACACAGAGGAGGAAGGGAATCAGGCTTCCAGGGAGGCAAGGCCTGGGTTCTTCTCCGCCTGCTTATAAAACAGCACTGCCTCCTCGGGCAAGTGGTTCACCTTGCCAGGCCTTAGCTGCCTAACCTGTAATTATTTCCACTGCTCCTTCCAGCACCAAGTTAACTATAATTTATAAGTATTCTGTTATCTCTTGATCACGATAGGACAATTTAATAGCAAAAACTCTCTAAATTTTTTGATAACTGAACTTATCAGATATGCCAAGACTCCTTCAGTATAAAAGATGATGAAAAAAAGTGTCTTGTACCTTAATATTGTTTATATTGCAGAGAAGGGGACTCTAAAGTAAAAACAAAAAACCCACAAAAACACATGCTCCACACGCGTTAGAGCTTGATTTTAAGACTCTACAAATTAAAGTAACTTTTAAGAGTTACCACTTAGGTAATGGGGTGGGCAGTTTGCAGCACTTAATCTTATGTAACGTTTACTGAGTACTTCACTGTCAAAGCAGCTACAGGAGAAATAACATTTTGATAATCTTAGAAGTTATTAGCTCTATCAAAATCACCCTATTCTTCGTTAAAAGGGGACTGGTGGTTTCATGTGACATTTTCAGAGTCAGCCAATGAGAAGCAAACACGTAGATGTGTACCAATTGCGAGGCCATCGCTGAAATTGTGCAAGCCGTCGCCCATGATTACCATCCAGGCCAACGTGGCGATGCCGGCGTCCTTCAGCTCCTCCCGAGAGTAGCGCTGACTGTGACTGTGGGGGTGGTGGTTTTGGTGGTGGTGGTGATGCAGAATGTGATGGTAGTCATGATGGTGGTGAATGAGCTCGTCTGACTGGCCGAGCGTATCGTGAAAATGTGAATGGCATTTATTCTTGCACCCACGGGGGACGTATTCATTATAGACCTCCTGCGGATGAGCGTGAGCTATCATGACCTCTTCTTCTTCCAAGATCGCTGGCTGTTGAGAATCAAAGTGGGAGGGCTCCTGGGAGTCTGCTCGTAAATAGCCTTCAGGTCCTAAGTGTAAACATAAAGGACATTGGGTCAAAGTCAGAAGATTTTGTTAATGTGCTTAGATACATCTCAAACACTCCCACTGACAAAGTCAAAAAAGATCTTAGAGCATGGCAATCTCTCACATACAGAACTAAACAGAGTATTGCTGATGCAAAACATTAAATGTCTCACATATGAGAAATTAAATGGTCTCACATATTAAGAATGGATTTTAAACTTTAACCTTCAATAACCAGCCCCCAGATTCTCCCTGATTTCTTCTGCCTTACATTTTTTTCTTTTTCAAGTTTTTATTTAAATTCTATTTAGTTAACATGTAGTGTAATATCTGCCTCCTTACATTTAAAAGATGACTTTTTCCCAATTATAAAAGCAGCACATACTTATTTTAGAAAAACATTTAAGAAAAATACTGATAATTGGAAATAAAAAGCATGTATAATCCCGTTGTCCAACTTCTTTTTTGAGGGTAAAGTTCAAGGAAAAACAAGCATTTGATATGCAGTGATCACCAAGGACCATTTATTATCTGCTTGTGTAAAGAGAAGTAAATTGCAACAATAAGCTTTTGTTTTTTCCCTTTGTCCTGTTCGGTGATCACACTTTTCTCAGGAACATTCCCAACATTGTGGTCCAGTTCCAGGGCAGGCGTTCCCTCTCACTGTTACATATTTCACTGGACTCCAGTAGGAAGGTTGAAGAAAGAACAGACACAAGAAGAGCAAGAACATTTTATTTACTCTTTAGAGAACAACGCAGGATAAAAAACAAAGGGAGGACAGGAAACCATTCAGGTAGGCAGTAGCAACTAAGCAGTTACTCTCCCTTGTTAGCTGGCAACTATCTAGTGAGCACTTACCCGGCCAGGTATGCTGCTGGGCATAGGGATGGATGGGAGCATGACAAAGTCTCTAACTTCAAGCAAGTTACATTCTTGTAGGGCGATAGCCACATTTAATAAGGAAACATATGTAAATAAGGTCATATGAGGCATGGGAAGGCATCGGAAAAAACCAGAAAAAGGTAATTAAAAGGACAGTAACTGGGAGACCTTCGTCTTTGGGTGATCGGGGAAGGATTCTGAGCCCAAATGATGGGAGTAGGAATTTGTGTGAAGATCTGATAGGAGGTTTCCAAGCAGAAACAACAGTGAATGCAAGGCTCAGAGATAAACCTTGATGTGCTCACAGAATGAAAAGAAAGCCAGTGAGACTGGACACAATGAACAATGGGAGAGAGTGGAGGGCAGGGTCGGACCATGAAGGTCATGACAAGGAGTTTGGTTTAAAAATTTAATCCTAACTCAATCTGTCCAATAAGAAATGCCACTAACAGTCAAGCTACAGGACAAATAGGAACTTTACAGCAGAGCCTCACGTCAGGTGGCACACCACATCACTGAAAAGAACACAGTACCACACTGGGGTATTATGCCCCAAGTGATCAATCTAGTTGTAAAAAAAGATTAGAAGCAGCCCAAATGAGGGGCAACTAGATGCAATATTTGAACCTAGGCTCTGCTCAGGACCACTTTTTTCTTTTGGAGGGAAAATATAAAGGAATCATGAAAACAATTGGAAAAACATGAGTGAGGTCTAGAGACTAGATAATGACACAGTATTAACATTAATTTCCTGATTTCCTATAACTGAACCGTGGTTATATACGACAATGTCCTTTTTCTTAGGAAATATACAGTGAGCATTTGGGGATAAAGAGACCTCTCATCTGTAACTTACTTTCAAATGGTTTAGCAACAAAGTATGTGTATGTGTACTCAGAGAGAGAAACAGAATGATAAGGGTAGGTAAAATAACTGGGGGATGTATGAAAGATAGAGAAATTCTTTACATTACTCTTGAAACTTTTCTGTATATCTAAATTCCTTCAAAATAAAAAAAAGTAAATATAATATAAATAACTTACTGGCAATTAAATTATTCAAAAGTAAAAAAAAAATAGAAAAAATTTAAAAAGGGACATGGTCCCCTTTCTCCCAAATAGTCCAAGCTGCCTGCAAATCACAGAGCAATAAACTCCCTCCAGCCCTCAGACTTGTTAAGACTTACGATCATCTGCGTCCACTTTCTCCTCATTTGTTGAAAGTTGAGATTCATATTTGGACAGCTGCTTCTTAATCTCCACATCATCATCAGCTTCAGGCTTTTTCTGATTCTAAAATGGAAAAGGAAAGCAACACTTTAAAACCATTGATGTGCTTATGTGTACAACTATAGACAAACAGTTAAGCAAAAGATCCAGAGAAAGACAACAGAAAGGACCTTTATCGGGATAAAAGTCCTCCAAGGGCAGGCAGGGCCTGTAGTTAACTTGTATAGCACCTAGTTGTGTGTTTTAGGCATAACAGCTGCTCAGGAAGGTGAAGCATCAAGGCTTCAGTAATACGAAATATTGCAAAATCACATATTCATCTTTCTCAGTGTCCCCTAGGTCATCTACTTTAAGTGTGCTCTGGGAGCCTGTTAGAAATGAACAATCTTGGGCCACACCCCAGACCTAATGAATTAGCACAGGGATTTTAACTAGATGCCTGGATGATTCATACACATATTAAAATTGAACTCTGCCTCAGGTTATCAATTTAGAATCAACTGGAGACATTTTCTCCAGCATTTTGTGATCTGCTAACCAGCTGCTTGGTTCTCTCCATCCCTCTTTTGGACACCGAAACCCCATACTTCCCATACTTTTTATAACCTAAAACTATACTATGACAGTGATTAGGTGTTTGCTATTAAAACTAAAATACTTCTCCTATAATAAAACACCATTAACAAGCTTTCTTTTTTTTTTTTTTTTAAGATTTTATTTATTTATTTGACAGAGAGAGAGGGAACACAAGCAGTGGGAGTAGGAGAAGAAGAAGCAGGCTCCCAGTGGAGGAGCCTGATGTGGGGCTCGATCCCATAACGCCAGGACCACGCCCTGAGCCGAAGGCAGACGCCCAACAACTGAGCCACCCAGGCGCCCCAACAAGCTTTCTTTTTTTAAACAAATCTTATTAGTCAGCCTCGAATTTATCACTAGGTTTTTTAACCACCTCAATACCATGCTTGAGCTATTGTCCTTATCTCTGAGCCCAAGCATAAAAGTCACCATTTGAACAATGGTGCCTGTTACTTTACTTACTTACGTAGAAGTAATACTTATATACTTTTCTTACGTAAAAGAGAATACTCAAAGTGATGAAAATTGTCACACAAATAATAGATTTCTTATTTGCAGAACTTTTGAACATGACTTAAACAATCACCACCAGACCCGAGATTTCATTCTAGCTCTGATAACATGTAAATTATCTGTACATTCTTAGATTGTAAGAGTTCTTAAAGGCAAGCACACAGACACATCTTTATATCTACCCCTAGCTTAGTGCCTTAAACAGAGAAAGTACTTCAATATTTCTGAAAATAAATGAATTTAGGATATTTTATATCACTTCAGTTAACCCTTTCTTGTTGGGCAATGACCAAGGACTTAGAGCTTAACCAATTCTTTCATTCTATAAGTATCAGGGACCTATATAATGTTCCCTACACTGAGTGCTGGCAATACAACGTAAAGCAAGATACACATGGTCTCCGTTTCATGGAGCTTATCATCCACAGGGAGGGAGGCTTTACAGATATAATGATTAAACAATTCTTTCATAGCAATTTTTGATATGTTTTACAAAAGAAAAACACATAGTGCTATGAGAGTGTATGACAAGACCTAACTAAGTCCCAGGGCAGGCTTCTGTGAGAAGGTGATCCTTAAACCAAGACCTAAAGATAAGCAAGAGTTTGTGGGGAGGGTGGGCTGGGAATAGGGGTGGAGAGGTGGATTCCGGGTAGGGAGAACAGCATGTGGGAGGGCCCCAAAACAGGAAGGGGCCAACCGCATCCCAGAAATGAAAGGAGTGCAAGGTGGTTGGGGCTTAGTAGGTCAGAGACAGGGGGCTAGAGGCTGGGTGGCAGGAGGAGACCCAGACAATGCAAACCAAGTTAGAAGTGTGGACTTTGTCCTTCAAGTATCGAGAAGTCACTGAAGGAAAGATTTTAAATGGTGGTGTACAACTTCGTTAGATTTCCACTGAAACAAATCACTTTGCTCTGCTCTGGACTGGGAGATGAAAACAATAAAATACTGTAGACAGGCCAGTTAGGAAGTGGCTTCTGTCGCCCAGGTGGGAGATAAGCATGGCTTACACTAGAATGATAGCGAGGAAGAGGGAGAGAAAATGGAAAGGCTCTGGATATATTCACTAAAACCAGCTTGGATATGAGGGTAAGGGAGATGTCATAGACGACTTGCGGGTTCCTAGCGTGAGTAATAACCTTCACCGGTAGAAAAAAGATTGTGAGGCTGAACTTATTACAAAGGTCCAACTACCTATATCAAGTATGAGATGTAACCCTAATTTGAATATAGATTTCAGATTGACATAGATGTATGATATATGGAATCTCCCAGGGATGCAGAATGGATATCCTTAAGGAAAATCCTAGGTCCTCTTATAAGGCTGAAAAAGTTCTCAACACTCACCATATAATGAAGAGTTTTTGTTTTGTTTTGTTTTGTTTTGTTTTGAGAGAACAAATGTAATTTAAAACTGTTAAATGAGTAATGCTAAGATCCGGACACCTTTAACAGAAAATAAACTCAATATATTTTAAAAAGGAAGAGAATAAGTAACATTTGCAAAACTCCTGTGGGAAGTCGGTGTAGAAATTATGCTTACTTGCCATTTAATGTTTCTTATACGTTAAACAAATGTTTGTTAACTATCTATCATGTGCCAGATGCTATTCTAGGCATTGGAGATGTAGGGGAAGTCCTAAGTCTTAAGTGCTTTTATTCCAGTAGAAACTATTTTAGAAAAGAGATCATCAAACTTCTTTGACTATAAGCCATAGTAAAACATGTCATATACTGTAATATTACTGCTGCCTTTAAAAACATTGGTCATGACAGAAGATTGATTTCACAACTTACTGAGTTAAAAATTGTTGTGTATTAAATCAGAGAGCCTGGGGCGCCTGGGTGGCACAGCGGTTAAGCGTCTGCCTTCGGCTCAGGGCGTGATCCCGGTGATCTGGGATCGAGCCCCACATCAGGCTCTTCTGCTATGAGCCTGCTTCTTCCTCTCCCACTCCCCCTGCTTGTGTTCCCTCTCTCGCTGGCTGTCTCTATCTCTGTCAAATAAATAAAATCTTTAAAAAAATAAATAAATAAATAAATAAATAAATAAATCAGAGAGCCTACTTTTTTAGTCGCATGTTAAAGAGTACCAGATTGAAGAAAAGCTATCTACAGGTAAAATTTGAAAACTAAATTGAAATTAGCATGTTAAAGAAATGACGGCATGTGAACTAGAGACATAGTAAAACAAACCTCCAAGCCTCACCCCCACCAAGAGAAAACTAATAAAAGATCATTTGTTTTTTTTAAGAAAGGAATTTCAGGGAATATAAACAACTAGTATATATCCTCCAGTCAGTCCAAGTGAAGCACCTGGGACGATGGGAACGTGGAAGAGGACTCTCTGGATTAAGAATGAAAAGGCTATTCTCATTTCACTTCTTTCCTCTAAGTTTAGGTCCAGTAAAGAGAAGGTTCACAATCTGTAACTTGAGGTCTTACTGAAGGTCAAATCTCTAAGGGCAAATACTCACAGGATGGAGAAGGCAACTCTCCTGTCCACACACGCACTTGTTTCCCACAGTGAGATCTGTGCTCAGCAAAAAACAACTACGTTTGTTTTCAAACCTCCTCATGCCAGTTAGGCTTGTTATTGTAATTGCACAATTTAATTACACATAACTCAAACTGTGAAATGATGGTGAGAATAGTAACTTGTATGAAAACTTAAGCTGAATGCTTTTGAAAGATTCAAAGGCAAGTTGTTAAAAAAAAAAAAAAAAGACTAGCAAGTTAGGTAAAGCAACCACTGCATAAAATTTACAAAGCCTAAATTCTACTCTCGAATAGCTTCCCAAGTGTGTAACCTCTCGCTCAACTTGAGAGAAACCAAAATTGGAGACTACAGAGGAAGTAGCATGGCTACCGAAGAAAACGACCATACAGAGCTCTGACTCAAAGAAAATCCTGGTCAACATCAAACGACCAGAATATGAATGTACAGATGTTTTAAATTAAAATGTCTACGATGTGTACATGTCCTTTTAAAGAGTTCCCATTAGGACAGTCTTCTGACTGACTTGCCTGGTCACATCAGTTTAAGAGGTGGCAGATAACCACAGGCAACTCATGGGGTGTTTTTACTGGAAATAAAGAGCTGGTTTGGCTTCATGCTATTTTCTGGTGGCAATTTGCAAAGAACAAGACTGTGAAAGTCACAAACCCTCTGAAACACAAGAGAATATTCAGCTACTAGGTGAATAAAGTTAATCACAACAGTTATTCATAACTACCAATAAATACCGGCAATGTATCCCTAATGATTTTTTTAAAAAAACGAAACAAAACGAACACATAGGGACATCTGGTGGCTCAGTTGGTTAAGCATCCAACTCTCGATCTCAGTTCAGGTCTTAATCCCAGGGTCATGAGTTCACATCCCACATCAGGCTCCTTGCTAGGCATGGAGCCTATTTAAGAAAAAACAAAAAACAAAAAACACAACAAAAAAACCCCACACAAACAAACAAACAAACAAACAAAAAAAACCACAACACTTTACTGAGGTATGATTGACAATGAAAAAGGCATACATATTTAACATAGATAAATCAATGAATTTGGGTATATATACCCAAGAAACCATCGCCACCATCAAGGCCGTAATCATGATGCTTCGGACCTTAAGGCTCTGCTTGTGCCTTGTTTGGTTTTACACAAATGTTCATCCTTTGAAATTCTTAACCTCTCAGGAGTTTGAAGGGAATACTGAAAGCAGAGAACTCCAGGGTTATCGAGATAGAGAACAGCTCTCCATGAATGCCTCTGGAAACAAAAATTATCTCAGGGTACTGAAACCCTCTCGAATAAAGATCATACCTGCCGGACAAGCTCAGCTAGCAGTCTAGTTAGAATACTACACAGATAATGTCTGAGGCATAGAAAGTACACCGTACTTTCTCTTACCTTTTTCTTCTTATCTTTAAATTGCTTGATCAATGTGAGTACATGTTCAACGAGAAACATGAAATACAAGCCACCAAGAGCTGTCAGACCCTTCCATGTGGAATCAAAATAGGTACTTTCTTCTATGTTTTGAGAAGACAGATGACTGAAAAGTGGCCCTCTCTTCATTTCCATTGCAGATTCTTCATGGCTGTGACTATGGTGGTGACTTGCATGAGACTACAGGAAAAACAGTACGTACTTTATGAATTCATTAGTTTCATACATGTCAGAAAAATTGGCTAAGATAATAAGGTCAAATATGAAACCATTCAGAATTAGGCAATTAATGGGCTGCTTCAGAGCTGAGGGGGAAGTTTCACACATTAAAATGACCCACAGGCTGCTAGCGACCTAGAGCCTAAGTATAATGTGCTAAGGCAATAACGGTGTGCATTGGTTTAGCGTGAAGACAGCTACCTTATCTAACGACTCTCATAAGGTAGCGGCTTATTTTCAGTGTTTGACAAGTTACCATGGCCACAAATAACAGGGAACTCCTAGACTCAATAGGCATACAGGGTTTACTGTTTATACTCCAAACTGAAAAAGCCCATACTAGTCCTGTCACTGTGTTTACAAGAAGCCTAGTGTGTCACAGGTACCTGAGATCAGGCACGCCATCCCAGCAGTCTGCAGCAGGCATTAACACTAGGGCACGTCAGGGAACCGCGTGTGGAGCCCAGCAACAGAGGTGAGACGGGGGTGGTCACAGGGTACACCCTACACACGGGCTGCTTGGTGCAGTGGGTGTTCCTGAACATCTGTCACCTGGGGCCGGGGAAGCTTAGCACAGCAAAATGGTTTTTCACTACAGAATGAAACATGATGGGATATGTAGAAGAGCTCTAGGAATGATTTCTTTTCCCCACTGACCTTAAGTCTTTAAGGGAAACTTAAAAGATGAGATCCAAATACTTTATCTTAAGTTTTTAATGGAGCTATTAAGTAAACTTTACTCAACTTATATAAGAATTTACTTGTGTCAATGGAGTATGAATCTCTGATTACACACATAAATTCAACTCTAAAGGAAAACTCGCTTCTTGAGCACATAATCAGTTTTTATTTTTGTGCCAATTACACTAATGTAAGCAGATAATTCACATTGTTGCCATCTGTCACAGTAATAATATCTGTGCAGAATTTGTCTCCTTTTATTAACTGGGTCCAAAAAGTTAAATTAGTCTGTATTTAGTAAATTCCCTTAAAGAGAAAAGCAAAAAACAAACCACGAACAAATATTAAGATCTAGTACAAAAATGCAGCTTTCAGTCACCAGATTTTAAAATCAACTCTTCTAAACCAAATCTCTAACCTTTTATATATATTAATACAAAGAATTCTAGTACAAACCAAAAATACATTAATCTTTTCACTGTTGAATAAAAAAATATACTGATAGGACAAATGACTGTACTTACATGTGGAAGGAGGTGTAAAAAAGCATCACCACTTAATGTCCCAACGGCCAGTGCCACAAGGAAACTTAGGAGAAATTTGAAAAACACCCGATTCATGAGAGGCACTAAGATAACGCCGAGCAAAGACAGAAAACTGATGATGGAAATGGCTATAAAGCCACCAACCCAGGCTGTCAAATAAAACACAGCAAAGGAAAAATTATACAACTGATAAACTTTATTTATTTGTTTGTTTGTTTGTTTATTTTTTAAAGATTTTATTTATTTATTTGGCAGAGAGAGAAACAGCCAGAGAGAGAGGGAATACAAGCAGGGGGAGTGGGAGAGGAAGAAGCAGACTCCCAGTGGAGGAGCCTGATGTGGGGCTCGATCCCAGGACCCTGGGATCACGCCCTGAGCCAAAGGCAGACGCTTAATGAATGCGCTGCCCAGGTGCCCCTACAATTGATAAACTTTAAAAGAGTAACATAAAGCAACTTATAAAAGCAAGTTTAAGCTAAAGAAATACAAACTCAGTGGAAGAGGACTGTGGTAATAGAGTAATAACCAAGAAATCTGTTGCTGGCACAAATGAACAATCTGACTAAACCCTCCTGGGAAAGAGCAGAAGTCTCGTGGAAAGTTCTTCAGATGGGGTTGAAAGGAGGGGAGAATATGGTTATCAATGATGAATTCTAGATCATTTGGGAACTAAGCTTTTGGACTCCCCTATACAGCTAAACAATGAAAGAGAGGAGGAAAGAAAGAAAGAAAGAAAGAAAGAAAGAAAGAAAGAAAGAAAGAAACCAGGAATTCAGTGATTTCTTCAGTAAACAAAGCAATTACTTATTTACCATAGTTTTTGAGCAACACAGGTCTACACTAGAGCAGAACTGATCCTGGGTTCATTTATTAATAAGAACCAGATTTAGGCTCCCAAACAGCAGATATGAACTCTGACCTTCTGAAATAGTGTGACAACATAAAAAGCCCAAATTTCGGATGGCCCTGATTTCCTATGGGTGACCTCAGTTACAATCTGTTGTTGTTTTTTTTTATTTATTGTTTTTTTTCTTAAGGCAAGGCTAACCAGCTTGCTTTCTTCACATTCAAGACAGAGAACAATTAAGATACTTGGAATTATGTTGAAAAAATGAATAGGTTGATGTAAGTATAAGGAAAAGTACAACATAAATGTAAAATGAAATTTTATGTAAAAAATTATATTTTTACATAAGAAAGGCAACTCTACCTATTTGTAAAGAATAGGTCTTTGGAGGGATTTCAGCTTTCTTTTCCCTCGTCGTATGAATCAGACATGATCTAGCATCAATTTGATTGATGATGGCTGGGCAGAGATAGTTGAACTCCGTTGCATTCAGCAGAACCTGGATGCCCATGCCATGAGACGTAAGCAACTTTGATGCATTGAAACACTGCAGAAAACAAAGCAGTGAAAATCACCAAAAAGCATTCTCATTAGGCAATCCAAAAAGTTGTCTGATGATACGACACCCTTTCCCTACTGAAGCTACTTCTTTATTTTTTCAAGTTAATGCATTAAATCCAACTTTCGTCTTGAGCACTTTGTAACTTGCCTCAAGCTCCGTGGAGATACTATGTCACAAGGGGGATATCCCACCTCTTCTGTCTATTTCTTGGGAGAAGTAGTTAATCACTAGTAATCTAGCGAAAAAGCCCTGAGTGGAATAAGCTTGAGGATAAATGGACATTCACAAGCCTGTTAACTCATTGTATAAACCTATTAAGGAAATGAGCTTTAATTTTGAGATGGAGTTCATTAGAGATTGAGAAATATGTTGCTTTTAGTACTAACGCTACCCTACCTGGCCTAAACAAGCCCAAGACACGTCACTCCTCCACCAACGACCGTACTTGCAAAACTTAGCTCAGTTCTGTCTATACACCTGGCAAAAGCTCTACAACGAGAGAATATTAAATTATGTATATTACTCTTGCAGAGAGCAAGGCTGGTTAATAAAACAAACTTGTACCAGCAGGCAGCTGTTTCAACAACTTAATTAGATGACAAGCTTAGTTTGAAGAGAATCCCCTCTAGGTAATCTAAGCTCCCCTTCTCACACACACAAAAATTGGCAGTAGCACCTGTTTCTCGTCTTCTGTAAAGTTACTTTAAATTTCCATAGTTCTTGGCCAATACTACTCAGGATAAACTTTATTATCGGTGTCGCTATGGGAATGACCATTAGGATTATTCTGGAATTGTTACAGTCATAGGATGACTTGAATGAAGTACTCTTTAAGTTTTGCTTATTAATGCATACCAACTAATTCCTTGCTCTTGACATCTCTCAGCCAAGGAAAACTATGTACAGTCTGGAAGTCTAGTCTAGGAAAAACACATGACTTCAGAATCTCACTTCCCAGACTTTCCAAATGTCCAGCACGTGGTTCTTGGTAGCTGCTCCAGTTTCAGCACTCTGTAAGTCATTGAGATTCCTCTTCCAAAAAGGTAACACTATTGTTCTTCAAGCCTTCTTTTGTGCCTTCAACCACACCTTTCTCCAAAACAGGGATTCTAACGCATGCTTTTTCAACCTCCCATTTTCTACTTTTCAGTAACAATATTCCCCTTTTAAAGACTTTATCCAAAAATAACCTTGATTACTGCTTTCCATACTCATTTTAAGTTCCATATTAGAAAATAGTTTTAGCTGCCAGCACCATTCTTACCAAAAAATTATCCCCCAAGTTTTCTATCAGGAATGTTTACAACACAGTAGGGACAAGGGCCTTTGGGCCAAGTGCTTGGATGAGAAAGTAGAAATTCCCTTTTCAATAACCTCATCATTTTATTTTTACTTTATACTCCTTGCAACTAGAGATAGAATGGCAATGACAGGACAAACAAGCAGGCATAATGAAAAGCATTCATCTTACCTCCTGAGTATTTTCATTTGTGTTTCTGGAATACATAAAGCCTTTTCTGGGCTCACTCAGAGATTCATTTGTTTTCCTACTGGCCAGCCGGCTCACCCGGCTCTTTTCTGTGATACTGGGTGGAGTGGAACTGCTCACATCTTTGGGGGAAAGTTTTCCAGGTTTTGGAGTGTCTATTGTCTCTAGAAAGTGAGTTCCTTCAGAGACAGCATTAGACACAGTTGAGGTCACTTCACTAGCAGTAACACCATCCTTGATTAAAACGTTCCTTCTACCAGTGGCATGTTCTGATCGGTGAGATCCTTTCCCCTGGCTGTTTCTGGAATCTTTACCCGAACTATCAGACTCACGGTCTGGGCAAAGACCTTTCCGATTATTTTTACTGGAAGCAGCATGATTACGGTGAGAGTGGTGATCGTGGTCAGAGTGATGGTCGTGGTCATGGTGTATATGGATTTTTTTAACCTTATCTATGCCTATATTCTGAAGCAACTTTCTGAACCCTTCAACTGACAAGGAATTATTTTCTCCATAGCGATGGAAAAGCTGCTGTAGATGATGTCGCCGTGTGGTAACTGCCAAGTCAACGTTAATGCCAGATTCCCAATTTGTAATAATTTTCTCAGTGGTCTGAGGGAAAGCAGTTGCCGGTTCTAGTTCATGAAGGGGATTTGTGACTGACAGGGTGAAGGTCAGAATCAAGACTACAGATAAATTCCTCGCCATTGCACCTTCCTAGAGAAGACAGAAAAAAAAAATTCTTGCCTTCACTTTTAAAACAATTTGAATTAAGAAATCTCATGCTGAAAATTGCTATCAAATAATGAAGGTTTACAAAGCATCATTTAGTGTGACTAGTTTAGCGCTACATACTATGAAAATATAAAGACCTACATATATACATAAAGGAAATATGAAGAATCCTAGGCTCTACCCTTGTATTGGTAAAACACTTGAAACAACTGGAGAACAACTGAGTGCTGAGACCGTAATTAGCACTGCAAAAGCAAAAGTAATTCAGAAACTGGAGATTCATGTGGTCACAGCCATACTTGGCAACTTCTCATTACTGCTTCTGTGGACCCTTTCAAAAGGGACCCTCAAAAGGTAAGAACAATGATTCGAAACAAAACTCAACTACCCCCACCACCATCATTTCATAGAATAATCTTTTAACATAAAAAAAAAAAAAAGAAATGGCAATCTCAGAATAATTCACATCTAAAACTTTTTCTTAAATATATACACATCAATTTAAGTCTTATTTCCCCCAATCCCACTCCTCAAAGGTACCTAGTTTTGCCGGTTTCTTATATTATCTCTTAAGATAGTTTCTACGCATACTCAAATAGATGTGTTCTTTTTCCTTTACACAAACGGGATCCTTTTTCCCACTCAACAAATGACACCTTTCTGTGTTGGTACATATAGATTGATCTTGTTCCCTTGAAAGACTGCAAAATAACACCTCTTCAAGTAAATTAAACTTCATAAAAGACTGTATCGTTCTTATGTGGCTATAAAACAGTGAAAACTTTATCACAGACTATCATCACTCATCCACACAATAGTATTTGGAACGAAAGGCCTACACTCCAGAGAGAAGATTCAAGTTGAGCCTTGGGGTGTCTAGTTGGCTCAGTCAGTGGACCTTGCAGCTCTTGAACTTGGGGTTGTAGGCTTGAGCTCCACGCTGGGTGTAGAGATTACTTAAAAATAAAATCTTTAAAAAAGTAAAAATAAAAAAAATGAAGAGCCCATCTTATATATATAAAAAAATCAAGCTGAGCCTTGAAAAGCAGAACTCAGTTAAACAAGGGAAGATATAGTCCAGAGAAGCAGATGGACTGATATCGCAGGACCCTGAAGATGTCCACCACCTCTGATGGATGGCAATTGTGACCAAATTCATCTGCCTTCAGCCAAAGAGGCTAGGGGTTGGGTTCTGGAGCCTGAGAGCAAGGACGGGGCAACCTAGCTCTACCACTTTCAGCTGTTTCCTGCACCAGGAAAAGCTGGTAATGATACATATTTGACGGATGACTGAAGAAATAATATGAACCAACATCTGTGCAGGTGCTCCATAACTGTAATTTGTTTCTTGCATACTGCTGCTGATCATACTGGGAGCAGTGGAAAATGGAAGTATGTATCTACTATAGGACTAGACTCCTAAAAGAATAATCTTCAGAGTCTGAAGTTTTGGAAATTCAGATAAAATGCAAAAGTGAAAGATTAAGAAATCATTCTCAGGAGAGAGAGGCAAGGAGCGGGGTGGGTGGGGACATAGACCGATAGCTCAGTGGGCAGCTCCACGCCTTTCTCCAGCGAGGATGCTTAGGGCGGTCGTGGACCGGCCGGCGAATCGGCCGGCGGATATTCCCTGCAAATCGGCACTATGTGGAAGAAAAAAAGAAAGCCTAAGGACAAGGGCCTGGAAAAAAGGGGCGAGTGGAGAAAATGGGAAAGAGGACACAAAACTGCTTCCAAAGGCTTTTTGTTTTTAAACACGACAGTACCTTCTTCGAATACGAGATGAACAGGACAGACCGTTTTCCTCCTAAAGTCCTTCGCTGCATCCCGAAGCCTAACCATGCACCCGAAACTGGGAAAGTCCGGCCTCCACGGCCCGCGAGGGTCCCCTCTCCGCTGTCCCCTCCCGGACCCACGAGACTCACCTCTCCGCGGCCCGTCCCCGCGCGCCGGTTCAGTTCCCCGCGGGCGGTCCGGAGGGTTCGGAACCGGTCCGTGCTTCTCTCTGAGAAACCTCTACACGGCACGGAAAAGCGGCGGTCTCATCTACCCGGCTGCCCCTCGGGCCGGGGTACCGCCGCGCAGCCACCGGGAAGCCGCGCCCCACGCGCCTCGCCTCCCGGGAGCAGGAGGACAATTACTAATTACCGCCGCGCGCAGCGCGCCGCCGCGAACCACCGCCTCCGCCGGCCATGACTTCAGGGCATGCGCAGTGCGACCCGGAATCCCGTCCCGGTGAGGCGGATCCGCGTGTCCGCCTGTTCGCCGGCGCCACGGGGCTAGCAGGAGCGGGAGGGGCAAAGGCGCGGTCAGAGTGGGCTGCGAGCGCTGACACCAGCTAGCTGAGGGCCCTTTCCTCGAGGCCCGCGGCGGCCCTGCGCCTTTCTGAGGCCCGAGACTCGCTCTCCAGGCCCCCCGGCCAGCCCCGTCCGCTGCTGGGGCTCCAGGCCCCCCGGCCAGCCCCGTCCCCCTCCCTGGCCGAGAGGGGCAGCGGGATGGTCCTGACAGGCACACGAGCCCCGGGTCTTTGTGGAAGGTCCTGAGCCACTCCAGTAAGGCCTTCGTTCCTGGGACGGAGGTTGTGCTTCTGCGCTGGGCTACGATCCAGAAGAGAGCTAGTATCTGCGCCCGGGCACTGAGGACCACTTGTGCCAGGAGAGGGGGCGGGCCTGGCGGGGCGGGGGCGTAGCCGCCTCCGCCCCGCCCTCGGCCGCCTCTGAAACGCGGTGCGGATAACGCCAGCGGGAGAGGCAACTGCGCTAGTAGTTCCGCTCCGAGGGCGGAAGTGCGCGCCCAGGTTTCGGCCGCGGCCCAGCTAGCAGCATGGTAGCGCCGGGGCTGGAGATAACTCACGTGTTTTGCTGCCCAAACCGGGTGCGGGGAGCCCTGAGCTGGAGCTCCGGGCCCGGAGGACTTTTGGCCTTCGGCACGTCCTGTTCCGTGGTGCTGTATGACCCTAAGGTAAGAGAAGTGGCCGGACGCCCGTTTCCATGTTCTTCGGCGGGCCGAATTCTCTGCGTGCGCTCGGGGCAGACTGTGGACGCTCCTGGGGAGCGGCTGGGTGGGTTTGTGGGCAAGGAGTCTCCCATGGGTGCGCGCGTCCTCTTGCACGCCGCGACAGTCTGGGGTCACCAGGTCCTGCCAGTGGCCTGTTAGCCCCCGTAATCCCACCTGAAGCCTTCCGTGGGAACTGTCATACTGTTAACCGGTTTGGGTTTTAAAGGATTTGCCATTTAGGTATGGATGAAAGCCGTATCACAGGTGCTCATTTCTGTATTTTCCTTCAGATTTATTTAATAAGTTTGTATTGAGTTTCAAAGAAAATCACTTTTATTTTGGCGTTGGGAATAGACATTTTAAAGAAGGCGCTGTTGGGATAAAGGTCGAAGGGGTTAGGGATCCTAAGCAGTAACTACTTACTAAGTAGTAAGTAAGCAGTAACCTTACTACTAAGGCAGGACTTCTACATTCCCTGAACTTCACCCAGTCAGTTGATTATTCTCTTGGTGCGGTACCTACCTAACTTTTGAAGTGCCTAGTTTTTGCACTCTTCCCAGAGTTGTTATGACTCCATTATCATTGTCTAATTTTGGACGATACAATTAGTGTTACTTCTCAAAAAGAGCCTCAGTGTATTAAAAAAAAAAAAGTGCTAGAAATGAAAATGCAGTGCAGGAAATAGCTGTCGGTATTTCTTGTACTGCTTTATTAGTTTGATTAAAGATCCCATTCTCATAACCTTTTCAAATTTATATATGAAATAGTTGTACTCATTTTCCCTGTCTTTAGGTTGCCGTCGCAGTTTCCGGTTACTGCCATGCATTCTTAACTGGCAAGAGAAAGCACGAAAACCAACCGTAGACTTTACTCAGTCAGCTGTAGAAGCCCATCTTTCTACAGCCATTTAATGTATTTGTGCCTGTGTCTTCCATTACATTTTTACTTTTAATGATAACTTGGTGGTCATGTTAGGGGATTTTAACTTACAAAAAAAGTATATTGGGCCTAAAAAGTACTGTGTTTTGTTAAATATTTACTGTTTGGGCACTTAATTAGTATAGGAATAAGAGCATGTCAGATGCTAAAATAAAGTTTTGGAGTGATATTCGTTCAGCAAATTTTTGAGGACCCTCTGTGGGCTCGCCCTGGACTGGGTAGTGATGACACCAAGATAATCAGAAGATCTTAATCATTAAGGAGTTCTTAATCTAGTGAGAGAGACAGGGAAATATACTATAAGTTGTTTCACAACTTCAAATAACTTACATATGAAATATACTAGTTTTTGCACATTTATTTTGCATACCTTCTCGTCATGAGAATTTCAGTTGGCATATAAGCAAATAGGAAGTTACTGCTATTGGCAGTAGAGAAAGGGGCTCTAAAGAGGAAGGCACTGTATAGGCATAGAGTTAATATTGTCAGTGGTGCGGGAAGTAAAGAAAGCCAACAGTGTGGAGGGATTTTGCTGAAAGCACAGTCTAAGGGGCTGCTGGGAACTTGACTATAGGCCCTGAAGAGATCTGCTCTCTGAGGAAGTAGTTGTGGCTGGTAACTTTGTATCATTAAGGCTGGAGGACCCAACACCTGATTAGCAATGGTATGCAAAGCTGAGTCACGAATTTGAATCCAGTAATCATGAATTCCTTTACTGAGGGTTTTTTTTGCTCAATAAAGCCCTCAGATTGGTGTAAGCATGGTAGAAGTAGGCCCTGAGACTTGTGGGGACACTAGGAAGAGTTACCTTGCCTAGCCTGGGCTGTCAAGACAGGCTGTCCAGTAGAGAAGGATGGAGGCGATTAGTAGGAGCTAGCAGATGAAAACCAGAGAGCTCAGTGTGCTGAGAGTACAGGACATAGGAAATGTGGAGTAGTGGAAAAGGCAGGCACACATCAGAATGGATGGTTTAAGCTATGGATTAAAGTTTATGAATTAAGAGGGGTGATTCGTTTTGAAGTAATCCTGAACTTTTGATTAGTATCAAAACCGCTGATATCTGACTTTTATTAATGTATTAATTCCTCTGTAGGATAAATTGTAATTTACTAACTGGTGTTTTCTTCTGTAAAGAAAAGAGTTGTTATTACCAACCTGAATGGTCACACTGCTCGAGTCAATTGCATACAGTGGATTTGTAAACAAGATGGTTGTAAGTATTAATCTAGTTGTTAAAGATTATCTCAATTGTTTCCTGATAAAGTATAATTAGTTGTTTTTCTTTTATCACTTGTTTTAATTTAACATTAGCTTATCTGATTTTATGCAGTTGGAAAACAGAAGAAAAATGGTATGCCCAGTGAAATATCTGACCTGTACTTCATGGAACTAAACCATGGATAACACAGCAGTGCCTAGGATGAGTGTAGAGACAGCCTCTGACTCTGGCTAGACCCTCTCCATTGCCCACAGTTTTTGACTGAAAGCCTGTAAGCAGGGCCTGTGCTGGGGTGCAGGCTGGGATCCAGAGGATTTGGCTTGAGATCTCTTTCTGCCACAGACAAGCTGTTGCTTTTTTAGGCAGGACATTGCATCTCTCTTCACCCCCACTTTACACCTTAGTAACACCTGGAAAGTAAACGCTTGAACTCGATCGGGTGACCTTAGGGTTTCACAACACCTGTGAGGTCAAAATTATTTTCAGAATAATACAAGAAGTTATTCACAGGGCCGCCTGGGTGGCTCAGTAGGTTGAGCGTCTGCCTTCGGCTTGGGTCATGATCCCAGGGTCCTAGGATAGAGTCCAGTGTCTGCTCCCTGCTTAGCTGGGAGCCCGCTTATCCCTCTGCCTCTGCCTGCTGCTCCCCCTGCTTGTGCTCTCTTACTCTCTGTGTCAAATAAATAAAAATCTTAAAAAAAAAAAAAAAAGTTACTGACACTTTTCATTCTCATTCTGTCTCAAGTTATATGGTGGCATACCACAACAGATTCAATACAGAAGCAGGTATGAAAATCCGGTTGTAGTCTAATAAAGTCAGATGTTAAAGAGATTGGCAGAAATGTAAACAGTGCCTCTCATTAATTTTTTTTGTTTTGGAAAATATAGGGATTTCCCCCTGACCCTCACAAATGTTATTTATGTTAACATGTGATAGGGTTCATCATCACTTTTAAATAAACTAATAAAAAAGTTTTTTCAGATTTCTGGTTTAATTTCTAATGTGGTTGATATTGGTACATATAGGCCATAAAAAGAAAAGCTTTTGGGATTCTCAAAAAATTTTTATTTATTTATTTATTTATTTATTTATTTATTTATTTTAAAGATTTTATTTATTTATTTGACAGAGAGAGAGAGACAGCCAGCGAGAGAGGGAACACAAGTAGGGGGAGTGGGAGAGGAAGAAGCAGGCTCCCAGCAGAGGAGCCTGATGTGGGGCTCGATCCCAGGACTCCAGGATCACGCCCTGAGCTGAAGGCAGACGCTTAATGACGGAGCCACCCAGGCGCCCCCTCAAAAAATTTTTAGAGTGTAAAAGAATCCTGGTGCCAAAATAATTGAGGATTACTGGACTAGATTATCTCCAGGTCTCTTTTATCTCTATGATTCTGTGACTCAAGAATTTTTAATTAACATACTGCTTTTAGATGGTGCTTCTGAAATCCTATGGGATTTCCTCAAATGTCTTATAGATACCTACTGTGGTATTCTTATGGACTCTGAATTAATTTTATTTTCCTTTCCATAAACATTTATTGAGAGTATTCTGAGCCATGTGCAAATGCAAAAGTTCCTGAATGAGTAAGACTTTGCCATGACTTTATCTGTGACATTAAAAAAAGTTTAATAAGCTACTGATTTCACTTGGTAATGTAGGATTAGTCATGTTAGGTCAGTAAAAACCTCTAAATAATAGAAAGAGTGGCTGTTGGTGCAGATATTAAAGCACAATTGTAATTATATTAATTGCCACCAAGTGACATCAAAGACTACTTGAATTTCTGTATAGGGATTTATTATAAAATATTAATTTGGGTTAGTGTATTTTATCTTCCCTTTAAAAGTGAGGTTACATAAAATGAATTGCTTGTGTTTCACTGTAATCTATAACTATTATGTTTGATTTCCTCTAAGATTAGGGCACTGTCACCAGATAATTAAGATGTTTTTTCTAACCCAAGTATTAGTGAACATAAAATTTTAATAATACATTTCATATTTTCAGGGATGCCTGGCTGGCTCAGTCAGTAGAGCATGTGACACTTGATCTCGGAGTCATGAGTTCAAGCCCCATGTTGGGTGTGGAACCTACTTAAAAAAAATACTGTTTTATATATTTAAAATGAATTTTAACACATTACTTTTATGTACCTTATAGTAATTTCCAAAATCATGTAGTTAAATGGCATAATTTCTGTGATGTATAAAGAAATTAAAGCCCAATATCACAGCTGGTTGGTGCTAGGGTTAGGACGTGAACCTGAGACTTCTGACAACAAGTCTAATGTCCTTTAGATAATCCCCCTGCTGCTTCCCCTAAGTATCTAGCACATAGGCCAGAAGAAACAAACAAGTGGAAAATCCAAATCAAAATGAAATTTACCCCCCTTTTGGTTGTTACTCCATTTGTTATCAACAGTAAGTTGTAAATGGTTGGGCACCTGGGTGGTTCAGTCGTTAAGAGTCAGCCTTTTGCTCAAGTCATGATCCCAGGGTCCTGGGATCAAGCCCCTCATCAGGCTCCCTGCTCAGCAGGAAGCCTGCTTCTCCCTCTCCTACTCCCTCTGCTTGTGTTCCCTCTCTCACTGTCTGTCAAATAAATAAAATCTTTAAGAAGTTATAAATGGTTAAAAAAACTTTGAAATATTTGTCTTATTTCAAAAATATGTCATATACTTGATAGCAGCAGCTGAGTATAGTATCTCATATATGTTATTCCTGCCAAAACTGTTTAGTCTGAATCTTACATGAGGAAGCAGTCAGATATATCCAGACTAGGGACATTCCACAAAACAATTGGCTGGGACTCATTGTCACAAAAAAGGGGAACTGGGAAACTATTCTAGGTTAAAGGACACTAAAAAGATATGACAAATATGCAATGTGTGGTCCTTAGATTCAGAATTTTAAAAAGGTATAAAAGATATTACTAGGACAATTTGGGGCAATTTTAACATAGACTGTATGTTACGTTAATAATACTATGTCAACGATTAAAATTGTTGAATATGATAATTGTATTGTGGCAATGTAGGGGAATGTTCCAATTCTTAGGAGATACATGATAAAGTGTTTAAGAGTCAGAGGTCCTCACGTCTGCAACTTATTTTTAAATGGTTTGCCATAAACAAAGATGTCTATGCATAAACATATATAGAGAAAGTGAGATGTTAAACGTGGCAAAATGTTAACAGTTGGGAAGTCTAGGTAAGGAGTATATGAGTTTTCTTATATCTTTTCTATAGCTTTGAAAGTTCTGAAAACAGCTGGGAAAAAAAATAAATATATTTATGGAAATCAATTTTTTTTCAGCTTCTTCTACCGAATTAGTTTCTGGAGGATCTGATAATCAAGTGATTCACTGGGAAATAGAGAATGATCAGGTGGGTAGACATGTTTATAGTTAAATAACTTATATCTGCTTTTATTTTCAGCTCTTTTCCTAAAATCTGTGTTCTTTTATGAAGTCGCTTCATTCTTATCAGTAATCCAGATCCTGTATCTTCTATACTTCACATGCCCTGTACCCTTTTCTCTAATATTTGCTCCAGTATTCATATGCTGTCATTCATTTCTGTGAATTTCCCATCACTTTGGAATAGTTTTCAAACTGCACTTAGAACAGGGGCCGTTTGTTCTCTTTTCAGTGATAGCAAAAATTAACACTGCCTGTGTTCATAGGACAGCTTTTACCATGTAGGTATAGATTTACATAATTCTAAGTAATGTTATAATGTGCACTGCTGAGTATGAATGGAACTCTATTGATGGGCATTGGGTTGTTTCTACTTATAAGCAAAGATTAAAAGCATGTTAGACATTTGAGCATCCGTCATGCAGAAGATGAAGAGGAGGCAGAATTCTGCTTATGAGTCATGTACATGGTTTTGATGGCAAAATGTACTTGATGAGCTAAAGTACAAGGGTAGCTTCGTAGATATTTACTCTTAACATGCTGTACCACAACCATGTGAGTTCAGTAGAGTTTTAAGAGGTGGCCTTTGAGTTGGGTCTTAAAGTGTGGATGGTTTCCTTGGGAGGAATTTAAGGAGTGAGAATTCCTGGTAGGAAAAATGGCATGAATAAAAAAGCTCAGGTGATAAAGGAGACCACCTGGTCATCAGTATCCAGTCTTAACCAAAGCCTAAGATGTCTTTAGCGCAGGGTTTTCTAAAGTTTGTTCAGAGAATTATTCATCTTTCAAGAAGTTACATGAAGAAAAGGAATCTATGGGCACTCAAGGTTGGGAAATAACCTTGGTATATATACCTAAGGTATATATGCTATACCTTCTTTAGAGAGTCCCAGTGCACCCTGAGTATAGTGCAATCCCTGCGGAGTTCTGACATGGATGAACATGAGTATTTTTGTTTAACTAGCATTTTCCAAACTTCTTTCAAGTTTGATTTTTTTTTTTCCTTTTAAATCGCTTAGCATTCCTTATAACTCTGCACAACATGGTTTTGGAAATGTTCCTAGGTAACTCATTGTAGGCGGTGGTACTAAAGTACAGTAGGAGAAGATTGTATGGCAATGTGAATATCAGCTTTAAGAGTTTGTTCTTTATTAGCAGGCATTTGGAAGTCATTGATGATTTCTAAGCAGAAGAAAATGAGTGTCAAAAGAAGATTAATCTGACAGCAGTGTGCCAAATTAGAGTAGGAAAAGATATGAAGAAAGCAGTGTGGGGTGTGTTTTTGAAGGGAATATGATTTTGACATTGACTGGTTATCAGAGGAGTGGGAGCTGGTGTTAAGGGAGTGAGTAATTAAAAATAGTGGGATTCTGTTTTCAGGCTCTGGGAGAAAGGTGCTTCTACAAAGAAAAATAGGGAAGTAGGAAGGAAGATGTGGAATTTACTTATAGACATGTCACTTGAATTGCTGGCCAGACATCCAGACTTGTCCTTAGAAAGAGAGGGCAGATGTGGAGGTGGGGATTTTGGAAGCACCTAGACTTGAATGAGAGCAAAGAGGGGTGTAGCAAACTTAACTCCTACTTGGACATATCTTGGCAGAGGAATCCAGAGAATGATTTGAGCACTCATTTTTGAGATTTTGAGGTAATCCTTGGAAAAGTTTCCTCAGCGTTGCCTCATGCTTCTGTCAATAGAGATGACTGTAGGCTGAGCGAGTATCTGATGGCAGACAGCAAACTTAGAGGCCAGAAGAGAATGTGAGGCCAAACGAGGAGGAGGACAGCAGGAAGGTAAAAGGTATAAAAGGGGGATGAAGGGAATAAGAGGATTTAGGGGATGGGTCCACACATGAAAACCTTAGAGGCTTACAGGTTCCTTTCCATATTCATTTCCATGTACACAGGAGCTCAACACACCTTGACTTCCGATAAAAGGAAATAATTCTAAGCTGGTATAATGAGAGGTTTGAGTCTCTGATGATTGAGCATTGTTTTTTAACAAGCTGGTGAACTTGAGAGGTTTCTTTTGTTTGAGTTTTTAAAGGTCTCTGATGGTTGATATATAACCCTGCTTAAAAAAGTAAAGTGAGTACTTTAAATAGATTTAATTTTTTAGGGAGTAATAATATAGACTCATGTGAAAAAAGTTTAAATACAGAAAAGTATAAAGAAGGAAAACTAAGTACAAAACAGTTAACGTTCTAATGAACGTTGTTCTACCTCTCTATTTTGTGTGTATAATTATACATAAAAGAGATTATACTGTACTTGAGTTTTTTAAAATGGTTTTTCAAAGAAGCCAAAGGTCAATCATTATTGGAAGCTAGTGTATGGATCCTAATATATAACATTAATCATCTTGACCTCTACTAGGATACCAAGGTTAACATCACTAAAATTGGGACAGAGTGATATCATGTGCTTCCTGATGTGATGTACGTGGATAGTAATGATGTCAAAATGTATATCCGGAATCTAATCATGAGGAAATATCACACTAATCCAAAAGAAGGAACATTTCACAAAGCTGGCTGTAGTCTTCAAAAATGTCAGTGTTGTGGTTGTCTTTCCATGTTACCTTTTTTACTGGCTACAGTGTCTGTGTATAACAATTTAATCAGTTCCCTATTAGCAATTTTAGATTAATTGTAGTTTTTCACTATTGTAAAGAGTGTGTCATGAATGTCTTTCTGCATTTATCTTTTGTTATCTGTTACTCTAGTGTGGTTAGCATCTCAGGGTAGATTCTTAGATGGGAAATTGCTGTGTCAAAGGCTGTGCACGTTCATGTGTTCTTATTGTGTTCAGACCAGCTTCTCTGAAGTTTACATTCTCTTCAACTTGAAAGGATGTATTTCTGGGTCAGGCATTTTAACTGTACCTTTAATTCTGTGATTTTAGTTAAATAAAGATGGAACTGTTAATTCCTTTTTTTATCACCGTGTTTTTGTCAATTCTTTCTGAGGTAGCTTTTAAAAGCAGTCCATCTCCAAGGCCATGAAGGACCTGTTTACGCAGTGCATGCTCTTTACCAGAGGAGGGCATCGGATATTGGATTACATACACTGATAGTTTCTGCAGCTTCCGATTCTACTGTTCGAATCTGGTCTAAAAAGGGTGCAGAAGGTAGGTTTATGGACATTATACTCCAAAGGAAGTAGTAATTGTCCAATGAATGATGGAAGAACATACATACCATTTTTTTCAGTGTTTTAAGTCATTTTGTTCTCTGTAATGTTGTTAAAGGTTGATCATTTAAATTTACATGGTCATTGGCGGGGGGTCAGGATTGACCTCTTTGATCCCCTCTGCACCTAGGGCTTTCAGGGCGGATGAGCTCACAGTTAGCTGTTCATGGTGTTTTTTATTATTTCTTAGTAACGTGCATTCAGACCTTGAACTTTGGAAATGGATTCACTCTGGCTCTCTGCTTATCTTATTTGCCTAATACTGATGGTGAGTATCCTGCTAAGTATACACTGAAACAGTAATGTATTTTTATGTCTTCATACAACCAGAACCTAAAAGAAACATTAGGTCTTAATTTCATATCTAAATGTTTTCATGAAACAAGTTGAAACGTGGATAATATACTTTTTTTAAAAAATGGAAGTATAGTTGACAAAATGTTTCATTAGTTTCGGGTGTACAGCATAATGACTCTACTACTCTGTACATTATGGTGTACTTTTGTTTTCAGTATTCAAATGATCTTTGTATAGAACATAAAATTAAGGGAAGCTGTTAAGAATTTTGATAACCCTTGAAAATTTAAGTGACTTAACATGTACTTGGGATTGATACTGCTATTTATCAGATATATTATCAACATCTGTAGACCTGATTTGGGAAAATTAACCCTTTGAAGGTGAAGGTCTAGAATAAGTTGAAAAAATACCGAAGATGGACCCTGTGAACATTTCTGTGAAGATGAGCGCCTCTTCACATCCTACAGAATGACCATTTGCCCAAGACCACTTAAAATTTCCCAGCACAAAATTCTCCCTTTTGCTATGAAACCTGTCTGTCTGTGCCTTTGATGATCCTCCCCAGAGTTGATGGCCAGTGCGAGTCGGTCCATCTCTGCCACCTTAGGTTCCTGGAGGACGTACCCGGCGGAGAGAGGCAGGCCTGGAAGCCGCCAGCCTCCAGCGCGCTCTGCAGCAGGAACTGTAGCTCCCCCGTTTCATGTGATGCTCCCACTTTGCTCTGTGTGAGGGATCCCAGTAGGAGGAACTCACGCATTCTGGCTTTATAACGGAGAATTTCGTTTCTTCTCATGCACACTGAGGCCAGTGACTGGAGTTTTATTTTTCACTTGATTTAAAGTGAGAAAATCTTTGAAAAACACACTTATTTTTCCATTTACTTAGAAAAAGAGTCCTTATTTATCTGCAGTCCTTTGGTGATATGAGTTTTTGTACCTCATCTTTGATAGTTTGTTGTTTTTTTTTTTAAGATATTATTTATTTATTCGACAGAGATACAGACAGCCAGCAAGAGAGGGAACATAAGCAGGGGGAGTGGGAGAGGAAGAAGCAGGCTCATAGCGGAGGAGCCTGATGTGGGGCTCGATCCCATCATGCCGGGATCACGCCCTGAGTCGAAGGCAGATGCTTAACGATTGCGCCACCCAGGCGCCCCAATAGTGTTTTAACTACGTATTTACCTGCTTTTTTTTTTTTCCCACAAATTGAGGTATAAGTGACATAATAGTTTTAAGTGTACAACATCATGATCTGATATTTGTATATATTGAGAAATGATCACCACAGTAAGTCTGGCTAATGTCCCCGACCATGCATAGTTACAGAATTTTTTTTTCCTTGTGATGAGAACTTTTAAGATCTACTCTCTTAGCAACTTAAAATTGTGCAATAATTACACAGCCTTTTACTTTGTTTTCCACTTGCTTCATGAATTTGGTTTTATTTTTGAATTCTCAAACAAAATGTAAGATACTTGAAGTGACAAGCATACCCTTAAATCTTTGTGCAATAGTCGTGGTGCTGGCCTCATAGCTCTTACATTTTTTTACTCAGTTGGGTTAACAACTTCTTGGATTAATCTTCTGGTTGACTTGGGTGAAATGTTGTTTGTGTTTCTCTTTTCACCACTACTTCTATCACAAGTGACACAGGATGGAGGAAAGGACTCTCAGTCATTCTTCTCTAAGTAACCATTTAATAGCACGTTTTAGAGTGTTCATTTTATTCCTATAGACATTTATTGAGCACTTTCAATGTTTGTTCAGGGTGCGGAAAATAGAAGCCTGGATTAACTACCTAGTGCTTAGAATCCAGCATTGGTGATAATCATAACATGTGATGGAATATTTACAGTAAAGCCTCTTTTATCCTTTCAGTACCAATATTAGCATGTGGCGATGATGACTGCAAAATTCATTTATTCGTTCAGCGAGATGACCAGGTAATTAATGATTTCATTAAGATACTAGAATTATGTTCTGCTTAATTACATATCTTAATACAGATTATTTCCAGATTGTAGAATTTTAGGGATATTCTAATTTAAACCATAATAATCCAGTAGGAGAATCTTTTTTGACAGTCTTCTCTTAGACAGTTTTCCACTTTGTTTGAACACCAAGTAAGCGCTACCTTGGCCACCTGGTCCAGTGTTGTTAGGTGGGAAACAGATTGTTGGATGGGGAAAGGACAGGAGGAAGATGTTGTGGTAGTGGATTTTTTTGTTGTTTTTGTAAATTTTCATATATCTATGGTGAAATTCCCCTGATAGTGTTTATTTGTCATTCTGAGCTTTACCTACATGTTGAGTGGTTAAATTACAGAAGGGAAGTTCCAGAAAAGAGGTAGTTTAACTTTAGGCTTATTTATTTAATCATGGAGATACTTGTTTCTTTGCATCCTATAAGAAAGTTTACAATGGTTGTGAATGTCCAACCACCCAACTTTTTTCTATAGGACAGCACATGTCATTTTATCCTGTAAACATTTACAGTATTTATTTAAGGTCTATGGATACTATATTACTTACTCAGATGAGTTAGATGATAATGAAATTTTTATTCCCAAATGAGAGCTCTATCTTTTTATCTTGATCAGAATGTTCCCAATTTAAAAACAAACAAACAAGCAAAAACTGTGCATTGGGACTGGCTGTGACCCCAAATGAAATCACTGATATACATAAAGTATTAAATTCTTACACCAAGCCCGATGATTTTTGTTATCTTACTAGTTTCAGAAAGTGCTTTTTCTCTGTGGACATGAGGATTGGATAAGAGGCGTGGAATGGGCAACCTTTGGTCAGTATGAAATCTTGCTGAAGTACATATGATGGGGCAAGTGTGTGGAACTTCCAGGAAAGCAGCCTCTTATATGTTCATTTAATGTTTCCTTTGTATGTAACATTTTTCTTTGTCCCTATTAGAAAAGAGGATACTTACCCCTTTGTTAACTATTAATTTGGGTGGTAGAGGATGAAACTAGTTGATGTTTTAAGGAGCTCACTAGCTGACTATTACATATGCAAACATTCTTGAGTTCTTTGTAGAATTTTGTGGACTGTATAACAATGCTGCACATTGTAACCATTTATTAGTGTTGTATGTATATTTGCCAGTGTTACTAAGAAAATACAGGTCAAATGAATAAAGGGTAGGGAAGCAGAGTCTCATTTTTTCAGGAAATCTAGAGATCAGCATATTGTAGAGAGAAAGTCTTATACCTAAATTTAAGAATATAATGTTTAAAAAATAGTAACATTTGTTGTTTTATTAGGTAGAGATCTTTTCCTAGCAAGCTGTTCACAAGATTGCCTGATACGAATATGGAAGCTGTATATAAAATCAACATCTTCAGAAACTCAGGATGATGATAATATAAAACTGAAGGAAAATACTTTTACAATAGAAAATGAAAGTGAGTAATAATGAAAATATTTGATGTAACAGCTTCCTAGCTCATTCATTTATCTGTTTCACTACACACCTATGTGAAGGTTAGTTTTTCAGAAGTATCCAATCCCTACCTGAAACTGATACTATGCACTTTAAAAAAAAAAAAAGGTTTTATTTGAGGATAAGTTATTTTTCATATATGAAACTTATTTTTTTCTAACCATATTAGTAAGATTTTTAAAAATTGCTGAAAATGTTAAATGTTTTCTCAGTAAAACATTCTCAGTAATTTATAAAATGATGCCAAATTTGCAGTTTTAGCATAGGAAGATCTAAAGGAATAAAGAGAATTATCCATACCTTTACTGAATAAGAGACAAGCCAAAGCGCTACACTTGAGTGGTATATGTAAATCTGATTTTCTTACTGTCTGGAATCAGAACAGTACCGTTGCGTGATAGATCCTGCTGGAATGTTGTATTTGAAGGAAATATTTTTTGAGTGTTCAACTAAATTATAAAGTTAGCCCTCAGTGAGCATTGTTCACCTAGGAATACTCTTCTTATTATTACTGTAATTGGTTTTAAAGCCCATTAGAGTTGAGATTTTGGTAACGTAGTTTTATGGGGAGAACCAAGAAATCCTTAACCAGCATGTTACGAGTAGCTAGCTATTCCCAAATATGAAATTTTTGTGACATTTTTATTATTTTATTTGAAAGGTTACAATACTGATTTGACCTCCTCTCTTTCTGCATTTATCTTAAGTTTTTAAAAAAGTGGTATTTAGGCTATTGCATGTTGATGATGAGTGTGGATAGCCAGGAGGCTGACATGTCTGGTTTTGCTTTTTAATTGGAATATAACAGTAGCTGTTCCAGAAAACTTTAAAAATTGAATATATTCCTTAACATGTATTTACGACTAAATAGAGAAAAATTGAGAGAAAAACTTACATATCTTTAGAACTTTTTTTCTCCGTGATTTTGAATGGATTAAATTAGTGAAATTTAGTTTTTTGTTGAATCTAAATCATGTTCTAATTTTTGAAGGGGCGTATGTAATTGTACAACTTGGGTTATGAAAATTCTTTCTAGAAGAGCTTTGAGAAAAGAAAATGTCATTGTTTCTGTTACAGGTACTAAGGTAGTGTGTGCAGTTACTCTGGAGACTGTGCTGGCTGGTCATGAGAACTGGGTAAATGCAGTTCACTGGCAGCCTTCGTTCTACGAAGGTAGGAAAAAGAATACACACATATTCCTCATTTCATTTAAATCTCATGTTTAGAATTTTAAGCTGACCAAATGAAGTGGAGGGTTTCTTTTTTAGTTTGATTAAAAATCTCAAATAGGGGTGCCTGGCTGGCTCAGTCAGTAGAGCATGCAGTGCTTCATCTCGGAGTTGTAAATTTGGGCCCCATGTTGAGTGTAGGGATTACTTAAGATAAAATCTTAAAAAAAAAAACCGGTTAAAAAATAAAGAAAAATCTCAACTACAAGACATTAAGTTGGCAAAGTTCAATACTGCAGCTGCTGATATGTTCTTCTGGACACCCAGTTCCACTGAAACTTACAATCCTGAGTAGGAAAAGTGTGATCACTGCTGTGATGCTGAAACCACCACACCCCTTTTAACTCCCTTTTAAAGTTTTCATCTAGTCATTATGGGATTTAAGAGAAACTGACTTGTAAGCCAACTTCAACTTCACTGGAACTTTTGCCCCTGGAAATAGAAAGTTGGTGTAATACTGAGACACAACATTTATGAAAAAAAAAGACTTTCTCCCTCTTTCTTTTGCCCTCAATCTCCATTTATGGTGTGATGGTTGCCTGCTGAAGCTGGTGCTGTGGTGTAGAGCTGAACAAGGCACAAGCCTCACATTCTTCCCCTAGCCCCTTCCCCTGGGCAAGAGTAGAAAATACCAATAATGAATACACAGGTAGTTACCATTCAGCTGTTGTTGATATTATGCCATATTTATTGCAGTTTGAAAAAAAAGATATTATTGGTATTGAGGGACCCCTGTGTATATTCTTTCCTGAACCCTTTCCCCTCCATTCTTCCTAGGGCAACTACGGGACTGAATTCACTGCGTGTCATTCCCATGAGTGATTTTATACTTCTGCTACACATTTATGTAGCCACAAACAGTATTGCTTTACAGTTGTTAAAACTTGATACCAATATGTATTCTCATCTTATAACTTGTCTTTTCAGCTTAACATGTTTTGGAGATGTATCCATGTTGATTCATGTAGCTCTCATTTATTTTTATTGAAGTATAATATTCCATTGTCTAAATATACCACAACTTGTTCATCTGTTCTTCTAATGGTAGACTTCCGTGTGTTTCCAGAAGTTTTGCTATTGTAATGCTGCAAGTGAGTGTTCTTGCAGTACCCATTTCCTGCTGATCTACCAACGTCATGCTTGTTGGTCACTTTAAGACATTAGCTTTTATTCTTCAGATGGTGTTCTTCAGCAGCCAATGAGATTATTGTCCGCCTCCATGGATAAAACCATGATTCTCTGGGCTCCAGATGAAGAGTCAGGAGTTTGGCTAGAACAGGTAAAAATGTGAATATTGAAGGAACAGAAAATTGGGTTTAATAAACAATATTTAACCTCCAAGTCTATATTTCTGGAGCTGCAGATGTTTACTCTTTATGTTCCCTAAGTAAGAGGGAACATCATAATCTCTGGACTCTCCGATTTCTGCTGTGACAAGTGTGGAATACTGATTGTGAATTATTTTCTGTTATTGCAAAGGTTCGAGTAGGTGAAGTAGGTGGAAATACTCTGGGATTTTATGATTGCCAGTTCAATGAAGATGGCTCCATGATCATCGCTCATGCTTTCCATGGAGCATTGCACCTTTGGAAACAGAATGCAGCGAACCCAGTAAGAAAAGTGTTTTTAAGTAAAGCATTTGTAATTAAACAGAGTGAAATGAAACCTAGGTAAACTATGTTACATACTTACAATACTCTCCAGAAACATAGTAGAGGTGTTTAAGTTCAAATGACATCACTTCTTACTATAGACATTACACTGTAGTTATGCTAAGTAAGAAACTTATGCTTTTCTAAGACTAAAAGTATTCATTTGTCCAGCATTGTTGAGGGTTTGAAATTTGCACATAAGTAAACTTTCTACAAAAGTGAACTTTAAGCTATATACGTTTTAAGCTCTGCCTTTAAGTTCTGTAAATTTTTTGATGGGAGTATTTCCTAAAATGTTTAACTTCCCTGTCTTCTTAAGGAAGATAGCATGCTTTGGTCTTTCCTTGGACAGTTGGGTCCAACTGACAAAAGGGCAGTAGGACCACCTGTTATTTTGTGAAGGAATATATTAATGTTCTCAGGGGTGTTGATAAGTGTAATTTTAAATGGTCCTCTAGATACTGGGTTCTTTTACATCTTTTTTTATAGTTGTTAGTCTGTTATCAAAGAGGTAATCTTTCTCTAGTCATGTAGCTGCCTCCACATTATTCCATCTCTTACTTTCTAATTTGCTTTTGATCTGCTTCTTTGGACGTGAGGATACAACATTGCAGGAACAGCAGCTAAGAGCATAGGCCTTGGAGGGAGGCAGCCTGGGTTCAGACCCCGGCACCAGCATTTACTAGCTCTGTGTCCTCGAGGACATTGCCTAACCTGTCTCAGGTTCCTCCTCTGTGAAATGTGGCTAGAAATAGCACCTACTCATAGGGTTTCTGTGATGCTTCAATGAGTTTGTATTTGTACAGTATGAAAACCTAGGCATGGCACTTACGGGAGGGATAGTATATTAATATATTTTAAATCAGGTAATAATAAATGAAAGAAGTAATAGCATTGAGTGAAATGTGAGTCAGTAGATTCTAAGTAAAGTAAGTATTCACGGATTTGCATAACCTTTAGTTGGTGGGCTTTGTAATAGTTGTATCATATATGAGGATTTGACTTCTCGATGCATGGAATGATTTACTCTTTCTCTTATATTTTCCATTTGGAGTTGACCTTCAAGATTATTTCTACTAGTATGGAATCAGACCTGTGTATACAGAGAACAAACTGATGGTTGCCAGAGGGGAAAGGGGGGTGGGGGTTGGGCCAAGTAGGTGAAGAGGGTGGGTGGTACAGGCTTCCAGTTACGGAATGAGTAAGTCATGGGAGTAAAAGGTACAGCAGAGGGAATATAGTCAATGGTATTGTAATAGTGTTTATGGTGACAGGTGGTAGCTACACTGGTGGGAGCATAGCATAATGTATAGATATGTTGAATCACCATGTTGTACCCCTGAAACTAATGTAACATTGTGTGTCAACTGTATACACACACCAAAAAACAGAAGAATTGTTTCTACTATGAAATGAGCCAGGGAATCATCAGCTAAGGCACTTTTTTTTTTAAGGTTTTTAAATTTATTTGAGAGAGAGTGTGCAGGTGTGCATAGGTGGATGAGGGACAGAGGGAGAGGGAGAAAATCCCAGGCACACTCCTCGCTGAGCGTGAAGCCTGATGTGGGGCTCAATCCAACACCCAGAGATTATGACCTGAGCCGAAATCAAGAGTTGGAGGATGCTTAACCGACTGAGCCACCCAGGTGCCCCTAAGACACTTTGAAATAACATATTTTTTAGGATAAATTTTGTTTTTAACTCAGAGCTCCTTTGAGCCATATTTCAGCTTTAGTTTTTGAGGGCCTTCATAGAAAAAAGCATCAGATAAGTAAAAAGAAACTCAAACCGGAAGACAGAATTCAAGGACTTGTACTTATAATTTGACTTCAGATTTGTAATAGCTGCTTACCAAGTATTTAAGGTGACATTTTAAAAAAATAGACTTTATTTTTTAAAGAAGTTTTAGGTTCACAGAAAAATTGAGCAGAAGGTACAGAGAGTTCCCATATACCCTCTGTCCCCGCACATGCATAGCCTCCCACACCAGAGTGGCACATTTGTTATAATTGAGGCTGATTTCATAAACAAACACTGTACTTTAGGACTGTTACAGTGGAAAACTGTACTGATAGTACAAAAGTGCTGCCCTTTGTTCAGGACTTTTTGGAAACTCCTATTAGTGCTAACTTCAGAATCAATTTTTATGTCACAGAAGAAATTATGTCACTTATTAGTCACAACCTTTTAATTTTTTTGACTAGAAAATAATATAGCTTAGCTTAATCACTGATTGTATTCATCATACTTGGCTTTGAGTGAGCTTTTAGCTATTTATACAAGTTTAATTTTACTCTAAAGATTGTTTTAGGGCGCCTGGGTGTCTCAGTCGGTTAAGTGTCTGCCTTTGGCTCAGGTCATGATCCCAGGACTGGGATCAAGTTCCACATTGGGCTCCTTGCTCGGTGGGGAGCCTGCTTCTCCCTCTCCTGCTCCCCCTGCTTGTACTATCTCGCTCGCTCTCTCTTTAACAAATAAATAAAATCTTAAAAAAAAAAAAAAGATCATTTTACCACTACTTGAGGTTGTTCAAAACCATCACCTGTGCTGTGTGGATGAGACATACGGCATTTTCTGTATTTTATTGTCTTTATTTGTTCACATGGTTGCTGGTACAGGCTCCCTCAGGTGAGCCAGCTGGGTTTGATTCAGCCTCTGTTCTCTACACCTGCAGCTCATTGTACTTGATAAAGGAAGCCATTGTGGCACAGCTGGTTAAGCATCTGACTCTTGGTTTCGGCTCAGGTCTTGATGCTCTGTGCTTAGAGTGGAGTCTGCTTGAGATTCTTTCTCCCTCTTCCTTTCCCCCTCCCGCTGTCTCTCTCCCTCATATTCTCCCTCTCTCTAAATAAATCTTTTTAAAAAAGCCAATCAGGCACATACTCAGAATCTACTGACTCATTTTGCATAATACTCTGTTATGTAGTTTAACAGAAAAATACATAATACCTGGTATGTGCTGGCATTGTTCTGGGCGCTTTACAAATATAAATTAATTTAATTCTCATAACAACCGTACAAGCTTGGTAACTCTTTTACAGAAGAGTTCTCTGAGGCAGAGAAAAGTTAAATAGTGTTTGGCTTCTAGGAGGCATTCAGTAAATGCTGAACAGAGGGGAATTTCCCAGGGTTACTGCTTCAAAGGACGCAACACATATTTGAATGTTTAAGTTCAAACATGCTTGATTAGAAAACCCATCCTTTTATTTTAGGATCTTATTATTTTAAGGTCCTGTCTTGTTTTTTTTAGCTTTTTGCCTTGCTCGGGGGCCTCAGTCTTTTCCATCATTAGCCCTGAGGGCGGAAGGCATTATCATAATCAGACTTGATTCTGGGTAGTAGTGATCTCCGATTATTTGATGTGTCATGAGCACTTTCATTGCAGAGAGAGTGGACTCCAGAGATTGTTATTTCAGGACACTTTGACGGTGTCCAAGACCTAATGTGGGATCCAGAAGGAGAGTTTATCATCACTGTTGGTACTGACCAGACAACTCGACTGTTTGCTCCGTGGAAGAGAAAAGACCAATCCCAGGTAAAATGTCTTCCTACTTGACTGATGCACTTTAAAAAACATCCTTGAGCACGTGAAAAGTGGGGCAACATTGTTAGCCGCTACGGAAACACGAGTGAAAAGTGTCGCGGTGCCTCTGCACACTGTAGAGGGGCTGAGGTGAGACGTACTGACAGCAGGGAGCGGCAGTAAGGATGCCGAGCGGCCGGAGCCTTCATATGTTGCTGGTAGGAGTGCAGAGTGACACAGCAGTCAGGAAAACGGTTCGGTATTTTCTTAAAAACTTAAACAAAACATACATATGCTCTTTACAATTCAGTTTATTAGTTTTCAAAATGAATTTACTTCCATTCTATATAAAAGTTCACTTATCCCTTGTAATTTTAGGTTTAATTCATTAAGAAACACTGTCAAGTCTGCAGTAAAATCTAATTTCTAAAGTCATACAGTATTAGGTAGTAGTGATTAAGGACAGTTTTTGTTCAGTAAACTTTTCAGTCTTGGCCCTGAGCTCAAAAAATTGCAACCGAACTTTACCACTGGCAAGCCATTGAACTGTGCTATGTGGTAGAGAAAGCCTGTGTACTCAGCTTCAATTTCTGACAAAAGAACTTGAAACTGACTGTGGGTCAGTCCTTGAAAATGAGTGAAACCTGCCATACTTCAGTACAGTGGTAGATTCAAATGATAAAGGAGAGGACATTGGGAGCAACACTAGCGTCCATTAAAAAAATAAAGCAAGTGATTTGTAGTGTTTTTCTGTGACTCTTTATGATTTGTTAATGGTACGGCTCAGCTGTTGTTTATTAATCATCCATTAAAAAATGGATAAGTTAGACTTCACCAAAAAGTAAAATTTCTGCTCCTTGAAAGACACTGTCAGGAAAATAAGACAAGTCACGAACTGGGAGAAAGTATTTACCAAGCACATCTCTGGTAAGGGATTGATATCCAGGGTTTATAAAGAGCGTCTCAGAACTCAGTAATAGGAAAACAAACAATCCTGTAAAAAATGGGTAGAAAATTTGAAGAGATACTTCTCCAAAGAAGATATAAGGAAATAAGGTCAGGAAAAGATTCTCAACCCCATTAGTCATCAGGGAAATGCAAAATAAAGCCACATGAGATACCATTATACACCTATCAGAATGATTAAAGTAAAAGACTGTACCAAGTGTTGGTGAGGGAGCAGGCAGCTGGCACTCTTGTACGCTGCTGGTGGGATTGTGAAATGTATAACCTCTTTGGGAAATGGTTTGGCAGTTTATTAAAAATTTAAATATGCATCTATGATATCCAGCCATTTTACTTATAGGTAGTATTTACTCAAGAAAAATAGAAGCCCATGTCCATGCAACGACTTGTACAGAAATGTTCACAACTGCTTTTTCAGTAAAAGACAAAAACTAGAAACAACCTAAATGTCTGTCAGTATGTGAATGGATCAACAAGCTTCCATATGTGTATGTATATACATACACACACACACATATTTATATACACACACATAGCTGTACAAGGGAATACTACTTAGTAACAAAAAGGGTTGAATTATCAGTAAGCAGGACATGAATGAATCTGCTCTGTGGCTATATTTCTGTTGCATACTAAATGGTTTTGCATCTGGTATTTTCTTGTTGAGAAGAATTTGGTTTTTGAAACATCATTTTTGTTTATCCTATTTTAATACCAGGTGACTTGGCATGAAATTGCCAGGCCTCAGATACATGGATATGACCTGAAATGTTTGGCAATGATTAGTCGGTTTCAGTTTGTATCTGGAGCAGATGAAAAAGTTCTTCGAGTATTTTCTGCACCTCGAAATTTTGTGGAAAATTTTTGTGCCATTACGGGCCAGTCACTGAATCTTGTGCTTTGTACTGTGAGTATTCCTTTAAATGTTTCAACTAAATTCACGTACGTCATTTAAAAAAGTCATGTACTTCATGTAAAAAACTTTTTGCTTTAAGCAAAATCTTGCTTAAATGGAGCTCATGGGTAGAAAGGAAGTCAAATTATGTTATTATTGGCTTGACAAACTTCAGTGCACATTGTGGCATGTAATAATTTAGGCGTTAAAACCAGAAATTTCTCTAAAACGTAGCCTAAGACACTGTAAAGAATTACAGTGTTAAATCAAGGCAGGAATACCACATATCATCACATTGATAGGTACTAACTAATATAATAGATAAGTCGTATTTCCTTTTTAAAAAAATTTTTTTTAAAGATTTATTTATTTGAGAGAGAGAGAGAGTGAGCACAAACAGGGCAAGTGGCAGTCAGAGGGACAGGCAGGCTCCTCGCTGAGCAGGAAGGCAGACACGGGGCTCAATCCCAGGACCCTGGGATCATGACTTGAGCCGAAGGCAGACGCTTAACCTACTGAACCACCCAGGTGCCCCTAGATAGGTCATATTTTCAAGGAGATGTCCATGTAGCTGTAGGTTAGGGATAGGGAGCAGTGGAACAGAAGTACCTGGAATTACTAGATGAGACCAGTGAATTTTTTTTTTTTTTTTTTTTTTTTTGTGGCTTAAGTAAATTATTCATAGAAGGAAGAAGTACACTATACTAGGGTAAAGAGAAAATGTTTAATGGGACTTAATTTGGGTTTTGAAAGGTAAGTTGTTTTTAGTGTTTATATTCTCTTTTTACAGAAGATTTGAGCTGCTTATAAAAATATGTAAGTTATGAAAATTGTAAAGTAGTTAGTTTTGAAGGAAGGGAAATTAGGAAGATAGTTGTGTTATACAGAAGTGTGAGTATCATATCGTTCTTTGCTGTACTTAGAGATGGGTCACAGATTTGGTTCTGAGGTTGAAAAGGATAAGTACACTTGATAGGCAGAAGGAAGGAGAGAGGGAGCGAGCAGCAGGGTAGAAGAGTAGTATATCCATGGAAATGGAGAGAATGGAGAAAGTCAAGTGCTGGAGGACCTTGGGAGGCAGGCACCATTTTGACTAGGGGGCCCTGTTGGAGGGTTCCTAAACAAAGTCCTGAAAGGTATTTTGGGTGGAGAATATTATGTGAGAACAGGATGCCTTTGAGCCTGGAGACCCTGAAGGCAGGGCTGGGTTAAGACTGGTGAAGAAAGTGAGTCATCTGAAATAAAAGTCCCAGCTAAATTTCCTTGAGCATATACTGAGCACCTCATGACACAGGCTTTCTTGATTATGTGAAGAATATCTAAGATTCTGTTCTGCTTGTTTCTAATCATAATAGTGGGAATGAGATCAAAAGGGAAGTCTTGATTGGGATTATTATGTAGAGCTATGGGGGTGGAAAGGCCGTTGGTTTCAGGATCTCTCAGTTCTAGGGATTGAAATGTGGTTTTAGGATTCCATGAGAGCCTTAGTCCAGGTATACACTCAACTCTGTGTCCCAAGATACAGAAATTGCCTAGACTGGAAAGCCTCTTGCCGTGTTTTGGGTTTTGTTCCCATTCTGAATGTGTGGATAGGTTTGTAGGAATGCTTCTTGCTGCTCTTTTCCATGCTGGTTTGTTTTTCTTTGTTTCTGAGATAAAACATGCAGTCTCTTATGTCCTGGGTAGCTATTCTTGATGATGGCTTAAATTCCCATTGCTCATGTTTGTGTTGAGTTCCAGCCCCTGTATTAAAGTCTAAATTGTGAGAAATGCTCTTAGCGTATGGACATGTGCCAGTTTTGATGGTTAGCATATAGTTTTTTATGAGATAATTTGATTGGTATAAATTGCAGGGTATAAGATTATTGGCACTTCAAATGAGACTCTGTAAAATTTTTTTAAAATACTGAGTTGTTTAAATATGTGTAATGAAAATACTGTGTGCCTTTTTAGGAAAACAGTGATGTTTACACAAGCATCATTAGGGGTGTGCTTGGGAGACTCTTGGAAGTAGAGCCCCGGGCATGCCATTTTCAGCCCACTTTTTGCTAGAAACCAGACAAGTACACTTTTGTCAGACTCTGAAACTCACTGAGCTGTTAGGGTTTGACGAGCTCATGGATGAGAAAATACTCCACTTCATGTGTTGGGTGTAGAGGGTTGGGGGCTAACTGCAGCCTGTCTTTGGAGAGCATTCCATCTGTTGGTTTAGAAGAAAATGGAAGTGTGGGCAGATACCCACACAATGTGGTCTTTAAATTGTTCCTCTGCATTTATGAGGATGACATTTTGTGTGCCTGAGGTAATAGTAACTTTTAGTGTTTAAAACATGTATCATACTTTTTATTCCAGCAAGACGGTGATCTTCCAGAAGGAGCTACTGTCCCTGCTTTGGGGTTATCAAATAAAGCTGTCTTTCAGGGTAAGGCTTTGTGTCCAAAAGTTTTGAACCCATAGTGGTGTTTAAAACCTAGTTACACACTTGGGTAACATGTACCTCATGTTCATTACTGAGTTTTTAAATAATTTTTTTTAAGATTTATGTATTTAGAGAAGGGGGGAGGAGCAGAGACAGAGGGAGAGAGAATCTCAAGCGGACTCCTTGCTGCGTGCAGAGCCCGAAGCGCGGCTCGATTCCCCACAACCAGAGCCAATACCAAGAGTTGGCCACTTAATGGACTCTGCCACCTAAAAGCCCCTGATTTTTTTTTAAATCACGATACATGCATCTGCTTTCTGCCTCAGACATTTCATGCTAAGTGCTCTGTCCATATGCAGACCCTGAAATAGGTGCAGCTTTCACAAAGTGTGTTTCATGGAGCACTGCCACCACACGTGCTAATATGGCTAGCTGAAGAACTTGTCTGATTGTTTTAAGTTTGGGAACTGTTAGGTCAAAGAAAAAGAAAGGAATCTTTCTGGAATTGACTGGTGCTTCAAGGAGCACAATTGCAAAATAGTGGAGTAGTGGATATACCCATGGCTTTGGAATCACACTGATGCATCTTTGAAGTACTTTGAGGTGCCATTGCTTTCTGAAGGTCTTAATATTGGGACGTGTATAGGACCTATAAATATGGGGACTAATTCATGATGTTGGTGTGTTTCTTTTAAACTAGGAGATATAGCTTCTCAGCCTTCTGATGAAGAAGAACTATTAACTGGTACTAGTTTCGATTATCAGCCAGTGGCCTTTCACCCCTCCATACTTACTGGTAAGAAATGGTAAAAAGGGGGTTCAATAGAGTCGTTAGTACACATGGTATGGTACCTGTTACGTTGACCTACGTAAGTGCTATAGAATTCACTTACTTGCATGAAAATAGAAAAATGAACTGCAATGCTATACATGTATTGTAGAACCTCCCACTGAGGACCATCTTCTGCAGAATACTTTGTGGCCTGAAGTTCAAAAACTGTAAGTTAAACTGTGCTAAGCTCTTTGATGATTCTTTCATAACTTGTGATTTTTTTTCTCCCCACGATTTGATTTTCTCCTTTGCTTTCCTTTCACCTATACTGTCCCCCCCTCATCTAAAAATCTTCAGTGGCCTTCCTAAGGGGAAAGAATTAAACTTCACATAGATTTTTATATTACTATGTATTCTATTTACTGGATTTATTTACTGGTCTTCATTTTTGAAGTAGGGAGATATAACATTATATTTCTTTTCCTTTTTTAAAAGGACTTCTAATATTTATTATTCTGTTGTTTGTTTTTATTTTTTCCCTTTTGTGGTTCTCTATCAAAACCTTTCCTGGATTTGTTTGTTGTATTGGCTGGCTGGGGGTGAAAATTTGTATTTTTATCTAATTGTTTGAATAAGTTATATCACCTTTAGGAAGCTGGCATTTTCCCCAGTCTCTGTTTTTTCCCTAAATGTTTGTCTAGACAAAAATGTAACATCCCTAAAAGAATTGTATATTAGAGAAACTGATGTTCTTTTCAGATTTTGAAAACTTTGCAGCATGAGAATAGGTACATATACTAATGTAGGGGTCATGCATTTTTTTTTCTTTTTAAATTTTAGATATGGACATGGTTATGAAATATTTTGTGTTGCTTGTAGCAATTCAAAGGCTCTGCTTGCCTCAGCATGTAAGGTAGGGAATTTTACTTTTTCATTCTATTTGTTCACATGTTATTTGAATCCTCAGGCTCTTGCAAGTTGTGGTGATGGAGGCAGAACGCTCTGTGAAAGGCCACTGGGCCTGGTTTTTTCTGAATCTTGCTTTCTCAGTTTCATTTCCCTTCTATCCCTTAAAAGCTTGCAGTTGAGGGGCGCCTGGCTGGCTCAGTTAGTAGAACCTGTGGCTCTTGATCTCAGGATTGTGAGTTCAAGCCCCACTTTGGGTGTAGAGCTTACTTAAAAATAAAAACAAATAAAAAGTAAAAAGCCTGCAGTTGAATTTTAAATCTGTTTCAGCACACACTTTTGTTCCTAAACTTGGTTTGAGTTGATTTATGCCTGATTTATTTAATCAGGTATTTTTCAGTGACCTAAAAATGCGATAAATAAATTGAAATAATTGGGAGTTCTGAAGACACAGGGAGTGAAAGGGTGAGACCCAGAGCGCGCTCCCCTCCATCTGACAGTTTGTCCAGGAACAGACTGGTACTGACTGGAGTGAATGGAGTCCCTCAGACCGTGCTGCGGTGAGGCGCGGTGGTGGCTGGCTTACTAGCACGTGGCATTGCGGAATAGTGCTCTTCAAGCTTTTGCCTGGGAGAATGATCTCCAACTCACAATTCCGTATTTATCCATATTCTGTGGAGTGAATATGTATGGAGGATTGACTGAAAGGCCTGAGACCCATATATTTCTCTACATGTTCTAGAATTTATTTATTCGTTTTAAGCTGATGATGCGAGCTACCTATATGGTTGGGCCCCTCTGTCCCTGCTTTTCCTGTGGCTTCTTGCCACTGCCTGCATTGAGAGGCGTCATAAGAAATATTGCTGTGCCCCTCCTGTCTCACCTCCTTTGCTTGTTGTCCCCTCTTTGAGGTTGGTACTGAGACTACTTCCTTTTGTTATAGGGGCTTGTGTAAAGAATGCAGCATAGTAGCAGGAATAGCCATGCTTCTACTGGGCAGCTATTTTGTTTTTAGCTTTGGGCAGTCATATAATTGGTTATTTTTCCTTTTCACGTGGGCTTGCTCATAGCAAATGTATGCAACTTTCTTATTGTTATTTGTATACTTTTTCTGTGTATTTTATATTTTAATAAACAGTAGAAAAGAGGTGTGGCTTGGAAAGTTTAAATCTGAAGGTTTACCTGAAGCTAGCTGGGTTTCTTGAATGGGGGATGCCAGCCACACATTTGGTTTTGATTGGTAAAGCAAATGATTGGATGTATCTTCCTTTGAAACTAACATTTTTAAAAAGATTTTATTTATTTATTTGCAAGAAAGAGAGAGAGCACAAGCAAGGGGAGTGGCAGAGGGAGAGAGAGAAGCAGGCTCTTCGCCTAGCAGGGAGCCCGATGTGGGGCTCGATCCCAGGGCCCCAGGATCGTGAGCTGAGCTGAAGGCAGACGCTTAACCAATTGCACCATCCAGGTTCCCGAAACTAACATTTTTAACAACTCTATTTAGGTATTATTAGCATACCATAAGTTACATGTTGAAAGTGAACAGTTTGATAAGTTTTTTTTTTTTTTTTAAGATTTTATTTATTTATTTGACAGAGACAGCCAGCGAGAGAGGGAGCACAAGCAGGGGGAGTGGGAGAGGAAGAAGCAGGCTCCTAGCAGAGGAGCCTGATGTGGGGCTCGATCCCAGAACACTGGGATCACGCCCTGAGCCGAAGGCAGACGCTTAACGACTACACCACCCAGGCGCCCCGATAAGTTTTGACATATGTTTGTTTATACCTATGAAATCATGACCACAGTTAAGATAATGAACATAGTCATCAATCCCAGAAATTTCCTCTGCCCCTTGATAAGTCCTCTTTCCTGTCCCTTCTTACCCTCTCTTGCCCCATCCCTAGGAAACCACTAATCTGCTTTCTATCATGATAGAGTACTGTAAGTCTTCTAAAATTTATATAAATGGAATCATACAGCATGCTCCCCTTTTTTCTTTTTTGTGGACTGGCTTCTTTCATTCAGTACAAGAATTTGGGATTCATCTGTGTTGTTGCATGTGTGAGCAGTGTATTCTTTTTTATTGTTGAGTAGTTTTTCCTTTTACAGGTACATTACAATTTGTTCATCTGTTCACTTTTTTTTTTTTTTAAAGATTTTATTTATTTGAGAGAGAGTGCACAAATGGGGGAGGGCCAGAGGAAGAAGCAAACTCCCCGCTGAGCAGGGAGCCCAAAGCGGGGTTTGATCTCAGGACCCTGAGATCATGACCTGACTGAAGGCAGATGCTTAACCCACTGAGCCACCCAGGTGCCCCTGATGTATTCACTTATTAATGGACATTGGAGTTTCCAGCTTTTGGCTTTAACTTATAAAGCAGTTGTGAATATTTGTATACAAGTCTGCATACGGATATATGCTTTCGTTTCTGTTGAATGAATAACTGCGAGTAGAATTGCTAAATGTATGTTTATTTATTTATTAAAAAATTTGTTTATTTATTTTAGGGTGGGGGGAGTCAGCACAAGCTGGGGGAGGAGCAGAGGGAGAGGGTCAAGCGCACTCTGCACTGAACACCAAGCCCAATGTGGCGTTTGATTCCAGGACTCTGAGAGCATGACCTGAGCCGAAATCAAGAGTCGGATGCTTAACCGACTGAGCCACCCAGGCATCCCTAGATGTATATTTAAAGTTTTAAGAAACTGCCAAGCTATTTTCCAAAGTGATTATACCCTTTTACAGGCCCACTAGCAGTGGGAGCTCCTATTGCGCCACACCCTCATCAACACTTTGTAAGTTATGGTCAATCTTTTTAACCATTCTGTTTGGTGTGTAATATCTCATTGAGGTTGTAATTTTCATTTTCCTAATGACCAGTGATGTTGAGCATCTTTTCATGTGCTAATTCTCCATCTGTATCTCTTCTTTGATGAAGTATCTTCAAATCTTTTGGCCTTTTCTTTATTGCATTGTTTTCTTACTACTGAATCTGGAAGAGTTCTTTATATACACTGGATACAACTATCAGATAAATGCTATTTAGATAAGTATTCCCAGTGACTTGTCTTCATTTTCCTAACAGTGTTTTTCAAAGAACAGAAGTTGTATGTTTTGGTGAAGCCTAATTTACCAATTTTTTTCTATATTGGGTTATGCTTTTTGTGTAATATCTAAGAAATCTTTGCCTAACTCAAGATCGCAAAGATCTGCTACATTTTTTTCTAGGAGTTTTATAAATGTTAGGGTTTATGTTTAGACCTGTGATACATCTTTAATTAATTCTTGCATTTGGCCTGGAATATTGGTTAAAGGTGGTTTTCTTGCATGTGGTATCCAACTGTTCCATCATTATTTGTTGAAAAGACTATACCTACTGCCTGTTGCACCTTTGCCAAAAATCAGCTGTCCATGTATGTGTGGGTCTATTTCTCGACTTTTATTTTCTTCCATTCATCTTTTTTTCTTAATGTTGATGCTAATACCACCTTCTCTTAATAGCTATAGCTTTTTATAATATGTCTTGAAATGAGGAATCAAAGCTCTTCTTTTCAAAGTTATTTTGGCTAGTCTAGGTTCTTTACTTTTCTATATAAATTTTAGAATCAGCTTGACAATTTCACAAAAATACCTACTAGAATTTTGATGGGCATTGCATTGAATCTATAGGTCAATTTGGGGAAAATTTTAACAATATTGGGTCTTTTGACACACAAATGCAGTATATCTCTCATTTAGGTCTTTAATTTCTTAAGAATGATTTTTTGTTTTAAGTAGACATTTTATTTTAGAGTGATGGTAGATTTAACAAAATGTTGCAGAGATGATACATAGAATACCTCTCACTTAGTTTCCCCCAGTGTTAACATCTTAATATCACTAGGAATGTTTTGTAGTTTTCAGTGTCAGGTCTTACACGGTTTTGTCAAATTTACTCTTATTTCGTATATTTTATATCTGTTCGTTGCTTACATATGGAGATACAGTTACTTTTTGTATATTGATCTTATTTCAAGCTTATTCAAGCTTCCTAAACTTACTAGTTCTTGTTAAATTTATTATAGATACTGTAGCATTTTCCATATAGATGCCTACGTTGCATATGAATAAAGAAAGTTCTATTCTTCCTTTCCCATATGGATGTCTTAATGTTGGATAGAAGTGGTAATAGCAGAAATCCCTGGCCTTATTCCTTCCCTCAGGAACATTCCTTCTTTGTCCATTACGGGTGATCTTTGCTGTAGATTTTTTGTGATTCTTCTTTATCAGGTTGCCTACAATTTCTAGTTTGCAGATAGTTTTTATCAGGAATGGATGATAGATTTTGCTAAATATTTTTTTCTTCATCTGTTGACATTATCATACAGTTTTCTCCTTTTAGTTTACTAATATGGTGAATTATACTGACCTTAAATAATAAAACAACTTTGCATTTCTGGAACCAAACCCTACCTGTTTGTTGTGATACATTATCATTTTATATACTACCGGACTCATTTTTCTAAAGTTTTATTCAAAATTTTTATATAGAGTATATGATAGATATTGCAGTATAGTTTACTTTCTTTATAATGGCTTCATCTGGTTTTGGTTTCAGAGTAATGCTAGCCTCTTAGAAATACTTTTCTGCAATTTTCTGGAAGAGTTTGTGTAGAATTTGTATTATTTCTTTTTTTAAATGTTTGAGAAAAATCCCCAGTAAGCCAACTGATCCTGGAGTTTTCTTTGTGGGAGGGTTTTTTGTTTTGTTTTGTTTTGTTTTTAAGATTTATTTATTTATTTGACAGAGACAGCCAGCGAGAGAGAGAACACAGGCAGGGGGAGTGGGAGAGGAAGAAGCAGGCTCTCAGCAGAGGAGCCTGATGTGGGGCTCGATCCCAGGACTCTGGGATCACGCCCTGAGCCAAAGGCAGGTGCTTAACGACTGAGCCACCCAGGTGCCCCTGTGGGAGGGTTTTTAACTACAAATATAATGTCTTTAATTGATATAGGACTGTGTAGGTTATCCAGTTTTTCTTGAGTGCACTTTGGTAGTTTGTATTTTTCAGAAAATTTGTCCCTTTTACCTGAATTGTCAAACTTGTTGACATGAAGTTATTTATAATACTCTCTTATGATCTTCATTTATTTATTTATTAAGATTTTATTTATTTATTTGATGGGGGAGGAGGGCACAGGCAGGCAGAGGGGCAGGCAGAGGGAGAAGCAGGCTCCCTGTTGCGCTGAGCCTTGATCCCAGGACCCTGAGATCATGACCTGAGCGAGAGGCAGACACTTAACTGACTGAGCCACCCAGGCACCCCTCTTATGTTTCTTTTAATATCGGTAGAATCTCTGGTGATGTCACCTTTCTTATAACTGCAGTCAGCAATTTGTGTCTTCTTTCTCACTCCTCACGCCCTCCCCTGCCTTTTTTTTTTTTTTTTTTTTTTTTGTGAGGAAGCATTCTGAGAATCAGGAAAATAATGATTTTTTAGAAATATTTTCAAATAACCAGCTTTTTGGTTTTGTTGATTTTCCTCTGCTATTGTTCTTGTTTCTACTTCATTGCGTTTTGCTGTTTTTGGGTTTTTTTTAAAGATTTTATTTATTTAATTGAGAAGAGAGTGAGTGAGAAAGAGCAGGAGGAGGGGGAAGGGCAGAGGGAGGAGGAGAAGCAGGGTCACTCCTGAGCAAGGAGCCCTATATGGGACCCAATCCAGGGACCCCAGGATCATGACCTGAGCTGAAGGCAGATTCTTAACTGAGCTGCCCAGGCACCCCTTTATTTTTTCTTAGATTTTATTTCCTCTTCTGTTTCTAGTTTAATAAGGTTAAAGCTGAGACTGTTGATTTTAGATCTTTCTAATATAGGTGTTGAGTGCTATAAATTTCTAAGTATTATTTTTGAGACATTCTGTAAATTTTGATACTTTTTTTTTTTTTTAAAGATTTTATTTATTTATTCAACAGAGATAGAGACAGCCAGCGAGAGAGGGAACATAAGCAGGGGAAGTGGGAGAGGAAGAAGCAGGCTCATAGCGGAGGAGCCTGATGTGGGGCTCGATCCCGAAACGCTGGGATCACGCCCTGAGCCGAAGGCAGACGCTTAACCGCTGTGCCACCCAGGCGCCCCAAATTTTGATACGTTTTATTCATTTTCACTTAACTAAAAATGTTTTTTGATTTCCCTTTGATTTTGTCTTTTACCTATGGATTATTTTGAGATTTATTTGTTTCCATATACTGAGTGTTTTCCAAATATCTTTCTGTTATTGATTTCTAATTTAATTTCATTGTGGTCAGAGAACATAGTATGATTTGAGTCCTTTGAAATTTAATCTTGGTAAATTTCCATGTTCACTAGAAAAGAATGTGGATTCTTTTTCTGTTGGGTGGAGTGTTCTGAAAATATGAATTACGTCAGATTGGTTGATAGCGTTCACGTCTTCTTTATCCTTTCAGTTTTACTGAGAGTAGCATTTTGAAAACTCTGACTATGATTGTGGACTTTTAATCCTTGTATTTCAATCAGTTTTTACCTTATATATTTTGAAGCTCTGCTGTTAAAACATTTATGATTTGTTATCTTCTCTTGATTGACTAGTTTATCATTATGGAAAGATCCTTTTTATTTCTGGCAGTATGTTGTGCTTAAATCTACATTGTCCAATGCTCATATAGCCACTCCAGCTTTCTTTTGAGAAATGCTTGAATTATGTATCTTCTTCCATCCTTGTGCTCTTAAGCTATTTGTTTCCTTTTATTTTCCAGGGGGTTTCTTAAAGGCAGCCTACAGTTGGGTCTTGCTTTTTTACTCACTTTGATAATCTTCCATTTTAACAGGGTATTTATTAGACTGTTTACATTTAACATAATAATATGCTTGGATTTAAGTCTTTCATCTTGCTATTCGTTTTCTATTTGATCTATCCTTTCTTTGTTTCATTTTACTTATCTTGGATTGACTGATTGCTTTTTATGAGTCCATTTTCTTTCTTTTGTTTGGCTAGTAGATACAAACACTGGTATTTTATTGGTTGTCTTTCATTTCATACTGTACATCTGTAATATGCCACAGTCTGCCTCCAAATAATGTTGCACTATTTCGTGTATGATTTAAGAACTTCACAGAAGTATACTTTTGTTTCCCCCTACTCTGTGGTATTGTTTGACACTTTACTTCTTCATAGAAATTCCACAAGATCTTGTTGTTATTTAAATAAAATATTTTCCAGCGGATATCATTTTCTTTTGCCTAAAGGATATTCTTTAACATTCCTAATAATGCACTTCTGCTGGTCATGACTTTTTTGAGTTTCTGCCTGTCCAGCAGAATCTCTCTCTCCCTAATTTTTGAATGATTTTTATAATGCGTAAAAAATTGTTGGTTTTCCTTTAAGTACGTTAAAGATGTAGCTCCATTTTTTTTTATTTGCATTTTTTCTGATGGGAGTCTGCTATAATTTTCTGTTTCGTGGTGATGGGTTTTTTCCCCTCGAACTGCAATTTTATGCTCATTGCTGATTTTAAACAATTCGATTATTGTTGATATAATTTCCTTCATGTTTGCTCTGCTTGGGTTTTACTGAACTTCTTGGATCTGTCTGTTTATTGTTTTTATCAAATTTGGAAAATTTTTGGCCATTATCTTTTTAAGTATTTTTTCTTTTTATCCTTTTTGGGGACTCAAGTTACACCTCTTTGGCTGCTTGAAGTTGTCATAGAGTTTAGTGAGGTCCTTTTTTTTTTTTTCCTACTCAAATTCACTTTGTCTCTCAGAGATCAGTGTTTTTTTGTTGCCAAATATCTCATATTTGGGAGTGCCATTATTTTCAGGTATTATGTTTGGTTTTTTAGTTATTTCATACAAGAGAGTCAGTCTGGTCCTTCTTGTTCCATTATATTGATTGAAAGTGAAAGTCTCTAAACTCTTAATTACAAATTAATCTACGAACATATTCTTGTAAAACATTGAAACACTGTGATGACAGTGTCCATGTTTGATGAGTCACTTAGTCTAATCCCAGTCTTCCTCTTTCTGGGGATTACACCTGCTTGTGGTATGTATCTCCTCAGAATTTTTTTCCCCTTTATATAGATACATAAAATGTACCCATAGAAACAATATGTTATTTTTAAAATGTGAGTTTTTTTCTAGTTTATTTCTACTTAAATTATGTGTTTCATCTCTGTCCTCCAGGCAGCTAAGAAAGAGCATGCAGCCATCATTCTTTGGAACACTACATCTTGGAAACAGGTGCAGAATTTAGTTTTTCACAGTTTGACTGTCACGCAGATGGCCTTCTCACCTAATGACAAGTTCTTACTAGCTGTTTCCAGAGATCGAACATGGTCACTGTGGAAAAAGCAGGACACAGTCTCGCCTGAGTTAGGTAAAACAGCTTCCAATTGGAAGATTGTTAGTGAAACACGTATGTCCATCTTATGTACCTTGTGGAGCTACTGGGTGAAGAGGACTAGAAGTAATAACAGGGTGAAGACCAGAGTCTCACTGTTGTGAAGTCTTTCAAAGTTGTGTTCTGAGGAAGACTCGACCTTCCGTGTAAGATTTAAATGCAGTGATCTTTGAGTTGACTTCCTTGTGATTATATAGTCAGGATGGCGTGTATTCAGACATCTCAGTTAAAAGAAACATAGAAATCTAAAAAATGTAGATTTTGTGAATTTTTACAGAATGCCAGCATAAAACTAAATGGGTACCATATTCTGAGCTAGGGTTTTATGGGACAGTAATAATGAAGATACAATTAAATTGTGAAATTTATTAGAAAGACCATTATTTTTACCTTTTTCCTGCTTACCCCTGTCACTTTGTTAATTAGGAAGGGCATTTTAGGCATCTGTCTGTGAATACCGTGACCCCTGGGCAGGATATTAACACCCACCTGCGTTCTCCTCTGAGCCTGGCATAAATTAAAAACAAAAGGGGGGGAAACCTTTGTGTTGTTGGAGCATGGCCTATTTCTATTCCCCGGGTTTCTTTGGGTAAAATCTAGAGTGTTTAAGATATCTTCATGTTGTTTAATTCTGTTTTAATCTTTCTATTGGTATAACTTGCATGCAGTTTGATCGTGTGATGTTCCTGGTCTCTCAGTTTCTGGTATTTTAGAGACTGACGCATATTAAACAGTACATGTTAGAACAGACTGATTTCTTCTGCAACTAGTGATTTCCTAACATGCGGCCTTTAGTTTTTAAAAAGTTAATATGATACTAATGATACATCCATTAATCTATTGTATCTTATGGATTATAGATTAATAGGTACATTCCTCTTCCCTCTTCATAAGTAATTTTATTTTTTAGGTGTGGTCCATATGAAGGCTAGAAGTTACCTTACACTGAAATTTTACAAGGGAAAAGGTTTTTTAAGGTTTTCGTTCATTTGGGTTTTTTTCATTATTTGAGTACATTAATCTTTTTTCCGTATGTGTAAATCTGGCCACTTCCTGAGTAAAGTTAAATTGCTCAGGCTTCTTTCATGGGCATAAGTTGAATTTTTAGTTAAGTGCCTGGAAGGTGTTTGCCACCAGTCACTAAAGAGTGACTAGTGACATTCCCTACTGAAAAAGTAACTGTATGCCCATAGCCTTCTGATGAGGGCCAGCAACCTAGTCTGTTGCAAAAGTCTGCATGTATAAAATGATTGCTAAAGGGTGTGATGTATATTGCACATAAGCCTAAATTTCTACCAGATAAAAACAGCTTTGTCTGCCCTGTGAGTAGTGTGTATGGTGTTTCTTTCAGACCCAGTTTTCAGCCTCTTCGCCTTCACCAACAAGGTAACTGCTGTGCACAGTAGAATTATTTGGTCTTGTGATTGGAGTCCCGATAGCAAGTATTTCTTCACTGGGAGTCGGGACAAAAAGGTAATTTTTTTTAACTTAATATTTTTTCAAATGTAAAATAATATTACAGGTATGTTTGGATAAAAACACATAATCCTGACTTTCTGATACAATTAAAAACATCAATCTGTGTATTCTCTTCTGTGTTTTTCATATGCATGCATAAAAAGACTTTTCTTGTTAAATTCTATAAATACATTTCTCTGAAAAATCAAATATGAAAAGAAAACCTTTTAGACACATGGTGTTCATCAGATGTCCCCAGTGGGAGAGAAGTAGTGAATGAAATGGTTCAAGACTAACCAGCTAGGAAAGCAGGAGAGGGTAGAGGGGCGTAAGGAGGAAAACAGTTGGCTTCTTTTCTTTTTCATACTTTATGAATTAAAATTTTTCTCTACAATAGATGATTATTGCCTTTTCATTCAGTGGAGGAAGCAGTGCGTGTGTGTGGGTGTGTGTTTCCCAAGCTTTGAAAAAATCAAAACAAGTTAGCTCTGAATGGGTTCTTGACCACGGCCCTCACCCTGGCCTCTGGTGTCTCCTGTCCTCACACACTTTAAAATGCCTTTTCCATTTTCTGAGTGCTTGCATATCAGAGGTGGTGAGACAGTTGAGCGTTTCCTTTTCTCTCCCTGCTCTCTCTAGTTGTCATGGTACAAATTACTGAAGCAGAGGACTAGCTTGGAAATGTCACTCAGTGAAACACTGAAATGTCAGCCTCTAAACCCATTTCTTTTAGACCTTCACTTGTGTCCATTTGCTGGTTCCTTTCTTCCCTGGGGCTTCTGTGCTGGCCACCGAGGAAGCAGGACTGCTTCTGCCCTCCATGGTTGCGCGCACTCGCACGTGCTCCAGCTGTGGCTCCCAGGGCTGTGTCATGCCTGAAACACACAGAGTGTCACCCACCACACATTCTCAGAAGTGCACTTCGGTTTACTTGGTCAGAGCCTCCTGCTTGGAATCTTGCTTTGGTCTGGATTTTGCAAGTGTTGTCCACTGCACTTCCCTCTCTGTTTCTTTGTGACCAGTCACCCCCCTGGAGGCGTGAGCTTCTGTTACAGGATTTTGTGTCCCCTTAGTGCCCGCGTTCTTGGTCACGCCACTTCGAAGAATGAAGAGGTAGACCAGATGAGGAGCGGTGGGCAGCGAAGCAGAGTTTATTGAGCAAGAGTACAAAGTTCCCAGAGAGGGAGGGGGACCCTAGAGGGTTGCCCTCCAAGTTTCTAAGTTTAGGGGTTTTTATGAGGTCTTTTGCAGAACTTTTTTAAGCAATCAGGGTATGCTGAGTCGTGCCGATCAGGACTTTGGTCACATATATGTCTACCTATTAGGTTAATGTCCACGTGCTGATGGTCCTTTTTTGCTGACATCTGGGGGCTAAGGTCTTAACTGCCCCTTGCCCGTGATATTGACAAGCACTTTCTGGTTAATTGTCTTATTTTAGGACGTTTTGGAGAAGTAATTTCTGCAAGGCTGCAAAGCAGAATGTCAGTGCTATTTTATCTTAGCTGTCCTGACTCCATATTTTCTTCTTGGGGACCCTGACCACCTAACTGTCCAACTAACTCCTAACACTTGCAGGGAAGTGTCACTTCTTCCACAGGGTATCATCAAGGTTAGCTGCTCCTGACTGCTGAGTCGTTTGCCTCAGCAGTTGGTGGTATAGAGGAAGAGCCAGGGCTTGATAGGTCCCCATGTGTTGTTTGGTAACTTCTTGGAGACGTGCATGAACCTCTTGGTGAGGATGTGACTGATAGACTTTCCCTGGATCAGAACTGGTTTCCTGAGTATAAAAGAGCGGGCTAGACAATCCCTGGTCTCTGGGCAGGGGCAGTCCATGTTTGGACCAGCACACTTAGGTAATTGAGGTCTCACAGACTTGTCTGTCACACCGTGGCTTCTCCGTGATGCTTGAAATACTCTGAAATCCTGGAACATCGTCTGCAAATGTGAACGAAGAATTTTTTTTAAATGCTAGAGTGAATATGTTGCATTATCTGTGCCATCGATACTCTAATGCATTGCTGAAGCCTTGCAAAGAGAAAGCTTGACAGAGTTTGGTCTGTCTCTGTTAGGTGGTTGTGTGGGGCGAGTGCGACTCCAGTGAGGACTCCGTGGAGCACAGCATCGGCCCCTGCTCCTCCGTCCTGGACGTGGGCGGAGCAGTGACGGCCGTCAGTGTCTGCCCGCTGCTCAGCCTTTCCCAACGGTCAGTCTCTGAGTGGGGCTTTGTTTTACATTTTTGTTAACACTTGGTTTCTTAATATGTAGCCCTCTTACATTTTCATTCTTGGTTTCTCTTCGCTTCCAAGTTGCTATTTTTTTCATAATGCTTACATTTCTTTTAAGAATTGTTAAATTGATAGAACTCGATGATATGCAGAGTAGGAAAATGGGGATTGGGAGTGTGGCTCAAAGGTCCTTATTTCACCAAATTTAGAACCGTGGTACTTTCTCGGTAACAAGTGTCTGCGGTAGAACGAGGACCCCTGCAGCCAGCCACGGAACACTGGCTTGTGGGCTTTGCCAGTAGAGGTCAGAGGGAAACTTTGTGCACCCTTGACAGAGAGGCGGCTCCATGAGGGCACGGTAGGAGCAGTGTACTCTCTCCTGGCTGGCACTTCTAACCAGAGCCTTTCGTAAGCCACGGAAGTTGGGAACATGGTAAAGAACTCTGTTAGAGTGATGACGGAGATAACAAAAATTCATGCTGATTAATCACTGTCTTCCCCTCCTCCCTTAAAAACAGATACATTGTTGCAGTAGGATTAGAGTGTGGAAAGGTTCGTTTATACACCTGGAAAAAGACTGATCAAGTTCCAGAAATAAATGACTGGACCCACTGTGTAGAAACAAGTCAAAGGTATTTTCTTACTATTTTTATTTATCAGATTAGATTTTGTTATAATTATACAAATTATAATTGTATTTGTTATAAAGCATTGAATTTTAATTTTAATTAATTTTTAAAAAATAAGTTGCTCTTTTATAGATCTTTTTTTAAAGATTTATTTATTAGAGCGGGCATGAGCTGGGGGAGGGGCAGAGGGAGAGGGAGCGGGAGCGGGACTCTGCTGGGGAGCCAGACACAGCTGGATTCTAGGACTCTATGAGATTTTGACCTGAGCTGAAATCAAGAGTCGGCCACTTAACCTACTGAGCCACATGGGCGCCCGAAGCATCGAGGTTTTAGTGGCAGTGTTTTTCCAGTTTTATTGAGAAGTGATCCGTGTAAGTGACTGTGTAAGTTTACAGCCTATAGCAGGATTTACATACATTATGAAACGTTACCGCAGTATGTTCAGTTTACATCCATTTATTCATATGGATACAATAAAAAGAAGGGAAAGAAGAAAAGAATATAGGAAAAAAGTCTTTCCTTGTAATGAGAACTGTTAGGATCCACTCTCTTAACAACTTCCCCGTTCATCATCCAGCAGTGTCTGCTGTCATCATCATGTCGTACGTTACGTCTCTAGTGCTTACTTGTCTTATAACTGGGAGTTTGTACCTTTTGACCACCTTCCTCTGATTCCCTCTCTCCCTACCCTCTGCATCTGGTAACCATAAATCCGATCTCTTTTCCTATGAGTTTTTGTTTTTATTTTATAAAGATTCTCTATGTGAGATCATATAGTGTTCGTCTTTAGTGGCAAATTTATGCCACATTTACATGGAGAGGTACATAAATCTCTATTCATTGTGCTTACCACCAAGTGGTACTGTGGTAGTCTCTTGAGATTGATGTTTGTTACTATATTGCACTTGGTTTTTAAAAGTTTGCTTGAACAGATTGCTTGTTTGCATAATATCTTTATAGACAACACATTTGAGATGAAAGCGATTTTCATAACGATGTCATCTAGAAAGTGACTAGAGTAGATTTGTAACAAAATTGGATTAAAAATGTGGGTGATTTTTTGAAATATCATAGATTGTGTTTTGGTAGCCTCATGTTGTGTTTGAACACTTCAGCTCAGATCCCATGGTGGAGCAGTCAGGTGCCCCTCAAAGTCACATGCCTGCTTTCATGCACAGTAAGTGCTCCTTGAGCCTCATGCCCCAGACCTGGGCTTTTGCTGCCTGAGCTGGCTTAGAGCACCTGTCATTTATAACCCTCTCCCCACCCTCACCCACTTAGATAGCAGGATGTTTTTTTAATCTGATTTTTAACCCAAACTATTCTTTAAAAATGTCTAAATTATCAAAAAATCATTAACCTCATTCTGTCAGATTTTTTTTTTTTTTTTTTTTGGATTCTTCAACCTTCATATATCTGCACTGTTCAAAATAGAATGTCAGGGGCACCTGGGTGGCACAGCGGTTAAGCGTCTGCCTTCGGCTCAGGGCATGATCCCAGCGTTCTGGGATCGAGCCCCACATCAGGCTCTTCTGCTATGAGCCTGCTTCTTCCTCTCCCACTCCCCCTGCTTGTGTTCCCTCTCTCGCTGGCTGTCTCTATCTCTGTCGAATAAATAAATAAAATCTTTAAAAAAAAAAACAAAAAAAAAAACAAAATAGAATGTCAGATACAATTCCAAATGATAGTATCATGATGAAAGTGATGGGCTTAGTGGAGAGAGACCTGTGAGCACATGTCTTTTATAAGATATTTCATCCATGGGGGTTTGTCTCCTTATTGGCAAAGCATGTTAGTGCTCGTAATAATTATATTGGTTAAAATTAATCTTTGTTCCTGCTGCCCTTTTGGCTTCTCTCCCACCTCTGATGGTGGGTTTAGCAATTAAAATAGTTCATGGTGTTGCTTACCGAAGAGGGAAGTACTCCAGTGAAAATTCCATATTCCAGGCATTTGAAATTTTCTCTCTTCTTGGGCTCCCCTCCCTTCTTTTCTCCTTCCTTTTACCTTGCCCTGCCATGGTGCTTGCTCTCCTCCACAGATCCTGAATGTGGGATACTGGCAGGAAGCCCCTTAGAAAGCATGGGAAGGGGACAAGAACAGAATTTTTATTTTTTATTTTAAGATTTTTTTTTGTCATTGTGGTGGTGTTAGATTTGTAAGAACTAATTCATGACTTAACCACATTATATTATTTGGATTGTTAATATCCCACTTATCAAATTTCAGGTACCTTTCAAATGAAACTTTTTGCTAATAATGAGATGCAGAGGTAATACAAGCAAACACTGCCTTTTAGGTTGGCTCCCCCAAACTCCCTGTCTTCTAAATGTGATCTCTTAACATGCTAGATTTAGAGGGAATATTACAAAAAAAAGAAAGAAAGAAAGAAAGAAAGAAAGAAAGAAAGAAAGAAAGAAAGAAAGAAAGAAACCCACCATCTTAAAGCTTACATAGGAAAAAAGGTACTGTTCCTCAACATAGCTCCCCTGGGAAGCAGTATATACAATTAGTCCTTGAACAGTGTGGGGGTTAGAGGTGTTTCGCTTTTGACTCCACAAAAGCTTAATTACTAATAGCCTCCAGTTGACTAGAAGCCTTATTGATAACATAAACATAAGCTAGAGAAAAAATGTTAAGAAATCATGAGAGAAAATACATTTATGGTACTGTACTGTATGTATTGAAAAATTCCGTGTGTAAGTGGGCCCATGCAGTTCCAACCCGTGTTGTTTAAGGGTCAGCTGTACTGTTATACACTTGTTTCAGTAATGTCACTACTTCAAACCATTCCTCCAGTGAAATGGTATATCTTTAATATTATCAATAACAAATGAGATTCTAGTCATGTTGGTGTCATTTAAAATATTTTTGGAACCTCTCTTTAGGAACCAGCTTACAAGTGATTCAAGAAAACCAATTAAATACGTTTTATAATTGTACTCACTTCATCACTTTTTTTAAAGTTTGGCATTGATTTCTTTAATAAAGCTCATCTCCTGATGACTCTTGACTACCCTCAGTAATCAGATTAGAGTCAGACTCACAAAAGATGCACTGTCATTGAGATAGTGTTGAAGTCATAGCCTGCACAGTATGGAAGCACTGCCTTGAGAAGCACTTCAGGAAACTGTGATGTACAGTAGCATTGTTGAAGTGCGCGTAGCCTCCAGAGTGGCCACTTGCACGGGCTCACGGTCGTGGGGTTGCATAGGTTCTGGTATGCCAATTTTGTGAAAATGTGTTTCATTACCTCAAGGTTCTATTTCATTCCTCCCTGTGATCCTGAGAGTGCATCTGGTGACATGTGGGCTCTCAGCATCTGAAAGTATAATTTGTGTGCTCTGATATTGTTTTCAGGGTTTACTGCCTTAAAACCTACTTAAGTTTTTAACTTTATTCCTCTTTGGTTTGGAGGTTAAATTTTTAGAGGGTATTATGTTTTCATAGGGATTTCTTAATATATGTTTAGTAGCATTCTAGGCCTGTCATGGGGTTGAAGGGGCATTAATATGAGTGTCTTGCCCAAGGTCATGCAGTTAGAGGTCACACTGGAGACCAAGATTGTTTCATTGGGCAGTTTATTAGATCTTTCCTTACCCAGCAGTAAAAACGTAAGAGTCCATCTGTGTCACAGGGATGTCAAAAGAATAAAATAATTTTGAATATGTTGCAAGTTGGAATTCTTTAAAAAGAAACACATTTAGTAATGTTATCTGAAAGACTGATTTTAACAGCCATTTCATGAATTCTACTGATCATTTAAACAAAATTTGACAGGAATTCATTGTTCGTTTCTTGCTCTTTTTGGTAGTGTCCTTTGTCAGTAAATAAGATATTTAGTCTGACAGTTTTAAGTAGAGTAAGATGTTTTCAAGTGTAGAATAAAATTGCTAAAGTATTAGTGATGGTATTCTAAAACCTGTACTTTTTAATTTTTACAATTTTATTTTTGAGTATGGTTGATATACAACATTACATTGGTTTCAGGTGTACAACTTAGTGATTTGACAGGTTCACACGTTACGCTACGTTCACCCCACGTGTAGCTTCCGTCTGTCCCTGTTAATGTCACTATTACAGTGTCATTGACTGTATTCCTCATTGTGCCTTTCATTCCCGTGACTTACTCATCCCATACCTGGAAGTCTGAATCTCCCTCTCATCTCCTCTGCCCAGCCCTTCACCCAACTCCCCTCTGGCAACCATCAGTTTGTTCTCTGTATTTATAGGTCTGATTCTGCTCTTTGTAAGACTGGTACATTTTGATTTTCAGGTTTTGACTTCCATTCATGTTAACAACATTAATAGCAAGGGCAGGGTAATTAAATTAATACATAGATAAAATATTTTGTAGTCCTAGCATACATTCCTTTCATGATTTCTCTATCTTTGTTTTAGTCAAAGTCATACACTTGCTATCAAAAAATTATGCTGGAAGAATTGTAACGGAAAAACTGAAGAGAATGAAGCAGAAGGCGCTGAGTGGTTACACTTTGCAAGTTGTGGTGAAGATCACACTGTGAAGATCTACAAAGTTAACAGATGTGCATTGTGATGGGCTTAATAACCACGGACATGTTGTCATTGGTGTCTTAAGATATTTATCCTGTAAATAGATGACTTTCTTCACCTTTAATTTCATCGAGTTTCATTTTTAAGTCCCATAGCAGTAATACTATTTGGATCACAGACCCTTTGAAATCTGATGAAAGCTGCAGACTCTTTCCTCACAGATGTACGTATGCACACACCCTCAGAACCTCAGGCCCACACTTTCGGGGATTCAGACCTGCATCCATGTGTCCCAGATTAAGAACCTCTCTCCGTTTTTTTTTTTTTTTTTTAAAGATTTTATTTATTTGTTAGAGAGAGAGAGGACAAGCAAGGGGAGCAGCAGGCAGAGGGAGAAGCAGACTACCCCCTGAGAAAGGAGCCTGATGGCGGGACTCAATCCCAGGACCCTGGGATCGTGACATGAGCCAAAGGCAGATGCTTAACCAACTGATCCACCCTGGTGTCCCGAACCTCTGTTTATTCTCTTTCTTCATGAGTGAATTTGCCTAATTTTGTGTTATTTGGGGCCTTTTCTTTTCATATGCCCTTCTTTGGGACATTTCATTATTTATTACTCTCTTCAAAGAGAGGACATAGAAAATAAAAAGAGATAAAACCTAGATTACTCAATTTTTATTTTAACAGACTACACTTTGTGTGGTCTTGACCTTTCTTCCAGTACACGCCCACCATTCTAGGAATTTGGCAGGCAGTTGTGAATTTGAACTGCAGTCAGTTCTTTCTTGTATTCTTTAAAAGTACATAGATTGATTCTTCTTTTACAGTTTGACTTAAAGCAGGCTATCCTGACATTTACTCTGGTAGATGTCGGGGCTGAAAAGGAGAGTTGTGTCTCATGTGAGTTGGTGTGAAGTCACATACATGAATCATGAGAGAAAGGATGCCCTTGAGGGTGAGTGTGTAGTGGGAGCAGAAGGAAGAAGAAGATGCTAGAAACAGGATGTTGGGTGTGCCAGAAGTTTGGGACATGCACCACGAGAGTCGGGAGTTTTGGGAGTTGGGTGGAGGGAGGTTAAGCTCGGGGGAATATTGGCATGAGAGTGGAGGCTTTCCCTGACCCAGAGTCATCTGGGAAATTGGCAATGAAATGAATACTGTGCGTAATAAATATGCTGAAAGGGGGGAAGTGAGGACTTTCTTGGTTGGAGTTTGCCATGATCTAATGTGACAGTTTGCTTCCAAAGGAGTTGTGATATTTTGTCTAAATCGAGATTTCTAGACCACTATCCAGTTTTTCTAGAAATACAGAAATATAATTTGAGCTACGTAAATAATTTAAAATTTCCTCGTAGCTATATAATAAGAGTAAAAACAATTAGGTGAAATTTATTTTAGTGACATCTTTTAACCCGGCATATCCAAAATAGTATCATTTCACATATACAACATAAAAGATAGTTGAGGTATTTTATACTTTTTCTTTTATAAAGTCCTTGTACAATATGAAGTGTATTTTACATTGAGAGCCCATCTTAATTTGGACTAGCCACATGTCACTAGTGGCCATCCGTATTTGGACTGTGCACTTCTAGACTATTGAGTCTGTATAAACTTGTCTCATGCCCTCAGGCACATGCGTGCATGCATACACCAAAGCAGTGAGAATCTGAGTTCCCAGCCTCGAACCAGGATGCCCCGAAGTACAGTTTCCTTGCTTATCAACTAAAGTATCTGAGTCTTCACCCCCATTGGCACACAGGGATTTGTTTGAATCCCATGCGTGTGGGACCCCAGAGAAGATTCACTGAACTAACTTGGTGTTTTAGAACATTTTTCATGCACAGAACTCAACCCCCTAAGGTTCCCTGAAAATAGGCCTAGTCTCAGAGAGACTGAATTCATGGTTATTGTTTTAATTTGTCACTTGGGTTTGTATTAGACAGTTTTCATAAGTTGCCCTGAAGCATCTTCCTCGGTAACCACCTGAGTATCCAGTTCAGTAAGCATTCAGAGGACTTGCTGTACAGTGGGGCAGTCTGCATTGTCATTCATACACATACACTGTAATTTTACACGCCTCTCAGTCTACTAAAGGAGTACCCTTTGAACCGTATCGTATTATGAACCACATTGTTCATCATATCTAAAGCAAAAGGGACCTCTTAGAACTTTGCCCCAGAGGCGTGGAGGAGTATTTCAGAGTCCCTGACTTGCCCTGCCCCTTTCCCCAACTTCTCACTTCTCTGCCTGATTCACAGCATCAGAGCTCAGATTGATGTCGAGCGCCAATCTAAGCAACTGCTGTCTTTTTTTTTTTTTTTTTAAGATTTATTTATTTATTTATTCGACAGAGAGAGACAGCCAGTGAGAGAGGGAATACAAGCAGGGGGAGTGGGAGAGGAAGAAGCAGGCTCATAGAGGAAGAGCCTGATGTGGGGCTCGATCCCATAACGTCGAGATCACGCCCTGAGCCGAAGGCAGATGCTTAACCGCTGTGCCACCCAGGCACCCTGCAACTGCTGTCTTCTGACGTGTACAACTTTCCTAGACTTGGGGGGAGGTAAGTGGATTGTTCTGAGTACATTTTTACCTTGTACAGCACGGAGCCAGATCACTTCCCAGTAACCTCAGGGAAAGCAGAGTTGGTTATGGATTCCAGAGGGGGAATGTGGGAATTGGAGGGAGACTGCAAATTCAGGAATAAAGTGAAAGGACAGACTCATTCTCTCTCTCTTAAATTAGAAGTTCTGGCCACCACAGAAAATCCTGGGTGGTTTAAGGAATACCAGGCCTTCTGTGAATTACGTTTATACAAACTCCTGTGTGTTTCTCAAGGCACCTAGCTGGGGGTTGGAAGCTGGACTGGAGGAATCGGAAGCATGTTTGATCCTGGCTCTTGCTGCAGTAAGTATGGGTAAGCGTTTCCCCTCAGCTCTACATGGAGATAATACTCGTGGATCAGCCTGACTTCCATCCAGCTGTGTGAGAAGGAAAATGCCAAATGTTCTTTCTGGTTTATTGAAGGTAGAAGTTTTCTCTCAAAAGGAATCAAGGTAGGGGCGCCTGGGTGGCCCAGTTAAGCGTCCAACTCTTGATTCTGCTCAGGTCATGATCTCAGGGTTGTGGGATCGAGCTCCACGCTGGGTGTGGAGCCTGCTTAAGATTCTTTCCCTCCCTTTGCCCTTCCCTGCTCATGAGCTCTCTCTTTTTCTTTAAAAAAAAAAAAAAAAAAAAAAAAGGAAATCGAGGTAGGCAGACCAGTCAGGCAGGGAGACTTCTCAATATGATGAGGAACCCAGGTTCTTTTTCTTTGCTATCTGTAATCCTCAGTGTGTGGCTTCCTCACCATCCAGGATGGCTGCTTGGCCTCCTGCCACGATCTTTGCATTCCAACCAACAGAAAGGAAAGGCTTGTCCCTAGCTTTAAGGAAACTTCTTGGAAGTCCACACAGTTCTGCTTAATCACTGTGGCCAGAATTTAGTCTTGTGGCCATACTGCAAGAGAAACTAGGAAATAAAATTTTTATTACAGGGGCCATGTGTTCAGCTGGGAATTGAGGTGCTTTATTCTGGAAGAAAGAACAAATACTAGTCTCATTTTGTAAAAAGCAGCCACCTTGTAGGGTTGTTTGGAGGACTAAATGAGCCAGCACATGAAAAGTGTTAGCTCAGGGTCTGGATATATATTCTTAGACACCAACTGTTAGGTTGAATAAAGCTCAGTTCATGTCACCTCCATAGAGCCTTTATTAATCCCTTTGTTCCAAGTATTCTTTCCTTTCTCTGAGTTCCACAGTACTACCAGTTTTAATGGCATTCTCATTCCCTATCTTTTATTTACATCTATCTTACATTATGTCAATTAGATTCTTCCTGTAGTAAGATAGTTTGCCTCAAAATGATACAGGGAGTTACTAGCTCACGTAACTGAAAACAATCCAGTGGTAGACAGAAAACAATCAAGTATGGTTTCATCAGCGCGCTGTGACCCTCTCTCTACTCTCAACTGACCTCTCCAGGGGTCAGCTTTCTTCCAAGGCTGCCCTCCCCCATGGATGAAAGCAGCTGTTGAAGTTACAGATTTCCTTGCTCATATCAAAGGGAATAAATTAAACATTAAGTCCCTAGCTTTACTCTGACCCAAACATCCTGACCTGATCACAATGGGCGGTGGGGGGAAGACGGTGGGGGGGGGGGCGCGGGGGAACCACACATTGAGTGGCTTAGGCCTGCCCGTCTGATGTGGAAGAGCCATGGATGACTCTGGAGCTGGAGGCAGGGTCGTCCCATTACGACCACATGGCTGCTCTATGTGGGGTGGTTTTCCAAAGCAAAGTCAGAGGGGCAGTGGGTGCTGGCTAGGCAACTGATGAACTCCCACTATACAGGCCTGCTAAAGCCCAAACGTGTTTTCTTGCTCTCCACAGCATCTAGCACAGTGTGTCGAGCAGTGTATTGTCAAATATTTGCTGCATTTAAGGATGAGTAAATTTGACAACACAGATGGCTGGCTGGTGGAGGAAGGATTCGGTGTAATCCACTAGTCAGTAAATAGAATGACTGATATCAGATCTTCTCCCTGTCTTGGTAGCATAAAGGGGTAGGAGGCACAGAGCAGGAGGGAAGGTGTCAACATGGAAGGGACCATGAAGGTTGCCCAGCGGACCTGCCCCTGAATGAACACCGGGAGAAGCTGAGACCCCAGGAAAACAGCCTCAGGAAAGTAACCCCTTTGGGTCCCCCCACCCTGTCACTCCTGTGGTCTGCCTAGTACTGGCCAGTGGGGGTTTGTTGTTTTGAACATTAGGGGTTTAGATATAATGGAGCCTTGTTCTGGATTCCGTCCTGCCCTTTTAGCTTCTATTCACAGAAAAGGTCTCCTGTCCCTGTAGGGGAGGGAGCTTCCTAGGGTTTCTGATCTTTCCACTGCTTTCAAGTTGTTTCTCCCAGAACTTCTACTCTGGCAGGCTCTGGAGAGAATCCTGCTCCGCTGCTGTCTCACTCCTGCTCTGTCGACTCCCTTCTCATTTTTCAGGTGTCAGAGGATCTCGGCTAGCAGGTTCTCACTGTTACAGAAGGATGCATTTCACTCTAGCAGGAAATAATAAATTCTCCATCCAAACCAAATTTAGCCTCTGAAACACCCACCCTCCATCCCAACTACTTGGCAGGAAATTTGATCCATCGTAATTTCAGTCCCCAAATACCTCCAGGATCAAGAAGCCTTGGGGGTTAGCCAGTAGGAAAACCTCTACCTTTCATTGCTGTTTAAGACTTGATCATTATAGAAGCGCCCCGGGGGGATCAGTCGGTGAAGCCTCTGCCTTCGGCTCAGGTCATGATCCCTGGGCCCTAGGATTGAGTCCCATGTTGGGCTCCCTGCTCAGTGGGGAGCCTGCTTCCTCTCCCTCTTTCCCTCCCCCCGCTCATTCTCTCTCTCTCTGTAAAATAAAATCTAAAAAAAATAAAAGTTGACCATTATAATGGAGCTTCCATCCCCACCAAGGTAACGAAATTGTCTCACTTAAGATTGCCACACCACCACCTAGCCAGCACATTCGCCAATCTGGCCCTTGCCCTAACCGGCCTGTCAGCCCTAGTATCCCAAGGTGTTCTCCTCTGGCTCTCCTCCCCTCTCTCCGCCTGCATCTTCTCACCAGTCATCGGCACGGAGGTAGCTGCCGCTTAAATGTTGCTCTTCCCAGGGCTCTGCCTCTCCCTGAACGCTTCAGAGCCTAGGGAGTGACCTTTCCACAAGCTTCTCCCATGAGTTGTGTCTCCCACCCTGACACTGTCCTTCCTGAGCCCTGAGCCCCAATCTCCACTTTGATGTCCTGAACCGTTTTGTCCGCCTATGCCTGAGCCCCCTCCTCCCTGCATCCACCAAGGCATCCACTCCCAACAGTGCTGAGTCACCTGGGCCAGTCCTCCCTCAGTCCCAAGATGAATTCCATCCCTTCTGTGCCAGGGGGGCCCTCATTGCTCCTTGCCAGCACTTCCGGCCAGCCTCCCCGCAGGCCTCTCCTCCGTGCTGCTGGGCTCTCAGGCACACTTTTGACTCAGCCACTCTGCTGTAGGGTTCCCTGGCATCTTCCTGTCCCTCCTGGCTGCAGAGCTTGGCCCTCCTCCCTGTCCTCGCTCCCCGTCCCCACCCCTTACGCCTGCACAGCCACAGCCAGTGCTCCAGGCTCAGTGGAGGTTGTGCTTCTGTAGTTTTCTGAGCTGTTCTGTAGCTCCAGCATTTGCACATGGAATGCTGCCCTCCCTCTCGCACCTTCTCTTCAGGACTTCTGGAGTCCTGGGTTGGGGGGGCTTTCTCCCTCACAGCCTCAACCTCTTTGTGAAGCCCCCTTCTGCGGCACTGTGCAGTGTGGAGGAGGTGATCCAGCTGCGGACCCTTCTTCACTGGGGCCTCTCTGGCACACAGGCCGCCTTACTGACTGCTGGCTTCCCAGGACTGAGCATGGGCCTCGTGGGGAGCAGTTCGCCAGTGAGCACTGGGTGATGCCCCTGCCAGCGCCCACTTTCCTCTTCAGTGACTCAAGCCTAGAGGTTGCAGGAGGCTGTAGCTGGTCCTACGCCCATTTCTTAGCACCCATCCAGCCTGGTTGTGGCCATTAGCTAGACCCACCTAAATCATCTCTTGGGACCACTTTTGTGCTCAAAAATGTTCAGAATGAAATTCTGGAAGACTTACAGCCTTCCAAAATCCCCCCCCCCCAAATCTACCTTGCCTTCCTCAACCACTACAGACTTTAATTCTGAGAGGTACTCATCGAACTTTTGCCAAGTGAGGGAATGAAGAATACAGGAATGAATACCTTCTGTGTAGTGGAGGTTTTTGCAAACGGAGTCCGTTGCCCGAGGACTGGGGGGTGGGGGCCTGTAGAAGTCAGGTAACGTGGGAGCAAGGGGTTTTGGGGAGATCTCATCTAAGCTCAGTGAGCTGGACGAGGGACAAAGCCTCACCCAGGGGGAGAGATTTTAAGTACAAAATCAGGGCTGTCTCATGTCTGCCCGGTCTGGCCTGGAGGCACATAATTTTCACGGTTCCAAGGTGAGAGAGAGCTGTAAGGAGGAGCTGAAGAGCTGTTCCCCTACACAGCTGGAAACGTTGGATGCAGAAGCTAGCTTCTTGGGACCTCATCATGGACCAGCTCAGGCTCCTCCAAGGCCCCCGGGTCAGCAGCTGGGCCAGGGCAGGCAAGGCAGTGGCAGGCCCACAGCACAGGCCGGAGGAGCCCACGAGTGATGAACACGTGTAAGACATTTCACTGATGGAGGCAGGACGTTGGTTCTGCTTTAGGCTGAATAAGAATGTGCAGGCTGATTTCTGACAGTCCTCCTGGCAGGAGAGGCCTGGGGATCTTGGTAAAATAAACTTGAGGGTGCCAGTTAGAGGTGGAGCCTCCCGCTGTCCCCCACTACTCTGCCACCTTTCTTCGCAGGCTCATTGCTATGGCCCAGGTTTGCAGGCTTGCTCCTTTGGGGTGCCTTCCCTGAACTCCTTAGTTGGAAGTAGCCCCTCTCCTCTCCCCTGCAATTCTACGCCTGCATCCTTCAGCACTCAGGCCACATGGCCTTGTGGCTGGATGTTCAATAGTTATTTCCCTACATGGCTCCATAGGCACAATCCTTCCCATCCTCCTGAGCATGCGTGCGGTGCCCTGGGCAGAGCCAGGAACTTAAAGATATTTCTTGACTGAATGGTAGTTCAGTGATTTTTAATGATCTTCAAGAGTTCTGCACTGTACATAAAAGGATACAATTAAAGTGAAAAGGCCATCTATAGAATGGGAGAAAATGCTGCTAATTATAACCTGACAAGGGTTAATGTTCAGAATATATAAAGAACTCCACGGGGCGCCTGGGTGGCTCAGTCATTAAGCGTCTGCCTTCGGCTCAGGGCGTGATCCTGGCATTCTGGGATTGAGCCCCACGTCAGGCTCTTCTGCTGCGAGCCTGCTTCTTCCTCTCCCACTCCCCCTGCTTGTGTTCCCTCTCTCGCTGGCTGTCTCGCTCTGTCAAATAAAAATCTTAAAAAAATATATATATATATATAAAGAATTCCTACAACTGAACAACTAAAAACAAAAAAACAAAAAGTAACACAGTTGAAAAAATGGGCAAAGGACTTTAGAATAGACATTTCTCCGAAGAAGACATACAAATGTCCAAAAAGCACAGAAAAAGATGCTCAACATCACTAATTATTAAGGAAGTGCACATTAAAACCACAAGGAGATGTCACTTCACACCCAGTAGAATGACTACTATATAAAAACAAACAAAAACCCACCAATGAGAATGAGGAGAAATTGGGACCCTTGTGCTCAGTTGGAATGAAATGGTGCAGCTGCTAATGGAAAGCAGTATGGTGGTTCCTTGAAAATTAGAACCACCACATGATCCAGCAGTCCCACTTCTGGTTATATATCCAAAAGAACTGAAAGTAGAGTCTCAAGAGAGGTATTTGCACATCTGTGTTCTTAGCAGCACTATTCACAATGCCAAGAGATGAAGTAATCCAAGTGTCCATCAGTGGATGAATGGAGACATAAGATGCAGTGTATACATGCAATGGAATATTCCATCTTAAAAAGGAGATTTTGATGCATGTACAGCATGGATGAATCTTGACGTTATGCTAAGTGAAATAAGCCAGTCACAAAAAGACATGGTATGATTCTACTAATATAGCCAAATTTACAGAGACAAAATAGAATGGTGGTTGCTGAGTGGGGTGGGGTGGGGAGTTGTTTTGTGGATAGAAACAGTTTCAGTTTTGTAAGACAGGAAGTTTCAGTTTTGCAAGAGGGGAAGAGTTCTGGAGATTGGTTGCACACAATGTGAATATTCTTAACACTACTGAACTGTACACTTAAAAATGGCTAACTCAGGGGCACCTGGGTGGCTCAGACGGTTAAGCATCTGTCTTCAGCTCAGGTCATGATCTCCAGGTCCTGAGATCGAACCCCATGTCGGGCTCCCAGCTGGGCGGGGAGTCTGCTGCTCCCTCTCCCTCTGCCTCTCCCCCTGCTCGTGCTCAATCTCTCTCAGATGAATAAGTAAAATCTTTTTTAAAAAATAGCTAAGTTGGTAAATTTTCTGTATATTTTACCACAATTAAAAATAAAAAAATTTTTTAAAAAGAGTTCTGCCCTGAGTTGGCTCAATCAGATGATTCACTAGGCAAGCTTGTCTGAAAGCAGCGCCCTGGTGGGGCTGGGATTTGTTACTTGGCCACAGAACACCTTGACGAGAGGGGGGTACCCCTCACATTCCTAGGGAAATAAGGAAGGCTCTCACTTCTCAGGGTGTAGTTCAGGGACCTGAGTAACAGCATCACCCCAGGCTTCTTGGAAACACAGAACCTCAGACCCTAACCCAAACTTAAAGAATTGGAATTTGCCTTTTAATAGGCTTCTAGGCAATCCATGCAAGCTAATGCCTGAAAAGCCTGGCCTGGAGGAGAGCCTCCCTGGAAAGAAGGGCATTAAAGGAGGGGTGAGTAGCACACACACCGAACACTCTCTGGGAGGACCAACTCTCACCACCCTCCCATCTTAGACATGGGGAAACTGAGGCCCTGAGGACCACAGAGGCTTGTACCAGAGAGGCTGCTGGACACATTTAGCCAGTTGGGCTCTGGAAATTGACTTCACAGGTGCTGACTTGTCCATCTTTCAGCTATGTGCTCTTGAGCAAGTTACTCTATGTCTCTGTGACTTACCTTTCCACCTGTAGGAGCCGCGCCATAGATCTGCTTAATTAACTGTGGGATAATGAGTACAGGTAACGGTGAACGGGTGCCCAGGGCATACCTGCTCTTGTTGCCAGAAGGTGCATTTCAGGAGAGAGTGCAGTGGAGAGGGATCAAGATGTCACCAATGCCCAAGGTTCTCGCTCCAAGTGTAGGCAGAAGGTACGCAGAAGAGGATGGGGTGGTCAGTGATGCCAGAGAGCAAATTCAGGCATTCATTCATGGATAACATTCATTCCTTCCAGAACAAGTATGAATGCTTGTCCAGTAAGGACCTGGGGATCTGGCAATGAGGAAGGTGAGCCGCGCCTGTCTGCAGGTGGAGACCACCTAAGCATGGAGGCACCCAGGGAACTGGCTCTTACGGCTGCAGCCCCAGGATGGGGAACCTCTGGTCAGGGCCGTTATAGACACCCCCCCCCCCCACTGCAACCTGGTACAGGGGGGCTGGGCCAGGAGGGCCAACACTGCATGGCCCTCTGGTGGCTCTCACGCTGGGCCAAGAGGCAACCCTCAGGATGCTTTTTATACAGGCAGAGTCTGCACCCAGGGATCTGGCTCACACATCATCAGGCATCCCAAGGGCCTGAGGCACCGCACTGGGCTGCAGTGGGCCTGGCTACGGTGCAGTTGGTGAACTTGTGGCATGGGCTCCCTTCCCACCTCATCCCACCATACCATGGGTCGAAAAGCCAGTGGTCCACCCCCCCGTTGGGTGTGTTGCCCCACTGGGCCCACATCTGAGTCAGGTCACCTGGCTCCCAGCACTTTGTCCCCCCTCCCCAGCCGCTTCTGCACTAAGACCCCCCTAACTTGATTCCACAGCAGGCATCTCGCCTGGGCCTCCATTACCAGGTCATCTTCCACTCCATCCTCCGAACCGGCCCCACCCTGCCATCGCACCTGAGATCTCCCTACCTCGCACCTGGGCCCCACGCTGTGCCCCAGCCCACTCGCTCCCGCACGGGGTCCGCACTTCCGACACCTGGGCTTAGCAGGCTGCTCAGTCCTGAGGCACTGGTGCCCGGAACAGAGCAGCTCTGACTCGGTACCCAGGTTGCAGGCCCAAGGGCGGAGCGCAGGAGGCCCTCCGGTCCGAATCGCATCCGAGCCACGGTTTCGACGGTGCGCAACCAGGTATTAACCAACCGCAAGGATCCCCGATCTTTTTTCCTCTCCCACACTTTGCTCAGCCGCATTTTCAGACACGCCGAGCGCACACCCCAGTGCGGAGCAGCAAGAAGTCTCCCGGCACGGGTCACGTCCACAAGGGTTCCGCCGCGGAGAGTGAGGGTCCCGGGTGCCGTGCGGGGCTAGGGACCGGGGGAATCGGGCCGGGAGGATCGCCAGGTTTCAGGTTGCCTCGCAGGAAAAAGCAGTTACTTCTGCCACCAGCCTCTTCGTGGCACCATAGGTAAACGAGAGCTTCGTGTTCGACGGGGCTTTGGGGGCATCTCCGTGGGCTCCACTGGGAAGCTGTTCAAAGGGATCACGAAAACGGGCACTTCCTTGCCCCGCCCCCAGGAAAAGGGCCGCAAAGAAGTGAAACTCCGTGAGTCAGCGCCGCTGGCAAGCGGGGCCGCCCGGAGAGGCGCCGCCCTCGGCCGCGGACCAGGTGCCCTTGGAGGACCGGGAGGTGCGGCCCGGGCGCGGCGGAGGCGGAGTCGCCGCCCGCCGGCCTCGGCATTTCCCCCGGCCCGGCGGCCCGGACGGCGCGGCGGGCGGCCCTGAGTCATGGCCGGCGGGGCGGCGCCCCGGGGTGCTGAGCTGCTAGCCTTCGCGCGGTTCCGGGAGTCCAGCAAGCAGCCGCTCGCCTACGGCTATGGCCCGCGCAGCCTGCGGGAGCTGCGCCAGCGCGAATTCGGCCGCCTGGCAGGTGAGGCCGGCGGGGGCACCTGTGCGGGGTGGGCATGGGGTACGTGGCGGGCGCCGTGTTCTGGAACTGACGTGGAAGGAGCTTTGGCTCTAGGTGGAAGCAGCTCACCTTATCTGGGATAAATGTTGGATCGAAAGACCTGTAGGGACGTGTCCACGCGTCCGCTTCGTGGACCCGGCTCCCTGAGGTCGCACCGGCAGCCCAAGATTTCTTGCTACTCTTGCTCCTTAGACTTTACCGTGGTGCAGGACCAGCCTGGTCCTTACTCACCCGTCCTCGCCCTCCGCGGGCCAGGCTTAGGAATTCCTTTTGCCCTCGCTTGCTACGAGACCCCGGGCTCTAAAGGTCCGACTGGAGCCAGGGTTGCAAAATGCAGGAATGTCCCGCGCCCCTGACTGTTCAGGTGCTCGCCTGCGGACAGGTGCAGTGCGTGGGTGACCAGTGCGCGGGGTTGGGACCGCGACTCGGGGGGCGCGCGCGGTTGGGACCGAGAGGCTACAGCCTCGGGAGACTGAGTTCACCGCATCTTCTATTTTCAAAGCCTCATCTCTCTCACTCGTGCGGTCAGAACAATACCTCCGAACTCCAGCTCGCTGGGGGACGCGCATTAGCAAACCGTGCAGTTTGAGCTTTAAGTACAGGACGAGCCTGTAAATTGGACGAGAGGACCAGGATCACATCGTCCCTTTGATTTCCTCAAGGCAGAACAGGCTGGTTAAATTTTAAATCAAGGGGCGCCTGGGTGGATCAGTTGGTTAAGCGTCTGCTTTCGGCTGGGGTCATGATCTCAGGGTCCTGGAATCGAGCCCTACATCGGGCTCCCTGCAGGGAGCCTGCTTCTCCCTCTGCCTGCCGCTCCCCCTGCTTGTTCTGTCTCTTTCTCGCTCTTTCTCTCTCTCTCTCTCTGTGTCAAATAAATAAAATCGTTAAAAATAATAAATAAATTTTTAATCAAGCTCCATCTGGCCCGTGGCCTTGCCCAGCGCTTGCTCCCGCTCGGGTCAGGACTCACTGTTTTGCCAGGGACCTCGTGTGAGGGTCTTCCTGGAGCTTTGGAACTGCCTGCCCCTGGAGCAGGGAGGGACGGGAGGTTAAGTGGGCACGGTCGTGGCACCAGGCACCAGGATGGGAGGTGTACTTACTCTTTCCCGTTGAACAACAGGAGACTGCTCCCAAGCTTGTGGCGGAACAGCAGGTGATGTCCCGTGTCATTAATCAGGTAGCTGATTTCAGCTCTTCTGGGTCATGTTCTCGTGTTTGGGGTAGTGACTGTTTTGTCCCTTTGGGGTTTTCAGGGCTGTGGCCTCCTCTCCGTGTGTCTCCTGTCTGTACTTCAGTAGGGAATCTCAGGAGGGAGACAGGGGACCTTCTGGCCGCCCCTTTACTACCTCCCCATTCTTCCCAGTGGCACATTCACCTGGAGGAGACAGCACCTCACCCCTCCGCTTCTGCCTGCTGTCCCTGACATTTTTTATTATGGAAATTTCCACCCTAGAAATAGACCAGTACAATGAACACCCACAGGTGTGGGGGGAGGGAAGGAGGCTCCCCATTCTTTGGAAGCAAATCTCAGAGGCTGTAACTGTGCAGTCCGTAATTATTTCTGCACCACACCTGCTTAATCCCCTAATCCTTCCAGCTCTGGTCCCTCACAGCCACCACTGGCTGTCCTCTCCCCTCAACACTACCCTGGGAAAGTAGAGGTATGTTCTGGGCCCCTACTTGTTTCATTTGTGTCCCTCAGAGAACAGCACCCTTTCCCTTAAATGTGAAATTTAAATGTGATAGCTAGGATCCGAGGCTGGCCTTCAGAGCCCCTTTAACATCTACTGTATTGTATTCTGTCTGTCTATCTATCTATCTATCTATCTATCTAGTGCAAGTATCCAGCATTTCCTTTACATTAATAGTTCAAGTAGACTTTTTGTGGATTAAATCCACCCGTCCCACAGCTGGGAGTCTTGGAACATATTCACTTTTTTTTCTCTCATGGGGCTGGGAAAAACAAAACAAAATAACATAACTTTCACCTCCTCTTCCTTTCCCCTCCTCCTTCCCTTCATAGTTTTGTGCAAGTTTGAGAGCTTATCTGATTAAGTGGTAGTTCTAGATAATTACATGCTTAATCTTTAAATGAAATATTTTGCCCAGCCAATAGGATGGGAATTCCCTTGTCTTGGTGAAGGGAGCATATTGAATTTTCAGATGTGGTTCAAATGGTTCTTGAAGTCTCAGGGTGCCAGTGGATGACCACTCAACCTGTGTGGAACTGAGAACTGAAGAAGCATGATCTAGAAGAGACCCTGGAATTTCCTTCTTGAAGACCCAATGCCAGTGGGTTTGGGGGTCATTTGCCAGCTTCTTGCCAAATCTCATGAGGTGTTACTGTGTCTCAAGCACTAAACTGGGCTCTGTTTACCAATTCTTTTAACCCCCATCCCATCTGCAGATGAAGAAACAGGGATCCAGAATGGCTAGTGGTAGAGCAGGATTCAATCAAGTTGGTTGACTTGGATTCCGCACTGTTAACCACGATGCTAGCTGGCTTCTCCGAAGATCAGATCTCTAGCTAATCTAACACGCTTGCCTGGTTTTGCAAAATTAACTACTGGACCAAAGGCCAAAGCAGGCTTCTCCCAAAAGCCTCCCTGGACCATGGCCAAGGCTGTGGTGCTCCCTGGGGACCCCTCAGGTTTCACACATGCGGTGTGTCCTCACATAAACATCGCCCTGATGCCGGGGGGGGGGGGGGACAAAAGCCTTTCTTTTGGTGTACTGCTTTTGTATTTCTGAATCTTCAGTTAAAGAGAATATTATTCTAAAACTAACTTTTTGGGCTAGGTAGCACATTTACACAGCACTCAAATGATGCCAAAGGAGGGTAAAGAATGGCCAGGGAGCCCCCTCTCACTCCAGCCACAGCCATGGTGGTTGCCCCAGAGTCAGCTCTTTTGAGTTGTTGTCTATTTATATGTGTGTGTACCTTTTTTTATTACACAATTGAGCCATAGCATGTTACCTGACACAGCTTACATTTATTTATGGTCTTTCTTTGTCGCTATTATACTGGCTTCTCTTTTGTCTATTATGTCTCTGCTACCTAGAGCAGTGCCAGACACACAGTAAGTACTCAGTAAACATTTCTCGAGTGTAAAAATACAAGAAACTAGGAAATAGAAGGAAACTTAATTGACCTGATAAAGGCTATCTGCATAGAAAACCCACAACTAATATCATACTTACTGGAGAAAGACTGACAGCTTTACCCATAAGATCGGGAATGAGACAAGGATATCTGGTCTCACCACTTCTATTCAGCATTGTACTAGAGGTTCCAGTCAGGACAATTAGGCAAGAAAATGAAATAAAAGTCTCCCAGATCAGAAAGGAAGAAGTGAACCATCTCTATTTGTGGGTAACACAATCTTGTATATAGCAAATCCTAAAGAATCCACATATAAACTGTTAGAACTAAAAAACAAGTTCAGCAAGGTTACAGGACACAAACTCAATATACAAACATCTACCCGATTTCCCTACACTAGCAAGAAGAGGTATGAAAATGACATAAAGGAAAGCATTAGAAAGAATAAAATACATAGGAATAAATTTATCAAAAGAAGTACAAGACTTAAACACGGAAAACTACAAAATGTCATTGAAAGAAATGAAGGAAGATCTAAATCAATGGAAAGACATCCTGTATTGATGAATTTGAGGACTAAATATTGCTAAGATGACAATACTCCCCAAACTGACCTACAGATGGAATCTCATTCCAATCAAAATCCCAGGTACCTTTTTGCAGCAATTGACAAATTGATCCTAAAATTCATACAGAAATGGAAGGGACCCAGAATAGCCAAAGCAAACTTGGAAAAGAACAAAGTTGAAGGACTCACACTTCCCATAAAAGTAAAGTAAGTAAAATTTATACGAAATTACAGTAATCAAGACAGTGTGGTATTGGTATGAGGACAGATGCATAGAACAATGGAGTAAAATTGTAAGTCCAGAAATAAACCCATACGTCTATGGTCAATTGCTTTTTAACTGAAGGCCAAGACTATTCAATAGAGGAAAGAATAGTCTCTTCAACCAATAGTGTTGGGGCAGCTGGTATCCACATGCAAAAGAATGAAGGTGGACCCCTACCTCACACTGTATTAAAAAATTAACTGAAAATGGATTGAAGTCCTAAATATAAGAGCTTAAAATATAAAACTCTTAGAAGAAAGCATGAACAATAATCATCAGAATCTTGGATTAGACAACAGTTTTTTATGACACTAAAATTACAAGCAATAGCAACAACAGAAATAGACAAATTGGATTTCATCGAAATTAAAACCTTTTAGGCTTCGATGGACACCACTGAGAAAGGACAACCCACCAAATGGGAAAAAACAGATGTCTCCACAAAAACTTGCACGTAAATGGTCATGGCAGCATCACTAATAATAGACAAAAAAATGGAAACAACCCACATGTTTATCATGGGATGAGTGGATAAACAAATGTGGTGTGTCCATACAATGGAATACTGTTCAGTCATAAAAAGGAACGACATGAAAATATGGATGCACCCGAAAAATCTTACGCTAAGTGAAAGAAGTCAGACACAAAAGGTCACAGAGTGTATAATCCCATTTACATGAAATGCCCAGAATTGGCGAATCTGTAGAGACAGGTAGGTTGATTAGTGGTTGCCAGGGGCTAGGGCTGGATGGATTGGGGAGTGATTGGTAATGGGTATGGGCTCTCTTTTTGGGATGAATGAAAGTGTTATAAAATTAGATAGTGGTGATGGTTGCACAATTTTGTGAATCTGCTAAAAGTACCACTAAAACAGTGAATTTTATGGTATGGGGATTATATCTCAATAAAGCTGTTATAAAAGAAACAAAAAATCCATTCTACACAAAAAACCCCCCACAAAACATTTAAGTGAATGAAAGAAGGAATGAATCTATTCATATTGATGTTCTCGAAAGTGTATCTCAGAGTTTGTTTCCTGTCAGTCCTTATAAAGTGCTAGATGGAGGTACAAGAATTCTTTATTTTAAACACGTGTTCGTGGATATTTAAGTCATTTCCAGTCTCCTGCTGTTGCAGCCAATGTCGCACTAAATGTCCTCACGTGCTGGCCATTTCACAAACCATGGAGGTTTACGAATGAATTCCCAGAAGAGGGATTGCTGGGTCAAAGAGGGTTTCATTTTATTTTTATTTTATTTTATTTTTTAAAGATTTGTTTACTTATTTAAGAGAGAGAGAACATGGGGGAGGAGCAGTGGGAGAGGGAGAGAGAGTTTTAAGCAGATTTCCTGCTGTGTTCGGAGCCCAGTGTGGGGCTCGATCCTAGGACCCTGAGCTCATGACCCGAACCGAAACCAAGAGTCGGATGCTTAACCGACTGTGCCACTGAGGTGCCCCATGGGTTTGCTTTTAAAGTGCGACCGATATTGCTAAATTGCTGTCCATAAAGAATTTCTATCAATGTAGCCTCCTACCAGCCTTGTTCCAGGGGGCCTGTTTTCCAGCACCCTCGTCCACATGGTGAGTTTTCCAACCTTCTGGTCTCCACCATCTGATGGGAAAAACCTCAGTATCTCACTTTCATCTAAATTTGCCTGTCTCTGTTGATGAGAGACTCTAGGAAGATCATTTATGATCCTAGTACTGTCCAAAGCTGTTGGAGCTGTTCTAGGGTTGAGGGATGTAGAATTCACATGCAGGAAAGCAGAATCAGGGCTCGCCTGCCAGGGAAGCGACAAGGAAATCCCAGGGAGGAAGTGAGTCATAATGTGAAATTGCTTTACCGTCAGGAATCACAAATGTCTGCTGGGCTCCTCCTCTGTGTGGGATGTTGTTCCACGGTCACAAAAGAGCTGGCTAATCAGGAAGGCTTGCTTGGGGCTCTAAAGGTCATTCAATATGGAAAGTGCAACCTTCCATTGCTCATGCCTACATTTGGATTAAGGAGCTCCTATCAAGAGGCTGGGAGAAGTCGGTAGCCCGGTGGTGCCCCCTGTGAGGGTTAGCTCGCACAACCCAGATCTAGGTGAAATGAGTGGAATACGTCTGAAAAATAACCACAGTGTTATTCTGCGTTTTCTTTCAGGAACTGTCTACCTTGACCATGCAGGAGCCACACTGTTCCCCCAGAGTCAGCTCACGAGCTTCACTAAAGATCTCATGGAAAATGTTTATGGTAAAGAACAACACACCAAAACTGGTTTTGCATTGAATAGGGGCCAACTACATTCAGCTGATATCCCTGCTTACTAACCGTCAGATTAATAGACCAGGGCTGTGCTGAGCACACAGAGCTGAATGGGCTCCACGGGAGAGGGGGTCAGCAAGCCCTCGGGTCAGTCCCTAGAACACATGCACTACCAGGATAGGAAGAATTACCTCAGGGACACAGTTTACTTCTAGAAGGAGGGGTCAGTGTCAGAAGGGCACAGAGGTACAAAGTTGTTGTGTTTATGGTGGGATGACCCTGTGGGACAGGGCAGTGCAGAGCGTAGGGTGGCAGGAAGGATATGCAGGCATTTTCTTTTTTAAAAGATTTATTCACTTATTTGAGAGAGAGAGAGAGAGAGAGAGAGAGAGAGAGCATAATCAGGGGGGAGGGGCAGAAAGAGAGGGAGAGAGAGAACCTCAAGCAGACTCCCCACTGAGTGCAGAGCCCGTTGTGGGGCTGGATCTCATGACCCTGAGAGATCAGGACCTGAGCCAAAACCAAGAGTCAGACGCTTAACCAACTGTGCCCCCAGGCGCCCCCCATTCTTTCACTCCGTAAATGTTTTTTGAGCCACTTTGCTAAGGGGGACATGGTGCTATCCTGAAAACAAAGGAAGCACAGTCCTGCCTTCATGGACTGCGATCTAGTCAACACAGGACCTTAATCAAGTGAAAATAAATGTGAATGACCAGCTATGTGAAGGGCTGTGAACAAAAGCCCCCCCCCCCTGCCAATACCATTGGGGGGTGTGTGGCTGAAGGGCCACAGCGTTGGCAGTGTGAGTGTCAGAAAAAGCTGCCTTAGGAGTGGGGTGAGTCCTGGAGGATGAGCAGGGATTCACACAGGAAAGAGGAGGAGAAGGGCATTCCAGGCAGAGGTAATAGCCTGAACCAAGACCCTTAGTGGTTCCGGGAATTAGCCCTAGAGCACAGAGGAGGGGAGGAGAGTGGAGGAGGTAGGGAGCGGCATTGTAGGTGCCCTGTGAAGTCTGATGTTTATTCTAGAAAGCATGGGCAGTCACTGTGGATGGCATGGGCAGCCTGGAAAGGGAGCTTGAACTGAAAGCAGCAGTAGCAGGTGCAGGAGGGGTGAGAGCGGTGAGTGCCCTGGTGTCCTGAACACTCACTCCAGGGACTGCTCCAGATGCTTTAGCTCCACCCTCCCCCTCCGTCCTCCCACAAACTAGGGTACAGGCACTGCTATCAAAGGAGCTAAGGTACAGGTTCTGTCCTCACTCCTGTTTTACAGATAAAGAAACTGGGCCCCGGACAGGGTAGGTAGCTAACCCGCAGCCACACAGTCAGGAAGCGCCCGAGCTGGGGGAGCTGGATCTCCAGGGCACCAGCCCTGAGCCCTCCCCAGACCCCCTCAGTTGATGATAATCGTATCATGCCACACTAAGATCCTGGGCAGCCAGCGGAGCTTTAAATCTGGGGAATAGTTTCTAGGGGCGATGCCAGTGAGGGACCTTATCTTGATTTGAATCCATGATTTGCAAGGAGATCCACAAGACTTGAACCTTTGCAAGAGTCGTAACGGTGGGAAAGGTGTCGAGGGGCAACAACATCTAGACTGTAGGTTATGTTGATGGTGTGGGGCTAAAAACCAGGGTGTTGAGAGGCAGTAAGGGGAAGTACCAAGTCCAACTGGTTACTAGTGCATATGGAAAAGGAACATTGGTCGCTTTAGTGGCCAGAAATCCAGTGTGACCAGATGGCATGGAATGAGAAAACAAAGGAACAAACCCTAAAACAAAAAAGGTCAAGACTGTGTTAACGCACATCTGTGGTCCTGCTCCCGAGAAATGCTTATGCCTGATCCCTGCATGTCTTGCCCCTTGAGAGGTCTGCATCCTCGTCTGGGGGCCGTGTTTTGAGAGATGATGATGATACTTTGGGGCACACCCCCGGGGGATCCGAGAAGGGGAGGAAAACTAGAAATCGACAAGTGAAATTAGGAGAGACTTTAACCTTGAGAATGGGCTAAAGTGAGATGTGATGGCCCCCTTCACATATTTGGAGAAATTAGATGTGTGCAGGAATGATGCCAGTAGCAGGGGTGTGAACACAGGACAACAGAGGGGGATTTAGGTTAAGTGGTGTTCATGGCTCTGTCTCATGACTGGGGGAAAGGGCAGCCTCCTGAGGTTGTGTACTTGGTTCCCTGGAATTATCAGAACCACCTTTCAGGGAACTTGCAGAAAAGGTTCTTACATTGGCCTGGTTGCCTATGAGCGGACTTCCATCTCCAGAATGTTCTTCCTGGATCCCATCTCGTTCTACAGGAATTGGTTTATTTGTTTAAAAAATTGTTTAAAAAATGGAATTATATTTTACATATCATAAAATTCATCTATTTCAAATGTACAATTTAGTGATTTTGGTAACTTTATCAAGTGGTGCTACTACTATTATAAATTATTTAGAACATTTTCACTCCCCCAGTAAGATCTCTGATGCCTGTTTATAGTCAATCCCTGTTGCCCCCTCAGTCTCAGGCAATCACTAATCCACTATTTTCTGAATCTCTTTCTATACCATTGCCTTTGCTGGACATTTCATATAAATGGAATCATACAGTAAGTGACTTCTTAGCATGTTGTTGCGGTTCATTCATGACATAGCCAGTAGATTGTTCCTTTTTGTTGTGAATACTTTCCCATTGTGTGGATATACCGTATCTTGTCTCTCTGTTCATCAGCTGATGGATATTCACGTTGTTCCCAGAATTTGACTTTACCAATAAACCTGCCTATGAACATTTCTGTGCATGAATCTTTGTGTGGACACGCCTTTTCATTTCCCTTAAGTATATAGGAGTGGTATTGCTGGGTCATATAGTAGTTATGCTTAATTTTTTGAGACACGGAAGGAGAGGGTTTTGGAGGAATGCAGAGGAGAAACGGAAGTAGTGACTTGATGGCTTTGTTTCTGTAACCCGCCAGGTAATCCTCACAGCCAGAATATCAGCAGCAGGCTCACCCACGATACCGTGGAGCATGTGCGCTACAGGTGAGTGTCAGAGGTGCCAGCCTGATCGGCACTCCCAGGTGGACGGACTTCTTTCCTACCACCCACCGCAGCCCACAAAGGTTCTGAGTTGGTTTCAGGAAGATCACGTGCAGCTACATGGTCACGTGCACAGTGTCAAGCATCAGGGGCAGAGGACGGGAAGGTGAGAGCGAGTAGGTACAGAGTGGGAAAGCCCCGAAGCACAGCTGGGCAGCCCTGAGGTGTGCACAGCTGTTCTATGTGGCTTTGGGCTGATGCCAGAGTGCCTGGGGGCCAGAGTGACCAGGAGGGACCCAGTTTCCTAAGTCTCATTTTCAGAGAGAGGAAAAATGTTTTCTTTGGGCTTTCTTTTCATGTTTCATCAGGCATTATTAACCCCCCCCAATCTTTTAACTAATATGTGAACTTGAAACAGCTCTTTATATTTTTCCACATATAATAATTAGTTTTTAGTAAGTAATTTCCAGGTGGTGCCTAAAGTTACTTGAATTGATATAATTTCAAGTTATTTCCAATTCGCAAGGGATGCTGGGCTGCCAATATTAAAGGCACCACGAAATAAGTTGATGACTTAAACCTTGCTGTGAGTAGAGCCAGAGAGCAGACGAAGGAGAGAGTGTTTTCTAGGATTAAGGTTGTTGTGGATTTTTATCTTTTTAAAAAATATTTATTTATTTATTTGAGAAGAAGACGAGCTCACGCGAGCAGGGGGAGGGGCAGAGCGAGACTCCCAAGCAGACTCCCCGCTGAGCGTGGAGCCAGAGGCCGGGCTAGATCACGACCCTGAGATCAGGACCTGAGCCGAAATCAAGAGTTGGAGGCTGGAGCGACTGCGCCACCGAGGCGCCCTGTGGATTTTTATCTTCTCTGGGGTGGGGGTGGGGGACGTGCGAGGTGGAGCTGCGTTTGCCAGTCCGAGCCTGTTTGTCGTCTCCTCGGGCAGCCTGCTCTGCCCCTGCCCCCACTTCGCCATTGTGGCGAACCTGATCCGGGCTTTTTCCTTAAATACGAAGGCAGAGAGCGGCCCCGTGTCGTAGAAATACGGCTGCCTCTGAACACGCGACACCAGCGAGAGCGCGCAGTTGGCTGACGCTGTGCTTCTTCCAGGATTCTGGCGCACTTCCACACCTCCCCGGAGGACTACAGCGTGATTTTCACGGCAGGGAGCACGGCTGCTCTGAAACTGGTGGCGGAGGCCTTCCCGTGGGTGTCCCCGGGCCCGGAGAGCGGCGGGAGCCGGTTCTGTTACCTCACGGACAGCCACACCTCCGTGGTGGGCATGAGGAAGGTCGCCATGGCCCTGAACGTCACCTGCGTCCCGGTCCGGCCGGAGGACATGCGGCGGGCGGAGACAAGGGGCTCGGGCGCGCGTGCCCCCGACGGCCAGCCTCCGCATCTCTTTTGTTACCCGGCTCAGAGTAACTTCTCCGGAACCAGATACCCCCTGTCCTGGATAGCAGAGGTCCAGGCCGGGCGCAGGGGCCCCGTGGCCGTGCCTGGGAGGTGGTTCGTGCTGCTCGACGCGGCCTCCTACGTGAGCACGTCCGCTTTGGACCTGTCGGTCCACCAGGCCGACTTTGTCCCCATCTCCTTCTATAAGATCTTTGGCTTCCCCACCGGCCTGGGCGCCCTGCTGGTGAATAACCGCGTGGCTCCTCTGCTGAGGAAAACCTACTTTGGAGGGGGCACGGCCGCTGCCTACCTTGCCGGCGACGACTTCTATATCCCGAGGCGCTCGGTGGCTGAAAGGTAAGCTCCCCTTGGGAATGGCTGGCTGCAGTTCAGCAAGGGGCTGGCCTGGGGCACCTAGACGATTGTGCAAGGGGCCAGACTGGGCCACTGGGTGGGGTGGTGGGCGGCTTGGAGTGGAGGCAGGGGCGGAGGCTGGCGGCAGGGCTCCGATCTGGGAGGCCGAGGTGGGCTGGAGCTGCCCCAGGCGGCTTGGTGAACAGGGCCCCCGTTTGTGGGCTTCTCCGCAGCTGTGAGAGGACGAGGGCCGCAGGCAGGAGAGGGGAAGGGCTCTCAGGAGAGGACGGGGGGGGGGGGCCACCAGGCCTTGTCCCAGAGTTGATGCAAGCAGCCGTTGAGAAAGATGGCATGTTCGGGACAGGTTGGTGTACGGACCGTCCAACTGGCTATTCAGCGGCTGGAATCCGCTCAGCCTGGCAGCTGGTTGGCAAGAAGATTAGGTTAATTCAGAGGCCATCGGCCATGTGGGGCAGCTTCTGCGAGCCTTGTGAGTGACAAAGCGGGTTTGAGGGCAGGTGGCTGCTTGCCTGCAAACGGCCCAGCTTTGTGGGTTTCTGTGTCTTCCTCAGGCAGCAGGGCAGGGGGTGTGGGGAGCCAGGAGCTCTCCCGTGGGGATGGCTGGGACCCATAAGGTCAATGGCGTGAGAGGGTAAAAATGGCAGTCGACCCAGGGTCTTGCTGGGGCCAGCAGGGGGGAGTACCATGGGATTGGGGAGCTAGTCACCCTGCTGGTGCCTCAGAAGGCCTGGGGCCTGGATGGGAAGGTGGGTCAGATCCCGCACAGATCCAGGTGCAGACTCAGGGTTCTGCGGGTGGGGGCGTGTCCCTGGCGGTAGAGTCGCTGTCACGTGTGTGGGCCCCAGAGCTGAACTGCTGCGGTTGAATCCTGGCTTTACCCCACACCAGCTGTGGGGACACGGGCATGTGACTTGATCTCTGCACCTCGTGTTTTTTTTTTTCTTCCTTCCTTCTTCTTCTTCTTCTTTTTTAAAAAAGAAACAATCTTTTTTTTTTTTTTTTTAAAGATTTTATTTATTTGTCAGAGAGACAGAGAGAGGGAGAGAGAGAGAATGCACAAGCAGGGGGAGCAGCATAGGGAGAGGGAGAAGCAGACTCGTTGCTGAGCAGGGAGCCTGACACAGGGCTTGATCCCAGGACCCAGAGATCATGATCTGAGTCGAAGGCAGATGCTTAACTGAATGAGCCACCCAGGTGCCCCTGGTGTCTCTTGTATTTAGGACTTCTCCATAGCTGGGGGATTCTGAAACAGCAATGCTAATGTAAAACATTTTGTATCCAAGTGTGATAAAATAGCAAGTAAAATAACCAAGTGAGAAAAGAATGACAGGCACACATCATACAAATTAAAGGCAGATCAGAATAACAACTCAAACTTTATTGAGCCCATAGGAGCATCTGAAGGCCAGGAGAAGTGGGGCAGCTCGAAACGGGCAGCATGCGGGTGGGCTGGGCTGGGCTTCCTTCGATTGGGCAGGTTGCCTCATGGCAGGTGCTGCACCAAGATTCCCAGAAAGCTGAAGGTATTTACTTACCACTAGAAGCCTCATTTTTTTCTTGTGAACTTAAGACTAGAACTCAAGAGCCTTAATACTCAACCCAAATGGTTTTTGTACATGTACCCAAACCATGTTCTTAATCGTTTTATAACCCAAGGAGATAAAGCCTTTGATGGAAACAAAAACCTTCCTTTCCCCCAATAGTCTATTAATTACTGATGAATAAATAATTACTTATTATTGATCAATAACTTAAGTCATTATAGGCTGTTTACTTTATTAAAGATTATTTATTAATTAACTAGTGATTAATCAATTAGTAATTGATTCATTATCAACTAATTCATTATCAATTCACAATTGATTCATTATTAATTGTTGGTTCATATACTTGATTCATAATTAATTGTTAATACATTGGTTTTATAAAGAAATTCATGTTTCAGTAACAATATTCTGAGCAAATCTTATCCCTAGAATATGAAAATACAAAGCACAGTATTTCCGTTGAAAGCTTCAACTTGCTTTGACAACTCACAGCCCGGTTCCCAGAGGCTGCTGTTTGTCACCATCGTCATCCCATGCTCCCTGAAACCTCCTGTCTCCGAGCTTCCCCCCCTCCTAAAGCAGTGTGACGACTGACTCTGCTTGTCAAAGCCTGGGTCCCGTCCTCTCCCCACTCTCTGCTCAGAGCCCTTCAGACACGTGGTATCTCCCCAAGGTAGATGTCCTCTGACTTTGTCTCCCACCACTCTCCACCTTGCCAGCTCATTCCCAGCTCATTCCCAGCTCACGCACACGCGTTCCCAGCGGCACTGACGTTCTTGCTACTCGGGAAGTGTGCCTGCCTCGGCCAGCCTGGGGTCTTTACTGCAACCTCTCCCTGGGACGCCATTTCCCTCTGAAACTGTGAACTCAGCTGTTTCCAAAATGATACTTGGGTTCCACAGAGTTTGGAATGGTAGTGTTTCCAAAATGATATGTGGTTCCATAGAGTTCAGGATCCTGACGCATAGCACGTTGATCACACTGAACCGATGCCCTGTCAGTGGTGTTCTCTTGGGGTCAAGGGCAGCATTTCAAGAGCCCGAAGCACTTGAGGTTTTGTCAGTCTTCATGGGGCAGGATAGCGTTTCTCAAGGTGGTGACTGTCTTTTAGTTCCCTTATTACCATGGCCATCCTCTCCCAAGAAAGCTGCCGAGCGAGTCAGGGCCAGAGGTGGTCCATGGATCTGGGTGTGCAAAGCCCTGTGTCCTGACGGGGAGAGCGAGTAGTGCTTTATAAGGTGGTAGACAAAGTATTCAGGGACTGTGGCTAAGCCAAAAATCAGAACTTTGTTACACAGCACAAAATGCACAGGGAGATGTTGGCCACAGCGTGACCTTGTTTCCCTCAACACTGTTACAGGTTTGAAGACGGCACCATCTCGTTCCTTGATGTGATAGCACTAAAACATGGATTTGATGCCCTGGAGCGCCTCACAGGTCAGTGGACGCTTTCATCCGGGTCAGATTTGCTCCTGGAACGGGTGCAGTTTGGATAAGGAGAGAGGGTCAGTGCTACTGGCTGGCATTTGGCTGCTGAACCCGGAATGCAGTTGAATCTTATTCTCAAGAACTTCAGAATGACTTCTGAGGTAGGAGCAAGAGACTGAAGTGCCCCCCCCTTTTTTTGGCCAGTTAAAAGAACATTTTAACAAGTAAGAGATACTGTAAATCAGGAGATGAGTAGCTTCACAGCCACAAAGGAGCCGTCCTCGGGCCCTGGACTGGGAATGGTTACAGACCTGAGACCTTACTCAGCCGGTCCCTTGCTAGGTCCTCCCTCCGGTCACACGGGGGCGCTCTCTGACGAGCCCACTTTGCCCTTGAGGAGCTAATACTCAGAGAGGTCAAATGCCTTCCCCAGGGTCAGGGAGGTAGTATTGAGAGGGCAGGGATTTCAACCTAGGCCTTCACAGTGCCTGCGGCACCTGGGTTGGTGAAGCGTCTGCCTTCAGCTCAGGTCATCATCCCAGGGTCCTGGAATCAAGCCCCGTGCCAGGCTTTCTGCTCAGCGGGGAGCCTGCTTCTCCCTCTCCCTCTGCTGCTCCTCCTCCTGCTTGTGTGCGCTCTCTCTTTCTCTGTCAAATAAATAAATACATCTTAAAAAAAATGCCTAACCCTGAGCCCCGGCCTCTGTCTCTGCTGTGGACTTTGCAATGATGCACGTTTTCTTTCCTGGCAAGTGTTTGGGGTGTGTGGGCAAGTGGGGGCTGACACGCACACAGATGCCACTTCCCATCATGTGGAGCTTGCCACAAAGGTATACATGACTGCAAGAACCTCTGACTCATGAGCCGGGCATCCGCCATCCGGTTGCGCTCCTGGGCACTGCTCCAGAGGCTGAGCTTCTAGAACTGGCTGGCACTGCTCGTACCATCCATATGGAGCTGGAGTTGTGGTGAACCAGGGATGTGGCTTAATGATTAGGTAGGCCTTCCTTTCTCTCTCTCGTCACTATAACGAGACCCTTTAGGTTCCCAACCTGAGCCCAGGACTGGGGGCAGACAGGATTCACGGGAGGGGAAGGCAGGGGAGGGTAGCTCTGATGGTAATGCAGGGAGGTGACTGGACATCATCCAGGACAAAGAGGAGATAATAAAGACAAGCATGAGCAATGAGCACTTTTCCAAGGAAAGAGATGAGTAGATACCCACACCGCAAGTGGGGCAGGGGCACCTCTGAACTGAAAGCAGACTGACCATATCAGTGCCACAGTAAAGCAAACCCTGAATATTTCTACTTATTTGCTCTTTTGGAAAAAAAATGTGGTGAAATATCTGTAACATAAAATGCACCATTTTAGCCAATTTAAGTGTGCACTTTGGTGGCACTGAGTACATTTACACTGTTATGCAGCCATCCAGCGCTGAGCGTCTCTAGGGCCTCAGCATCATTGCAAACTTTTTCCCTTCCCCCAGCCCCAAGTAATCTCGATTTTCCTTTCTGTCTCTATGAATTTGCCTATTCTAGGCACTTATATCAGAGGAATAACACAATATTTGTCCTTTTGTTTCTGGCTTATTTCACATAATGTTTTCAAGGTTCATCCATGTCATCACACGTATCCTTAATTGATTTGGATAGTGTTAAAATGATTTAAACATTAAAAGAAACAACAGCAACAAAAGGATACTTTTAAAGATAAAACTGTGACCCAGCCGGCTCAGTTGGTGGAGCATGCGACTCTGGATCTCGGGGTTATGAGTTCGAGCCCCACGTTGAGTGTGGAGATTACTTAAAAATAAAATTAAAAAAAAATTTTTTTAATATGAATAAAGATAAAATTGTGCATTTTTGCCACTTGTAACCCAAGGGTCTAACTTAAAAAAAGAAAAAAGAAGGATGACAAGAATTCCTGTGGAAGATTCCACAGAACAGCAACAGTCAGATGTTGCTCAGGGCCCCACATCTACACAGTAACCATACGGACAGTACCACACACTCTCTACCAGTATTTACAATCATTAATCTGAGCTTCAGCTTTGTTGATTAGAACGCTCTTGTTTTGGGGTGCTTGGGTCGCTCAGTCGGTTAAGTGTCTGCCTTCGGCTCAGGTCATGATCTCAGGGTCGTGGGATCGAGTCCCACATCCGGCTCCCTGCTCAGCAGGGAGTCTGCCCCTCCCTCTCCCTCTGCTGCTCCCCCTGCTTGTGCTCGCTCTGTCTCTCTCAAATAAATAAATAAATAAATAAATAAATAAATAAATAAATAGAATGAGTGAATTACACGTGAAGTTCCTGTTTTTCTCTGACGTTTCACGATGGTTTTTGAGGTGGAATGGAGAATATAACGCTGCACACCTTCACCTTGGCTCAGTACACCTACACTGCCCTGTCTGCTCTCCGGTACCCCAGTGGAGCCCCCGTCGTGCGGATTTACAGCGACTCTGAGTTCAGCAGCCCGGAGGTGCAGGGTCCGGTCATCAATTTTAATGTGCTCGACCCCAGTGGGAACATCATTGGTTATTCCCAGGTGGGTCTCCTCAGCACCTCGCACCCTCGTTCACAGCAGGAATGCTGTCCTCTGGCACTCTGCCGCCTTCTGAGCCCTGAAATGTGCAGTGCGGGCCCCCGGGTGCTTGCGGCAGCTGTGTGAAGGGCAGCCCGGGCCTGGGTGGAGGGGCCCCGGCCCTTCCTTAGAGGTGCCGAACTCTCCTTTCCATGCCGTTCTGACAGGTGTGGCTGTTTTGTCTACCAGCCCTCCTTTTCCAGCCAGAAATGGTCAATTTCAAGTGCGAGGAGAGAGGGGCAGAGTCTTTGATCACAGTGCAAGGGGACAGCTGACAGCTTGCCAGCAAGGGAAGGCACCCTAAAGAGTGTAGACAGAAAAGCAGTGTAGACAGAATAGTACTTCTCAGGTCATGTTGTGTCTATTCAGCAGGGTGTCCCCAGTGATACATCAGACCGGATCATGGCATCACACAAAACGTGGGCCAGTTACCACCATGTATTTGCATGTGGCTTAGAATTCAGAACTCCTTTCTTTCTTTTTTTTTTTTTTAAAGATTTTATTTATTTATTCGACAGAGATAGAGACAGCCAGTGAGAGAGGGAACACAAGCAGGGGGAGTGGGAGAGGAAGAAGCAGACTCCTAGCGGAGGAGCCTGATGTGGGGCTCGATCCCATAACGCCGGGATCACGCCCTGAGCTGAAGGCAGACACTTAACCTCTGTGCCAACCAGGCACCCCAGAACTCCTTTCTGACAAGTAGAAACAATGTCCTTAGTATCACAAAAACCCTTATTTCTGCCATAGCTCATGCATATTATGAGTTTAAAGGATGTAGTAGTTTGGTAAAGTAGTTTGTGCAAGTGTACTCTTTGTAGCTATTTTCCCATGAAAACAGGACAAATAGTGGAGATTGGGAACTGCTTGGGTCCTTGCCATAGCTGAGTAAGCCGGTCACTGTTTAGTCCACTAAAATGTCCAGAGTCATATCAAGCACTCAGACATCTTGGTAGATGGTTCCCCGATGGGGTGTCACAGACTGGTAGGGATGGGGGGCCGAGGCCTTTCCCAGAGCTTGGGTTCCTAGAGCAAATCTGTGAGGAACAGGTTCAATGGTCAGATAAGTTTGGGTGAAGGTGCTCATCTTCCCTTGAAAGCTACAATCCCTATTCACCTTTGTTAAATGCAGAATTTCTCAAACAAAATCCATTTCTCAAGGAAACATATCCCCCCCCCCCCTCTTCCTCAACAGCCATAAACTATCAAAGGAACAAAGTTGAGAAATACGCTTCTGGGGATATGTCGATTCTTACTGGTATCTGGGAGTGGACACTCTACAATCTGAGGTTGTCTCTTGGGTAGGCTTACTGTGCACACCCCACCCCCCCGACCCAGTAAGACGCTGACAGCCTGACGCCACAAAGAACCCTGCGATTTTAAAGGCTTTAGGAGGATGGTGGAAAATGCACCAGGAGGAAACGTTTTGCCTTCTTAAATACATTATTCTGGGTGACTGGTAAAGTAAGTCTCATTCTTGGACCTAAGTAAGTTTGTATATCCTGCGAGGTGTGGAGGAGGACAGACAGGTGACCATGAAGTATGCTGTGGCAGGCAGAGCAGGGAAGGAATGCCTCATTTGGCCAGAGAAGCCTCAAAGAGAAGATCCCCAGGGTGGGGGCGGGGGGAGACACCTGTCTAGGTGTCCCGCTGACTTCACTAGGACTCTTACTCCCCGAGGCCGGACCCAGGACAAGTTTCTCCCTCTGTGTGTTTGTAGAGGGAGCTCGTCACATGATTGATGAGTGGCTTCCATGACTGAGGCATGGCCAGCTGTGCTGCTGGCTCAGGAGGGCCCAGCCCGGCTCCTTCCTGGTGTGGGAATTCCATAGGGACACTGGTGGCCTTCAGAAAGATCAGATGGTTTCATGGCCGGTTGGGCTCTCTTTTCAGGAGATTTCAAAAGAATCTATGAATCTTTTCAAAGAAGTTAGCTTTCCTTAAGAAGCTTTGGGGTTCCTGTTTGTGATATCCAGTCCCCCTAATTCCATTCTCCCCTCTGTGGACGTCACTCTACTCAGTGGTTACGTTGTGGGCTCAGATTCTGACTGCCTTTTGTTGGCTTTGTGAGCTTGGGCAAGTTAGTGGAAACTCTCCAAGTGTCCATGAAACGGGGATAGCAAGGTACCCTGCTGATAGTGTTGCTGTGAGGATTAAATGAGACACGCTCTAGAACACCTGAGCGCGGGGCCAGTAGGAAGCGAGTGCTCAGTAAACACCGAGGTGAAGGCACCTGGGAGGGAAGGCTCCCGTGCTGCACTGTGGTCAGGCTGCTTTCTCGCTGTCCCCGGATGCTGTGCTCCTCCTGCCGCCGAAACCAAATCCTTCACCTGGCCGGGTGCGGGCTGGGATCCCACGGGGCTCAAGGTGAGAGGGTACCGCCTCATGACGGGAATTAGGAGGAACGCCCAAACAGCCTGCTGTACCCACATCCTCTTCTAGGTGGGGGCCTTCTCTCTTTTTGAATCTTGGTGGATTTGTGACTCACTGATAACCAGGAGAATGCCACAGAAGGCGACGCTGCGTGGCAGAAAAGGCAATGCCACATCAGCAGTATTCCTTGGGACATCCACTTTTGGGCCCCAAGTTACCATGTAAGAAGGTCTATCCTGAGGCTTGCCATGCTGTGAGGAAGCCAAGCCACGTGGAGAGGCCAAGCACAGTCCCTCTGGTGGCTGTCCTGTTTTGAGCCCTCCTGGCTGGGAGGCCAGACACACACACACATAAGTGAGTCTCCAATGATTCTTATTCCCAGACACCACGTCACTCCCAGCCTTGGAGTCTTCCCAGCTGAGAATTGGGAAATCATGGAAAAGAGTCAAGCATCTCTTCTGTGCTCTTTCCGAATTCCTGACCTACAGTAGCTGTGAGCACAAAAAAATGGTTATTATTTTGTTCCACCACGTTTGGTGGCTTGTTTCACAGCAGTGGTAACTGGGATGGTGAATGTGGGGTGTGTGTGGGGGGGCTGGGTACAGGAGACTTCTAATTCCAGTTGGCAGGGGTTGGAGTGGGGTAATGAGGGAGCTTCCCTAGCAGCTGCCCTTTGAATGGAGGCCACCTGACTCTGGAGATGGAGTTGGCCAGACCCAGTGGTGCTGCCAGGTCTCAGCTCTGAGAGCCAGGGAATGCCTGAATTTCATTAGCAGGTCTCCACGTCATTGAGCTGTTGCCCAGGGTAAAGGAGCAGAGTTGTTTTCCTGACCACCCAGAGAATGGCTTCTTCTCACTCTGACAGTCCAGGGGAGACAGCTAACGTGAAGACAGCCATGGTCTCACCAGTGTGGGAGGCGCCATTGCCGTGCGCAGCCTGGCCGTGTGGTGACCTGTGTCTGCAGAGAGGGCCGTACTGCTTCTGGCTGCCTTTGGCCACCCCACAGTGTGGATTCCCAGGGAGCAAACCTTCAAAGGTTTGCCCAGCTGGGCAAACTATTTTCCTGAACTCAGTTAGGTGACTCCCCTGAGTTTAGCGGAGTCACCCGGGCTGAGGACCCTCAACGGGCTCCCAGACACTTGGGAAAATGGAGCCTTTGGCCCACAGCCGTAGCAACCGGGCAAATATCCCCCTTGTTAGCTCCCCCTTTGAGCCTTGAGTGAACGCAGATTGCTTCCCAGAGCCTTCAGGAGACAGGAAAGAGCCTTGGAACTTCTGGATTGAATGGCAATTCTGTGATTCAACTCAAACTAAGGGATTTTACGGAAAGCAAATTGATAAGACACAGTGTCAACACAGTACTGTTTGTGGCCCAGGCTGTGAGCCCAGACAGGGCGGCTCTGAGTGGTAACTCAGCTGGGGACTGCTCTGTGATCAACCCTGGGGGGAAGATGCCAAGGAGCTGTCCTGCATCCTGGCCCCTCAGATTTTATTCTTGTGACTCTCCCTTGGAGCATGTGGGTTCTTTGAAGAAAAAAATAACTAGTTTATTATTTTTTAAAAATTGAGATATATCGACATATAATATTGTATTCGTTTTAGGTGTATGCATAATTATTTGATATATGTATATAATGCAAAATGATTACTACAGTAAGTCTAGTTAATATCCATCACCACACATAGTTAATTTTTTTCTTGTGATGACAACTTTGAAGATTTACTCTCCTAGCAACTTTCAAATACATATAACACAGGATTGTTAGAGTCACCATGCTGTACATTACATCCCTAAAACTTCTTTATCTTAAAACTAGAAGTTTGTACCTTTTGACTGCCTTTACCCATTTGCCCCCTGCCACTGACAGCCACCAATCTGTTCTCTGGATCTGTGAGTTTGATTTTTTTTTTTTGGTTCCACATATGAATGATATCATATAGTATTTATCTTTCTATGTCTGACTTATTGCACTTAGCATCGTGTCCCCAAGTTCCTTGTCACAAATGATAGGAATTCCTTGTTTTATGACTGAAAAATATTCCTCTGTGTGTGTGTGTGTGTGTGTGTGTGTGTACCAATTTTCTTTATCCATTCATCCTTCGATGGATACTTAAGTTGTTTCCATGTCTTGGCTATTGTAAATAATGCTGTGATGAACATGGGGGTGCATGTATCATTTCAAGAGGGTATTTTCATTTTCTTCGGATACTCAGAAGTGGATCGCTGATCATATGGTAGTTCTATTTTTAGTTTTTTGGGGACCTTTCATACTGTTTTCCGTAGTGGCTGCAGCAATGTACATTCCCACCAACAGTGCACAAGGGTTCCCTTTTTCTACATTGTTTCCAACACTTGTTATTTCTTGTTTTCTTAATAATAGCCATTATAATAGGTGTGGGTGATATCTCATTGTTGCTTTGATTTGTATTTCCCTGATGATGAGTGATGGTGAATATCTTTTCATGTACCTCTTGGCCATTTGTATGTCTTCTTTGGAAAAATGTCTATTCAAATCTTCTGTCCATTTTTAATAGTATTGTTTGTTGAAATATGAGCTCCTAACTTGGAGTTCGGCCTGAATTTGATATTTTCGGTTTTCTCAGGCATACATTATAGTCCTTTATTTATCAGTGACATTTTATAAAATGTGTTTAGTAAACCCATGATAGATCATGGCACTTGGGAGCAAAATTCCCAGCTCAGATTTTCATTTTATTGATAGGAAAGGGAGGCCCGCATTTTGGTCTGAAGCTCTCTCCCAGGAAGTCAGAGCGAACTGGACATCCTTAACACTGGTTTCATGTCATATTGAACCCGCAGGTGGATAAAATGGCCAGTCTTTATAACATCCACCTGCGAACTGGCTGCTTCTGCAACACTGGGGCCTGCCAGCGGCACCTGGGGCTAAGCGACGAGATGGTCAAGAAGCATCTTGAGGTTGGTAATGCTGGTTGTCTCCAATGGTGGCCTCTCCGACCACCTTGGAGGCTGGTCTCATGTCTGGGGTCAGAGATCCCAACCAACCATGAACTGGATTTTACTTAAAAAGAGAGAGGAAGGCCTGGCACAGAAACAAATGCAGTTTTAGATAGAATATTTGATCCTGTGGAGTATTGTGACCCCAACTTGCTGGGGGACTGACCTGGGTTCAGCACTGGGGCAGGTAGATGGCATTAGCAGTGACTGATACCGGGCAGCCCCACTTGGAGAGGCTTGGGGACCTCTCGCCTTTATTTCTCCACCTCCCAGCAGGAGCACCCAGCCTGCCTTTGGCTTTTGTAGTGGCCTCGGCTGGTCATTCACAGAGGGAGCATCTCTGTCTTGCCTTCTTGTCAAAGGGCAGCTCTCAGGGATGCAGCCCTCCCTTTGGTTCTGAGAGAGGCTCAAAGCAGCGACCAGCCTGTGTTTCTCCAGCCTCAGCCCAGGGGAGACCAAGAAGCTGACCCATCACGCTGCTGAAATGTTGGTCTGTCTTGATATGTCTGTGGGTTGGCATGGTGTGCGGCTCTGGGTAAATGCCTTCCATGCAGTATTTCTTCTAAACTTTTTGATGATCCATTGAGACTGGTATTGAGTACAGCGAGGTTCACAAGGGAGTCCTTGCGCTTAGGATAGCATGGCTCGGGCACACAGCGCACGTGACTGTGGCAGTTCCTTGTCCTGGATAAAGTTTCTTCAAAATGATTTCTAATTTATCCATGAGGAATGAGTCACTCTGGCTGACTTATTTCGCTTTTATTCTAGGCTGGTCATGTCTGCGGAGACAATGTGGACCTCATAGATGGGCAGCCTACAGGGTCTGTGAGGATTTCCTTTGGATATATGTCTACACTTGAGGATGCCCAGGCCTTTCTCACGTTCATTATAGCAATGCAGCTGCACCAGTCTGATGGCCAGCCTCTCCCTCAGACCACCCCTGGGGAGGCTGGAGCCCCGGCAGAGAGTGAGGCTCAGGACGCCGGGCCTGCCACCGTGGACAGATGCAGTTCCTCCCCTCAGGAAGACGCTCCCACAGCCTCTGGGGTTTGCAACGACTTGCCTAGTGCTGTGGATACAGTGGGTTCGTGCCCACTTCCGCTGATGGCCGCCGGGACCCAGCAGGTCCCTTCAGAGAAAGCAGCAGGAGTGCTGGATGGGGGCGTTGGGCCACATGTCATCACCAACCTTTACCTCTACCCGATCAAATCCTGTGCTGCGTTTGAGGTAAGCGTGTTCATGGCGGTACACAGACTGCTTTTTGTTGTTGTTTATTTTATGATTTTTTTTGATAAAGTGAAGAAAAAGGACAGAAGGTAAAGCAAAGCATGCAGAAAATCAAAATCATATTCAGAGTATTGTGACATATGAAGGGTCGTTCTCATTCTGCCTTTCTTGGTTTGAGCTGACTTTTGAACATGGCTCCTCTTAGGGCTACGCCTGAGAAGATCCTGTTCTGAATGGGGAACACCTAGCTACTCTTAATAATTACGGATACGGTTTTCACCAAGTGCGTGTGCTGGTTCCCTGCTGAAGCATTTTACATGCTTTGTTTCGTTCCATCCTTAAAACAATCATACGAGGTACATGGTAATATCACCCCCATTTTGTAGATGTGGAGGGCTATTGAGGTTAAGTACTTTGCCCCGTAATCAATAAGAGGAAAGATTTGAACGCGGGTCTGCTGACTCCTTGGGTCAATGCTTTTATGTGACTTGTTCTACTCATCCTTCTCTATGGGTATGACCTATTATGTCTTGAAATGTGCCAGCCTGGTGGTTACCTGAGCTGGGAGCCTGGGGTGCCCGCCTTGGCTGGCCATCCAGCCCTGACACCCCTGCGGTGGCCAAACTGCGGCTATCTTCTTATGCTCTGTGTGTGTCCCAAGTCCCAGGCAAAGGTCCCAGACCCCTGAGCCTCTGGAATAACAGGCTGTTTGGTTCCTGGTCAGACATACCACGGCCAGCGCTGTTTGTGGCCTGCCTTGCAGGGTGGTCCTATGGGAGCCTGTCCTCCAGGCTGAGACCATAACAAGCAAGTTCACTTTCACTTCCTAATGGAGGAAGATGAGGAGTCCATGTTTCCCTTGTGTGTGAGGACTCGTATTTTCACGGACTGGTCGTGTTCCATAGGATAGCCACATAGCACAGATATCCCGGGCAGGAATTAGTGTCCCATTTTACAGAGTAGGACACTGATATTCAGTAAGGTTTGCTAAAGGTCTTCTATCCATCTGCTCATTCAAAAACTGCATGCCACGGACCTGCTGCCTGCCAGCACTTGGGCCAGCACCCGGTATACATTGATGAACAAAATGGAAAAGGTTCCTTCCCTCAGAGAATGCAATATCTCAGAGGGGACAGACACAAGACCAAGGACCACCCAAGTGAATAGAATCACCCTGGTGATAGGAACCACGAAGGCAAGAAGTGGGGTGCACCAGACAGAATTCTGCTGGATGGCTGTTTGAGTCCATTCAGGCTGCTATAGCAAAGTGCCATCAACTGTGTGGCTTATACACAACAAAAATGTATTTCCCCTGGTTGTGGAGGCTGCAAGTCCAAGATCAAGGCGCTGGCAGATTCGAAGTCCAGTGAGGGCTCACTTCCTGGTTCACAGACAGCATCTTCTCACTGTGTCCTCGGGGCAAAGGGGCGAGGGAGCTCTCTGGGGCCTCTTTTATAAGATCTTCAATCACATTCATGACAGCTCCACCCTCATGACCTAGTCACCTCCCAAAGGCCCCCGAGCCCCCAATGCAAGGGTATTATCTGAGGTTTCCTTATGATTTCTGTATTTTTGGCAGGAATTCCATAAGAGAGGTACTATGCTTTCTCAGTGCATCCCAGAAGGAGACACACTCTGTTCATTTGTCCCAGTGCTGGTGACATAAACTATCATCATTTGCTTAAGATGGGGTCTGCCAGGTTTCTCTACTATAAAATTCATTAATTAGTAATTCATCAGTATTTTGTGGAGAGATATTTTGAGGATATGTAAATATCCTGTTCCTTGTCAAACTTTTATTTACTGGATTTAGCATCTATTGATGACTTTTGCCTAAATCAATGATTGGGATGATGATTGCAAAATGGTAATTTAAGAAATTCCGTCATTCTTTTTAGATTTATTGGTTGGTATTCTATTGTAGGATAGAGCTTCTCTTCTTCCATGTTTACTCATTAATTCTTCTCTGTCTCTTTTTGTATCTGCATGGACTCACGGATTCTGATTTTGCTCAAAAGGTTTCAACCCATCATTACCAGTATTTATTTTGATGCTTAAATTGCTGCAGACTTCGCCACTGGGAGCTCCTTCAAGTTAACTACTGTGTCCTTTTGATATGTCCCTGTAATTCCATGAGCATTTCCTTACTTTCTGGTATAATAATGTGTTCTAGGCTCATTCTATATGTTCCCTGCCTGAGAAACGGAATAGGTCATTTCATCAAAGGCACCGCACTTCTTACATCAGAGAATGATACTGAGAAACAAATACTTGGTCGCCAGGTCTGATCCTTGTTCTTGCTACTATGCCCTCTGAGTGTACAGAGCTTAGGAATATTTGCTGCTGTGACAGATTATCATAAACTTTTAACAGGACTCATCTGATTAGTTTGGGCCCACCTGGATAATCCAGGAAGATCTCCCCATTGTAGGGTCCTCAACTTTAATTGCACCTTCAAGTCTCTTTTGCCTAATTCCAGGGATTAGGATGTGGACCTGTTTAGGAGGACCCTTATTCTGTCCACAACATATGTGTACGTGTTGAGACTTTGGGATACTCTGCATACATGTGTGCATACACACATCTGTATTTCTATATCTATCTATCTATCTATCTATCTATCTATCTATCTATCTATCTATCTATCTAACATCTATCTTTATCAGCTAGCCATGCTCCTGATTTCCCACTAACACCTCCTCTTTCAATCCAGTACCACGTTGTTTATTCTTTCTATGCCCCTTTCCATACTCGTAACTCCTGTGAGAAACCTGGCTTCTGTATCTTCACCAGATACTTATTTGCTCAACTCCTCCTTCTGGAACCAAACCCCCGTTTCAACAGCTGAAGGCTCAGCCCCACACATGCCAGTTTCCCCCTCCCTCAGGAAGAAGAAAGGAGGAAAGGGGAGGCCAGCACATTACATTTTTAGATGGCAAATTAAAAGATAGAAAATTATAGACCTCTCTCAACAAATAGGTGAAGAACTGTGAGGAGTCTGAGGTTTGCCCTCCTTGTAAGCTAACCCGCGAGCCTGTCACAGTGTTCTCGATGCTGGCTAAAGACACGAGACTCCTGGGTCAGAGACAAAGGGCTTTATTAGTGACAGAACAGCAGGCAGCATGAGCTTCATGTTTGTGTTGCTTCCCTGTGCCCCCCAAGTCCCAAGAGGGGTTACAGAGGGGCCCAGGTGGGTGCTGTGTACATGGCTGAGGAACCCCTCACTTAGGGAACTGTACTCATAATGGGATGTGAGCAAACATGCCATGCTCAGGAGGAAGACATGATATATTGGACTGGGAGCAAACCTGCTCTACCCAGAAGCTTGTATTCACTGTGTTTATTTGTATTCGCTATACAAACATACTCATGATGGTAGTTTGCAACAAAAAGGCACTTAGTGCTTCTGCTCCTTACAACAGACGTGCAGAAACAAGAGACCGTGAAGATCGTCTCCCAGTAATACATTGTCTTCTAAAAAGTTATTTGTAATTCAAAACACGTTTTCCTATAGAAATAATAATGGTGATTTCTGGGCTTTCCTATAGAAATAATAATTAATAATAAAGAAATAAATAAGAAATAATGATGGTGGTTTCTGGGCTTACCTGTAAAGACTTATAGAGACCATAATATTGCGGAGCTTGAGTGTTGGACCAACAGAAGCAACTATAGTCTGTGGGGAGACTATTTGATATGAGAAAAGTTGAAGGGAGAGGTAAAGGGATTAACATCTATGGATCATCTGATATATTTTAGTTGCTTTACATTTTAGATTTCATTTTAGCTTTTAGCCAATACAATGAGAAATGATAATAATGTCCATCCTACATGTGACAAAGCCAAGACTCAGGAAGGTTAGGAAGTTGTTCAAAGCTAATAGCACTTGAGATAGGATTTAAACCCAGTGGTCTCTCAGTCTCCAGAGTGCCCCTACCCCTCATCACACGATATTTCCACTTCCTGAATACAGGGCTCGCTCCACTTGAGGTGAAGTTCACCTTGACATTCTCCCTCCCTGAGTTCTCTGCCCTCCCCCTGTGCCCTGCAGCTCCTCTCCACTTCCATGGTGCCTCAGTCTTCCCTGAGGTCCCTTACTGGAAGACCCACCCCAAAATGCCCCTTAATTAAAAATTGTTTCCCACTCTTCATCACCCGCTATTGAAGTTTTCAGGTTCTTTGGGTAGCTGAATTGAATGCTCAGAGGAAAACAATTGGATGAAATTGATTCACAGTTCAAGAATGATTGTCTCTTAACTATTTCAAAAG